>NC_083286.1:3410526-4010526 GCF_963506605.1 Zootoca vivipara
ACCTTGGTAATATGCCACCCTCTGCCAGGCCATTTGACGCTTGCTCTCCCCCCCCCCAGCCCTCAGGACACCTGGCATGAGTGCTCTGGCAGGGTCCTAGTGCCCTCCTATCTCCTTCCCAAAGCTCAGCTGTGCAACTACGGCAGCCCAAATGGTATATGCTCAGAAATGGGAGGAGGGCACAGCTCCCACAAAGGAGGAATGGCAGATGACATTAGAGTGTGCAGAAATGGTGAGTTTAACCAGTAGAATAATAAATTAAAACATTAGCAGGATTAGAGTAAATTCAGCAGTATAAAGTTAACTGAGATGATAATAATAATAATAATAATAATAATAATAATAATAATAATAATAGATTTGTACCCTGCCCATCTGACTGCATATATATAAACATAGTAAAACCTTAAACCTTAAAAAGCTTCTCTATACAGGACTGCCATCAGATGTTTCCTAAATTACTTGTCTCCTTAACATCTGATGGGAGGGCATTCCACAGGGTGGGGCCACTATCAAGAAAAAGACAGAACATGGAATATTCAGAATATGCAGGATTAATAAACTGAACCATGAAAGGGGAGAAGGGAAGCTGATGTTGAATGTATTGTTTGTATTTGGGTGAATATGAATGTGGAAAATTTGTATAATTGAAAATCATAAATAATATTTTTAAGTGCTTACCCCACTTGGGGAAGGAGTCAACTCCCTTCTGCTGCCTCTTCCAAAAGACAGTGGGTGCTCTGTGCTTGGGAGGGAGGGAGGGAGGGAGGGAGGGAGGGAGGGAGGGAGGGAGGGAGAGAGAGAGAGAGAGAGACCAAATGAGCACTGCAACCATTCCAGGACCAAATGGAACCTAAATAGGAATGCATGGATTGTTTCATTTATGTAAAGGTAAAGGTAAAGGGACCCCTGACCATTAGGTCCAGTCGTGACCGACTCTGGGGTTGCGCGCTCATCTCGCATTATTGGCCGAGGGAGCCGGCGTACAGCTTCCAGGTCATGTGGCCAGCATGACAAAGCTGCTTCTGGTAAACCAGAGCAGCACATGGAAACACCGTTTACCTTCCCGCTGTAGCGGTTCCTATTTATCTACTTGTATTTTGACGAGCTTTCGAACTGCTAGGTTGGCAGGAGCTGGGACCAAGCAATGGGAGCTCACCTCGTTGCAGGGATTCGAACCGCTGACCTTCTGATCAGCAAGCCCTAGGCTCAGTGGTTTAACCACAGCGCCACCTGGGTCCCTGGTGTTATAGAAAATTATAAGGGGGTTGCAGGACACCATTACTAATGAACAGAGAGGGGTGACCGAACCTGACAGCTGCAGTTACCCAGAATCCCTCACAACACCACCTTCTTCGCCTCTGCTCCACTCCAGAGACCCTCACCCCTCCCGCTTGGACTCAACCATGCCTTAAGGAAGGCTTAAGGATCAGCATATGCACACATTTCCACATGACTAGCAACTTGGGAGCCACAATTCCCTGTCAATGGTATCTCATTCACAATGGAAGACTCCTCTGAACAAAAGACAGTGATCAACTCTTATGAAAATGTTGATTTCTCTTTGTGTTTAGGAATTCACACCTGGGAGGGGTGATAGGAGGACTAGGAGAGGTGTCAAAAGTGCTCAGATTTCTACCTTGAACCCTCCTTTTTGTGAGGCATTGATTACATAGCTGTGATGTAGGAATGATGTATTGGGGGCGTTTCTTGGTGATGGGAAAACTGATAAAAGTGGAGGTTCTCTTTTGTTCTGGATTCCTTCCTTGTTCTCCTGCGTGAGGGGAAGGACCCTGTTGCAACAGCAAATAAAGGCTTTGCTTCTCAAACTTCTCTGGTTGGCCTCTGTTATATATTCTCCAACCGATGGAGAACCCAATAAGGCTCTTGTGTACCCCATAAGGGAATAAGAGCAGATTTTGCTTAGAACACTGGGTTTCATTTATGTAGCAGTCACTAAACCTATCTTACTTGTTCAAATAATGTCAGGTGTCCAAAGAAGTGGTTTATTTAGTTTTATTTGTTTATGAAAGTTTTAGAATAAACAAACAACAGGTACTAGACATTGCATCTTCCATGAATACAAGTTAGGTAGGTACATCACACTAGAATGAGATTTGGGAGGACAAAGGTTGCAACACCTCATACTCCATATTAGCAAATCTTAGAAACAGAAACCATATCTCAGTGAACTTGTCCTTTCAGTTTTACCTTCGCCCTTCTGCACTCTTGTGTTCATTTTTCATCTAGAGATTACTGCCACGCTGGTGTATCAGCTACATATGGACAACTTTTATTCACAAACCTAATGTCAGTGTCTGGACTTCTGTGTAGCCATATGTAATGATTCAAATGTATCCACACCAACATGAGAAACAATGTGAAATCAAATCACTATTCTAGCACAGGTCTTCTGAAGATCTGTTTCTGAGGTCAAATCACAATTTGATTTGTAACCCTAGGACTGGGAATGATCTAGCTGAGATTAAGCAATTTTGTTTAATTGAGTTGAATAGGAAAAAAGTAAACAAGTGCCTTCATTTCTCTCATTTGACTCAAATTAGCAATTATTAGTTTTGCCCAATTTTGTAACTAAATTTCACATGCAGGAAACTACATTCAGATATCCAAGAACAGTAGGTCTCTCTTTGATTATAAAGAGATACCCTCTTTCTATATACTTATTATCTTGTGATTGTCTACAAATTATCCAAATATATATTTTCTTCTGAAAAACTGACTGTGGAATGAATTTGTAAATATTTTGATATGTGTGCAAGACGTGTTTTTAAAGTATCTGAAAATAAAGGACTAATTAAGGATTGCATGACTCTGAAGGCAAATAAATGCATTGTCACCAAGAAAGTGGCTGAGATAATAATTTACCGAGAGAGAGAGAGAGAGAGAGAGAGAAGATAATGGACTGATGAAAATAATGGGATTAGTGTATATCTTGTTCAGATGGAATTTCTTCATGCAAGGGGTTGCTGAATAATGGAACAAATTGTCAAAGGCACTGATAGAAGCAAGTGTGAATTATTCTGACAGATTTCTGGAGGAGAGAATTGGAGGGGATAGTTGCTAGCTAGATTTCCAGGATGATAACTGATGATGTATGAACTGATTTAATTTCAGCCTGTGGAAGTGTTGATGGGAATTGTGGACTAGAGTACAGTATTAGGTGAAATATACAGCATTAAGAATAGTAAGGTTAGTCTGGAAGGTCTTGATGGATCTCTATGTTCTGATGTGAATAAAATTTCAAGTAATTGCAGGACAAACACTATTGCAGACCACGACTTGCTCACAAATGATTAAAAGTTATCACCATTCAAACATTGTCTTAATTTGATCATTTTTAGGCAAAGGAATGATCCGTTTTTGAAAAATAATGAAACCAAACTTCATAAATGTTCTGTTTCCACAATGCCATACTTCACATATTCAGCACAGCAAATATTTTATGTTCTTATAGTTGGCTTTACAAGAGAATTTGACAAATTCATTGAAGAGTTGAAGGCTATGCTCTATGCTCTGCCTCCACAGTTGGCAGCAGTAATGCTTCTGAAAACTAGTTGCTAGAAACCACAGGAGGGAGAGAGCTGCTGTGCTCTGGTTGGCAACTGTGTACACAGGATGTTGAGTAGATGGACCATTGGCCTGCTCTTTATATGTTCTTAATTTTTAATCATTTGGTTTTATGCTATTTTCTACCAATGTTTTTTTTAAAAATTGTGTTCTTTTGGTTGTTGTTGTTTAGTCGTGTCTGACTCTTTGTGACCCCATGGACCATAGCACACCAGGCACTCCTGTCTTGCACTGCCTCCCGCAGTTTGGTCAAACTCATGTTCGTAGCTTCGAGAACACTGTCCAACCATCTCGTCCTCTATCGTCCCCTTTTCCTAGTGCCCTCAATCTTCCCCAACATCAGGGTCTTTTCCAAGGATTCTTCTCTCCTCATGAGGTGGCCAAAGTATTGAAGCCTCAGCTTCACGATCTGTCCTTCCAGTGAGCACTCAGGGCTGATTTCCTGAAGAATGGATAGGTTTGATCTTCTTGCAGTCCATGGGACTCTCAAGTCTCCCCCAGCACCATAATTCAAAAGCATCAATTCTTCGGCTATCAGCCTTCTTTATGGTCCAACTCTTTTGGTAAAGTGTATGTATACAGTACTTTGTTTATAATTGCCACATTGTCTATCAAAATTCGGTAGTTATTGCTTTGGGGACCAAGAAAACTGTCTCTCATTTACATACATTTCCTGGGATCACCTGTTGTCCAAAATGATGTTGCAGATGCTTCACATGGTGATTCAGATTGAGGGGAACCTCTGCAGAGATGGGACAGTGGGATTCCAGGTTCCAAAGATCTCAAGCTGACTTGCCCTGTGGTCCAATTTAAGGAACAGCCAACTCTAGGCTACCCAGAGGCAGAGGGGTTAATATCTGACTGTTCTTCTGAGGTTTGCAGTTCAGACTTTTTTTTTTAAAAAAAAGTAAAATTAGAATCTACCACTCCATCATATTTCTACTCCCCCAAGACTCCTCACTTCTCTGTAAAATCTCCGAGGCCATTCAGAGGTGTTGGCATGCGAGGTTCCAACCCAATGCACTTCCTTTTGGAATTCTTGCAAACTTAAAACTAGAGGCAGAGATTGAATCCCCTGTACTACTACTTTGCTATTTGGGTGTTCAGTTAAGCTAAAATTCATGACACATAAACTTCCATTTTTCCCAAGTCTTTGCACTGGGAAGTGTCCCAGGTTCATGTCTGGCTAACTTAGCTGCAGGTACTGGAAACCTACTATTTACTAATCTTCTGGCTTTTTAATCCTGGTAGCATTGTCATCCATTTTATTTTCTCTCTATAGTATTTCTTTGAGCACATCACAGACCCTCCAATTGTTCCTCTTTTCTAGGGACAGTTCCGGGTTTACAAAAGCCATCCTGGTTTCTGATTTGATCCCAGAATGTCCCACTTTTCCTTGGGACATCCCTATTTTCATTTGGGGTGTGTGGAGTTATGCAACTCCTGGGATATCTTAAGAAGACATCTGACGGCAGCCCTGTAATAGGGAAGTTTTTAAATGCCCCAGAGTGGCTGGGACAACCCAGTTAGATGAGTGGGATATAAGTAATAAAATTTCAGTTCAGTTGGATTAATTGTGTTTAGCAAGCAGCCATTACACAGAAAATAACTGGGGAAATATTGGAGGGTATGACATCATGGAGACCAAATGGTGAACATGGAAGTGTTTCTTCAATTCATTGCAAGTCTTTTTTAAGTGGTGAGGGGAAAGCAAGTGGAGTGGTATGTCATTCAGTCTGTATGATGAGGCACTGCATATTCATGTAATGACAAATAACATGGTGAGATTAAAAATGGCCACTATGTGGTGGCTATACTGCATGCATCAGGTCGTCTAATAACCTGGAGGCAAGTGGGTGGTTTGGTAAGTGGTACCGCAGTTTGGCCAGGAAAAGCAGACAGTGAGTTGTTCATTCTGTCCTTAGTGAATTTCCTTGGACTGAGGAGATAGGCCAGAATCAGCAGATTTATAAGGCCAAATGGGTCCCTATTGGCTTCTGGTATCAGTTGATGCATAGTGGTCTGATAGCAACATTACCACCCTCTGGCTATCTGCAGTACTTCAGAGATCAAGCCAGCAAGTCCCTTGGACAGGGAATAAGGTGCCTGAGACCCTCCACCAAATTTTAGATGTTAAGATGGACCCACCCACCTGTAAAAGTTGGCCCATGGGTCCTGGGGAATCAAAGAATATGGCCCACCATCTGATTCCAGTTTGCACAAACTCAGGCCACTACCATGGTCTTAGGAACAGCCCTTGCCTTGCTAAAAAATTCTACATTGGATTCCTGGGGTCAACCAACCCTTTGAACAGATCAGTACAAAGGGTCCATTTAGACATCAATTCCACTTTTCTCACATTTGGGGCATATAAAAAATTTGTGTGTGTGTTTAGAACAATTTTCTAAATATCTAGTTACAGGTAGATAGCCATGTTGGTCTGACGTAGTCGAAACATTTTTTTTAAAAAAAAAAATCCTTCCAGTAGCACCTTAGAGACCAACTAAGTTTGTCTCTATGAGCTTTCGTGTGCATGCACACTTCTTCAGATACACTGAAACAGAAGTCACCAGACCCTTATATATAGTCAGAGGGTGGGGAGGGGTATTACTCAGAAGGGTGGTGGGAATGGGTGATTGACTGATAGGAGTGGTAAACACAATGTTAGAAGATGAGCAATTAAATAGTCCTGAGATGGTCCATGTTAAGTCTGGTGGTGGTATCACTTAACATGGACACTGGTAACAGAGCCTGCAATAAACCCAGATGCCAACTTTGCTGCCACATACACCCGGACAACACCATTACTGGCCCCAACAACATCAAACATACCATCTCAGGACTATTTAATTGCTCATCTTCTAACATTGTGAATGCCATCAAATGTCAACAGTGCCCTTCAGCTCTCTATATTGGACAAACAGGCCAAACCCTACGCCAAAGGATAAATGGACATAAATCTGACATCAGGAATCACAAGACAGAGAAACCAGTAGGAGAACACTTCAATCTCCAAGGACATTCTATACAAGATCTCAAAGTAGCTGTTTTATTACAGAAAAAATTCAGAAACAGACTGGAAAGAGAAGTTGCTGAATTGCAACTCATTAGCAAGCTTAAAACCATGGAGAGACCTGGTCTGAATAAAGACATTGGATTCTTATCTCATTATACATGATAAAGCTATATTTAGCCATCTCACCCCTTGCTGTTTCCTGCAAGACCAATAGCAGTCGTTAACAGTCGTCAACAGGTTTACCACTCCAATAAGCCAATCACCCATTCCCAGCACCCTTCTGAGTACTACCCCTCCCCACCCTCTGACTATATATAAGGGTCTGGTGACTTCTGTTTCAGTGTATCTGAAGAAGTGTGCATGCACACGAAAGCTCATACCAATGACAAACTTAGTTGGTCTCTAAGGTGCTACTGGAAGGATTTTTTATTTATTTTTGTTTCTAAATATCTGATTTTGATTTCAACAGCTACAGCCTTTCTTTTCCTTCCTTTCTTTTCCTTCCTTCCTTCCTTCCTTCCTTCCTTCCTTCCTTCCTTCCTTCCTTCCTTCCTCTTAAAATAAATTAAAGGTTCTCCCACTTTGAGGTTGATTGGGTTGAAAGTGACTACCCCAAGGTCATCCAGTGAACTTCATGGCTGAATAGGGAGCTGAACCCTTGTTTCTTAAGTTCTAATCCAGTACTTTAACCCCTATACCACACTGGCTCTCATTCCAGGGAACACTATGAAGAAATCATACTTATTTCTAGAACTTCAGTTTTCTATGGAATCCGTCATCCATCAATGCATCATTGTTTGCACAAGGAAAAGAAAACTTCAGTAAAACTTGGCACTATTCCCCCCTCCCTCAGCAAAGTCCCCTCATACAGGTCTTCACGTTGTGGAATTTATTTCCATATCCCATTGAAACCCATTATCTAGTCATTATTTATCATATCAAACATCCCTTTTTAATTTCTACTTCAATGGAATTTTTTGTTCTTGCTCCCCACCCTCCTCCTCTCCCCTCTCTGCTTTTATAAAGTTGCACAACCTTTGGGGAAAAGGGAACGTTGTTTACAATGTGTAATTATGATACTAAAAAAGAAATCAAATCACAAATTCATTGTGGAGTGTTTGATCCAGAATAATGTTAGAAACATAATTAATAACTGAAAATATTTGAAACAACACTTTTTAACTGAGGGCATATTTAAAAAGCCAGGGAAAAACACCTACCTTTTGAAGGAACAACACTTTGAATAAGTTGATGTTTGCTTTCCTTTTCCTAATACGAATAGGTATTTTTGCTAGTATTCATCCATCATTATTCCATTGTTCTGCATGTGTATTTGGAACACATTTGTTTATAACTGTATAATTTCTCGCAAATAAAAATGCAAAATGTAACACTCTTAGAGGCACATTACTAATTGGCCTGTATTCTTCAGCTTGACCCTATAATTGCCCTTCCCCCAAAAATTCAAATGGGACTAAGTTCATAAGACTTCACGGGCCTTGCTATTGAGGCACATTTTATTCATAAA
Source organism: Zootoca vivipara (assembly GCF_963506605.1). Classification (NCBI taxonomy): domain Eukaryota; kingdom Metazoa; phylum Chordata; class Lepidosauria; order Squamata; family Lacertidae; genus Zootoca; species Zootoca vivipara. The sequence continues at coordinate 3,418,659 of NC_083286.1, forward strand.
ACTTGTGTAGTATGAACCACATGGTGAATGGTTGTAAGCAAAATAAGAACATCTGCACCAACATTGCTGATTTGATTTTTTAAAAAAAACATTTAGCAAATTCAACATTGGAATTCCCACCCAATTGTTATGGTTAAAGAAAGGAGTGCAACGTATTTTAATACTGGACTCTGGCAGGTTCATAGAACACCAGCCTAGTAAGTAACATATGTACAACAATGCAGGAGGGTTTTTAAAATAGATATATTAGAATCAATAAGAAGACTAGCATTTTATTTTAATTGAGGAAAGATTTCAACCTTCTTTTGCTAGCATTTTTTCTCCTAGCATTTTTCTGTAGCCCTCCCAACAGATGATCTCCTCATCAACACGTCCAAAGAGCTGCACTATTAAATTTGATTTAATTAAATGTCACTTCTAATAAAGAGATAATAGGGCAAGTAGGGGTTTATGTGATATTAAAGGGGGGGAATCTTATCTTTCTGTTTCAGAATAAAAGTTCCCGATAGATATAATTTGATAACTCAGATATTTGTCTCTTTTAAGAATTCTGTTCAAAGCTAAGTCGGAACAGAAGAAAATGCATTCTTGGCTAGTGGTCAAGACTAGAAGGAAAACCTTTTTGCATGCAGTTTGAAATGCTGAAACTTAAGGACCGAGAACAAAGTGCTGCTTTTCTAACTCTGCTGCCATCTTGCCCTTGTGATAATTGAGACTTATTGAAGTCCAGGCTTCTCCAGTGGATTTTGAAGTAGATGAGAGGACTGGAGAAGGTGCAATCATATCTACTAGTTCAGTCATCTTATAAATGATTATGGGCCAAACATTTTGAACATGTGAGCTGCAAAAAATAAAATAAAATAAAAATCTACCAAATAGGGATGAAATTGCTTCCAGTACTCTGCACCTCGCTTGTACAACTTTTTCAATGCATAAGGTGTTAATCTACCAAATAACCAAACAAGTGCACATTGCAGTAAATTGGGGGTGGAGATGTGAAGTCTTCTTTAAACATGAAAACTCAGGCTGTAGCTCATGAATCAATTAGTTTTCCAATCCCAGATAATTCAAGACAGAGAGTACCTCCTGGGCTACATGAGTACAAGAGGGAAGGCAGAACCTAGGACTTCCCTTTGCTTCAACCTGTCAGCTCTAGCTCCTGCCAACTCAAGGAAGTAAAGTATTGTATTTTTCCGTGTATAAGACTAGGTTTTTTCCCTAAAAAATAATGTCAAAAATTAGGGGGCTTCTTATACTCTGGGCCATCTCCCCCCATTTTCTTAAATCTGAGTCCCCAAAAATAGGGGGCATCTTATACATGGGGGGCATCTTATACATTCTTATAGACAGAAAATATGGTAGGTCCTAGAAATGAGACAAAGTTGACTGTAGTGAGATGATGGCAACACAGGAACAAATGACACCCATGCAGGAGTGTAACAAAGCAAAGACTTGACCTGGAAGTATTTATAACTGAGGGGATTGATTACATGCCCCAGCCAACAGTTGTACAAGAGGTAGGAAATCATTGGCCCTTCAGATGCTGTTGGGGACTCCAACACCCATCAGTCCCAGCCAGCATGGCCAATGGTCAGGGATGATAGGGGTTGTTGTCTAGAAACTAGAAGGCCAAAAGTTTTCCACCCCTCGCAGAAGTTAAATCTCTGGTTGGTAGAACAGTATCAAATATATGAGAATTATGTAAGTATGATCACTTCTGTTTTCCTGCCAACTGTCCCAATTCAGCTGGGACAGTCATCATTTTTATAACTCTGTCCCAAGGAACACCCCCCCTCCAATCATTCAGATAACCAAGAAGAATGCATAGTGTTCTTTCTCACAGTAAGATGCCTCTGGTAGCTAATGCTGATATCAAGGAAGCAGATATTGCAAAGTCTCTAGCTCTCTTGGGGCATTCTTCTTCAGTTTAATACAAGGGGAAAGCATGAGGCTGAGCGTGCTAGCTGCCCCCCAGCCACTGTTTCCATTACCCTTCACAAGTTGGAGGGCAAAAATCTGAAGCAAGAAGCCTTCTGAAACACAGGGGGCTCTCTCCATATGCATTCAATGACTTCCCTCCATCCCCTTCCATGGTTCGTTTAGTTTATTCACCATTCCTGTGTACTTTGCTATAACCATCTAATTCTGTCTCCTGTCTTACCTCACTCCAATATTTATTACACTGTTGAATTTACTGTAATACTGTAAATTTTTCCTTTTCCTTTTTTTTTAGTACCCTAATTTTTCCAGTGTTCTAAAATGTGAGGAACTGAGGGAATTCGCTCATTCTGACTTATTACAACTACACAATACCAACTCTGTAAAGTGTATACTAAAGAATAATATTTGTAAGGTGTAAAGGGAAAAAATAACTTGGTTCCATACATGGGAAAGAAAGCACAAGGTTCTGGGCAGACATCACTCAAACTTTTATGAATTCACTCGTCCTGCACTTGGTTCACATATTGCATTGGTAATTCCTGAAGTTCCATATCTCATAAATGAGACTATTGGTGAGATAAATACCATGCAATTTGGGTAACTGTGGAATTTCAGAGATTGCCAAAGGGGAGTCCACCATTGGGATCCTCCACCACATCTCTGTAATGTTTGAAGCAGACCTCAGAGAGGACAATTAATGGAGGTAGAACTGTCTTCCGGATATTAGATGTGTGAAAATTTGGATATGTGGCTCTTTGTCTTAGGCTATTTTTTATTTCTTTTTAAACAGATTAATTATTCATTTGCATAGGTGCACACATATTTGTTAACTGCAAGAAGAAGTTGTTTCATATTTTAGCATCACTGAGTGATCCATGAAGTGACAACTGCTCTGTTTCCCCGCTAAGAAGAGTATTTTGAGTAAACAACAAAACCTAAAGGTGATACCTGAAGGATATTACAAAAGATGAATTTGGGAGCATGTATAATAAGATAAAGACACTTACCAAACTCCACTATGGAGTGGTGATGAATGACAAAGAGGAAGCAGTGCATTTTATGTCTCTCATTTTGATTTCAAAAACCCATTTGACTTTGTAATCAATAACTCAAGGCAGATGCTTAGTACAAGTCTTCGACAACAGACATCACCTTGTTAATTAAAGCCTTTGTGCTTGAAGTATCATCTTATTTAAACAGCAAGGAATGCAACACCTGATTTAGAAATGACAATTTCAACCCACAAATCCACAAATGAGGAGCCAAGACACAAGTTCTGCAACAAAAATGGGCCATGGCTTTCATAACAATGGGATATTTAAATGCTCTATGGTTAAGAACTTAATTTGTTCCGGAGGTCCGTTCTTAACCTGAAACTGTTCTTAACCTGATACATATGCCCCTCAAATGTGAGAGAATTTAGACATGTTCTGGGGCATGTCTAAATCTTTTCCACCTATTGCTTCTAATGGGAGGGGAAATGTGGGGAGAAATTATAAAAAAAATTATAATTATAAAATTATAAAAATTATAAAAAAGACAGTTATACAACAAGCTAATGAGAGCCTGGCAGGGTGTGGGATCAGGCAGTAGAACACATTCCAGTTTTGCACTGGATTGAAGTGAAATAGTATTATTATCCCATTGAAGGTGGAGGTATCGGTGCAGTAAAAGAATAGTCTTAACTCAGGGCAACCAATGAGTTTGTGGTGGAGATTGAAACTGAGGAACCTTTAGTCAAAACTTTTAGCTGGAGTTGGCTAATGGTAACATCACTTGGTGCAAATGATACAATCTTCAGGGAGCTTTGCCCTCTGTCTCAACAGATGAATACTTTTGCCCATTGTGTACCCCTCTAAAATTACTAAAAGTGGGGGCTTTTTATGCTGCCCAAATGCTTGCAATCAGTTCACCCTTTAGGCTCAGTCCTCACTTTTCAGTGCAAATGTCTTTTCAATTTTTATCTCAAGCCTAGGAGATATTAGGCTGAGTTTGCAAAGTATCCTTAGGCAATCTGTGAGCTTCTTGGCTGTTAAGAGAGTTAAGCGCCCCCCCCCCCAATCTTCCTCCATGTCCAAACAATAGTGTCTGTTGTCCCAGACTAAACCTCTGGCCTTCGTAATCTTTTAGAAAACCTTGTGGGTGACAGAATCACCAGGAAAACCAAACTTGTCATTACAACTTGATGGGTTTTGTGTTACATATTCAAGTGAATTTATGCCTGGCTGACTTAGAAGTTCACTAGAGCACCATCAAATATCTGGTCTTTTTATTTTATTTATTTTTAGTAAGAAAGAAAACATGTCACTAAAATATATAGTGTGTATATTTTTGTTCACAATTTTGGTGAGGATGGAACATTGTTTCAATTACAGCCAGCAAAAAAAAAATATCCCTCTGTAAAATAGCACAGGAAGCCCTTATTCGACATTTCGCTTTGGCTCTTTCCATTGCTTTGAGTAAATCTGATGCTATAAGCATAACTGACTCTCTGAGGACCTCTTAAATAATTTAAAGATGCTGAGCCTCATATTCTGCAGCCGAAAGATGCTGACATTATTTTAAATTAGGTTTTTAGACTTAAAATGTATTGAAGTGCATTTTGGGGAGATGAAGTTTTGCTACCTGTGCTTTTTCTTCCCCGAGAGTTCCAGTGTACAGTAGTAGTTAGAGAAGCAGCATGAGAATAAAAAAGAATAGCCAACTTTTTAACTTAAGGACATTGTATTTTCTGTCAAAGACTAACCTGAAATATCCATTTCATATCCTAGAAATGTGTCAAACTTTCTGTTTTTGTTAGCCATCATTTTGTGCCTAAAAGTCAGAAGTGTTCACCTTTGTAGTTTTTTTGGTGACTGCTTATTGATGTTTTGACAAAAAAGATGTTCACTGTGTTTTCATAAAGTGGAAAACAGGATTCCTGCTCACAAACATAATTAAAACAGTGCAGACGGTCTCCAGAATTTTCTTCTTCTGAGATATAACTTGGCTAGCTGGCTTAACTCCTCTTGAGCAGTTTTATCTGCAGCTAGTGCCCTTTTGGATCAGTCTGCTAGGCTATTGACTTGAGCCAATGGCTGCATTTGAGGCAAGGAGTTTGTTTACTGCATTCATACATTGCCTTTCTGCCAAGGCAGTTTACAATTTTGACATACTAAGAGAAAGATGTGATATAAAATGCAAAGCTGGGACTGGGCTGGGGACTGGGAACCATCCACCAGGAGTAGGCTGTGATGTTGTCTTTTCCTGCCTGCCCCACTCTCTTTTTGCTTCCCACAGGGCAGATAGTTGCCCTGGAACATATTGACTAGATAAACTTCATCAAAATTAATGCAAGTGTGAAGTTCCTGGGGTCCCCTGGTTGGTCACGAGGATCTGCCCCTCAGTTACTCCACTGAATCTAGACTTCTCTCAACACACCTGCTGCCACCACCTACTGACCATACCTGCCAAGTTGCTGTTGGAGAAATAAGGGACCGGCCGGAAGTAGCAGACCAGAAGTAGCGCTGCCGCCTTTTTGGAACTGGGCGGAGCATGCTCAGAAGTGACTTTTGACGCTGCTTTGCCCAGTTCCAAAATGGCTGCCGCGCCAGAATAAACCGGGGGAAAACAAAAAATCCATTTTTTAAGCTAGGAACAGCTGGAAAAACGGGGATTTCACGGGGAATGCGGGAGACTTGGCAGCTATGCTACTGACATGGGTAGAAGAAGTAAGACTCTCCCTTTGTGTTGTTAGCCATGCACATCTGCACCAGATTTGTGAGATATATTCATTGGTGGTTGGTGAGGCACCATGTTACATAGAATCATAGAATCATATAGTTGTAAGAGACCACAAGGGCCATCCAGTCCAACCCCCTGCCAGTATTCAACTGTTGATTGCTAGAATGGTGGCTCCCAGTGAGTAATGAAGATAGCATAGCTGCCAAGTTTTCCCTTTTCTCGCGAGGAAGCCTATTCAGCATAAGGGAATTTCCCTTTAAAAAAGGGAGCACTTGGCAGCTATGGAAGATAGTGACCATTTTATGGTGGCACCCATTTTGAATTACCAAAACTTCAAAAAACATCTACAACATTGCTTTCTGGGGGAAACAAAATAATAGTAATTACTCCAATTATCTTTGCACCAAAAGAATTTCACAGCTCCCATGTAATGTAGCTGAAACAAGACAGACCATTTCAAGGGTGATGAAAATGGCTGAGAAATGGTCCATTACAATTCAACATGGCTTTAGTATTATCTTGGCAGTTCATGTGCAGCAATGGTGGGGCGCAGGGGATCAATGGCCAGCCTGTAGATAGTGTGAACTCACCATGCAGCTGAGAACATTCCCCCAGTTCCTCTATAGCTGTAGGAAATCTTTTAGAAGACAAATCAATATGAAAACTCTTCCCTGAAGGATGAAAAATGGGGAAGGATTGCATTGGGGGATCAAGATAAATTGTGGCTCCTTCTCTTTCATGTATATGGAGTTAACAAAGGATATACATACTTACCATTTGTAATTTCTATGGTTAATCTGAAGGTTATGTTATTATTGAAGAAACAATATGTTTCAGCACATCAGAAAAGCTCAGAAACATACTAGAGGTGTAAACTACAGTGTACCTTTGGTTAAGAACTTAATTGGTTCCAGAGGTCCGTTATTAACCTGAAACTGTTCTTAACCTGAAGCTTCATGGTTCAACAGAGAGTTAAACCCAAGTGTTTTGGGTCCAAGATGGCTTTAGTGATGCCATGAAATTAAAATTACCAGCATCTGAAGTGCAAGGCAAGTACCTAGAACCATGAACACAACCATACATGTGTTTTTCCTGTGCAATAATCTATTGCACAAAATCAAGGGCAACAGCAGGAGCAATAGAGTTGGCCTCATCCAAACGGTCGTAGGGTGCAGCAGCATGTTATAAATAAAGCTATGGATAAGCAGTTCCTAAAGTGCTGCTGTAATGTCTGAAGGGCCCCTCTCTTAATCTACTCTTAGGGCACCCAGTGCTATTCTTAGAGATCTGATCAAAAGTCATAACCAGAAGGCCATGTAACAAATGTGAAGCTGTTACATCAATGAGAAGGTCACAGTTAAATAACCCCAGGCTCAATGGAACTGGGTATGATACCAGTTAAGGAAAGCAAACAAAGATACATAGTTAAATGACCGAAAGTTAAATTAACTTTGGACTGAATTACAGCCAGAAATCAGTATAGGAGAAGGGAAGGACTTCTGAGCCATAAAAGAAGATGGTCATGGACTGAAGGTTAATGATCTGATTAGGAGTGGAGCAGATGGGACTGGAAAGATTCAATGCTGTCTAGGCCAGTCTTCCCCAGCCTGTTGCTCTCCAGACTATGGCTTCCATCATGCCTGATCATGGACCATGCTGATTGGTGGGAGTTGAATGATGTCTAAAGGGCATCAAGTCAGGGAAGACCTGTCTAGGCACCTGGCAGCAAATTCTAGGAAGCTGAAACCTCTCATTCCTAATTTCTCATAAGGTTTCCCAGCTCTAATTTATAGAAACGGGCATGCTAGAGCTGCCTAGCAAGGCTGGAGACGGCATCAAATTGTAACTGAGAAGATAATCTGTTTTTTGAAACTATGCAAACTCACCACTCAGTGTTATGGCAAACTGAGGCTGGCAGATAGTGGAGTTTGTCGTCCTGCAGTACATTTGTTCCTCTAACCTTCATTTTTCCAAGGAGAACAAAAGCAGGGTGTTTTTTAAAACACACACACACACACTTTAAAATGGTGAAATCCCCTGTTCAAGAGTATGAATTGCTGCTGTAAATGAAATCAGATCTTCTCTTTTTCCTTAAAAAAACATTTCCCTTTAAGCAGCTTCACCATAATCTTGAGCACTTTTGTCATGGTGGTTTCAGATGGCATAATTGCTGCCCTTGTGCCTTTTCAAGCCTTTCATTTTATAAAAGAGAAACTTCAATTGGGAGGTTACATTCCCTTGTTTTGATTTCAGAAGAAAAAGATTGAAATGCTGCAATCTGAAGCAGAGCTGAGTTTTGAAGGCGCAGTGGTGTTGACACTGGATCTTGAGATTCTATCTTTAAAGATTCAAGGAAATCCTTTTTCCTTTTCTTCTCCATGGGTTTTGTTTTTCAAGTTTGTGCTTTTGTTTTAAGGATTTAGTTTTCATTAATTGAATGTTTCATGCACTGATACCCTCTTTATGTTCTTAACAGGAGAGAATTTAAATGACTGATACACCACAATCATGCAAATTTCCTGCTTTTCATATTCATAAACCCTACACCTAACATAGCCAACTTCACAGCCTCAATAACACACCTCAAGGGTGTACAGCTTAAAAAGAGGCAGAGTCAGCAACTACTTTACATGACTTTAAAAAAAAAACAGAAGAAGAATACTTGGAGAAGTTTCAAAAAATGTAAGAGTGCAAATTATTTCTGCTAAGGGCAGAAACAAACTTTATAGAAATCTTCACCGTCACTGACAGATACAAACTCTGAGTACTTATTTTCTCTTGCAAAGGGCAATAAGAATGATTCGGTCTATCCTTTGAATTTGATGCCTGCTGTACAAAAGTAGCAGAATTTACTAACAGAATAGACAGGCTTACCTCGGAGATATTGCAGGTTCTGCAATGAAGGGAATATCACAATTAATTGAGTCACACAAACATTTTGGTTTCCCGGCGCTCCAACCCTACCTGCCCCATCCTCTTCCTTACCACTAGCCCAGGAGGTGGCCCTGGCTGTCTGCTTCCTCCTCCCTAGTCTGATTGGTGGGAGACTCAGGCCTAAAAAAAGAACGGACTTCTTCACACTAACCATACGGTAGTTACATTATGGAATTTGCTACCACAAGGGATGTAGGGAGTGACAAAAAAATCAGGATGGCTTTAAAAGTAATTAGAAGGCATAATGAATAGAGACACCTTCCAAGAAATGTGGACCCCTTTCTTTAACTATGTTAAAGACCAAAATAAAGACCTTATTACACCACCCACTGAATATTCTCTTACTTAATGTGGAGAGGGTAGATTAAGTAATATATCTGAATGTGTAAGTTTGTGTCTAGAGTCAATGGATAAAACAAACTCCATTAGATGTACTGGTGGATGAGTGTTTAATGGTTCTTGTATTTGTTTAAAAACAAATACAGAATTTTTTTTTAAAAAGGTAATAAGAAAAAAATGGAGGATAAGACTGTCACTGACCACCAACTTCTAGTCATGCCACTGTCAAAGCCTCTGAATATAAGTTGCTGGAAACATGAACATAGTAATGTTGTTGCCTCAGGTCCTTCTTGCTGACATGGGTATCTGGGCAGGCACTGTGACAACAGGATGCTGAACTTGATAAGCCTTTGGTTTTATGAGCATCAGAGCCCTGCTGCAGCAGACCAAAGCCCTTTCTAGTCCAGCATCCTGTTCTTAAATGTCACCTCTCACCTTATTGCCTGAGAATTGCTGGGTGACAAAACACAGAAACAGAGAGACAGAGTGTGTGCTCTGAATTTTGGTGCCCCGGTTGTGGAGCAGCTTGTCTTCGGAGGTGTGCTTGGCCCCTTCAATGTTTTTGCTGCTGCTTTAATTATTTTATTGTTGAGTATTATTTATAATTTTGGGTTTATAAATTGTAATAATATTGTGAGCCACCTTGAGTATTCTTCAGTGTATAATTTTTTAAAAAAAAAACAAATGACATGAAACTGTTGTTATTTAAATGTAATTTTCTGCTGGTTATATTTTTTTAATGTGTGGATGGTAATCTATAATATTGTATTTAAGTATTTATTTTTCTTTTAAAAATTACACAGGTATTGAAGTTGTGAAATTCAGCTAAAACAAGCATTCATAATATTTTTATAAGGTATATGGTTGTACATTATCCTATATTTTGTGTTTCCAAAACATAAGGAATACCATCCCATACAAACTTTCCTGGAAATATGCAATTGGACACAGAGGGGTTTACTTAAATATAAATAGGAGCAAAAGAGGCAGGAGGAATTTTTCTTTATCAAATCTTTGCATTTTTCTTGATTAGAAATTAAAGATAAAGGTAATTTCCACTAAGACTAATTTTGTAACAGAGAATGCCTTTTTCTTGTGCATTTTATGATAGAAAATCAACTGGAACATGAACACTATGAACAATATAATCTGTGAAATATTTCATTTTTTCTGCCATGATTGTGGCGTTCTTTTTCTCTTGGCATAATACATACTTTGCACAGATATATAACATTAAGTGATGAGACTCTAATTTTTAATAAATCCATTAACTTCACACCGGAGCAGAACAGTGTCTTCAAAGACATCCAGGGTACGTGTGTTTTTAATCAAAAGTATAGAGTGAGAAATTCGTTGGAGATCAAATGCATTCAACTGCATAAAAAGGATTGTGGTAGGAATGTATTAAGTTATTACATTAAGTTAAGAACTACACATGCACACACACAAATCTGAAAAAATAGACACTGATGCCGTTTTAACTGTCCAGTGGCAGAAAAAAATGTCATGCAGCATGTGATAAAACATTGCCCTAAGAGACAAAATCAATGTACAACAATGTTGGGGAACTTATTGTCATCCTGATACTGGTAGACTACAACTCCCAACATCCTTGACCACTGACCAAGTTGGCTACAGCTGATGGAATCCAACAGCATCTGAGTAAGCATGCATAGGATTGCATTGTTGGAGAATTACAGCTATCCATTTGCAATATAGAAATGTTCATAATTCTAGAGATATTCTTTCAGTGACAGACTTGAAGTTTTATCTGTGTAAATGCCAGCTGGTGAATGGTGTTTAATTGCAGCTACAAAACAAATTAAGAAGTCAAGTAACAAGGTTAGGTGAACTGGGCCACATTCATTAATTTTAACAACAGATCTTCAGTGGGGATGATGGTGCAGGATTCTAGAAACATAGGAGGTTGCCTTGTACTGAGTCAGGTCATTGGTCCATTTGTCTCAGTATTGTCTACTCTAATTAGCAGGGGCTCTCCAGGGTTTCAGGCAGGCATCTCTCCCAGCCCTACCTGGAGACACGACAGACTTAACCCAGGCCCGTCTGCATCCAAAGCAGATTTTCTACCACTGGCCCTTCTCCAACTGCATATAACAAACTGTGGGTGAGTCAACCCTGCTAAGGGTGAGGGGTAGCATTTCCCTTAAACCCCATCTTTTAGGTGAGTAGGGAGGCCTTTCTCAGGGCCCCACTGAGATATTGCAGGTCGACCTCAAATGCACTCCTAATAATTGAAAAAGAAGCGAAAGAGGAGAAAATGCTTAAAATAAAGGAATGGATGGAGAAAATGAGAAGCAAAGAACAAATAAGAGAAGCTGTAACAGGAAGAAAAATAGTTTGATTTAACTGTATACAACTGGAGCAATGGACAAAGAAGTGGTTAAGGGAGAACAATAACTGCAAAGAATATAAAAAATTGGGGGAGTGATTATAAAAAAGGGGAGATAAAGAAGAGAATATAGTGATAAAGGGGAAAACGTGTGAAATTTATAAATATTAGTAGAAATGGAGGATCAACAAGATCAATTAAAAGAAGTGTGGGAAAAGGAGACAACAGGGCAGAAAAATAGTCAAATATGGGGGGAAATATGGGAGAAACACACTTTGAAAATGTTGTCTATAAGGATAAAAGAAAATTATTAGTTAGTTTGGACAAATTATTAGTTAGTTTGGACAAATTATTAGTTAGTTTGAATCAAATAAACAAAGAATATTCGGTGTTATGTTGGAGGGGATGCCAGGAAACCGGGACTAATGTTCACATGTGGTGGGGGTGTAAATATGTACAATTTGGGGGGCAAAGGTGTTTAAGGAGATAACAGAAATCACTGGGTTAAAGCTGATTGAAAGTCCAGAAGTAGCATTATTATCAATTTACAATGGGGTGGAAGTTTCACAGGCTATGAAAGACTTGCTCACAAATTTATTGACAGCTGCACCAGTTGTTATAGCTAGGAAATGGAAGGGGCAAGGTGAATATAAAATGGAAGAATGGTATAAAGAGGTATGGGGTATAGCTATTAATGATAAATAGGCATGTGCTATTAGGGTAAGACAGGGAATATGCAAGAGAAGTGATTTTTGAGGAGATGGAAGGTGTTTGCAGAATTTGTACTGTCAAAACGGAAAGAGATCAAATCATTGCAAGAGGTACTGAAATTTTGGGAGCTTGGATAGTTACAATGGAATGGTCTCGGGGTGGGGTGCACATTTTTTTCTTATTTATTATTATTACTTTGTCAAAATAAAACACATAAAATTATATTTTTAAAAAGGCACACCATTCACCCTGAAAGATGCAGAAGGCTGCTGCTCACCATTCCTTAACTATATGATAACTTCCCTGAACTATATGACAAACTGACAAAAAGAAATTGTTGCCCAACAATCTGAAAGATGCACACCATCAACCTAAAATGGTGAATTTGAAGATGGGGAATGAATGCTGCTGGGGACTGAATAGTCCTATCAGGTCCCTGGAGGAGCCCAAAGGCCACCTTTTTTGTTGTTGGGGGAGGTGGACCAAAGTCACAATTCAACCCAACAGATAAAAACAAGTGGCTCTTCACCACCTAAACAGCGGAAATGATGAGGCTTGTTGGAGTTCAGCTGGTATTGTGCTTCAGAGCTGTTGAGCCAATGAGGAAAAGTCTTGTAACAGCAGATTTCCTGCACTGGCAGAGATTGTATTAGGGGACCTGTAGGTCTCCATCTGTCATTGGATTCCACTTCAACAGGTCCAGATGGAATGGTCAATGGTCAGGGAGGATAGGAGTTGTAGTCCAGCAATATATGACCTAATAAACATTCCAACTGCATGACACTTGTTATTGTTGTTCCTTGTCATGCAGGCATTATCAATGGCCCTTTAAGAGTCACAGCTATGACCCAGGAGTCCAGCTTCTGGAGAGCTGACTTAGAGGTGTGACCTGGCAGTAAGATCTAGTTACCACGGTGCCAGCAATCAGGCCTCATCAAGAGCAAAGTTTGAGATCCCTGTACCTCAGCTTCTAGCAAATTCCTGCATAACAACAGAATACAAGACACTCCTCTTCTTATTAAATGGGACATTTCTTCATCAATCTCATCTGGTTTCTTCTGCAACCAAATTTTCATCTTTCCGTCATCATGTCTGGCTGACGTTCAGTGCTGGGAAATATAAAAGTACATTCAAAGTAATTTTTTTTTAAAAAATCAACCCCTCAAATGAAAACAAACCCTCCCACATCAATATGCAGCTATTAACCAATGTGAATTAAAAGGAAGTGACAGCGCATTTTACCTGGAGTAATCCAAAAGGGTCATTATTCAATTGCCGTTGCTCAGTAGACAGTTGTCAATAAAATGACTGGTAAATCATGAATCTAAGCCCATGGGGCAGCATAAACATGCAGTGTAATTGAAGTCTGACCATTTACTGACATTTCTATCAAATCAAAGTGCCTCAACTGGATGTGCTTTAGAGATATATGCATTTGCTTTTAGTTTAGAATGGTGCTTTAATGTATGAACTTCCTATTCACCTGCCTTGGGAGACCCAGATTTTTTTTCCTTATTAAATAGCAACAGGAACCAAAGCTGCAGTCCTGCTAATAAAATGGCTAACACTGAGGATATTTCCTCTTCTGAATCTGATATCTAATAAAACTATGCATTGCTGCTAAGCTAAAGTTAATCAGATCTCATCATCTTTATTCCGAAACTCCAGAAGCTTCAGCCACATACAGTGCTGCTTAATTGAGATGTTAAATTGGGTAGTGGTTATCTGTGTTGGCAAATTAATCCATTATAAACTGCACTTCTCTCCCCCACCCCTTTCTTCTATTGTTGTAATGGATTTTATAAACCCAGTCTTTGCTATGTATGAGACTGGGGTGCAGAGGGAAGATTTATTTTTTGTGGGAGGGGGAGGGAAATCAATGGGTATTGTAAAGCATTAAGCTGCAGAGAACCTGATGGGCTCAGAAGAACCTTTGCTTCTCAAAGGAAATACACTAAACATTTTCAGAGGTCTTTATCTTAGTAAAACTGGCCTCTAGTATTCTGAATGAGGCAGGGGTCTTGCCCTTTGCAATCACCACCAGAACATTAATGAGCAAAGCATTAATCTTCTTAAAGAAATATAGGGGCACTTTTTGAAGCAGCTAATAATGTGATTCCAAAATAGCCTTCTGTCATTTCACTTGGGTTATTAAATGACAGTTGAGCAACCAAGTTTGTGGGATAACTGTAACAATTTTTTTTTTAATATGGGGGATATAACCAGGTTGGAATCTACATAGGAGACATATCATCAGAGAATGCTATACCATAGCAGAACACCACAATGCAATGAATTCAGCCATGCCTCACCTTTTTAAACTTTCCATTGTGTACAGTCTGAAATCAATAAGGTAACAGATGTTGCTTAAAAGCCCAAAAAGAAAAAGTTGTACATTCCCTTCCTAGAGCCCCATTTTGGAAGGGATGTAGCTCAGGTTCATTCCGACTGTCTCCTTTAATCGAGTACAGCAGAGTTTGGCTAGTGAGCTGGTAGTAGGGTTGCCATACATCCGGAATTTCCTCGACATATCTGGAATACTGCAGTCGGAAGGTGTGCCCGGGCAGAAATCGCCAAAGTGTCCGGGAAAATCCATAAGTATGGCAACCCATGTCATTAGTGTCATTTTTGCTGGTTTTCGTTAAAAGCTGCTCAAAAACGTCAGTTGTTTAAAGGTCAACAACTTTGGGCAAAACCTCCACAACGGGATTTTCACTGTTTGAAATACTCTAACTGAAATACTCTAACTGGTAGCAGCTCAGGACATGAGTGGGGGGCAGAGCAGAAGCCGTGACCTCTCAATGCTCACCTGAGGTTACAGGAAGCTAGTGGTTAGCAGAGGCCCATCCACAGCGCCCCTGACCTATCCCACTCCCAGTGAGTGGTGGTGCTGCCATTGAGAGGGCACTGCACCCATACAACCTACGTACCACAGGAGGTTAGTCGTTGCAAGAAGTGAGTGGTATTCAACTATGCTTTAGTTAGTAGCTGCTGCAATGCACACCTTGCGAACCTCTACATGTTTTTCTTTAGGTTGTGAGTCTGTGGGTTGGAATCTATGTATTCATGTTGTAGATGTTGAACAAATGATTAAATGTCTTTGTCAGTTGTTTTTCTAAATTTGTGGATGTGAAGAGGTTGGGGTTTTTTTTTTTTAATGAAAGGATCATGCAGCAGTACTGTAAACCAATACAGTAGTGCAAAATCTTCAGTAAAACTTTGGAAGCCATGAAGGTAAAGGTAAAGGGACCCCTGACTGTTACGTCCAGTCGCAGACGACTCTGGGGTTGCAGCGCTCATCTCTCTTTACTGGCCGAGGGAGCCGGCGTACAGCTTCTGGGTCATGTGGCCAGCAAGACTAAGCCGCTTCTGGCGAACCAGAGCAGTGCACGGAAACACTGTTTACCTTCCCGCCAGAGTGGTACCTATTTATCTACTTGCACTTTGTGCTTTTGAACTGCTAGGTTGGCAGGAGCTGGGACCGAGCAACGGGAGCTCACCTCGTCATGGGGATTTGAACCACTGGCCTTTCGATCGGCAAGCCCTAGGCTCTGTGCTTTAACCCACAGCGCCACCTGCGTCCCCTTGGAAGCCATATCTTACCATAAACATATTTAAGGGGAGTGGCTTTTTTTTTAAAAAAAAAGTATACCACTATCCTGTTGTGCATTTCCTTTAACCCAACTGCTGTTATAACAAGATTCTCAGCAGAATGGCACATTGCTTCAGTTTACCAATGCTCTTCATGTGAGTCGGGATCAAATTCTTAATAAATAGCATTTATACTAGTGGTTTCGAAACACTTATCTCAGTTTAGCAGGTACAGAAATAACTTTGCTAGCATGTCCTCTACTCTCTTGTACTTCCATATTTATACTAAATGAAATATAGCCACTGCAACAAACTGAGAGTCAGATTTTACAACTGGAGTATATGTTTGCCAAAAATGCTGCACTATATTGCATAAAAAATGGTGGCAGGTGGCAGTTTGCTGAGTCGGGATGGAGGCGTCCTGTTATAATGTAAGGGGAAGGCGTATTATTCATCATAGCTTTATTTAACATATATATCAATGAGCTGGAAGAAGAGATTAATAGTAGGGGTATGTAGAGACTCCAAGATTCACCTTGTATCTGTATCTGTGCATTTTAAAAAGTTCCAATCTGTTTATGAGTCACTCTGTACACTCTCCACTTTGATTTGTAATTCAACTCCTGAGTTGTTCTGTATGAATGAAAACTCTTTTTTCCCTCCATTCAATATAACAGGGAATCTAAAAACAGCTACAGGCAGCTCCCTGTCTGCACGTGGCCCCCAATGTTCAAAATAATGTTGCACCAGGTCTGATGAGCCAGTGAAGATTCAGGGACCAGCTCCTCCTCCTCCTCCTCCTCCTCCTCCTCCTCCTCCTTCCCCCCCCCCCCCGGAGGGGAAGAACATGGGAATCACCTGGCCAGTGGCAGAGACAGGAGGAGGAGGAGCTGCTGGCCATTGAAGCCGCGCTGCCCCCACATTCCTGGCTCCTTAAACCTGATATTATCTCAAGACACCATGCATGTGATATCACACACACCCTCTCCCTCACAAGTTGGTGCCCCTGCCATAGAGGTTGCGTTTTGGGTCATTGTGTATGTCAGCAATCACATGTAAGTCTGTTCTTCCCCTTCCCTGCCCCACCCCACCTCCTTCAGGGCCAAAAACTATTTTAAGGTAAAGGTAAAGGGACCTCTGACCATTAGGTCCAGTCGTGACCAACTCTGGGGTTGGTTGCGACGCTCATCTCGCATTATTGGCCGAGGGAGCAGGCATATAGCTTCCAGGTCATGTGGCCAGCATGACAAAGCCACTTCTGGCGAACCAGAGCAGCACACGGAAATGCCGTTTACCTTCCCGCTGTACCGGTTCCTATTTATCTACTTGCATTTTGACGTGCTTTCAAACTGCTAGGTTGGCAGGAGCTGGGACCGAGCAACGGGAGCTCACCCCGTTGTGGGGATTCGAACCGCCAACCTTCTGATCAGCAAGCCTTAGGCTCTGTGGTTTAACCCACAGCGCTACCTGGGTCCCTAAAAACTATTTTAGTCATGTCCAATTGCGACCATTTTAAATGTGTTCAATTGATGCATGGTCACAAACACGCAGGTGATTTGGGACACGGAAGAGGGCAGAATGGGGGGCAGAACAGTGTGGAACAGGGGCGGGGCAGAACAGGGTGCTTATCCATGCTCCACTGATGCACATGAGGGCTAGGAATGAAATCCCAGCACAAAATGGTCACCGCCTGTATAGCTTTTCCCCTTCTGGACAAAGTGGGTTAAATTTATAGTCATGAGAACCCCTCCAGAGTGGATTAAACTTGCCAAATCGGAGACAGGTGGGCCATGGTTTGTTTGTTTTTGTGGGGGAAGTAAAATGGATTTGCTTTTCTCAATCCCTTTTTAGGAGTGGGAAATGGGGGCACTGTCTCTTGCTCCCCCCCCTTTCTGGACAAAGTGGGTTGTCATTCGGCCAGTAAAAGTGAGTCATGAGAGCCCCTCCACAGTGAATTAGGCCTGCCAAATTTCAGACAAATAGGCCTAGGAGAAAAATAGTCAAAAATGCAGAGACATGAATGAGGATGATCTCTAGACATCTGGAACATGGGACATCCCAATTTTTTTATTTTATTTTTTATAATTGTAATATATAATTGGTATTATTATTATTATTATTATTATTATTATTATTATTATTATTTGGATTGATTTGATTTCATTTTTATTGAAAATGAATTTAAAAAATTAACCAAAAAAAAATGGAACAGGAAGCCCTCCTATACTCCTTCCTGTCTAGGAGGAGTCAGTGATCAACCTAAGTGGATGGATTCAGTCCGGGACCTGGGGATACTAAGCAGTCTAGGCAGATGCTACAACACAGCCCAGTGGCTCATCATATTCAGAAGCTGCAAACAGACCCAAAAGGTCCTTCATTTCAGTCATGGCAGCTCCTTACAGCTATTGAACTATATCTTTGTAGAACCAAACTGGTTCTTTCTCCAATACCCTTCTAATTTACTGTAGTGTTTAGATTGCTTCTGGGCCCTCCTCAGGTGCAACAGCACATGCAGCACATGCAACACCAACATCTGAGTGAGGGCAAGTGCACTAAGCTCCTCCATCCTCTGTTGTCATCCCCATTGCCCTCCATGAGTGGGTGGGTGAACTTCTGAACAGGTTTTGCTGCTTCTGAGGGCTCCCTGCACACTTTACAACTGGAAAGATAGCAGTCCCAAAACTGTAGGGCGTCTCCTTCAAGTCCAGCTTTCAGCTTGTGGAGAATGATGGGAATGGTGACCTGGGTGGAGCTTAGCATGTTCGTTCCCACTCTCCTCATTCATGTGTTGCTTTTACAATGGTGTAATTTCTGAAGACTGCATGATTGAATTTATGTATCCATTTCAACCAATCTTGTCTGATTAACAATTCAGTTTTATTTGTAGCTGTGTCATGTATGTATGTATGGTGTGTGTGTGTGTGTCATGCACAAAAGTTAGGGAGATTTTAAAGATCATTTTTGTTTGCTATTAATACACCTGGCTTTGTTTCTACAATATTTACTGGATCCATATTGATCCTCACTGTGTCAGACTGCAACGCTTACTTATGCTCACATATAAGCTCCAATTTTTGTACCTGCCATTTCATTTGCCTCTCTCTCTCTCTCTCTCTCTCTCTCTCTCTCTCTCTCTCTCTCTCTCTCTCTCTCTCTCTCTCTCTCTCTGACAAATGCAGGATGCACTAGTTGGCCACTTAATTGCCATAATCAATATGAGACCAGCATAGTGACTGTAATTAAAACTGTGTGGTCAATAAACAATGTGAGTCTGAAACACTACAGCTTCCGTATTGGAGAGAAGATATGTAATTAAAATGAGCTATGTAGTCTTCATGGGAAATAGGCTAGCCTAATTATAATGAATGGCTGTTTAACTTTAGAAATTTAAGTAATCTGTAATGAATATTTCCCCCACCCATTGATAAGATATATATTTGCCTCATAACATCTCGGGGTGAAGGGCAGGAAGGGGAGTTCACACCATTCAAAGGTGGAAGAAGCATGGCAAACAAACCACCAGATGGAAGGGAGAACTATGTGAGTGCTTTTTACAGGGCCATTTCTCTTCCAAGAACACCTATCATCCCCATATTTTGGGTTAGTCATACTCAGATTAGACCCACTGGAATGAATGAGCCAAAGTTGCTAGTCCATTAATTGCAACAGGTCTACTCTCAAAATAAAAAAATTCCTTCCAGTAGCACCTTAGAGACCAACTAAGTTTGTCATTGGTATGAGCTTTCGTGTGCATGCACACTTCTTCAGAAAGCTCATACCAATGACAAACTTAGTTGGTCTCTAAGGTGCTGCTGGAAGGATTTTTTTTATTTTGTTTCGACTATGGCAGACCAACACGGCTACCTACCTGTAACTAGGTCTACTCTCAGTACGACTTAATTAGATCTCACTAGTTAATAGCAAGCTGGGCGCCTATCCTTGCACAGCCAAAACAGTCCCAGCCCTGGACAGGAGGGAGGAGGTTACAATGCAGTGCTTTAAGAATCAGTCTTATATGATCCCATCTTGTTACCCCAAATAACAAGCTACCGGTAGCAGCATCATTCTGTACCAGATGCAGTTTCTGGACTGTTTTTAAGCACTGAAGTATTCAGTCCAACACAGTGAGTGCTAGTTAACCTGGCTGCTATTTTCTGAACCGGTTTCAGTTTTCAAACACCCTTCAGAGGCAGCCCGAGGCAAAATGCATTGCAGTAATCCAGCCTGGAGCTTCCTACCAAAGAATCCTACCAGTACCAAAGAATGAATGACTATGGCAATGTAATCATTTTCCAGGAGGTGACACAGCTAGTACAGGAATAAGTGTTATTAGCCACAGGATTAACTTGGGCTTTCATTTAGTGATCTCACTTCTGAATTACTCAATCAGCCCAGAAACAGTGCTAGCAGAGAACCAACAAACACCACCTCTATGGCCAATTGAATCATATGCTAACATCTGCATTTCCATTTTGTATGGAATAAATTTCAGTTTACCAGCTCTCATTCAGCCCATTGCTGGCTCTAGGAACCTTTCCACAATAATTACTGCTGTAGCTGAATTAGAGAAGGAGAAGAAATAGGACTAGCTATCAGCAGCAACCTGATTGTGTTTCACTCAAGCTATTCTGGAATGTCCACACCTATAGGTTTCAAATATATGGTTAGAAGAATAGAGGACATGGTGTAAATGCTGCAGAGTGCTACAGAAGTTCCACTGAATTCTATCATATTCTATCTACAATTTACTTTACTGGTAGAAATATATCCTGCAGAGGGTCGTGCCTCCATTTCTCAGGAGATCTAGAAGGTTATCAAAGCTGGAGATAACAGAAAGGTACAGAGGATTCAGGAAAATAAGTAGGAGCCACCACCCCCACCCCCACCATAGCTGCCAAGTTCCGGCCTGAGAAATAAGGGACTGGACCGGAAGTAGCAGACCAGAAGTAGCGCTGCCGCCATTTTGGAACTGGGCAAAGCAGCATCAAAAGTCACTTCTGAGCATGCTCCGCCCAGTTCCAAAATGGCCGCCGCGCCAGAATAAACCGGGGGGGTCTGTTTTTTCGGCTGGGGACAGCTGGAAAAACGGGGGTTTCCCGGGGAATACGGGAGACTTGGCAGCTATGACCCCCACCCCAACCCCCTAGTCTATCATGCAGCATTACTTATCTACCAAGGCAACCAAGGCAGTTTCTGTCCCCATATTAAACAAAAATCCAGATTGAAATAGGCCCAGATAATTAGTTTCATTTAGGAATGGTTGGAGGTGTGCTGTCATCACTTACCCAAGCACATGTAGAAGGGTAGATTTTGCAATGCATCAGCACCTGGCATACTGAGGCCCCTCCTGGGACCCAGGCATCTCAGCAGCCATGACTGCTTAAAGTTCAATGTATCGTGCAGATGGAGCCTTAATTGTTTTAAGGTAAGAAAGACCAAGAGACAAACCTCTGCTCCTCTCAGAGGAACAGCCTCCTTTCCAACCCTCATAATGGATTGTGAAAAGTGAATCCCTTTTACATAACCCTGCAAAAGGCCCTGGTGGGCATAATCCACTCTGGAAGAGCTCTTGCGCCTGTCAATTCCACCCACTTTAGCCAAAAACCAGGTTTTTAGATTCCCCATTACAAGGAATGGGGAAACAGAGCTTTGTTTTGTCCAGAGCAGTTCAGAACCTGAGACACAGATCCTAGTAGAGCAGGCAAAGACCAATTGAGGTTCATGGCATCAATATTAGCCCCTAGTTCTGAGAGGGCTGTTCAGGGTCGTCGTGATTAGCCACCTCATTAGGTCACATCTGGCCTCAATTGAGTTTCTATCATATGTCAGAGTAGTCTTGACTGAAATAATTCCTGAGATTATTAGGTCCAAAGGGTGGTAGCTCCGTGGCAGAGTACATGGTTTGCTTCTGGGAGCTCTATGTGTTGTTGTTTAGTCGTGTCCGACTCTTTGTGACCCCATAGACCAGAACACGCCAGGCACTCCTGTCTTCAGAGCTCTATGTAGGTCTGGGAAGAACTCAAGCCTGAAATCCTAGAGAGCTGCTGCCAGATAGTACTAAACCAGATGGACCAATGGTCTGATTCCGTATAAGGAATATAGGCCTATGTTCCTATTAAGCGTTGCCAGAATGCTGAAAAGATGTCTCCATGATGCTGCCTCTTCAGAAATTAAAAACCTCTCAAAGAGTATGGATAGCTGTATAAACCTCTCTCTGTGTACATTTTTCTAAGCCTTTTGCTCAGTATTTTCCAGCGTTTCCTAGGAAATGTTGCAAAAGGGAAATAATGTTTGACCGGATTTTTTTCACCTGTCTACAACTTCACAATTCTGAATGCATCAAGCAGCATATAAAAGTCAAAATAAGGTTGCATTCCTTGTGCATCCTCCTCAACTTTGTCACTTTTCTTTGACTTCAGGACTCTGTTTATTAGTAAATGGAGGTTTATCAGTTGCAGCTGTGATTGTTCCACAATTCAGTAGTGTTCTTTTGGGTGCAATGTAACCAAGGAATGGATGCTTCGGACCGGAGGGAAGGAGTATGTAGACTGGTTACAGTTTGTTTGAATTTATCTACTTAATGTCTAATTCTGCTAGTTTGGGCAATAGGTTGCTGACGCTGAAAAGGCTGTGGTACACAGGATCTACAGAACTTCATTCAAGCTGTGTCTTGATGAGATGAATTCTAATGACTGCCTCCCCAGTTCACTGAAGCTTAATCCCTATTCAAAGAGGATTAGTATTCAAATTTATCATCAAATCAAGAGTGATTAGTGGCCTAACACATACAGTATGTCACTGAAGAGTCTTTGAAATCCCAAATGGTCAACTCTTGTTTACAAGTGTAGGTTGGGCTCTTGTTATTTTTAAATTTCATAATATGTTTGATCACTTAGTCATCTGACCTTTTGAGCATTCTTCTTCTTTTCTTCGTAAGAAATGATATTACTGCAATTTGTGTGTGTGTGTGTGTGTGTGTGTGTGTGTGTGTGTGTGTGTGTGTGTAGAGGGAGACCAAAGTCTGCCTGCATGTTGTCTGCACCACATAGCAGCTGTATGCTAATGACCTGGAAAAGTTCTCCATATCCTTGAGAGCATGTGAGGCTTCAGTCCCGGATGTCTAAAGAAGTTGCTAATGGGATACTTCATAGAAAGGACTGGTTTTGAGGAAGGCCTGTGATCACATCATTTGACAGAAGGGGATCAGCTAGTAATTTATCTCTAGGATGGTTCTGTCTTAAGGCGTATTGAACAGATTGAATGAGCTTTCCTTCAGAGAAGAAAGGAAGTGATGGCAGAACTGTAGAATTTAACATGCTCCTCAGGTTTGAAATGGGGCTAAAAAAATGTCTGGCTCCTTTAAATACAGCAATATTTGAAAATTTACATGATATGAGCACTACTCATTTCCAATCTTTCAAAAGGCGAATGCTGAAAATGCCTTGAAAATGTCTTGGACGCCATCAAATTGTGAAAAATAACCTGAACAAAGGATTAGGAAAATACTGAAAGTTACCTCCTAAAGCCAGCACTTGGGAGCACAGGAATCTCTACATATGCTCCTGTATTCTTATGGAGCAAGAAAATCGACACATTTATTTAAAAGTAACCAAACTCAGACATCACACCTCATGTAATTACGATTGTGTGAGGGAAATACAGGGGAGGGGGTGCACATCCTGGTGTATTATTTTTTTATTTTTTTAAATATATGTTTATTGATTTTACAAAATAAGACATACAACACACAAAAATATGGACAAAAACAAATTACAAACACTACACTAAAAAATATCAAAACAATCTTCTGTCAAAAATTCTATCTTTGTCGACTTCCTCCAATCCCTCCCAATTGTGTTTCGTTATAATACTTCTTTAATACTTTCCATATCTTGATTCCAATCTTTTTAATAATTATCTAAACATATTACCCTGTTTCTCATATTTTAAGACATACCCATAAAATAAGCCATAGCAGGATTTTTAAGCATTCAAGGAATATAAGCCATACCCCGAAAATAAGACATAGTGATAGGTGCAGCAGCAATGCCGGCTGCGGCAGGAGGAGGAGGAAAAAAATAAGACATCCCTTGAAAATAAGCCATAGTGTGTTTTTTGAGGAAAAAATAAATATAAGACGTGTCTTATAATATGAGAAACACGGTATAACTCTTGTTAGCTTGTCAATATAATAAATCTCTTATAATTATCTTAAAATACAATTATATTCTAGTTAAATCTTAAAATTCAATACAATAACAACACTTAACTAAATCTTAATATATAATAATAAATCAACTAATCTTCTTCTACAACCTCTTTGTACTTCCAAATCTTTTAATAAAAACTGCTAATCTTACAATTCTTTTCTAAATAAACTTTAAATTTCTTCCAATCTTCTTCCACCGATTCTTCCCTCTGATCCCGGAGTCTCCCGGTCAGCTTGGACATTTCCATAAATTCTATCAGCTTCAACTGCCAGTCGTCCACCGTAGGTACATCTTCAGTTTTCCAATTTCTTGCTAATACTATTCTAGCTGCTGTTGTGGCGTAAAGAAAAAATGTAATATCTTCCTTAGGTAATTCCTCTCTAATTATCCCAAGTAAAAAGGCTTCTGGTTTCTTAACAAACGTGTTTTTCAACACTTTCTTCGGTTCATTATGAATCTTATCCCAAAAGCTCTTTACTTGGCGGCATGTCCACCACATATGGTAAAAGGTTCCTTCCACATTCTTACATTTCCAACATTTAGTATCCTGTTCACGATAAATCTTAGCTAACTTTACCAGTGTAAGATACCACCTATACATCATCTTCATCATATTTTCTTTCAACACATTACATGCGGTAAACTTCATATTCTTCTTCCACAACCTTTCCCAATCTTCTATCATTATATTATGCCCTACATCTTTTGCTCAATCAATCATTACTGATTTCGTTTGTTCGTCTTTGGTGTGCCACTCCAACAGTAAATTATACATCTTTGAAAGGTTCTTTGTTTTAGACTCTAGCAAATCCGGTTCCAATTTGGATTTTTCAGTTTGAAAACCTACTTTTTTATCTAGCTTATACAATCTGGTGTATTATTTTCTAATCATGCAAATAGGTCTGAGATGAGGGTGGTGATTAACATCAACAAACAGCACACACCAGCAACAACATGGGAGTGGGTGTCTCAAAGTAACATTCAAGGTCCAGGCCTACCCAAAGTTTCTTGAGAGAAGGAAGTGGGTGGGTGGGATTGCAGGTGAGGGATATTACTAGAATCATACAGTTGGAAGAGACCACAAGGGCCATCCAGTCCAACCCCCTGCCAAGCAGGAAAAACCATCATAGCATTCTTGACATATGTCTGTCAAGCCTCTGCTTAAAGACCTCCAAAGGAGACTCCACCACACTCTTGGGCAGAAAATTCCACTGCCAAACAGCTCTTACTGTCAGGACGTTCTTCCTAATGTTTAGATGGAATCTTCTTTCTTGTAGTTTGAATCCATTGCTCCGTGTCCGCTTCTGTGGAGCAGCAGAAAACAACCTTTCTCCCTCCTCTATATGACATCTTTTTATATATTTGAACATGGCTATCATATCACCCCTTAACCTTCTCTTCTCCAGGCTAAATATACCCAGTTCCCTAAGCCATTCCTCATAAGGCATCGTTTCCAGGCCTGCATTGACCATTTTGGTTGCCCGCTTCTGGACACGTTCCAGCTTGTCAGTATCTTCCTTGAACTGTGGTGCCCAGAACTGGACACAGTACTCCAGGTTAGGTCTGACCAGAGCTGAATACAGTGGTACTATAACTTCCCTTGATCTAGATGCTATACTCCTATTGATGCAGCCCAGAATTGCATTGGCTTTTTTAGCTGCTGCATCACACTGTTGACTCATGTCAAGTTTGTGGTCTACCAAGACTCCTAGATCCTTTTCACATGTACTGCTCTCAAGCCAGGTGTCACCCATCCTGTATTTGTGCCTTTCATTTTTTTTTGCCCAAGTGTAGTACTTTACATTTCTCCTTGTAAAATTCATCTTGTTTGCTTTGGCCCAGTTCTCTCATCTGTTAAGGTCATTTTGAAGTGTGATCCTGTCCTCTGGGGTATTAGCCACCCCTCCCAATTTGGTGTCATGTACTAGTGAAGTTGTGTTCTGTACAAGCAACATGAATTTGTACATTTTAAAAATACTTGCAACATGCATCTCAGTGAAAACTAAGGTTCCTTGACGCACCACCACATACTTATAGGGACCAGCCTGTGTCCAACTTTGGTATTTCCTTGAACATGCAAGGCAGTGCATGTTGGGCAATGCATCAGTGAGAGTTAATTTGGTCAATAATAACAACAATGGTGCAACAGAACTCTGAGGTTAACCGACACTGGGGGATGGAATCTTGATGGAGGGAGAGAGCGTGTCATTTCCGAAAAGTCAGGGGTCAACAACCCTGGGTTCCCAGGTTTTGTTGGACTACCACTTCCATGATCACGGGCAGGGCTGTCTCGAGGAGGTCGGGTGCCCTGGCGCTGAGGGGCGGAGATCGCTCCGGCGCCCCCACCCTCACAGGGCGCAGCATGGTTTCCGCGCGGCTACACCGCGCAGCGCCCTGCCTACCGGCCCGGCGCCCTGGCGCACCGCGCCACCAGGAGTCTACCTAGAGCCAGCCCTGATCACGGGCCACTGGCAACGCTGCATGGGGCTGATGGATGTTGGGAGTCCAGCAACTTTTGTGCACTGAAAATAGAAGAAAACTGGGTTAGAGTGAGGACAAAGGGACAGTGGGACAAAGTATGCATTCATGCCATACATAAGGTAAAGGGTAAAGGGACCCCTGACCATTAGGTCCAGTCGTGACCGACTCTGGGGTTGCGCGCTCATCTCGCATTATTGGCCGAGGGAGCCAGCGTATAGCTTC
This sequence comes from Zootoca vivipara, assembly GCF_963506605.1. NCBI lineage: Eukaryota > Metazoa > Chordata > Lepidosauria > Squamata > Lacertidae > Zootoca > Zootoca vivipara. Next base: position 3,445,161 of record NC_083286.1, read on the forward strand.
CAGGTCATGTGGCCAGCATGACAAAGCTGCTTCTGGCAAACCAGAGCAGCACATGGAAACGCCGTTTACCTTCCCGCTGTAGCGGTTCCTATTTATCTACTTGCATTTTGAGGTGCTTTCGAACTGCTAGGTTGGCAGGAGCTGGGACCAAGCAACGGGAGCTCACCCCGTCACAGGGATTCGAACCACCGACCTTCTGATCAGCAAGCCCTAGGCTCAGTGGTTTAACCACAGCGCCACCTGGGTCCCATCATGCCATACATAGCTTCCCTCAAATAATCCTGGGAACTGTAGTTTTTTTGTTTGTTTTATAAATAAATTTTTATTATTTTCTTCACAACATTCTCCACCATATAATAAAGGTAAAGGTAAAGGGACCCCTGACCCTTAGGTCCAGTCGTGACCGACTCTGGGGTTGCGCACTCATCTCGCATTATTGGCCGAGGGAGCCGGTGTATAGCCTCCAGGTCATGTGGCCAGCATGACAAAGCCACTTCTGGCGAACCAGAAACCCTGCAAGAGAACTTCTACAGTTCTTTTCCATATATTCCACATATTTACTCCAGTCTTTTAGGAACTTTGCTTCCCCCTGGTTCCGGATCCTGCTAGTAAGTCTCGCTAGTTCTGCATAGTCTATCATTTTTGTCTGCCACTCTCCAATCGTCGGTAGATCCTGTGTCTTCCATTTTTGGGCTAGTAAAGTCCTGGCCGCTGTTATTGCATATAGAAATGGTACATTATCTTCTCTTTTTATTTCTTGACCTATCATTCCTAACAAAAATAGTTCAGGTTTTTTGGGAAAAGTGTATTTAAAGATTTTCTTCAGTTCATTATATATCTGTCAGAGGGCCTGGTATGGCTACTCTAGAGTAACGACTCCAGCATGGTCTTTTAAGGTTTTTATTAAGTGCTGATTATTTACAGTGTTCAGAGCAGTAAAAATGCATCCTTAAGGTGAGGTGTCTGAACTCCCGAATGGCGATTGGCGCGTTTTCTTCCAGCACCACAGCTTTGGCAGACCCAACCTCTTCCCCCTACGTTTGCGTCGCAATTCGGGAGTTGGGGGAATTGGCCTCCCCCCTGTGCGTCCTACTTCCTGTCCCACCTGCGGCCTGGGCTCCACAACCTTGCCTGAGCCTCGGACACCACTTCCTGACTCTCCGCTGGAGGCAGAGCTCTCCTTACTCTCTCCCGCGCTTGGGGATGGGCTGGAACTTAAGATGGGAGGGACTTCCCTGTATCCCTCGTCCCTCACATCCATCCCCCTCCCAGGCTCCTCTCCCCCCCTTCCTAGTGGCTCTCCGCTTGCTGGGGACGAGTGAAACCCCAAGAAGTCTGTGGCATCCGAGCCTGTGGGTGTAAAAATTTCCCCCCAATCCTGCGATCTTTCTCCTTCCCCCTGAGAAGACGGGAATCCCAAAAAGTCAGTGGCGTCAGAGCTGGTGGGAGTAAAAATGTTCTGCCAGTCCTCTCCTGCCTCTGACGTCGTTGACCTCGGTGAAACCCACACCTCTTCTTCCGTGTCCTCAAATTCCGCTTCCCATCTCCATGGAGAGCTGCTGCCTGCTATCCCTTCCTCCTGCCCCTCCCCCTCTCCCTCCCTTTCCATGTGCCAGGGCTTGGGCCTGTGGGGGAACAGGGCGTGGAACTCTTCCACTAAAAATTCCTCAGGTACTTCTGTGGCCGGTATCCACTCATTGTGGGACGGCGGAGTGTCCTCCCATGCTATCAGGTACTCCAGTCCTCTCACCCCTCTCCTTGAGTCTAAAATCTCAGTTGCCTCATTGAGCTGTCGGGCGTCTCCCGTCTCCCCCCCTCCCTCTGGAGGCTGATCGCTGTCCCTGAACCTGGTACTTTCCCTGTACGGCGACAGCAGCGATCTATGAAACACTGGGTGCACTCTCATGTCCTCCGGCAGTGCTAGCCTGAAGGCTACCGGGTTGACCTGTTGCGTGACCGTGAAGGGGCCCAGCCTCCTGGGTGCTAACTTCTTGCATCGCCCCCTGGTGGGAAGACCTTCCGAGGATAACCAAACCTTGTCCCCCACCCTGATGACCTCTCCCGGTCGCCTGTGGCGATCTGCCCCCTTCTTGTACGCTTCCTTGGCCCTCTCCAAGTGTTCTCTGAGCTGCTGGTGCACCGTCTCCAGGTCCTCTGCCCAATCCTCTGCCTGTGGGCCCTCTTCCTCCTCCTCCCCCTCCCTCTCCGGGAAAGATCTGAGGTCGCGCCCGTAGTTGGCCTTAAAGGGCGACACCCCTGTGGAGACGTGCACCGCATTGTTGTAGGCAAATTCTGCCAGTGGCAGGCGATCCACCCAGTCCGTTTGCCTCTGGCTGACGTAACATCTCAGGTACTGCTGCAGAATGGCGTTGACCCGCTCCGCCTGTCCATTGGTTTGCGGGTGCCTAGCCGTCGACAAGCTGACCTCCACCTGCAGGAGGTTCATGAGCCGCCGCCAGAACCTGGAAACAAATTGGCGGCCACGATCCGAAATAACCCTTAAAGGCAATCCATGCAGTCTGAATACGTGGTCAACAAACAGTTTGGCCGTTTCTTCTGCCGAGACCGCCCTGGCACACGGTATAAAATGGCACATTTTGGACATGAGGTCCACCACCACCAACACTGCGGTCTTGCCCCTGGACGACGGCAGGTCTGTGATGAAGTCCATGGACACTACTTCCCACGGCCTGTGCGGTGTGGCTAAGGGCTCCAGCAAACCAGCTGGTGGCGCTCTGACCACCTTTGCTCGCTGGCAGGTGTCACATCCCCTTACATAATCCCGAACATCCTCCCGCACCCCTGGCCACCAGAAGTGTCTCATGACTAGGTGAGTGGTTTTGTCCCTTCCAAAATGACCCGCCGTTGGGTTGTCGTGCATCTGCTTGAGGGCCTTACCTCTCAGCTGTTTGGTTGGCAGGTACAGGGCTCCCTTGTAAAAAAGCAAACCCCTCCTTTCCTCAAAGTCTTTGGCCTGCTCCCCCCCCCTCTCAGTTCTCTGAAGATGCGGGTGGCAAATTCATCAGCTGCTGTCAGTGCTGTGAGTTCTGCCTCGCTCACCACTGTTGCTCCGCAGGACCATGCTGATGGGGGGGAAATATGCCTGGGTGCCGGTGGCAACTCCTCCTCCATGTACTCTGGCTTGCGGGAGAGGGCATCCGCCCTGACATTCTGCTCTCCCGGGATGTAGTGGATGGAGAAGTTGAAGTTCGAGAAGAACTCTGCCCACCGTATCTGCCGCTGGTTGAGCACCCTGGCAGTTCTCCAGAACTCCAGGTTCTTGTGGTCTGTGCACACCTGGATGGGGTGCTTGGCGCCCACCAGGAAGTGTCGCCAGTGCTGGAACGCAGCGTGGATCGCGAGAAGTTCCCTGTCAAACACTGTGTAGTTGCGTTCCGGCTGGGTCAGCTTCCTGGAGAAGAAGGCACAGGGTCTCCACTCTCTGTTGGCGTCCAGTTGCAACAGAATCGCTCCCAGAGCCTTGTCCGAAGCATCTGTCTCCAGGCGTAGGGGCGCATCCTGCACCACGTGGAACAGGTGCTGGTCTGAAGCGAATACCCTCTTGAGGCTTTCGAACGCTGCTTGCGCCTCTGGTGTCCACCGGAACTTCTGCTTGCCTCTCAGGCAGTCGGTGATAGGAGCCGTGACGCGAGAGAAGTTCTTGATGAACTTCCTGTAGAAGTTCGCGAAGCCTAGTAGGCGTTGGGCATCTTTGCGCGTCCTGGGGCTGTGCCAGTCCAGGATGGCCTGCACCTTGTCCTTGTCCATCGCCAGCCCCTTGTCTGACAGCTTGTAGCCTAGGAAGTCCACTTCTTTGGTGTGAAACTTGCACTTCTCCAGCTTCACATACAGGTGGTTGTCCTTCAGGCGCTGCAACACCTCCCTGACATCCTTCACATGCTGCACTGGGTCACTGGAGTAGATAAGGATGTCATCCAGAAAGACCAAGCAGTTCTTGAAGAGGAGGGACCCCAGGACGTGGTGCATGAAGGCCTGGAAGCATGCTGAGCCCCCTTGCAACCCGAAGGGCATCACCAGATATTCAAAAGAGCCCAGAGGCGTGAACATCGTGGTTTTCCATTCATCACCCTCCCGGATCCTAATCAAGTTGTACGCCCCTCTTAGGTCGAGCTTGGTGAAGATCTTGCCCCTGCGTGCCGCTGTCAGGAGATCATCCACTCTGGGCATGGGGAAAGCCATTGGCTCTGTCACCGAATTCAGCCGTCTAAAATCCACCACCAGACGGCGCTGTTGCGTGTCTTTCTTGTCCACCCAGAAGACCGGGCTGCCCCCTGCTGCCTTGCTTTCTCTGATGAACCCCCGCTTGAGGTTCTTGTCGATGAAAGCGCGCAGATCCTCCAGTTCCTGATCTGACATGGCGTACAGCTTGGCTGGGGGTATAGTTGCCCCTGGCACCAGGTTGATCTGGCAGTCAAAAGGCCTGTGTGGGGGTAGGTGGTCGGACTCCGCTTCGCTGAAGACCTCCTGCAGGTCCCAGTACGGCTTGGGTATTGCCTCACCCCCCTTGACGTGCATGGTGGCCACCGTGGCTATCGGAGGCCCCTCCCCTGGTTGGTGCTGCATGCAATGTTCCAGACAAAAGTCCGATCCAAAAGTGATGCATCTCTGGTGCCAACTTATGGAGGGGTCGTGGCGCGTCAGCCAGCTCATGCCCAAGACGATGGGGGGGTCTGAGATGGTTGTGACGTTGAAAGCCAGTGTCTCTGAGTGCCTTCCCACCGTCATTCTCATGGGGGGGGGTTTGATGCGTGATGGCCCCTCCCAGCAGCTCTCTGCCGTCAATGGTGGCCACGTGCAGGGGAAAATCCAGCTGCAGAAGTTGGATCTGGTGCTCTTCCGCAAAGTTTCTCGAGAAGAAGTTGGCTGAGGCACCACTGTCAATTAAGGCGAGGACTGTCAGGGGATAGCCATTTGGGAGCGTGAGCGTGACTTCTAGAACCACTCCTGCTCTGGGAGGGGTGGGCTGGCTCTGCTCCTCTCTGTGCGGGTGGGCGGGCGGGGGCTGTTGTCTGCTGACTGTGCCTGGCCGCTCCCCCTTGTCTCCTGCAGCCAGGCTGTCTCGTTTCCCTGCTGTGGTGCTGCGTCAGCTGGGGAAGGTACAACCGTTCCCGCCTTTCCTTGCCACTCTCTGCGATGAGGGCAGTCTCTGACGCGATGCCTGGGGGAGTTGCAGAGAAAGCAATTCCCGCCTCTTCCCTCCTTGCGTCTTGGCGCCGCCGGGGTTTGAAAAGCCCGCGCGCGCGCTCCTCCGATCTCCATCGGTTCCGGCTCTGGGCTTGGCCTGGGCGGGTGTGGGGGCGGGCCCTGGGGTGGGGTTTGGTGATGTGGTCTGTCCTGGGAGCGTGGGAACCAAGGTTTTGCTGCGCGCGTCGCTTGTTTGTCATTCCATCTGGATTCCTGTCTCACCCCCACCGCTAGCGCCGCTTTGCTTAACTCATCCATAGTTCGCGGTTTGGGACCTCTTGCCAGCTCATCCTTAACGTCTGCGTGCAAACCCATGTAGAAGGCTGATTTCACTGGCTCACTTTGCAGATCCCACCCCAGTTTGTGCACCAGCATGGTGAATCTCGCCCAGTAGTCCCTAACTGTCGATTTTCCTTGTGTTAAGTTATGAAGCTCCTCTTTAGTGGCCTCCATTTCACTGTCACTAGCGTACATTATTTTTAAAGCTTCTAGAAATAATTTTGCGTTCTTCATGCAAGGATTTTTTTGCGCGATGAGCGGTCTTACCCATTCTCGGGCGGCCCCCGTCAAATGCTCTATGATAAAGGAGACTCTGTGCGCGTCATCTGGGAATTCTGCTGCATGCAATTCCAGCGCATAATTTATTTCTGTCTCGAATCCTAGGTACTCCCTAGGGTCGCCGCTAAACTTGGTGACTAGGCTCTGTCCCCTTCTCACTTGGACTAGCTGCGGCTGGGGCACCCCCCCACCTCTAGCGGCTTTCTCCTCTTCCAACTTCTTCTGTAGGTCCAAAACCATCACCCTTAGCTGTTTCTCAGTCTCCTCTTTTGTCCTCACCTGGTCCACCAGCTTGTTCAGCTCCTCCTGCGCCCCTCGCGCTTCCTCCTGAGCGGCATGCAATTGCTGCTGTGCGTGCGCTGTGAGGTTCTGCAGCTCCTGCTTCGCTGCTTCGGCCTCCAGCCTCCAATGCTCAGCCTCTTGAGCGCTCATCGCTGCACTCCAAAGTAGCCAAAAAAAAGATTCGGGAGTTGCTGTCAGAGGGCCTGGTATGGCTACTCTAGAGTAACGACTCCAGCATGGTCTTTTAAGGTTTTTATTAAGTGCTGATTATTTACAGTGTTCAGAGCAGTAAAAATGCATCCTTAAGGTGAGGTGTCTGAACTCCCGAATGGCGATTGGCGCGTTTTCTTCCAGCACCACATCTTTGGCAGACCCAACCTCTTCCCCCTACGTTTGCGTCGCAATTCGGGAGTTGGGGGAATTGGCCTCCCCCCTGTGCGTCCTACTTCCTGTCCCACCTGCGGCCTGGGCTCCACAACCTTGCCTGAGCCTCGGACACCACTTCCTGACTCTCCGCTGGAGGCAGAGCTCTCCTTACTCTCTCCCGCGCTTGGGGATGGGCTGGAACTTAAGATGGGAGGGACTTCCCTGTATCCCTCGTCCCTCACAATATCATTTCCCAAAATTCTTTAACTTTATCGCACTTCCACCACATATGATAAAAATCCCCCTCCCTCTCCTTACAATTCCAGCACATTCTATTATTCATTCTATACATTTTAGATAATTTCACTGGAGTTAAATACCATCTATATATCATCTTCCAGGTATTCTCTTTCAGTGCGGTACATGCAGTAAATTTTAACGATTGATTCCACAGCTTTAACCAACAATCATAATCTATGTTATGCCCAAAATCTTTTGCCCATTTAATCATCACCAGAAATTATTGGCCGAGGGAGCCAGCGTATAGCTTCCAGGTCATGTGGCCAGCATGACAAAGCTGCTTCTGGCAAACCAGAGCAGCACACAGAAATGCCGTTTACCTTCCTGCTGTAGCGGTACCTATTTATCTACTTGCATTTTGACGTGCTTTCGAACTGCTAGGTTGGCAGGAGCTGGGACCGAGCAACGGGAGTTTACCCCGTCACAGGGATTCGAACCGCCGACCTTCTGATCAGCAAGCCCTAGGCTCAGTGGTTTAACCCACAGCGCCACCTGGGTCCCTCCACCATATAATACCAAACAGTAAAACCTTTCCGCTTTGCTGAGCTTTCGACCCCCCCCTTCCCTTCAACAGTTTATTTTATATCATCTTCAATCACGCAATTCAAATCTTTAAGGAACTGTAGTTTGTTAAAGGTACTGGAAATTGTAACTTTGTGTGGGATACATTTTGGTCCCACAATCTCTGGTGTCATATGCCTTTGTAGGCGGTGGCAGAGGATACCTCCAGGGGAAGTAAACACTCAGTGGAGTACCAAATGGCATCATGGAATCAAACCCTTCTGGGATGACTAGAATTTGGTTTACCCATCTAGGTCACACACATAGCAGACCTACTGAGCAGGTGGTGCTGTGGTCTAAACCACAGAGCCTAGGGCTTGCTGATCAGAAGGTTGGCGGTTCAAATCCCCGCAACGGGGTGAGCTCCCGTTGCTCGGCCCCAGCTCCAGTCCACCTAGCAGTTCAAAAGCACATCAAGTGCAAGTAGATAAATAGGTACCACTCCAGCAGGAAGGTAAACAGTGTTTCCGTGCGCTGCTCTGGTTTGCCAAGAGCGGCTTAGTCATGCTGGCCACATGACCCAGAAGCTGTAGGCGGACATATGCTGGCTCCCTCGGGCAATAAAGTGAGATGAGCACCACAACCCCAGAGTCGTCCTTTACCTTTTTACTCTGATGTAGTTGTTTACATCCCAAAAGTTTAAGGGAAAAAAGTTCTATATTACATTGAAAGAAAAGAGAGAATGGGGGGAGCACAGCTCAGACATACACCGCAAGTCGATCTCTGTCTTGCAACCCAGCTTTAAGGTGTCAATGCAGTAGCTATTTCATAGCTGCCAAGTTATCCCTTTTTTTAAGGGATTTTCCCTTATGCTGAATAGGCTTCCTCGCGAGAAAAGGGAAAACTTGGCAGCTATGAGCTATTTGGAGAGAATAGGTCATTTTGCATAGGAAAGAGAGTATACCCAGTTAGAAATTAGCAAAAGTCAAAATCCCTAATCCTCATCCAATCAATTTGGGAAGCTTCCCCCCCCCTTAATACTGTTTTCTAATTACAGCTCTGTCTTATGTTCTCAGCAAGTGTCTGCCTGTTTTAAACAGGATGCCAGCCCCTTGTTTAAGTAGTGCAGGCTTACCTTGCAGATGCCTCACATTTAGTCTGCATACATTACTTAAGCCTTGGCTATATTACCGCACCTTGGCTCTGCAGCTGGCTGTGCTATTGCAAGGGGTTGTTATGGATTATACTGCTGCTGTCTCCTGACCAGGTATTAATAGAGTTCTCCTCAGCAGCCCAGTAGTGATTAATGAGATGAGAAGATAAAATACTCCACCTGCTGCAGCAGCCATGAAAACTGAATTAATGAGTGCAAACAAAAAAACAAAAAAAACGGGGGAGAAAAGAAAGCAATCTCAAGGCCTTAGTGCATATCAGCTGCTTATTTACTGCAGCGCCTAATGATGCTATTTACGAATGAGTTAGCGCTTTCTAGATTAGTGTGGTAGGAAGCAGCCAATCCAGGGGAAAATTATACATTACTATAATAATTACTGTGTTCCATAAAAATGCTTATCTATTGTCAAGACTGTAATCTTAGGAGAAACACCTTCTTCTCATTACTCCATTATGGATCTTTTGTAAGTGCAGTAATTTGGCTATGGAAATACACACTGGAGTAAAGGCAGTGATGGGAGCTTTGCACACACGGAACATAACGAGAGCGCACAAATTTTCAGCTTTACTTTGCAACACAGAAAGGGAGAATAGCTTTGCCCAGTGGAGGGTGCCTCCAGCAATGGCGTAAGTCAAGTGTCTCAGCAAGGATGACCATTCACTATATGAAAGCCACTTTTAAAAACCAATACCTTTGGGAGGTTTTCTGTGCTGTTTAGACTTGCTTTGCACTGTCCTTTCTTGCTCTCGCTCTCCTGCAGTTTTCTTTGTTTGCCCTCATTGTGGTCCTCACCTGACTGGCTGTTTAGTGAAGCAATCTCTTGTTTACATCATGTTCTCTGATTGGCTAGAAACACCCAGGTGACTGAGAACTGGGAGTAAAGAACGAACTGGTTTCAAGAACAGAACTGACAGATCATTTGGGAGGCATATCAATACCATTTTGATATTAATATACTACTGCAACTACTATACTAATTTATTTTTCTCACTCTCCTACTAAAAGTACCCAGAGTGTTGTAGAACATAATCAGGAAAGGAATTGCCAGAGCAACTAAAACAACATTCTAAAAGCAATAATGAAAACAAATCAAATAACTTAAAAACAAATCAAAAGTGTAGGAGCAACAAATGTAAAATATGTTACATTTTAATACTGAGAACAGTCAACTAGGTGTTACACATTAGAAGTCTGTTGAAATAAAAAGTGTCTACAATTTCTGGCAAAAGAGGAAGAAAGGAGGAGTTTGGTGGATCCTGGGAGGAGAGAGCCTCAAATTCCACAGTCAAAGCACCACCACTGGGAAGGCCCTGCTTTTCATTATCATACACTGAACATCCCAAGATGGCATTGAGAGGAAACCTTCTGATATTGATCTTCAGTTGCAAATTGCTGCAGCCAATCTTAATTTCCAAGCTTAAATTGCTTTTTGGACCTATCGTATTAAAATATGAGTCATTTCATTAATTCTGTAGATGTTTACCAACCGATAAGGGACTGGACATTTCAGAAAACACAAGTGCTGACAATATTATAACTACACAAAGTTTATTTCTGCCACCTTCCTATGCATCCCAGAATCTCAATAGTCTATTGTTTAATAAGCAGTAAAAAAAACCCCACTTATTCTACTTAAATGCAGTTTAAAATGCTAAATTCACCTAATGTAAAGGAAATTCTCAACATGATTTTAGTCCATGATGGATAATAAATTCTATATGCCAAATAGTCAGCTATCTAATTTATTAGTAAATAAAAATCTCAAATAATTTATTCATTAAAAAGGCCAATGCTGAAAGGATAAATTATTCATAATGAACAACCCAGCCATCCAAACTCTGTATAGAAAATGCACTTGCTATTTGGCACTCATTTATAATATTTCTTTAAAACTTCCATCCCAGTGGCTTCAGGCAGTTTTCAGCAGTTCAAGTGCACTAGAATCTGGAATAAAATCTGCAATGGCAATGAACTACCCACTCAAAATAACTTAGACTAATTGTCAATCTAGTTCGCCGCAAGGGGCTGCATCACTGCATTGAAGAGGTGTCGTGTGTGTGCTTGGACATTGCATGAGCTAGACCTCCTCCAACTGTGCTCCTGGATGCAGGCAATAGAACCCTAGTTCTACGAAGGTGAAGCAGATACATATCATCTAAGAGACAGTGAAAGGAAAGGGCAAGAGACAGCCCTGCTTTGTGTCAAATGAGGTGGCTGTGCTTAGCAACTGAGCAAGCATGAGGAGCTCTGATAGGATGTTGCTACACCTCCAGGCTTGCAGTGCATCTTCACCTCTTCTCCAGAAGATGCTCTGTGACTGCTTTCCTGTTAAATGCAGGTGCAATTTCCCTCCCACACAACGGTCCTACTGGTTTAGACCAGCATCCTGTTTCCAATAGTGGCCAAGCAGAGGCTTATGGAAAGCCCACAGGTAGAACATGAATGCAGTAGCCCTATCTCTTGCTGTTGTTTCCCAGGGGGTGATATTCAGAGGTCTGCTGCCTCCATTCCTGCAATGGAGCCTTCAGAATGAGGTTTAGAACTTAAAAAAACTGCCAGGCAGCTTTTGCAAAAAGATCAGACTACCAGTAAGAAATCTAAACTGTGGAATCATAGTTACGGAACCTGGATGGGAGTCATTAGTGGTACTTTTCCTTGATCTGGTGAAAGCAAATTATAAGAACTAGAATAATTCTTTATTTAGTGGCCATCACTAAATATTCTTTATTCTTTATTTAGTGGCCATCACCGAATTCTTTAGAGTCCCGATAACATTTTTTCCCATATCCTGTCTCATCTTGTAGGAATGAAGTAGGGGTTCTTGCTTGCTCTGTACAGTCCCATTGAATGAATAATTCTCTCGGGGGGGGGGGGGATTAAGCTACAGGTCTTGATCAGGCTCTGCCACACTTGACCAGCTTCCAGATTCTTACTCTGATCTGTGATCAGGAATTTAATGTCAAACTCTTCAGTCCAATTGATGCATTAATTGCTCCAAAAATACTACAGGCATTGGTAAAATTATGTAAAAAGGAAGTAAATATTTTCATGGTGTGCAATAGTCCAAATCCATTAGTGGTCTTTCATAAATCTTGCTTGGATCTGGATGGAGACACAATGAACACCCTGCCATGATCTATGATGTTGTATATAACCATGGTCCTCCAGATGTTAAACTACTTCTCCCATAATCCCTGACAATTGTCCATGCTGGCTGGTATTGATGGGATATGAGGTCCACAAAATCTGGAGGGCCAGTGGTTCTCCACCACTGTTGTATATGAACCACAACAAAGAAATACCATCACCTGGTCAAGGATGCTGGCATTGCCCACAGCTATTCTTTTGCATAGAAAAAGAAGGTGATAGTTCATGACAAGAAGAAAATATTGCTCTCTACACTACTGTAAAGGCTTTTAAATCCATTAAGGATCAATTGTGCTGCACAAATAATAGCAAACCGTAGTACCTGTCTCACAGCTGAGACTGAAAGGAGATTCAGACTGTACAAGCAGGCATCTGAGGCCCAGACTGGAGGAGACACTGTTCCTGCATTAGCAAAGGTCTTTTAAAAAGTAAATAGCTGGCATGGGCATCTGATCTAGAATGGAACCCTTCTGCTGAGATCCTACTCTGAGTCCCTTCTTTGAGGTGAACTCATAGGATGAGGAGAAAGGAAAAGTCCATTGCAGCTGATGCTTCCTGTCTGTGGAATACTTTCTCCAATGAGGTTCGCCTTGCACCTTCCCGAACATCTTTTCAGTGCCAGGTAAAAACTTACCTTCCACCAACACCACCCAGCTTCGGATGTACTATGATAATGATGTTTTGCTGTCAGGGTGCTGCCAAAGCTCCCTCGGCTGCTATGAGGCAGGAGGTAGATGGATGATAGATAATTGTATATGTTTTGTATGCATCTATTAATACTATAATATATCTATATTTTAAATATGTTCCAAGTCACTTTGCATGCCAAGCTGCTATGAACTCTTATTGTTAATAATAGTAATGTCTAAGTCTGGACAGATCCTGAAGCTGAGGCTACAATACTTTGGCCACCTCATGAGAAGAGAAGACTCCCAGGAAAAGACCCTGATGTTGGGGAAGATGGAGGGCACAAGGAGAAGGGGACAACAGAGGACAAGATGGTTGGACAGTGTTCTCGAAGCTACAAACATGAGTCTGACCAAACTGCGGGAGGCAGTGGAAGACAGGAGTGCCTGGCGTGCTCTGGTCCATGGGGTCACGAAGAGTCGGGCATGACTAAATGACTAAACAACAACAACAACAACAACAACAGAAGTGAGGTCTAGCCTCAGAGGCTGATGGATCCAATGGGTTTCCAGATGACACAATCACTTGGTTTGGCTGGCCCCTTCATTATACACCTTTAGGCCCCAGGCAAAAACGTTCCTCTTCAACAGGCCTTAGGCTGATACCCTTTCAATTGTGTTGTGGGATGGTCCATGGGGTCACGAAGAGTCGGACACAACTAAAGGACTAAACAACAAAAGTCTGGATCAGGGCTTTGCACCTGCTATTTCCATTAAAAGAAAAACTTCCCATTTCACAGCAATTACTTCAAATGCAGAAACTTATACATGCTTACCTGGGAATAAGTTTCACTGATATCAATGGGGCTTACTTCAGAGTAGGCCTGTATGGGATTGCATTACTCTTTTTAATAAGAGAGTGTGGCATCCTCAAGATCCACTTGCATAAAAAACAGCCTGAGGTTTTACTTCTACATGAAAGCAAAGGCAAAAACAAAAGTGTATAAATGCCTCCCCCCCCAAAGAAACCCCATCTATTTTCACTCAATGCCAGTGATCGTTTCTCTAATTAGCAAGATCCTTCGTCTACTTTTTACCTTTATGGAGGCGTTAGCATTTCAATGGTACCTTTATGGTTTTTATAAAATTTTATCAAGTAAGGAGCCGAACCATTTGCTCCGTTTCCCAGAAAAAGTATGCACAAATGCATAATTCGCCCTGTCAGATTGCCTTTTGATGTAAGTTTGTAAGTTTATTGTGGTAGCATTCAAAGGCTGCGCCTGAGAAGTTCTTTAACATATGCCATATATTTAACATGGCTTGTGAATTAAAAATAACAGCCTGCCATCTGCCTTTGTGAGCAGATTTTATCAAAGTCTAAATGAAAAAAAGGCTCAAAGATGTGAATATTGTCAATTAAAATATGAAATACTACAGTGTAAAAGAGGTCAGACTCACCTCACTTGAACTTGAGTCACTAACTAGCTAGCTAAGGTGTTCTGATTTGAATAGACCTTTTTATGCAGGAATACATTGTCGAGCAGATTAACTTTCAAGAATGTCCTTTGTTTTGTCAAATTTCCAACTTCAGACCTTTGCCTGCATTTGCCATGAAGAACAGAGGGTTGCAGTGTAGCAAGGTGGTAAAAGGAATTAAGAGGGTAGACTTCCATGGAAATCAATGTGAACACGATACTGACTTTGTCAGGAACAGAATCTAATGCTAATGGCCAATCTTCAAAGTGCTCCACCCGTAATGAACCTGGACTTTGCACCCTATCAGCTGGGGGGCAATGAATGGGCTCAGATGGAGATGACTGTTTATGCTGTGCTGTAAACAGTGGCCCTTGGAGGAGCCAAGGCAAAGACCCTTAACTCCAGCAGCAGTTTGCAGGAGCCTAAGGATTTGTTTACCAATACAGTGGTACCTTGGTTTACGAACTTAATCCATTCCAAAAGTCCATTCTTAAACCAAAGCTTTCTTAAACCAAGGTGTGTTTTCCCATAGCAGTGGGGGACTCAATTTCCAAATGGAACTCACTCAACAGGAAGTGAAACATGTTCTTATTCCAAGGCAAAGTTCACAAACCAAAACACCTACTTCTCAATTTGCAGCATTCTTTATCCAAGTTGTTCATAAACTAAGCTGTTCTTAAATCAAGGTACCACTGTACTTTGTCCTAAATGTAAGGTGAGCAGCCTGCTTCCATTCTCCAAAGCCAGGTTAAAAAATTATTCTCGGGCATCTTCTGCTTTCACCACGAGGCCAGAAAAAAAAGACTTATTCATATGTATGGGTCAAAAAATCATTGACTGAGAAGGCTCAGTATTTCTCCATATACGATAATAACCATTTCAATGGCCGCACATAACAATTTTACATGTGCGTGTAAAATGGGACCATGACAGCTGGTCCCACCCCAACATCCATGCGCATACCATTTCTCCTTAGTACACATCTGTGCATGCAATTTTGCCTGGTATGCACATTTTTGCAATGCAATGCATTTTTAAATATTTTCATAGCTATATGCATTTTTAAGCATACCTTACCTCAAAATATGCCTCTGTATAGACCAGTGTTTCCCTAACTTGGGTCTCCAGCTGTTTTGGGACTACAACCCCCAACATCCCTGACCACTGGTACTGGTAACTAGGGATGATGGGAGTTGTAGTCCAACAACAGTTTGAGACCCGAGTTTGGGAAACACGGGTATAGACAATACTTGGCTGCATTAAAAAATTCAGATTTCAAAGGATGGTGGTGTCCACATATCATTTCGGAAAGTGAGAATTCAGTAGTGCAGCTCTGAATGTGAAATGGATCCAATTTCTTTCTCATGCCTAGTTGTGCATGCTCATGTTGGCACAAGACCAGCAGTTGTAGTTCTCTTTCCCCTCCTACTCTTACTTGCAGTGTTCACAGGGAGAAGGAAATTAGTGAGCAGATCCTTCATCAAACTACTATTAGTGTATGGGCAGGATTCAACTGAGTCCTGACAGCTGAATGATTTTTGCTTGTGCAATGGAGCTTTCAACCCTCTCTTCCTGCCATGTGCCCTTGTGCCCTCATAAATTGGCTCAGGGGGCATCAGGAGAATCACTTGGACATGTAGTTGGTCTCACATGTAGTGTGAGACTTTGTCTCTCACACACCTCCCATGGTACATGGCAAACTGCTTTTGAAAACCATTTGTTGTGTCTGCCATTCACACACCCAAGTCCTTGGGTGCAACTAAAGCAGCTTTGACATTATTTTGACTGGCTAGAGATTTAAGATAGGAGTGGGAAAGACAACATTATGAAACAGAGGCAGGCAATGAGCCAGCTGTGGATCACGTTCCAGATTATATTATTATTATTATTATTATTATTATTATTATTATTAAAATTAAAATTTGTATACTGCCCTTCATCCATCTCAGGGCAGTTTACAACATAAACATACAGTATAAATACAAAAAACACAGTATAAAAACAAGAGGAGAAACAAACCAATAATCCCACAACACAATTGAAAGGGTATCAGCCTAAGGCCTGTTGAAGAGGAACATTTTTGCCTGGGGCCTAAAGGTGTATAATGAAGAGGCCAGCCAAACCAAGTGATTGTGTCAAACGAAAATCCTCCAGAACCATCTGGAAACCCATTGGATCCATCAGCCTCTGAGGCTGGACCTCACCTCTGTTGTTGTTGTTGTTTAGTCATTTAGTCATGTCCGACTCTTCGTGACCCCATGGACCAGAGCACGCCAGGCACTCCTGTCTTCCACTGCCTCCCGCAGCTTGGTCAGACTCATATTGGTAGCTTCGAGAACACTGTCCAACCATCTCGTCCTCTGTCGTCCCCTTCTCCTTGTGCCCTCCATCTTTCCCAACATCAGGGTCTTTTCCAGGGAGTCTTCTCTTCTCATGAGGTGGCCAAAGTATTGGAGCCTCAGCTTCAGGATCTGTCCTTCCAGTGAGCACTCAGGGCTTATTTCCTTCAGAATGGATAGTTTGATCTTCTTGCAGTCCATGGGACTCTCAAGAGTCTCCTCCAGCACCATAATTCAAAAGCATCAATTCTTCAGCGATCAGCCTTCTTTATGGTCCAGCTCTCACTTCCATACATCACTACTGGGAAAACCATAGCTTTAACTATACGGACCTTTGTAGGCAAGGTGATGTCTCTGCTTTTTAAGATGCTGTCTAGGTTTGTCATTGCTTTTCTCCCAAGAAGCAGGCGTCTTTTAATTTCGTGACTGCTGTCACCATCTGCAGTGATCATGGAACCGAAGAAAGTAAAATCTCTCACTGCCTCCATTGCTCCCCCTTCTATTTGCCAGGAGGTGATGGGACCAGTGGCCATGATCTTAGTTTTTTTGATGTTGAGCTTCAGACCTCACCTCTACAGAGGGTGAGATGCTGAAAGCCTAATTCTCAGGAGGAAGTGATCTGGCCATGACAAGGAACTGTGTAAATATCCCCCACGTTCAGATCAACATCTTCTTACCCAGTTGAAAAAACAAGGTCTGTGTCAGGAGCCTGCCTCAGCTTGTGCTGGAGAAGCAAGGCGTGGCCACTCAGGTGAGGCCACTTGATAACTCACTGCACCTGGTGGCAGGAGCTGGGAGGAAAAATCTGCTGTTTACTGCTGAATTGGAGCAAATATCAGTCAGGTTTTCTCCAGATTGACGCATGCTCTGATTTGGTGAAAAATTAGGCTTTCTGAGGCAAAGTGGCAGGGCAAATGCAAAACTGCTTGGACCCATGCCTAGAAACCAGGGACAAGCAGAAAACTGCTCAGACCCAAGCGGAAGTGTGGATGAGCCCTAAGTCAGTAGGCCATTCTGAATAAAATGTGCATCTTGTGTATCCATCTACTAAGTGATTTTTATGCTCTAGAACTCCTTTCTCTAGTGGAAATAAAAGGCAGGTAAGCAATTTGGAATACAAGGTTGTTACAGAAGGACTCACTGAATAGGCCAGCGTTGTAACAGCCTGCAGTCATTCTGAAATGAGTAGCTTGTGAGGAAGAGGTCAGTTGTTACCAACATTAGCAGATGTTGTTGCCATTTGTCTGACAAAAGTAAACACTGTCTGCAAAACAAAGTCTCCATTAAAAGAAAAATCCAAATCTATCTTCCCCAGAGGATTAGACCACCATTTAATTTTTATTCTGGCATGTTGCCATTGTATCCTGGGATGCTGCAAGAATGTGCTAGGCAAACAAACAAACAAACAAACAAACCTTCTTGTGCTGCAAATGAAAAATGGGGGGGGGGATTACCCAGCAAATCTCAACACTGAATACCTTTGCGTTGCCCAGGTTGTGTTGCATTGCTGTTTGATGTGTAAATGTCTCACTTGAAAATTTCTGATTGCAATATAGAATTGGCACTTCCAAATGGGAACCTTAAAACATTGCTATACAGTGGTACCTCTGGTTATGAACTTAATTCATTCCAGAGGTCCGTTCTTAAGCTGAAACTGTTCTTATCCTGAGGCGTGCTTTTGCTAATGGGGCCTCCCACTGTGTGCGCACCTCTAACATGCGATTTACATTCGCATCCTGGGGCAAAGTTCGCAACCAGGAGCAGTTGCTTCCGGGTTAGCGGAGCTCGTAACCTAAAGCGTTCGTAACCAGAAGCGTTCGTAACCAGAGGTACCACTGTACTTGCAGTTCAAGTTAAAATATAAGACTGGATTGGTTTATCATTCCTCAAAAGAGAGTGCAGCCCTGGGGCAGAGAGGTTGGGGGCTTTGAAGTGGCAGATTGGTAGATGAAGGGAATGCTGTGGATATAGCCTGTCTTGATTTCAGCAAGGCCTTTGACAAGGTGCCCCGTTATATTCTTGTAAAGAAGCTGGTAAAATGTGGGCTAGACAATGCTACCATTCAGTGGATTTGTAACTGGCTGGCTGACCGAACCCAAAGGGTGCTCATCAATGGCTCCTCTTCATCCTGGAGAGAAGTGACTAGTGGGGCGCCACAGGGTTCTGTCTTGGGCCCAGTCTTATTCAACATCTTTATCAATGACTTGGATGATGGGCTTGAGGGCATCCTGAGCAAGTTTGCAGATGACACCAAATTGGGAGGGGTGGCTAATACCCCAGAGGACAGGATCACACTTCAAAATGACCTTAACAGATTAGACAACTGGGCCAAAGCAAACTTGATGAATTTTAACAGGGAGAAATGTAAAGTACTACACTTGGGCAAAAAAACAAAAAACAAAAGGCACAAATACAGGATGGGTGACACCTGGCTTGAGAGCAGTACATGTGAAAAGGATCTAGGAGTCTTGGTAGACCACAAACTTGACATGAGTCAACAGTGTGATGCAGCAGCAAAAAAGCCAATGCAATTCTGGGCTGCATCAATAGGAGTATAGCATCTAGATCAAGGGAAGTAATAGTACCACTTTATTCCGCTCTGGTCAGACCTCACCTGGAATACTGTGTCCAGTTCTGGGCACCACAGTTCAAGAAGGATACTGACACGCTGGAACGTGTCCAGAGGAGGGCAACCAAAATCGTCAAAGGCCTGGAAACGATGCCTTATGAGGAACGGCTTAGGGAACTGGGCATGTTTAGCATGGAGAAGAGAAGGTTAAGGGGTGATATGATAGCCATGTTCAAATATATAAAAGGATGCCATATAGAGGAGGGAGAAAGGTTGTTTTCTGCTGCTCCAGAGAAGCGGACACGGAGCAATGGATTCAAACTACAAGAAAGAAGATTCCACCTAAACATTAGGAAGAACTTCCTGACAGTAAGAGCTGTTTGACAGTGGAATTTGCTTCCAAGGAGTGTGGTGGAGTCTCCTTCTTTGGAGGTCTTTAAGCAGAGGCTTGACAGCCATCTGTCAGGAATGCTTTGATGGTGTTTCCTGCTTGGCAGGGGGTTGGAATGGATGGCCCTTGTGGTCTCTTCCAACGCTATGATTCTATGCTTCTAT
The DNA here is from genome assembly GCF_963506605.1 of Zootoca vivipara. NCBI lineage: Eukaryota > Metazoa > Chordata > Lepidosauria > Squamata > Lacertidae > Zootoca > Zootoca vivipara. The sequence continues at coordinate 3,464,259 of NC_083286.1, forward strand.
GATTGACCATCACATTCAAAGCCCTGCTGGCTCATGCTGGCTAGAGTGGATTGGGGGGGGGTGTCCCCTCCCCCACCCTGCAATGATCTTCTTTTTCTTTGATTATTTTCCATTGGTTTCAATTGGAAGGGGATTAGATATGCAAGCACAGATTGGCACAAATGGACACCTGATTTTGGGGACTGCTGGATATGTGAAAGGAACTTGGTTCCAGGAGCAGGAAGAAAGCATAATTATCCAGGAAAGAAAGTGGAAACGTTGCCCCTCAGCAAAGTCCCTTTTAGCCCAAAGGTTGTTGATAAGTGTGGATTTCCGATGAGCACCCCTCTCAGACTTTGGGGGACACAAAGGCTTGCATAGAGAAAAGGCATAGATCCATGTGATCTGTTCATCAAAAGAAAATATCCCCAGTCATTCCCGTTTCAAGCTCTGGGCTTTTCCTCAGGCAGCTTTGTTTTATTACTCAGAAAAGAAAAGAAAAAATAACTGTGCGTTATTTGGATAGCCAAGGCCATAGAGCTATGCAGAAGCTTCGAACCTGATTTGAGCTTGTTTTTTATTTGATTTTAATTTTTTTTTCCTGTAAACTACCTTTAACGTAAGTCTCAAGGCCATTTACAACCCCTAATGATAAGCTGTGGAAACAGGATATCTAAAAGATCATTTCATCCCCTACATACCTTACCAAGCACTCTAATCTACCTATATAGGTGAGGGCATCCTGCAGATGCTCTCGGATCAGGAGGTCCATTCTACACAATGTCAGAACCAGCCCTTTAGTGTGATGGCACCTCTCTTTTGGAACTCCCTCCCATTATCTCTCACACAGCGCCTGCTGAAGATGTACTTCTTTCAACAAGCCTTCCAAATGGAGATTTCTATCCTCGTTGTTGTTATTTATTAAATTCTGCCCTTCATCTGAAGATCCCAAGGCAGTTCACAAGAGAAAAATACAAAATGAGACTATAAAATACATAATAAAACAAAAACAAACCAATGACTCCCCCTCCCACAAATACATTTAAAAAGGCAGGGGAACTCCTGGCTGAAGATAAACATTTTCACCTGGCACCTAAATACACATCATGAAGGTGCCAGCTGAACCTCCCTGGGGAGAGCCCTTCCACCAATGGGGAGCCACTGCAGAAAAGCTCCATTCTTGTGTTGCCGCCCTCCAGACCCCATGTGTAGGAGGCACATGAAGAAGAGCCTCAGATGAGGATCCCAGGGGCCGGGTAGGTTCATATGGGAAGAGGCAGGCCTTGGGAATCTGTATATTGAATTTCAATTGATTCTATATATCTGCTGTAAACTGTTTTCATATATACATAATTCTTTTTTATATATAAAAAAGTTGCTATATATGCAATTACTTTAACATGTGTGTGTGTGTGTTATATGTTTTATTATATTTAACTGTTTTATATACATGTGACTATATTGTAAATCACATCATGATTATTACAGTACTATAGGACATAATAATAATAATAATAATAATAATAATAATAATAATAATAATTAATAAATGTTTACAGACAATTCAAAAAACAGTACAAATAAATAATCAATGCAGGGACCCAGTTTTTATTTCATTTGTTCATTTGTTCATCCAGTTGGAAAAGCATGTCAAAAGAAAACCATCTTCAATTATTTCAGGAAAGTACAACTAGTGGGGCACAAAATAGGGACAGCCGCCCTGAAAGCCCCAAGTTACTGTGGAGAAGGCTTTGATATTTAGGAACTTCAGCAAGAGACTCTCCCACAGAACACAGTGATCTACTGAGTAGATCTTGGGTAATTTGGTCCTTGTTAACAGCTTGATCTGACTTGGAAACACAAGAACCTTCCCTGAACCATCCCATTTCACTCTGTAATTTGAGGTACACACTCCTGGTAAAGATGCCTTATGAACAGGTTCAGATAGCTTTGTATTTCTATCATGATCCACTATAGAATTAGTGAAGCCATTTTAATATATTTATATTATGTAGTAGTAGTAGTAGTACCCATCATCTGAAGATCTCAGGGTAGTTCACAGCATAAAATACATAACAAAGCAACAAAGTTCATAATAAAAACAAGAACAAAACAAACCAATACCCCACTCCCCGAAAAAAAAAGTCTTTTAGCTGCTTCTAGTAGGAATGCTATTCTATTGAACAGGGGCAGCCATACTAAAAGCCCTGCTCAAAGTAACTGTGATGATGAAGATCAAAATCATGACGAAGATCAAAATATTCCTGTACCACTTTTGCGGCAAGTTCGATGTTTGCAATAACAAAAATGCAATTAAAACCAGTGCTATAATAATATAGAAACAGGCAAAGAAAACAATAAGGAAAGCAAAAAGGAAATAAAAATTGACCTTACCCCAGAATTTAACTGTACAATGTCAGCTGATATTAATAGTTTTGAATTTTTTGGTCTGATCTGATAAATTATTGTATTATTTTATTTGTATTGTACATCACCCAAATGACTTAGGTAATAGGAAACAAATTTAAATAATCAACAAACAAACAAATGCAGTGTACATGAGAGTTGGAATTTGCGTTTGTGTGTGTGTTTTGGTGTGTATGAAAGAGAGATCATACACTAATTCATTTTTTACAAGTATTGGTGTGACTCATTGCTTTTGTCTTTTTAAATCTACAAATCATATATGTCTTTTAGGGGCAGTTCTCCTCTAACTTGTGTTTCCAAACAAAAATATTTGTTGTTATTAAGTTTGGGGCAGGGTATGGAAAATACAAGAAATCCTTTTAAAATAGCCTGTGTTTTCCCTCTTTTTTCTTTTTCTTTTTACCTTTACAATCCTATACATGTCTACTCAAAAGTAAGGCCCATTGAGTTCAATAGGTCTTACTCCCCAGGAAGCCAGGTGTAAGATTGGCACCTTTGTTTCCTCTATATCCAAGAGCAGGTCTTTGAAATGCGCTGTGAATGTGCATCTCCCAACCCTCTGCCGAATTCCAGAACTAGACTGATGCCACATGATACGCCAATAAGACAACTCTCACTGATAGCCTTTTGACTTGGGGGAGATGATTCTGCTCTCCATTTCATGCCTGCTCCCATCTCCTTATGGCTAAGTGTTTCAATTCACCCTTCTCGTGCAACCTGATTATGCCAAGGCATCCAAATAGATTATAACCAATTTATATGGTGTGAGGGGAAATGGGATAGACTCATTAAGAGCCCCATATTTTGGCAAGGATTTCCAGCACATTTATTATCTCAATATTAAAGGAACATCATGAAACAGATTCAGCATGAAATGGAAAATTGCTTGCTGGAGCTACATAGTTTCTCTAGGTTGAGAAAAGCCTTTCTACTAAAACTAATGAGAACTATTCCCATTGGGAGAAATCTAAGGCCAAATGTTAGGACACTCACAGTAAAGTACATGCATGGGATATAAGAAGTAATAATAAGAAATATTTATTTATTTGTCTATTTATTTATTTATTTATATTTCTATGCCACCCATCTGACTCGGTTGCCCCAGCCACTCTGGGTGCCTTCCAGCAAATTAAACAATCAAACACAGTAAAATATCAGAATAAGTGCTCACCTCCCCTTTTGCGAAGGTGAGCGCCATTTGCAGCCCCGATGCCAGCACCTCCGATCCTCTACGAGACTTCTTCGATGAGGCCCGTGGCACCACCTTAATGATGGCACCTTCATCACAAGATGGTCCTTATCCTGTCCAGGCCACACACACAAGTTTCTGTACGTCCAACCTGGGAAGCACAGTCCCCTCCTAATCCATGCACATGGTTGTACTTTATCCCAGTGCCAGTTTACAATGGTAAAGCCATTGCAGGGGGCCAACCCGGCTAAATTTTCTGGACACTCCTTTCGCATCGGCACAACGACTGCCACAGCTTGGGGTCTTGTCCCTGCGCGCATCAAGGCAATGGGCCGATGACGCTCCATGACTTATAAGGGATACATTAGTCAATAGTCAACAATTTCTTACAAATTCTCTGTAATGTTTTCTTCCTATGTATTGCCCCCAAGCGCATGTGGATTTTTGGCCACAGTATTGTACACTGGGCAGCTGCCTAAATATCCACAAGTCCCTCGGGTGAACACCTTGGACTTCACCCAAAGGCCAGCGTGGAATGCATTGGGATGCACTATTGCCAAGCTTGCACCGGGAATCAGCATTGCATGGCCCTCCGAATGCAATATTGATCCATCTGGGAGAGAATGACCTGGTCACAAATAAGAGCATCACGCTGGTCAAATACATGATAGCAGACATGCATCAACTCAATGTAATGCACCCTAATGTCACCATCCTGTGGTCTGAACTCCTTCCACATTTGCAATGGCAGGGTGCCATTAAAACTTCCAGACTGAATTACGTGGTGGTAAGGATCAATCAGGCCATCCGCTCCACAATTACAAATTTTGGCATCCGAGTGATACAACATATGGACATTAAGCCCATCAGGACTGAGCTATTTAGATCTGACAGGATGCACCTGACTACATTAGGGAATGAACACTGGTTGGACAACGTCAGGCATGGCCTGCAGGACTGGTTGTCAGATTGCTAATTGTGTTTTTTCAGTTGTAGGTAGTCTTGGCAGTGATACAGCGACTTCGCGGTCTCTGGCAACGGTTTTAGACCCTGGGTGGAATCCTTTAGTCTATCATTCTTACAGGGGAGGGGGCTTAAAGTGGTCATATGGGAGAGCAAGGCAGCAGGGGGCAGTCCTGTGTTCTTCGTGGATAAAAAGGACACCCCCCAAAGGAGGCTCGCCATGGACTTCCGCCTCCTGAACAGCCTGACGGAACCTGTGGCCTTCCCGATGCCCCGGGAAATACTTTGCACAATTAAAGTCTTTAAAGACAAACTGGACTCAAGCGGAATCACTCTAGAGTAGCCACAATGACCCTCTGACAGCAATCCGGCAATCATTGCGTCTACTTTGGAGATGGATAAGGAGACACAAGGGTTATTGCAGGTGGCAGACGCGGCAGCCCAAATCAAGCAGAGAGAGAAGCGCACGATGCTCGGTGCGCAGCGGAGAAGCTGGAGGAGGAATTGGAGGACTGCAAGAAGAGAGAATGGGACCTTATGCAACATGTGGGAAAGCTCCAGGAATGGCTGGAGGAATGGAGGTTGGGGGACCGACCTCAAAGCGCGTTCGGCAAAAAGGTACTGGCTCTAGTCAGCAAGTTCAATGGGGACCCCCAGCATTACTTAGGATTTAAAACGGAGGTTAATTATGCCCTCAAGTTACAGAAGGGGGAATTAGCTGATGACCAGCAATGCGTAGCGTTCATCATAGAGCATTTGGAGGCTCCTCATAACGGGAAACAATCCAGTGTTAGCAGATCTAGACTTGTTCAACCAAGGGATGGATGTGATGTTTTCCAGTGAAGCACAAGCGGACTGCACCAAAGAGGAATTATTTGTGCTCAAGCAAGGGTCCAAGTCAGTGAGGGGCTACTGGGCGAGGTTTGCCATGTTGATTCACAGGCTGGGATGGGACTTGACTTCTGAGCCAGTCCAGACCATGTTTAACATGGGTTTGCTTGCAGAAGTGAAGGACGAACTGTCCAGAGGACCACGTCCTCAAAGCATGGATGAGCTCAGCAAAGCTGCTCTTGGAGTGGGGGTGAGACAGGAAGCGCGCTGGAAGGAGAGAGCGGGAGGGAACAACGCAGGTCCTTGGTTCCCACGCTCTCAAGAGAAGCAGGTGGAAGCCCAACCCAGACTCCCTCCCCCAGAACCCATGGAACTTGGTGCGACCCGCGCACGGGAATTTTTAAACGCAGAGGCGCCCAGGAAGAAGGAGGGAAAAGGCGGGAACTGCTTTCTCTACCAAGCCCCCTAACCATTTTGTGAAACAATGTCCACTGCGCAGAGACTGGCAAGGGAAGGCGGGGCTGGCAGTTCAGGAGAGCTCTGAACAACCTCAGTAGCAGGGAAACGGGAACGCCTGGCTGCCAGTAACAAGGGGCAGCAGCCAGGCGCCTCAGCAGTAAATCAGCCCCCACCCTCTCTCCCAGAGCCAGTGCCACAACACCCCCCCCCCACACACACACCCCAGCACAGGCGTGGTGGTGGAAGTCTCTTTGAAACTGCCCAATGGCTATCCCCTGGACGTGCTGGCCCTTTTGGATTCGGGGGCGTCAGCAAACTTTTTCCCCATTGAATTTGCAGCTAAGCATTAGATACAGCTCCTGCCACTGGATTTCCCTCTCCACGTCACCACCATTGATGGGAGGGAGTTGTTGGGGGGAGCAGTCTCGCAGCAGACACACACACCCCATGCGCATGACGATTGGGAGGCACACTGAGACACTGGCTTTTCACGTGACCACCCTGTCGGACCTGCCCATCGTCTTAGGCATGAGCTGGCTGGCACTCCACGTCCTGACCATAGGGTGGCACCAGCGGTCCCTCACTTTTGGGTCAGCATATTGCATAGAGCACTACATGAAGAGGCAGGATGACCAGGAACCTCTGGCCACAGTGGCAACGATGGCGGTCAAAGGGGGGGGGCAAAATCCCTAAGCCCTGCTGGGACTTGCAGGATGTGTTCAGTGAAAAGGAATCTGACCACCTGCCCCCACACAGGCCCTTTGACTGCCAGATCAATCTGGTCCCTGGAGCCCGACTGCCACCCGGAAAGCTGTATTCCATGTCTGACTAGGAGATGGCAGAGTTGTGGGAGTTCATTGACAAGAACCTCAAGCGTGGGTTGACTCAACCCCCCTTGCGGCTGCGTTTTCAGGGTTCCCTATTAAAGGAGGTTTGTGAAGGGAGTCACTAGCCATACACTGAAATGTTGTCAGTGAATGTCCCAAAGCTGCGCGGAGGGGGGGGGTTACTTGTTGTGTAAACATGTGTTTTGCAGTGCCCCCTCTGTTCCAATTAGTCCTGTTGTGCCTCAGTTCCCCCAGCTGGGGAGCTGAGAGGGATACATACCCACTGCCTAAGCCAAGGTTTCCTACATCTGAAATTGTTAATAAAAGCTGTGACCATTTTTAAATCCCAGTACACGTTGTCATGTGTGAATCATTGGTCTCGTTCAGTCACCAGGGGCATTGGGTCTCCACCTGGGCTTGCATCTGCAACCTTAGCTCAGTTTGTGTCAGAGGGTCATCGTGGCTACTCTAGAGTAACTCTGCTTGAGTCCAGTTTGTCTTTAAAGACTTTTATTGTGCAAAGTATTTACAGTGCAGACAGCTTAAAACACGACCTCTCATTCCGAATCAGAATCCAGCAATGGCGTATGTCTGTTCCTACGCCAGCAAAGTAGTCGGGGCACTCCAAAATGCCTCCCCCTTGACCTGCGTCGCGGTGCTCTCCTTAACTCTTGCGCCGGACAGAGCGATGCCCTCTCATCCTCCTCCCATTCAAGGCAGTGGAAGGGCTCTCCAGCATCCTGGAGCCCTTGCCTACATCTCTCCTCCCCTGAGCTTTCCCATCATTCCGCACGCTGGCATCTCTCTCCCTCTGGGTCTCTCCCCTCCCCCCTGGCTGCTTCAGACCCACTGCTGCTCCCTGTGCTTGGCGAGGTGGACGTTAGGATGATGGGGGCTGGCTCCCTGTAGGGAGTCACCCTTACAGTTGGAATGAAGGGTAGACCAGCCTTTCCTAACTTTGGGTCCCCAGATTTTGTTGGACTACAACTCCCACCATCCCTACCCAGCAGGACCAATGATAAGGGGGCGATGGAAATTGTAGTCCAACAGCAACTGGAGACCCAACATTGGGAAAGCCTGTGGAAGAGCATTGTGGGAGTACAGGGCAAAGCAGATTCAGTATTCCTGTGGCTTTTAATCCTCACAAATCTTTGTGTTGTATGAAATAATAAACTGCTGGAATAGAATGGGACTGGAAAGGGGCCTGGTAGGCTCCTATACTGATTGTGTGGATTGCCCACATCTCAATAAACATAATTCTTTTGGCTTTCTGCTACTACCATTCCAAGGTCATATCCTTTCTGCATTCCTCGCTTATGGAAGAGAAGCAGCAGCTGTGAATAGGTCTGTCTAGTGACACCGCCTCTTGAGAAGCTCCCAGGATGATTTCCTTTGAACCCCCCTTCACCTGATAGAGAGACCTAAAGGACCACGGCAGAGATTAAAATAGCCCCTCCCTGAAAACTCGGAGAGCCACTGCATGCTAGATTATTCAGTTTCATTCTAGAATGAATCAGTGGTCTGATTCAAGATGAGGAAAGTCCTTATATACTAAAATTAGATAACTCCAGCCTGCTTGGAACTCATGTCCTGAATTCTTATTACAGTATATATTATCAATGTGCCCTTCAAGGACTTCTTTTGAAAATAGTCTGGAAACTGCAGATAGTGCAGAATGCAACTGTCAGAGCACTGTCTGGTGCTTCTGTGAAATTTCATATACTTTCTAATTTGCAGCATCTCTTCTGGCCACCTATATGTTACCAGGCCAGTTTAAGGGGTTGTAACAACTTGTAACCTCAAAATTGGAGTGCTTAATCCCATACCCACCTTGGGTTGCAGGAGACAGGGCCTCATCGTCCCACCAGTAGAGGTAGCTTTTTCTGTGGTGATATAGCATAGGGCCTTAGAATCATAGAATCGTAGAATTGGAAGAGACCACAAGGGCCATCCAGTCCAACCCCCTGCCGAGCAGGAAACACCATCAAAGCATTCTTGACATATGCCTGTCAAGCCTCTGCTTAAAGACCTCCAAAGAAGGAGACTCCACCACACTCCTTGGTAGCAAATTCCACTGCCGAACAGCTCTTATGGTCAGGAAGTTCTTCCTAATGTTTAGGTGGAATCTTCTTTCTTGTAGTTTGAATCCATTGCTCCGTGTCCGCTTCTTGTGGTCTCTTCCAACTCTATGATTCTATGATTCTATGAATTGGGTCTCACTGGTGTACCGTGACTGTTACATTTTTTGCCTCTAGTGGAGTGCAGTTAGACTACACTTCAGACCACAACATGTCTTGGTCCAGCACGGCCACCCCCTGTAATGTTTCTGCATGGTTCAGTTTTCCTCTCTTGTTGGGAACAGACACAAAGTTCTGACTCACACAGAGATGCAACTAGCAGTGTAATTCTGTGTGCATCGGGAGTGACCCTCTCACACCCAACCAAGAAATGTGCCAAAATCACCCCACCGCAAGGTTTGCATGCAATAGATCATGCAGAAATACAACCAGCAGCCTTCTCCATAGGGGAAGGTACTTTGTGCTCATTGGAGGCTTTCATGATTTAATCCGTTCATTTCCCATGTGGCACAGTTTCAGCATTTCTCACTTTAGTGCAACCCAGGCAGAGATGTGGATGCGGGTCTCTTGTTGCATTGCCAACCGAATGGAACAGTCCTCTCCCAGAGTGGGGGATGCTAGTTAAGAAGGCAGCAGAGTTATTCAAGCAATCATATGGCTGCCCGAGATGTGAAAGTCTGAGAAACAGCAAGCATCTCTTTAGCATTCAGCATCAGCTACTCTTGTGCTTCATCTGTGCTGAAAGCTCTAGATCAATGGAGTGTTGTTAGGGAAAACAAATGTCAGGGGTTTTGTTGATGCAGGTTCAAAGCAGCAGTTGCATAACCCCCTGCACTCTCCCTGATGCTTGACTTCAAGTGCCAAAAGAGATGCATAATTGACAAGACAGTTAAATGTAGCAGATTTTAGTCAAATCACAATGAAGAGCTTGATTATCTGAAGAGCAGGGAAGCAATTCCAACAGTACAATGAAACCTGCTCCGCACTTTTATGTATGCTGTTAACATCTGGCAAATAAATGGTCTTGCTGGCATGATGACAGCAGCACTCAAGCACCTCGCCTGGCTGTGGAAGACTCTGGCCTGAAAACAGTGACTTTTGCATTCATGGCCTGCTTGAGGATAGGCAAGAAATGGGAATGGCATCTTTGATAAGTGGGCACATTGATCCAGCTGTGGCACTTTCTGCATATCTCATTGCCAACCACTTTACAGAAGCCATTTAGAAGCTGCAAGACCTATATTCTTCTAATCTTCTATTAAATGCTAGAAAATACAGACCTGGAGCAGTTCCACACGATACTGCTAAGAATCTATCTGTATTATTTCTGGCATTAATTCTTTGGGATTTGGAGGAGGGGCTCTTAGATCATTTGAGCAGGGCTCTGGGCATGTCCACTGGCCGTCTGCTATTGCTAGGACTAGCAAGAATGTATCCATGGATAGTCCTGTTCTGCAGCTCCCATATTATGGGCAGCTCCCAACCAAAAAAATAGGAAAAACAATACAACATCATACACTAAAAACTTCCCTGAACAGGGCTGCCTTCAGATGACTGTTTTTTTTCTATTTTTGGTTGGGAACTGCCCAGAATGGGTGACATATAAGCAATATTATTATTATTATTATTATTATTATTATTATTATTATTACTACTACTACTGTTGTTGTTGATGATGATGATGATGATTTTAAAAGGCATGGCTCCTAAATATTAGGGTTGTTCCCCATGTAATCCACAAGGATAGTATTTTCCAAAAACAAATAACTATACTGTTCTCTAGCCAAAGTGCTTTGCTGCATCCTCTTGAGTAGACAGGTGGAAACTTGTGGGTTTTTTAATTTCTAAAACAGAAAGTGACAGTGTTATGTACTGAGCTGAATCCTAGAACAATAGGATTCAGAATCAGCGGGAGCTACCCAATCCAACTCCAGGTGGAAGTGAATCCGCAACCTGATTGGCCTGCTGGAGCAGCCAATCAGGCGGCTGGCAGAAGTGAATCTGCTACCTGATTGGCCTGTAGGAGCAGCCAATCAGGCTGCAGGCAGAAGTCAATCCATAATATAATTGGCCCACAGGTGTAGCCCTGAAGTAGCCAATCACGCAAGGCCCATTGTGTAAATAATGTATATAAGCAGATGGTTTGGGGAAAAGAGCCATTCGTCTTCTCTTCTCCTCCTTGATGACTATGAGCTGAATAAAGAGCATGAAATTCACTCTTGACTCCGAGTATATTTCACTGGCGACGAAGGTGGGATCCTGCTGAGCTGACCGCCACCACGCACTGCACCGCAGCACCGCCACCTGCTGCACCGCTGCATCGCACCGTGCATCCAGGCTTCAGCTCCAGGACCCAAGGAACCCAGAATGGCAACCGACAGCAGCTTCTCGCCATTCAAACCAGCATCAGGAGACTGGGAAGGGTACGCCGCCCGTTTCAACTTCCTCCTGCAAGCGAAAGAAGTCACCAACGATGCCATGAAGAGGGCGACATTCTTCAGCGTCTGTGGAGAGGAGACGTTTGAAATCGCCCGGGCTCTCCTTGCACCTAGAGATGTCGCTACCGTCTCTTACAAAACAATAATGGAACGGCTGAAGGAGCACTTCTCACCACAGCCCTCGGTGGTAGCTTGCCGAAATGCCTTCTACGCAAAGCGGCAAGCCCCGGGGGAAACCATAACTGGGTTTGTGACCTCCCTCCGCCAAGCCGCCCGGTTATGCAACTTCTCAGAATTGGAGAACATGCTTCGTGACCGCCTCGTCGGTGGCCTGAGGGACGAGATGTTGCAACGACGCCTCTACGCCAAAAAAGACCTCACGTTCCAGATTGCTCTGGAGGAAGCCCTGGCAACCGAAGCCGCCGAGAGGTCAACGCAAGAGGCACGACCGGCCCCGCCATCCCAACCGAGGGTCTACCACGAAGATCTCACTGACGAATCCGAATCTGACAGGGAGGAAGTACACCGAGTACAGCGGCGCACTCAAGCAGCACACACACCACAGCAGCCTCGACGAGAAGGAGGGAACTGTGCAAGCTGCGGGGAGAACCACGAGAGGAGGACCTGTCGTTTCCGCAACGCAGAGTGCAGGCAGTGCAGAAAATTGGGACACATCGCCCGGGTGTGTCGGGCTCGACTCACCCGTCGACAAGCATCAGATGACCGACCCAGGAGCCCCAGGTCACACGGCACCATGCACCAAGGCAACTCGACGGAGATCACGGACTACCAGGTATTCCAGTTGCCCCATCCCAGCACAGAGAAAATTTATATAGAGGTACAGATAGAGGGAGCCCCATGCCGCATGGAGCTGGACACGGGTTCAACTCTATCCATAATCTCGGCCCGAACATTAAGGGAACTGTGCCCTAATGGGGGTCCCAAACTAAGGCCGGCCCCATTCACCCTCCGGGACTTCCAGAAACGTAAGGTCCCTACTATGGGGGTGGGGACCTTCAGGGTGCAATATCGAGGGCGAAAGCAACAATTGGACTTGCTGGTAGTTAAGGGCCCCTACGTTAGCTTACTGGGACTGGCATGGTTTGGACCTCTGGGGCTAGCCGTTACCGGGGTGAACCGCACTAGCTTACAAGTGGACGTGGACGCCATATGCAAAGAGTTTCCAGGGGTTTTCGATGGGGCATTGGGACGATATACAGGACCCCCCATTGCCCTACAGCTGGACCCCGCTGTACGACCCATCAGGCACAAGGCCCGCCGGGTCCCGTTCGCCCTGAAACCCCGCATAGACGAGGAATTGGACCGGCTCGTGGAGCAAGGAGTGCTGGAGCCGGTGCCCAACGCCCCCTGGGAAACTCCAATTGTCACACCCGTCAAGCCTAACGGTTCGGTCCGCATCTGTGCAGACTACAAATGCACCATAAACAAGGCTCTCACGGCCCATGCATACCCAGTGCCAGTGGTCAGCCATGTCCTCGCCACCCTGGCTGGGTCAAAAATCTTTGGCAAACTGGACTTGGCCCAAGCGTATCAACAGTTGCCTGTGGACGAAGCCACAGCAGAGGCTCAGACGATTGTGACGCACAGAGGGGCATTCAGAGTTAAGCGGCTGCAATTTGGCGTTAGCGTGGCACCAGGCATATTCCAGAATCTAATGGACTCTCTCCTTAAAGGGATTCCTGGCGTCACCCCCTTCTTCGATGATGTACTGATCGCCGGGCCCACACCAGAGGAATTTGAGGACCGCCTCCGCTCCGTCCTGCACCGTTTCCAGACGGCGGGCCTCAAGGTGAAGCGGGAAAAGTGTTTACTGGGAGTGCCGCAGGTGGACTTTCTGGGATTTAAGGTGGACGCAGAAGGGGTCCATCCAACCGGTGACAAGGTACGGGCCATTTGTGAGGCCCCAGCGCCCAAGAGCAAGCCCGAACTTCAGTCATTCTTGGGACTATTGAACTTTTACCATGCCTTCCTTCCCCATAAGGCAGCGGTAGCGGAGCCCCTACACAGACTCCTAGATAAAAGGGCCCCTTGGGTGTGGGGCCAGCGACAAAGGGCCGCATTCCAGGCAGTCAAGGACTTGCTCGTCTCGAACTCGGTCTTAGCACACTTCGACGAGAGGCTGCCAGTGGTGCTGGCATGCGACGCCTCTCCCTATGGCATCGGCGCTGTCCTGGGACACCAACTCCCGGATGGAAGAGAGGTGCCGGTGGCATACTTCTCCCAGACGCTTGCTGCAGCCGAACGAAACTACTCACAGATTGACAAGGAGGGTCTGGCAATCGTGAAGGGCGTAAAAAAATTCCATGATTTCTTGTACGGGCGGCCCTTTACCATAGTGACTGACCACAAGCCGTTGCTTGGCCTGTTTGCCCCTGAGAAGCAGACCCCCCAAGTGTTGTCTCCACGTGTCCTCAGGTGGTCAATTTTCCTTGCCGGCTACCAGTATGCACTAATCCACCGCCCTGGGAAGGCGATGGGCCACGCAGACGCCCTCAGCAGGCTACCACTACCAGAAACAGGCCCCGACCCAGCGCCTGCGCAAGAGGTTATGACCTTGGAGCTGCTTCCCGACCGACCCATTCAGGCACAAGAAGTTGCGCACCATTCCACAAAAGATAGGGTCATCTCCCGGGTCCTGGACTGGGTGTGGCGAGGATGGCCCAGCAGCAGCCCCGGGCCAGAATTCGCTGGCTACACAAACCGCAAACATGAACTGTCGGCCCACAAGGGGTGCCTGTTATGGGGAAGCAGGGTCGTTGTTCCCCAGCCCCTCCGCAAAAGGGTCCTCACAGCCCTACACGAGACACACCCAGGGGTAGTGAGGATGAAGGCCCTTGCCAGGAGTTATGTGTGGTGGCCAGGGATTGACAGAGAGATAGAGGCCTGGGTCCAACACTGCCAGACCTGCCAAGAATCCCGCCCGGATCCCCCAAGGGCCCCAGTCCAGCCCTGGGAGTCCGCCCGACATCCATGGTCACGCTTGCACGTGGACTTCGCTGGCCCCTTCCAGGGAAAAACATTCTTCATAGTGGTGGATTCCTACACCAAATGGCTGGAGGTCGCACTGGTACCATCCACTTCTACGGCGGCAGCCATCCGGGTACTACGTAAGCTGTTTGCGACCCACGGGCTCCCTGACACCCTCGTCTCGGACAATGGAACCGCATTCACGTCAGAGGAGTTCCAGACCTTCACAGCGCAGAACGCCATCCGCCACATCCGCTCAGCACCATTCCACCCTGCCACCAATGGCCAAGCGGAGCGCATGGTGCGGACCACCAAGGACAGCCTCCGCCGCATGACACAAGGGGACTGGGAATACCGCCTTGCCGCATTTCTTCTAGCACAGCACAGCACCCCAAGCACAACGACGGGCCGGAGCCCAGCTGAATTACTAATGGGCCGGCGCCTTGCAACTAGACTGGACCGACTTCACCCCGACAGAGCTCAGGATGAGGTAGTGGTGGGGAAAGGCAGGAACCCCCGGACATTTGTGGCCCAGGACCCAGTGTATGCAAAGAATTTTGGGGCAGGCCCAGCATGGGTACCCGCCACAGTCACCAAGGTGACCGGTCCCGTGTCGTACGAGGTACTAACGGAAGGGGGGCAATGTTGGCGCCGCCACTGCGACCAGCTACGGCGACGATTCCCAGGAGGAACCCGGGAGGAGAGCGGGACAGAGGGGTCCCAAGGGGACAGCAGGGCAGTGAGGCCTGTAGAGCGAGAGGGGTGGGCAGGGGAAGCAGAAGCAGTAGGCACAGAGGGGCGCCCCGAGGCTGGAAGGACACCGGAACCAGAGCTACAACCTAGTGGTTCAGTGGCGCCAGACCAGACAGCCCTGGCACAGCCAGCAGCCTCAGAACACGAGCCAGAACCAGAACCCCTGACCAAGGAACACCCCAGGCCACAACGCACACGGAGGCGGCCAGCAGACCTTGGGGACTACGAATGCAACTTCCCGGGCAGGACTGGAACTTAGAGGGGAGGGGTGTTATGTACTGAGCTGAATCCTAGAACAATAGGATTCAGAATCAGCGGGAGCTACCCAATCCAACTCCAGGTGGAAGTGAATCCGCAACCTGATTGGCCTGCTGGAGCAGCCAATCAGGCGGCTGGCAGAAGTGAATCTGCTACCTGATTGGCCTGTAGGAGCAGCCAATCAGGCTGCAGGCAGAAGTCAATCCATAATATAATTGGCCCACAGGTGTAGCCCTGAAGTAGCCAATCACGCAAGGCCCATTGTGTAAATAATGTATATAAGCAGATGGTTTGGGGAAAAGAGCCATTCGTCTTCTCTTCTCCTCCTTGATGACTATGAGCTGAATAAAGAGCATGAAATTCACTCTTGACTCCGAGTATATTTCAGACAGCCAGGAAACTAGTACCTGCATATAATTGGCTATCTCTTTGTTTAGAATCCTCCAAACTCATTAATCCTTGTCTCACTTTCTAAAGTCTAGCAATCTACAGGCGAAGTCCCAGAAGACTGGAGGAGGGCAAATGTTGTCCCTATTTTCAAAAAGGGGAAAAGAGAGGACCCAAACAATTACCGCCCAGTCAGCCTGACATCAATACCAGGAAAGATTCTAGAGCAGATCATTAAGCAAATGGTCTGTGAGCACCTAGAAAGAAACTCTGTGATCACTAAAAGTCAGCATGGGTTTCTGAAAAATAAGTCATGTCAGACTAATCTGATCTCATTTTTTGACAGAATTACAAGCCTGGTAGATGAAGGGAACACTGTGGATGTAGCCTATCTTGATTTCAGCAAGGCCTTTGACAAGGTGCCCCATGATATTCTAGTAAAGAAGCTGGTAAAATGTGTGCTAGACAATGCTACCATTCAGTGGATTTGTAACTGGCTGACTGACCGAAGCCAAAGGGTGCTCATCAATGGCTCCTCCTCATCCTGGAGAGAAGTGACTAGTGGGGTGCCACAGGGTTCTGTCTTGGGCCCAGTCTTTATCAATGACTTGGATGATGGGCTTGAGGGCATCCTGAGCAAGTTTGCAGACGACACAAAATTGGGAGGGGTGACTAATACCCCAGAGGACAGGATCACACTTCAAAATGACCTTAACAGATTAGACAACTGGGCCAAGGCAAAACAAGATGAATTTTAACAAGGAGAAATGTAAAGTACTACACTTGGGAAAAATAAAATAAAAATGAAAGGGACAAATACAGGATGGGTGACACCTGGCTTGAGAGCAGTACATGTGAAAAGGATCTAGGAGTCTTGGTAGACCACAAACTTGACATGAGTCAACAGTGTGATGCAGCAACTAAAAAAGCCAATGCAATTCTGGGCTGCATCAATAGGAGTATAGCGTCTAGATGAAGGGAAGTAATAGTACCACTGTATTCTGCTCTGGTCAGACCTCACTGAAAAGCTGGAACGTGTCCAGAAGCGGGCAACCAAAATGGTCAAAGGCCTGGAAACGATGCCTTATGAGGAACGGCTTAGGGAGCTGGGTATGTTTAGCCTGGAGAAGAGAAGGTTAAGGGGTGATATGATAGCCATGGTCAAATATATAAAAGGATGCCATATAGAGGAGGGAGAAAGGTTGTTTTCTGCTGCTCCAGAGAAGCGGACACGGACCAATGCCTCTGCTTAACAGAAAAGTCCTAAATATGTTCCTGCTCAACAATGGAGTTTCATGCTGGGTAATAACCAGAAGTAATAACAAATTAAAGAGAAGATATAGGTTTCAGGGGCTAAAACTGGGATCCCTGAAAGTTCAGCTGCATTCACCATAGTTAAGGTTTTGTTTAGAGCCAGGCATACTTATCTGGAGGTAAATCAGATTGAACATTGTGGGAACTCTGAGTAAAAATGCATAGGATATTACTATAGGTTGTATAAATGAGGAATGCACAGAGGGAGATCAGGCTGAGTTGCAGTAAATCAGTAAGGTTTTCTGACTACTAAATTGCTTAACAACAAGAACGAAAAAAGTTCCAAACCACTACATTAAGGTGCTGAAATGTTAATGCTTGAGGGAAATTAGGAGAGGGATATTGCATGAAAGGACTCTGAGTTCAGTTCTGGTACTGAAGACAAATTCTTGGGTTAAGAATGTGTTCAGAGGCACCCTGTTCCTTAGTTCTGAATGCATATCTGCCTCCCCTCCAAGCGACTATTTTGCTTGTGGCTGTAATTAGTGAACTTCAGGATTATTGTAGAAAACATCGTAGATCCCACCACCCTGAGGCTTTCCCACCCTGGCCTAAATTTTCCCAAAGGACTTAAAAAATAGAGTGTTCTAATTAGTCTCAGTCAAAATATGAAAACAAGGACACATTAAAAAAGAAACTTTAATTGCACATGGCTAAATCCAAACAACAGTGGCAAGTGAGTGGCAGATTCTGCATGTTGAGAGAAGAGGAGGAACAACAACAACCTTTTCTGCAATACTTTCAGTACAATCATACAATTGCACCATGTATTCTTCAGTTCTTCTGGGGCTGCTTTTATGGACTTTACAACTTATACTTTCCTTTAAATGCTGTAAAGTATAAGAAGATCCCCAGAAGAACTGAGGATCGTAAACAGAGGTGACCAACCTCTTTTGACAACCTAAGTCAAAACTTCTCAAATAAAACCTGAGAAGACATGGTTCAGGAACATAAGATGACCTTTAAAGCCCTAAACGGCCTCAGTCCTGTATACCTGAAGGAGCGTCTCCACCCCCATCATTCAGCCTGGACACTGAGATCCAGCGCCGAGGGCCTTCTGGCGGTTCCCTCACTGTGAGAAGTTAGGTTACAGGGAACCAGGCAGAGGGCCTTCTTGGTAGTGGCACCCGCCCTGTGGAACACCCTTCCAACAGGTGTCAAGGAAATAAGCAGCTATCCTATTTTTAAAAGACATCTGAAGGCAGCCCTGTTTAGGGAAGTTTTTAATATTTAATGCTGTATTGTTTTAATATTCGATTGGGAGCCACCCAGAGTGTCTGGGGAGATTCAGCCAGATGGGCGGGGTACAAATAATAAATTAATTATTACTATTATTATTATTATTATTATTATTATTATTATTATTATTATATGATGGGCTGATTCAGCAAAACAGCAAAGTGGTTCTTGGAGCTGCAGCCCTCAAAAATCAAAGCAGCAGTCTATGATTAATGTCTTTTAAGCAGGATGCATTTAAAATCAAGTCCATGCCTGAGCACTTTGAAGAACACAAAGCAAGAAATTAACTTCCTGTATCTACATAAATATCCTTGTAGATGGCAAAGAAAAAGGTTAACACTGTTCTGGATTGGAACCAGGCTATCACTTTTATTAAACATTCAGAATAAGC
Organism: Zootoca vivipara; assembly: GCF_963506605.1. Lineage (NCBI taxonomy): Eukaryota > Metazoa > Chordata > Lepidosauria > Squamata > Lacertidae > Zootoca > Zootoca vivipara. The sequence continues at coordinate 3,482,780 of NC_083286.1, forward strand.
CAGGTTAACACCTTGAGTCAAGAATATGGGGTGGAGGCACTGGAGAATGATCCATCTGGCTGAATGGGGCACTGCCCACCCAACCTCAGTCACTCCTCAACCAGCCCCCATCAGGCTGCCTTGTTATTTACATCCAGTCCAGGGGGGGCCACTGACTGACAGCGTCACCTTCCTTAGTCTCTATGTTGCCCTTGTGGACTCACCAGGGAGGGGGAGGAAGGCAAGTACTGCTGTGGTCACGATTTGGCCAAAATGGCCTTGCAGGCCAAATGGTGATGCCCACAGTTGTTGATCTAAACAATGTCTGTTTTTTTGAGGTTGTCACCTAGTTTGGATTTATGCAAGGGAAATGTTATATTGAGAATTGTTTTGTTAGTCTCAAAATAATTACTGGTGAGCTGGAAAAATCCAGGCCTGGAGATTTCAAAGGGTAAATGGTTTTGTTCCACCTAACCTCTTTTGTCTTTCGCCACAGAGTTCACCGTCAGCTTGTTTAATTTTTTTCATATCCAGGAATACTTCTGAACTGCTCCCCATCATAGTGTAATGTTGTTCTGGGAGTCCTTTATAAGAGAGCTCTGCTGGATCAGGCCAAAAGCCCATATCGTCCAGCATCCTGTTCTCACAGTGGCCAAGCAGATTTCTGTGGGAAGCTCTTCTGTACTCTCACTTAGCATACATGCTAATTGTATGTATGGCCCACTTATGTATAAACATGGGCAGATTTTATGGATGAACCACATTTGAAAATGCAATCGGCTATAAGTGACAGCATGACTATGTACCAGAATTATGCAAGCCAAAAACAGTCATGAAAAGCACAGCCCGCTTACGGTTGGGTTGTTGTTTTCTAAAGGAAATGAATGGTCAAGTGTAGTTCCTGACTTAAGGACTGATATATGAGATAACATGGGCATAATTTACATTTGTGCTAGGTTCAAGGCTGGTGGGGCCCTAAGGACTAGAAAATAATGAATAAAATATCATCAACATTGATGAGTTATTCATGATGCTGTTTCTTGCCACAAACCTAAAGCAGGCATTTTGCTTTAAAGATCTGAGCTGCTGGAAGTGGATGCTTAGTTCCCTTTCTTTTTTCTGCAGCTTTTATTTAAAAATCTATGCAGTTAAGTTCCTATCATCCTAAAATATTCATTAAAATAAAAAATGTATCTTACACAACTTCAGGGGAAGGTGCAGAGTTCATCTAGGACACAACATGTGTGGCAGGGAAAAGTCGCTAGCTATAGGATGCCAGGAGAAAGATCTACGATCCTGGGGAACTGTTGCTAAACAAACTGGGTAGACAGTAAATAGTCTCTCTCTCTCTCTCTCTCTCTCTCTCTCTCTCTCTCTCTCTCTCTCTCTCTCTGTGTGTGTGTGTGTGTGTGTGTGTGTGTGTGTGAACAACCCTGTGAGGTAGATTAGGCTGAGAGGCAGTTACTGGCCCAAAGTTACCCAGTGAGCATGGTCAAGGAGGTAGTCATACTCTGGTCTCCCAAGTCCTTGTCCAGCACGCTAACCACTACACCGCACTAGTTCTCATATCCTCAGTGCTTCAAATTTTCTTTTACAGCACTACGTTCATTTCTCCAGGTTCCCTTCCCCCCCCCCAGCCACCGCACATATTCAAACAGTTCTTTAAAGAACACAGTGTTCAGAACAGGATGAATGCTCGCCTAAATTGTCTGTTCTGTGAATGGAGGCAACTGTAACAGAAATGATATGCCTTCTACCATCAGCAGACACCCTGGATCTCTTCCTCCTCTCTCCTTCAGTAACATCGGACAAAACAAGATTTAGTTGGCTGCAGTACAAATGGCAGCCAATGAAATGGCACAAGGGATGAAAAAAGTCACAGTGATATGACGCCACATCAGATGTCTTGCATTACTAATTGTTACAGGGGAGATGCAGGAGGGCCTCTCATCTGGAGACACAGCTAGTCATAACACATAGCATGCTTGCTCTACATTGATAAAGATAATCTTACATGGGATGTTAGAAATTGGCAGTTGTAAATGTTTCTCACAACTATTTGTTTACTCCTGCAGGGCACAGGGCAGGAGTACTTCAGCCATTTCAGGTTTCTTGTATAGCACTGTGATTTGAATATCAGACGAGCCCTGCTAGATAAGACCAAAAATCCATCTAGGACAATGTCCTTTTTAAACAAAAAACAAAAAACAAACCAATGATAGCCGATTAGCTAAATCTGGGAAGCCCACATGAGAGCAGTTGTCCTCACCAGCCACTTGGTCCCCAGTAACTGGTATTCAGGGCTGTCCTTCCTTTGAAAATTCAATTCAGCAAACACGAGAAGTAGCCATGAATTCAATCCCATCAAAGTCAGTAATGCCATAAGTTAATTACGTATTATGTGAACTACTTTCTTTTGTTTGTCCAGTTATGGCCAGTCAGTTCACAGTTCAGGTGTATGTGAAGGCAACGAATGCAACATGTGATGGAAGACAAGCACACAAACTCTACCTTCCATCTCCATCTCTGTTGCTGCTCTGTGAGCTGAAGGCTGCCTGTCTGAAGGGTGGAACGTGCTTTAACTTAAGGTGGCTGGTTTTTCCAGGACTTTGCATTGCCTGGGGAGCCTCCATGAAGACTGGAAGCTGAGAGTCACAGTGCATGAGGTGGGGGACTGCTGCTGCCCCCACTCTACTCTCTGAGGTTGGTGTATAAGGATTGGGCTGGGCAAATAAGGACTAGAATGAGACAAATACACAAACAAGGAGCTTCCAACTAATATCACCAGAGACAAAACTAGCCAAAAGTTCAGAGGCACTAAAAAGCAAAGTCTTGGTGGCCCATTTCATCTCAAGGTGAAGAGTGATGGCATAGGCAAAACCTGACAGGGCAGCTTACACTATGGTTTAAGCCTTTCATGCGTTAAATAGATTCAAACATACCAGAGTTTTGATGCTGGAACCCTACATGCTTTCCATGCAAAAAGTCCCAGATTTAATCCAGGGAAAACTCTTGCCTGAAACTCTGCCAGTGAGTACTGACAATACTAAGTTAGGTGGACCAACAGGCTGACTGTATTCTGCTCTGGTCAGACCTCACCTGTGTCCAGTTCTGGGCACCACAGTTCAAAAAGGATACTGACAAGCTGGAACGTGTCCAGAGGAGGGCAACCAAAATAGTCAAAGGCCTGGAAACAATGCCTTATGAGGAACGGCTTAGGGAACTGGGCATGTTTAGCATGGAGAAGAGAAGGTTAAGGGGTGATACGATAGCCATGTTCAAATATATAAAAGGATGCCATATAGAGGAGGGAGAAAGGTTGTTTTCTGCTGCTCCAGAGAAGCGGACACGGAGCAATGGATTCAAACTACAAGAAAGAGGATTCCACCTAAACATTAGGAAGAACTTCCTGACAGTAAGAGCTGTTTGACAGTGGAATTTGCTTCCAAGGAGTGTGGTGGAGTCTCCTTCTTTGGAGGTCTTTAAGCAGAGGCTTGACAGCCATCTGTCAGGAATGCTTTGATGGTGTTTCCTGCTTGGCAGGGGGTTGGAATGGATGGCCCTTGTGGTCTCTTCCAACTCTATGATTCTATGACTGTATAAAGCAGATTCCTATGCTTTTAGCAGATATGTACCGTATCTTCAGTGGGATTTTCTTTCTTTAATGCAAATAATCAACAGAGCACCATAAAGTTCTCCACTTCAGCTGAGAGCACTTCAGACACATCCTGTTTCTTTTTCCTCTATTTGCTGCTTCAAGTTACTGGTTTGGGGAAAGTGGTATATAAATGTTCATAAATAAATGTGTTTGATAATGTCCCATCATAATAATGATATAACAGACTGTTTCATAGGCACTGAGGGGGGGCTGAGGGGCCAGCGTCCCTCAATATTTCCATTGAAAGGGCCAGGCGCCCCCAAATTTCCACAGCAGCTACATGCACACACCACGGGGCATGGTTGTGTCATGTGTGCAAGTCATGGGATGTCGACACAACACATCAGCATGTCCCAGGGCATGTGTGAGTACCATAAGCACACTGTGAGCAAGCCACAGGGTGTGCTGACATTGCACAACTCTGGAGCCCCTGAATTGTGGAGACAAGGCAGCAGCCCTGGACTGTTTGGGTTTTATTTCTAGTCCACATTTCCCAAGCTGCCAATTCCTTACCCCAGAAGCTTTTTAAAGAGCTTAAATTTCAGTCACAATTTTCTCTTCATTGAATAGGTTTTGTGCTTTCCTATTCTGACCACTACTGTACATTATTTTATTTTATTTTGTTACCCACATGAACAATGTAAGAGGGCATCTCAGTCTTAATTGACTTAGGTGTGATATCGTTAACCAACTAGCTGAAAAAGAGTTCAGCAAAAAATAAAAAGGAAAGTATTATTTAAAAAGAAATGGAGATGATATAACCTCTCACTTAAACAGAAGATCTGTGTTGCTGTTGTACAGGCATATCCCCCCCCCCTCAATTTCTCCCCACAATAGTGAAACCTGCCATTAATTTATATAGGGGTAACTTCTAAGTTGTTCATTTCAGTCTATAGAAACAAATGCAACTGCAGGATAACTCTCTCTCTCTCTCTCTCTCTCTCTCTCTCTCTCTCTCTCTCTCTCTCTCTTTGTGTTTGTGTGTGTGTAGGCAATTGCCCATCTAGTCCAGAATGCTGTGCTCACAGTGGTGAACCAGATGCCTGTAAGCAGGACCCAAGCACATGAGCACTCTGTGGTTTCCAGCATGTGGGATGTTTAGGTGGAATCTTCTTTCTTGTAGTTTGAATCCATTGCTTTGTGTCTGCTTCTCTGGAGCAGCAGAAAACAACCTTTCTCTCTCCTCTATATGACATCCTTTTATATATTTGAACATGGCTATAATATCACCCCTTAACCTTCTCTTCTCCAGGCTAAACATACCCAGCTCCCTAAGCCGTTCCTCATAAGGCATCGTTTCCAGACCTTGGACCATTTTGGTTGCCCTCTGTGGTACTATTACTTCCCTTGATCTAGATGCTATACTCCTATTGATGCAGCCCAGAATTGCATTGGCTTTTTTAGCTGCTGCATCACACTGTTGACTCATGTCAAGTTTGTGGTCTACCAAGACTCCTAGATCCTTTTCACATCTACTGCTCTCAAGCCAGGTGTCACCCATCCTGTATTTGTGCCTTTCTTTTTTCTTTTTGCCCAAGTGTAGTACTTTACATTTCTCCCTGTTAAAATTCATCTTGTTTGCTTTGGCCCAGTTGTCTAATCTGTTAAGGTCATTTTGAAGTGTGATCCTGTCCTCTGGGGTATTAGCCACCCCTCCCAATTTGGTGTCGTCTGCAAACTTGATCAGGATGCCCCCAAGCCCATCATCCAAGTTGTTTATAAAGATGTTGAATAAGACTGGGCCCAAGACAGAACCCTGTGGCACCCCACTAGTCACTTCTCTCCAGGATGAGGAGGAGCCATTGATGAGCACCCTTTGGGTTCGGTCAGTCAGCCAGTTACAAATCCACTGAATGGTAGCATTGTCTAGCCCGCATTTTACCAGCTTCTTTACAAGAATATCATGGGGCACCTTGTCAAAGGCCTTGCTGAAATCAAGATAGGCTACATCCACAGCGTTCCCTTCATCTACCAGGCTTGTGACTCTGTCAAAAAATAAGATCAGATTAGTCTGACATGACCTATTTGCTGTCATCATTGCTGCCGTAACTTATAGATGCCCTTCTTTGGCTTACAACAAGCACTTAGCTTAACCTTGGTTGCCCTTACATTCATAGGAGTTAAGAGGTGGCTCTTCAGATGCTGATAATAATATACAATCAGAAAAGCATGAGTATGGGCAATCTTATCCTAAAAGGCTGCATGCATTAAAAATCCCTGTTGCTTTCTTTCCAGGCTACTCCAATTGTGACCTGCCGAAACATGGAAGCAGCAACTATTTCTTCCATGAGATACTATGCTTGCCACAGCATAATGTTTGTAATTGACACCCAAGATCTATTTTATAAACCTCAGTAGACCCTTGGTGTGTTTATAACAAAGGAGGTGTGAAAGGAAATGGGGATCTTCTAGAATGAAATAGTTTATATTTAACAGGCTGTAAAGGATTGGTACTGAAACATCTGATATCCAATGGTAAAAAATGTTACTTGCTGAGTGAAAACAGAACTAGGAAAAGAGGGTCATATATTGAGATTCCCTTGTTTAGTTTAGTTTTATCTCAATATTTCTCCAGTTCTGAATTCTCACTTTCATCCTGAAAATATATTCATGATTTGGTATATGGATCCTGAAACTAAAGGACTTGGGACTCATTTTGATGAATTAAGGAGTCCTGATATAAACTGGGGGAAAGAGAAGAGGTTATATTTACAAATATGGTTAACCTCAGACCCTTAAAGAAAAGCGACATTACAAATGAATTTTGGTTTTATATCAGGGTTTTCTTTGTTTTTTTGTTTTTTTTACGTCAGTTTAACTTTCATGGCTTTGTTGACATCAGCACACAGTCCCCTCAAGCAGAGCCCACTGCTATTCCAATGCCTGCCCCAGAAGAACGCCTGCATTGGCCAAATGGGTCGAGGAATCTGCCATTCTAATATCCCCCTTTGTAGTATTGTGGGAAATTTAGGTGGTGTCTGCAAGCATGGGCGTACCCAGCATGGGGCAGGGGGCAGCTGCTACCCTAGAAGGAAAAAAAAGGGGAGAGCACAGCACGACAGGCAGGGACGTTGCCTACTCGGCTGAAGAGAAACGGCGGCAGTGGCAGCAAAGCTGCCTCCGTCAAGGGAAACTGGGACCTGGACCTGGGCTAACTTCAGCCCACACTACTTCAAGTCACAGCGAGCACAGCACAGAAAGTGCTGCCCCACAATGCTCTGCGACACTTCATTTGCATGCTTCGCTGCTGCTGCCTCATTTTAGTCACTGCTGCCGGTAAAGGAGTGGGCGAGGCTGAAGCACAAGCGTGGGTGGCTCTGTGTGCCTTGGCAACAGCTGGAAATGGCCCCCTTCCCTCGGGGTGTGTGTGGACATTGACCATGCCTCTTGGGGGGATCCCGGCCACATCATTACCAGCCAGCCAATCGGGTGGCTGGGGGTGGGGGGCGTGGCTGGCGTGCCCCCCCCCAGTTTTGATCCTGGGTACGCCCATGTCTGCAAGTCTCCCCACCCAGATCACAGCACTGCACTTGGGGCCCACCATTGCCACTAGGGATGAGGGCACAATGGATTTGAATTTGGTTTGCATTGTAAAACTACTCAATCCACACTTCTCAAAACATCATGCGAACCAAAACATAACTATCCTTTGAACTTTGCTCTGAATCTTACAATCCTTTCCCAACCACAAAAATGTGATTATTAGAGGAATGAGTGCATTAAAATTCATTTATTAATTTTTAAAACAGCCCCATAAAAATGCATTATAGGCAATGGAAACTGCTTGCAAAAATGTGGATATTAAGCAAAACTGTGTTGCTCCTGATGTACAAAAATGTGTGTATCAAGAGAAATGCACACAAGAATGCTGACAAATTTTCATGAGAATTTATTTTGAAAAATTCATAAACTGATGCAGAAATTTAGAGAACTGAACTTGAAAAACTGGGATGAAGCAAAATTGCCAGATTTGTCCATTTGTAAATGCCACCAGCACAAAGTATGCCCATCTGTGCCCACCAAAGTATTAAGGGGACACACCAGAAAGTATTTTGCCTCAAAGAATCCTGGTAAATGCAGTTTGGGAAAGGAGTGGTGGTACTTTCAGAGATCCCTGCAGTACTCAGGATTCCCTGGGAAGATGTTAAACCTGTTTAATGTGCAAGGTAGATGTGCCCTGAGACAGAATTAAATATCTCAATAGCTGCTACAGACTCTCGATTGTCTCCTCAGATTTCATGTGTGCTGTTCAGCAAGAGGGGCAAATTTAGTTTGACAATCTCATCTGAAATGCTTCAGTTCTCACCTCTTTTTATATACCCAGAGCCTTATAACCCCCCCCCCAACCCAAAAAAGTCTTTTCATCTCCTACGTTATGAAGTTTGAAAAATGTAAATAGCTGGCCATATGCTTGCATGGTTTTCATGCCCCAAAGTATATACCAATATACTTCAAACCCTGACAACCTCTTTTTTTTCCTTTTTCTTTTTTTGCATAATCACAACCCTCCTACTTTCCATGGTTGATATATTTCCACACCAAAAAATCAGCCGGCATGCAAGCTTTACAAAAGAACAGAATCTTTTAAAAAGGATTCTGTTCTTTAAAGACAGAAAGGAGGAGTCCAACCAAACCAAATTTCTGCATACAATACCCTGGGAGAAATACAGTAATATAATAACCAAACACCTCAAAATTAAAGTGGAGAAAGAAATGCTTATGTGGACAAGACAAGAGTATAGCCAAAGGACCTGCTGCTATTATAAATGATCTGCAACTTTGCAAAAGGAATTTGTGCTGAAGCATCAATAGCAAGTATATCTAGAAACTCTCAAACATTTGACAGGCAAGCCTTTCCACAAAAGGATGTGCAATTGGTATCATGGTCCTCACTATCATTACCTAAGCAACCTAATATATAGCAGAAGGAGAGATGCAAACAATGCTATTGAGTGGGCTCTGCTGAGAGATCAGCTTCTCCTTCCTCAACAGTCACTGGGCCTGGAGCGGGAAAGTGTTTGGGGGGCCATGACCCCTTTGTGGTGATGACACAGAAGCAGAGCTGTGTATCATCAGGATACAAAAGCATAAAATTGGGAGGGGGCACCTGGCATACCAGTAGTGCATGTGAAAAGGATCTAGGGGTCTTAGTAGACCACAAGCTTAACATGAGTCACCAGTGTGATGCAGCAGCAAAAATAAAGACTAATGCTATTCTAGGCTGCCTCAATAGAAGTCTAGTGTCCAGATCAAAGTAATAGTCTCACTCTATTCTACTTTGGTCAGACCGCAACTGGAATACTGTGTCCAATTCTGGGCAGCACAATTTAAGGATGTTGACAAGCTGGAAGGTGTGCAGAGGAAGGCGACCAAGATGATCAAGGGTTTGGAAACCAAGCCTTGCGAGGAACAACTGAGGGAGCTGGGTATGTTTAGCCTGCAAAAGAGGAGACTGAGAGGAGATATTATAGCCATCTTCAAATATCTCAAGGGCTGTCACATAAAAGATGGAGCAAAGTTGTTTTCTCCAGCCCTAGACGCTAGGACCCAAACCAATGGCTTCAAGTTACAAGAAAGGAGGCTCTGGCTAAAAATCAAGAAGAACTTTCTGACAGTAAGAGCCATTTGAGAGTGGAACGGTCTTCCTTGGGAGGTGGTGGGCTCTCCTTCCTTGGAGGTTTCTAGGCAAAGGTTGGATGGCTATGTGTTATGCATGATCTAGTTGAGATTCTTGCACTGCAGGGGGTTGGACTAGATGACCCTTAGGGTCCATTCCAACTCTACAATTCTATGATGCTATGATTCTACACTCACCCTGTTTGAGTCTATGAAAAAGGCCTGGCTGGACCATGAGGTGTTTGACTGCCCGGGTGGCATAGTGCTTTGCTCTTGCCTGCTTGTCACCACTCACTACTCCTGACATGCAGGCACAGAGAGAATAATTTGATAATTAATAAGGCACACTGGGGCAAAGAAATTAAGAACATAATTTTAAAAATCACAGAGACAGAATATAGACTTGCACTACTAAAACAAGCAGAGGAGAGAGAGAGATGAAAATAATAAAATATAATCACTTGAGACAGACTAAAGAAGGCTACACATGGAACAGCCCCATAACTATTCTGGGGTTGGGGTGGGGTGGGGGGCTATTTATATCAAAATATCACAAGCTGAAGCACTGTGGCTCAGTGATGTTTTCAATCACAGAAATAATAATTATTTATATACTGCCCTATACCTGGAGGTCTTAGGCCGGTTCACAGAACAAAATCAAAATATAAACAACAAAATATATAATCAAAATAAAAACAACAACCCAATAACACCCCCCCCCAAAAAAGACCCACATTTTAAAAGGGCATAGGATGTCAATCAAATCAACCAAAGGCCTGGTTAAAAGGAATGTTTTTGCCCGACGCCCAAAATATGTGTACAGTGGTGCCTCGCTAGACGAATTTAATTCGTTCCACGGGTCTTTTCTTATAACGAAAAATTCGTCTAGCGAATCCCATAGGAATGCATTGAATTTTTTTCGAAATTTTTTTTGCCCATAGGAACGCATTAATTGAATTTCAATGCATTCCTATGGGAAACTGTGATTCGCTAGATGACTTTTTTGAAAAATGAATTCATCTAGCGAGGCAACCTCCGCTCGAAAAATCCTTTCGTTAAGCGGAAATTTCGTTAAGCGGGGCATTCGTTAAGCGAGGCACCACTGTAATGGTGCCAGGCAAACTTTCCTGGGGAGAGCAATTCCATAGACAGGGAGCCGCTGCTTAGAAAGCCCATTCTTGTGTTGCCACCCTCCGGACCTCCCAAGGAGGAGGCACACGAAGAAGGGCCTCAGAAGATGATCTCAGAGTCCAGGTAGGTTCATATTAATGGCTTAGGGCCATTAATATTTACGGGACTGCGTATCCTGGTATGCCCTGCAGAGGACCTTAAGTTCCATGAATAACCATAGTTTAGAGGTTCCAGGCCCTAAGGAAGTCAGACTATCCTCCACCAGGGAGAGGGCCTTTTCAGTGATGGCTCTGACCTGTTGAAATGCTCTGTCCCATGAGACTAAGGCCCTACAGGATTTCACCTCCTTCTGCCGGGCCTGTAAGACAGAGCTGTTCCGCCTGGCCTTTAATTTGAACTCAGCCTGATCTTTTATTTCCCTTCTCTCCGCGCCCCCCCCCCCTATTTATGAAGATTACCCGCTCTGGGACCCCACAGCTAATTCTCCCCTGGCCTCCTCACTGGCCCAAGTAGGACTAATTTAGCCAGCTAGCCCTGGTGACTATCTAATATTTATTGGATGCATTTCCCCCAAATTGATTTTTGAACTTTGAATTGTTTTATTGTTATTCATGCTTTTATACTGTATTTTATGCTGCTTTTATGTTGTATTATAATTAAGTGTTTTATATTTGCTGTTAGCTGCCCTGAGCTTGGGTTTCTGAACCAGGAAGGGTGGGGTATAAATAAACTTTATTTATTTATTTATTTATTTATTTATTTATTTATATGAAAAGAGGTGGTCCTAACAAACTTTTACAAAACCCAAAGGTGTTTCAACTGTGGTCTTCCTCCGTGGTCTCTGTGCTTGGGAGAAATGTAATGATAGCTCAACACGCAATAAGCTAAATGGAAATGTAGCACCACCTGCAAATGCAAAATACAATAATTAAAAGTGGTATTTTTCATTTGAAAATTAAGGTTGACTTTTTGTGCTTCTTGATGTTTCCTGAGCTACGTTTGTTCAGTTGGGGTTTTTGTCAATATATACTGATTGTATTCCTTTGCTTTAGGTAGAAATAAATATTTATTTCTACCTAAAGCAAATAAATAATTGAATTTATTACATTATGCTTTATATATAATATGCATTTGTATTAGTTTGTTACTATTTTGGTTCTAGTCTTTTTATAATGATTTCAGTTTGTTGTTTTTTAATTTCTTTCTTTCTTTTAGCACTCCAACAAAAATGTAACCATAGCAAGACTAAATCCAAAGGAAAAATTTTTAAAGGATTGTACTGATTTGGAAGGAAATGGGTTGATTATACATAAGGAACCAGGTGGTTAGCAAAAGCTTTCAGCAGAACTCTTATATGGTATGTTGCTAGTCCTTTGGCTTGTGATTTGTCGAAAGCCACTGCACAGCCTCTTAGTCACAACCTACTACTTGATGATCAATAGTATACAATATGAGATGTGCATCCGTAGAACAACACACAGCATCTTGTACTTGGTTTGCATCTATCTAGAAATTGTAAAGTCCTTCAACACACTGATAATAAAGATAAGCCGCCTTTTGTTTAAAAGAAATCAACAGAATTGTACTTGAGTCAACTTAGTGTGTTAAACATTTGATTCCCAAGTACAAAATGCAGGTACAAAATTCATGTACCAGTACATGGTGTAGTTCATAAATGGGTGCATGAGTTTCAAATTTGTGTAAAATATTTGAGAATAGCAAGCAGAAAGATGCGGCTTCTTCTCTGTGGTGATTTTTCTAAACAAAGGCTGCATTGATAAATTGCATTTTACTTATGGGTTTTGTGCTTGGATGTCACAAGCAAAATATTTCATCAAACAACACTTAATTTTCCATGTGTGTTTCGCTTTCTCACTCTTCTCTCTTTTTTTCTGTGTGTGCATGTATAGGAGAAATGACTGTGGAGCTTCTGGAAAGTCTCCCACTTGCCTGTGCACAACAGTGCTGTCAGTTAAAATATCTTCTACTCTCTCTCCCTCCCCACCCTGCAGTTGCCCCCCCCCCCCGAGAATTCACACAGAGATGGTTTTCTCCTGAAAGCAAATACTTGCCTTCTTTAGTGGAAAAACTGGATGTGAGTTGCTGAGCTGTTTTTCTCCTTAAAAAGACCAAATCTCCAACAGCATAACTCGCTGGTTGCTTATAACATTTTACTCACTGAGATGAGAGCTACTCGTCTCTTCTATGAGCCGAATTAAGCTTTTCATGGGTAAACAAACAATTCATGAGAATTGTCTAGCTAGGGACAGGGAGACAGATCCAAACTGAGCTGTCACCTTATATTAGTTAAACCCATGAACTCTTCTGTTAATAGCAGTGCCTTGGTCCCAGGATTGCAGAAAACTTGAGGTTTTCTTTTCTTTTTGTAGAATAATTTGTTTTGAGATTAATTGTTTGTATATGCACATATGACCAATTGATTGCATAGATACAAAAATCTCCAAGATTAAACATGCCACAATTTTATCATAGTCATTTGGATAGGAATCCATTGTTATACAATTGAATCTACAGACTAAACAGTTACTTTGTTTACCTATTTGCTTCTTTGCCCAGATGTAGCATCTCCCAGACATTCACACATATGGTCCTACATTTCCTATTTCATTCTTGAAATGAGAAAGCAAGAAAATTTCAGTTTGCCATTTTGCCTTGCTTTTTGTCTAAAATGCAGCTTTCATTGTCTTCGGTTCCTCTCAGAGCATTTTGCGAAATCATTAGGCAGCCATGCTCCTCAAGATACAAGAAGAGATCTTTCCCGTTTCCCACCCCCATTCATCGATTCCATTTTGTTTCATCACAAATGAAGGGGCAAGAAATAATACAAGTATACAGAGGATTGTGTTTTCATAACACCCTATACTCTCTAGCATATTGAGTAACAAATATGAGGGATAGTTGTTTCTGAGGTCACAAGTTGTGCTTATCCTCCCAATCGGCTCACAGCCATGTGTGCGCACACACACACACACACACACACAGAGAGAGAGAGAGAGAGAGAGAGAGAGAGAGAGAGAGAGAGAGAGAGAGAGAGAGAGAGACATCCTTTACTAGCCAAACCAGTGAGTTTAGATTTCACATTTGCTTTGACAGCCTGACAACTGATATTACATGACCATAGCTAGGAGTGCTGCATTACTTTTTAGTGGGAGCGATTTCATTCTGTCTCAGAGCCCTAAGGGTGGGGTGAAGATTTAACTGAAAATTAAATTCCAGCAGGGAATCTTTTAATATAAGGGGAGGGGGGATAGTCAGAAAGAGAGGGGAGAAATGAGAGAGTTTAGGGGGCGGGGAGAGAAAAAGCCACTAGGGAAGTTCCATTTAAAATGAACATGATTATTTTAAAATGCATTGGTCGTGCTTGACAAGAAATATATGGGCAGAGTTAAAAGGCAAGAGGAAATCAGAAAAGTACAAACCACAGCAGAGCAGAGGGGGCAATTTGAATGAATTATACAGCCCGAGACTTTAACAGGAGTGCTATTCAAGTCAAGACAAAAAGAAAGTTTTACTAACACCCAAACTTCCGATATTTTTATTTTATTTTAAGCAGGAAAAAAATCCACATTACTTTGCAGATTTTAAAACCGTATTTTTACTTTATAGATTTAATTCATGAACACCTGACAGTTTTGGAAATTGTAATGGGGGGAAATCAGGAAGTTACAATGTAGATATAGTTTTAGATAGACAGACAAACAAAGAGACAAAAGGGGGCTATAGAGTATAATGATTTATATGACCCATACACCCGGAAGGTAAACTGAAGTAAGTGTTGACTTCTACTTATATTTCATTTATGAAAACTGTGTCCATACTTATACTATGTTTTTATAATTAATCTGTTTTATCATTGAACTAGAAGCCAGAAAAATGCCTCCTTAGCTATTGGGGGGGGGGGGGTTTGTTGTTCATGCACAAATAGCATTATGTAGGCATTGATATAACATGCAATTATTATTCTCATTTCTAGAATATTTTAAACCCCACTGTAACTCCATGAGAAAGCACAGATGTAACTGCAAAGGTGCTCCTTTGCTTTGCATGATCTTTGCCTTGCCACATTATAAATTTAAGGATTTCTTCATAGGAACTTATCTTGCTCAAGATTTGGTACTTTATTGCTAAATCAGAAATTAAGAAGCATCTCCATCCCCTTCTTCACTCAAAAAGAGAAGATACAATCCTTCTTTGGCAAAGCATCTTGAATAGTGGGGAAAGCAAACTAGCTGTGCCCGGCCACACGTTGCAGTGGCTTAGTCTGGGGTCCCGTTTCCCAGGACAGGGGGAGGATGTGACCCACCCCTGATCCCTGTCTGTTTCCCCACCCCATATAAAGTATTCATAGTTTGGGGAGGTTCTGTGAGGGTCCCCCGGTGGATCCTGGTGGGGAGGGAGTTGGGGGTACATGCAGGTTATGGTGGGGAGGGTCTCCCATTTCCCGCGCGGTGGAGGTGGTTTTGGAGCATAGCCTGGGTCTGGAGGGTCGGGCTGATTCTCGAGGCCCGGTCTGGATCTGGAGTGTGAGTGTGGAGGTGGCGTGGGTGTCAGTGGCGGCAGGATCCAACCTGCCTGCCTCTCGTGTCGTCATCGGTCGGGGCTGAGGTGATTTCAGGAGGTGGCATGAATCTGAAGGTCCAGGCTGGGTCTCCAGGCCCAGCCTGGTTGTTGAGGCAGCATAGGAGTCGGTAGCAGCAGGGTCTGACCTGCCTGCCTCTCATGCCGTCATCGGTAGGGGTTGAGCGGTTTCGGGACCTGGCATGGGCCTGGAGGTCCGCCCTGGATCTCCAGGCTCCGGCTGGCTGTGGAGATGGCGTTGGTGGTGGGGGAGGGGCCGGTCTGGTGAGGTAGGAGGAGGGTGTGGGGTGTGGCAGTACTACAGAAATGGAGTTTGTTCCTTTGCTGTCCACTGGAGGGAGCTATTTTTTCACAAATTCGTGGTTTTTTTTACCTGTGACAGGTAATCTAAGTTTATGCAAACACTCGCATATTGGACTGGAACATTGTGTCCAAATTTGAACTCAATCAGTCAAGCGGTTTTGGAGAAAGGTCATGACACACAAACATGGACCTTTTACATTTATATAGAGAGAGATCTCGAAGAAGATTACACACACCCCTATTAGTATCTCTTTTGCTGGCCCCAAACACTGGAGTCTGAAAAGAATCCACTTTTTTTTAAGGGGGAGGAGGAGAAAATTTCTATCATAAATTAAAATATCTATGGCCATTTAGATCGAAGTGTTTCTTCTCATGGTGATGCGCTGAATAAAAATCACAACTATACCTGGTCACTTGCATCCATGACTATTGGACAATAATATGAGTTCATTGAATATGGGGGGGGGGGTTGTCCTGATCTTCACTGAGTGCAAATCAATTTACGGTAGCTCACATAATCTCCATAGAATTATGATGGCTTCTACTAGCTGAACTGCTAACATCAGCATCCTTATATAGAATGAAAAATGTGCACTTTCTATTGTAGGAAAATGTTTCTATTGTTGTTTAATTGCAAATGTATTGCAAAAAATGGTGTAAATAATGTAAAATTAGTAGCCTCCTGTGCATACAAACAGAATAAAACATTGCCCTAAGTGCCTACTAAATACCTAGCTCTACATTTTGTAGTTTTGCAAGGGGGAGTTGAGGGAGAATTTGATTTCATCTGTCAAACAAGTTAACAGACATTTTACTAAATTTTGCAAAATAAATATCTTCCTTGTTGCTAGTCTCTGAAAATGCATGTTTTGAATGGAAATATTAGCTGGAACTTTATGAATGCACAACTATGAATGTCATATGGGTCATTTTAAAGTGGGGAGGATACATTTTCTATCGTGTTAAAATATCTCTTAAGGCCATTTAGATAGAAGCCTTTCTTCGCATGGTTGGAATGCTCAGTTGGTATTAACCACAATTGCACCCTGCACTTTCCACACACAAAAATAGCAGTGGTGCATGTTCACATTACATTGTATTGTAATTTCAACAATACAGAGTAGGGTAAACTCATGGCCAACAGAGCATGGTCATTCTTTCTGATCCCACTGCTGACTTCATGCACCCGCCCCACCCTCTGACATCCATGAGTTGAGCGAGGGTGTTTGCAAAGAAGAGTTTTATGCACCTACTGCCTAACTCAGTAATGGCGAACCTATGACACGCGTGTCAGACGTGACACGCAGAGCCCTCACTGCTGGCACACCTGGCACACGCACCATCAGCCCATTCACGCTGGGGTTTCCCCCCCCATTTGTTCTCCTGCTCCCCCTCATGCTACAGAGCCACTTCCGCCTGAGCAGCAGGTGGGGTTGTGGGCAGGCACGATCCCTTCACGTGCACGCAGGATGTTTTCCCAGTCCTGTGTGATTGGTGTCATCCACCAGCCACCCAATCCAGTCGGCTGGGGTGTGTGGCCTGCCTGATTCAAGCAGACTGTGGAAGGATTTCTCCCTCTTGCCCTTCTCCCAGTTGCTCCGGTTTTTCGCCGGAGGAAAAGGAAAGGAAAGGGAAGGGGAAAGAGGAGGGAGAGAAGAAAAGAAGGAACCCCCGACCACTCAAGCTTCCCAGCTTACCATCGCCACCGGGAGAATGGAGGTAAGAGAGAGCCAGGGAGGCCGCAAGAAAATGTACGGCCGAGCCCAGGCCTGACCCAGGCCTCCCTCCCCGACGACCAGCATGCCAAGAACCAGAGAGAGGCAGCGAGACAGAGGACTCCCCGCGGGAGAAGAACACTGCCTGATATCATCCAAGGAGCTCTCTTTTTATTTTATTTTTCTATTTCTATTTTTTTTATCTTCATTTTTATTTTATTTTTTATTCCACTTTTATTTTTTCTATTTTTATTTTTTATTGTCCGGCCTCCCCCCGCCCCCTGTATTTTCCATTCTTCCTAATTTGGAAAACAGAACAAAAACAAGACTTTTTCCGTTTTAAAAAATATTCTCCTTTTTAAGGGGGGCACTGCTGTTGCAACCACCTCTTGCTTATAATTTTGCTTTTTAAATCTCTTTTTTGCTTTTGTCTCATCTCTTAGTGTTTATACTTTTCATTTTTATTTTTTTATTTTTTCATTTTACCAAATGAACAAAAAAAAATTTGCATCCTTTTCTATTTTATCTTATTTTTGTGGATTTTTTTGTTGTTACCTGCGCTACTATTATTATTGTTATTTTATCCCTATTTTTATTCTTACTTTTTCAGTTTCACTTTTTTAAACCTCCTTTACTTCCCCCTCATATCAACACCTTTATATCATTATTATTACCCCCATCCCCCACCTTTAATACTTGCCCCCCCCTTTGTTATCAACACCCAGCCCCCCCTTTACTCATCTCTTCCAGAAAAAGAAAGTATTTAAAATACCTGTTTAAAACTGGAGGGGTGTGTGCTTCCCCTGCCTCCCCAGTAAAATAATATGCTAGTTCACAGCACCCCACACAAGGTAAATAATATCAAGACCAACATAAGAAACCGACTGATGGATGAACAAAGAAGTCACTAAGCAGGTAAGTTAAATAATTAGTTTTTGGTTTATTAAATACAGTTATATATTGCAATGATACATTTTTGTTATTTAAACTATAAATATCGTGAAATTATGGTGTTTTTTTCTCGAAGTGACACACCACCCGAGTTATGCTCAGTTTTTTGGCGAATTTTGACACACCAAGCCCAAAAGGTTGCCCATCACTGGCTGGCCTAGCTGGAACCCAGTGTTGTTGAGGTTCCTGGTTGTGTTGAGGTGGTGTGTACAACTCTATGCATTTTGCATGGGAGTCTAACCCACAGACAGCACCCAACTTTGCAGTACATTTGGGGGGCAATAAAAACTTTGTACTTTGAACAGAAATGAGTGGGAAAGGAGTTTTCTCAATTGGGAACTCTGGAAAAGGCTGACCACTGGAAAGCAAGAAAACTCTGGGGCCCTGCTGGAAGATTCTGCTGCAGCTGTGAATCCTCTGCAGATTGATGGGTGGTGTCATATCAACAGCAGATGGTGGGCCCAAGTTTAACAGGTTATGTCCCGGCTGACTTCTACAAGTCTAATGGTCTATGTGTGTACTGATGCACAAGCCAGGATCTTTAGCATGGAGCTAAGTACATCATTACATTAATTCAGTAGAACTTCAGAAGGTACTTCATATTTAGGTGTGGACAAAAACAAGGTTTTAGAACATTTGATTTTGCCTTTTTTATTGTTCCTTGGCAGGTCATTTTTATCAGTATGTATACTGTGGTTAAAAGCAGAATGATGCTTAATTAATGCTGTAAAGGTACATGCTGGTTAGGAACATTCCCTAGAGTCCTGGAGACTATTATCAGAATCCAGCAGCTCTCATTGTAATATGTTACTGGTCCTATTTTATTTTTGGTAAAATTATTCTATTGGTTGCTCGCCAAACAGAAGATTGGAGACCAATAAATTTAATAATCACCTCATCAACCAGTAATCAGGTATCCCCTTTTGGGTGAGACTGTTTTTGAAAATATCTCATAGTAAATTCCTTCACTGAGGAAACAGCAAACCTAGATACACATGTACATTGGCTATAATTCAAGTATTTAATTGAAATGCAATAGTGGGTAGATTGTTTCATCAATTCCCAACTGGCATTGCAAATGTGTAAAAAGCATGGGCAAAGAACAACCAAGTTTTCAAGGTAAATAGGGACTTTTCCCCACAAGATTGGTGATTTTCTACAAAGGGAGTTTGTATATTGCAAGGACCAGTGCAGTAAATATTCAGTGGTATCTTGGGTTACAGATGCTTCAGGTTACAAACTCCGCTAACCCAGAAATAGTACCTCGGGTTAAGAACTTTGCTTCAGGATGAGAACAGACGTCGCACGGCGGCAGCAGTATGGCAGCAGCGGGAGGCCCCATTAGCTAAAGTGGTACCTCAGGTTAAGAACAGTTTCAGGTTAAGAATGGACCTCCAGAACGAATTAAGTTCTTAACCCGAGGTACTACTGTATCTCCGCAATTACAGGCCTCTGTCCATAAGGGCCGGTGTAGGGTGCAGTGGGCTGGGTTTAGGATTTGCCCCTTGGCTTGTCCACAGTTCCATTTGCCCTGCTGCTTTCCCAGGAAAACCTACTTTTTAGCGCTAAATATATCCGAGCGAACGTCAATCCATGAAAGCCCGATTGACATTTGACTCAGCAATAAAGATTAGGTTTCCCCAGGGGGAAGTGTCAGGGCAGTTGGGAGTCTGGATGAGCCCACTCTACAGAAACATATTTCCACCTTTTATATTCCTGTGAATGTTCCACTCCTTCCTCTCCCAATCCATTGTCCTGCGCTGCAGCTTTTCTCAGCCCGGTGCCCTCCAGATGCTTTGGTCTATAAGTTCCATCAGCCTGAGCTGGCATGGCTGGGGTTGATGGGACTTCTAGTCCAAAACTTCTGGAGGGCACCTGGTTGGGAAGATTGCCTCTGCTGGCTTGAAAGGCTCTTCATTCTCCAGATGCTTCCCCCTCCCGCTCAGTGCCATAAATTCCCAGGATTGCCATTTACACCATATGAAGAAAAATCAATTGCTCAACTATGTATTTTTAATGACACACTCCACAAAGCATGATGAACGTTTGAAGCTATAGCAAGGCTATAAATGTGAGGCTCTCCTCATAATGTATCACATTATGCCTATAAAATGTTGTTTAAACAGATTGCTTTGGAAGGAAACCACCTTTATTATGACACTAGTTCACTGTAGATTTGCAAAGTGTGATGACAGAGGAAAATACTACTTTGCTGAAAATAATGTAAAGCTAAACAAGCAGAAATAATAAACATTTTCTTTTTTAAAAAAAAACAAAAGAACACCACCACACTGCAACAAAAATGTTTGTTTTTAATGTATTAATTGTCCCATGGCTTAACCTATATGGTGGCAATGCTTATATCATCTATGTCTACATTCAAATGTGATGTAAATATCTCCAGTTTAAATCAATGTACTTGTAAAACACAACTATAGACAACACTACTGTACATATTTAATAATGATAATTATAGACCTGAGGCATTTCCAGATGATAAAAAGCCTTAGAATTTGTTTTTAGGGCTGTGACCCTGGGGGTGTGGCTCCATTCCAACATGAGCCACCCTGTCGCTGCATGACGGGATTTCTTACAACAGGACAGCCATATTCACGTGCACCACTTTTTTAAAAACAACAACAATAAGGGAATATTTATTCCTTTATATTGTATTTGTTTAAAACATTTGAATGTCAGTCCTTTTATCCTGAAAACCATGAGAAGCAGATTAGGCTGTGAGATAGTGATGTTGAAGGCCCATCCACTCGTCAGAGCAGAGAAGCAGCTACACAGACTTCATAAAAAATGATTCTAAGGAAGACATACCCTTTCTGGTATTCACCATTTTTGTTGTTGTTAAATGGTTTAGATAGGCAGTCTTTGAGGGGGATGTAAAAGGAAATATTCAGCTATTAAACACCATCCTCCTTGTTATCAACTTAAGGGACGAGAGGAGGACTCGTGCCTGTCACCACCAGTGATATCACTGGAATTGCCAAATATGTGTTCATCACATTTCACAAAATCACATTCAACACAATGCTCAGCACTACAATTGGTAGAAGCCATTGAGATGTGGAATACAGCCTGTTTCCAGTGACAAAATACTATGTTTAGAAAGCTGGAGAATATAACAACTCACAACAGAAGCACATGTAGAGATCCAATGGGATCCAATTCCAAGGAAATAAGGCTAAGGATTTAAACTTTCTGGTGATACAGCATGTTTAAGTGTGGAGCCAACTGCCTGCTCCTTGCCTATCTGCACATTACATTTGCCAGTCCTTTGACCTGAGCCCTTGACAGATAATATCCAAGTGAGGTTACTCCTCAAGTTATATCTGGACAAAAGAGTGCGTCACAGACTCATTTCTTGAGAATATTTATATATACCTTTTGCATAGTACAAGTTGGCTTGTGACCATGTTTTGCAAAAGGCCTCTACATGTAGGTCCTTCACCCAAAGCCCAAAGGACAGACTTCCCCTCCCCTTGTGCTGATTTGGGCTCAGGTTCCATCTGTCTCAATCTTGGCAATAGGCAAAGAGTACCGTATATTCCAGCATATAAGACGACTGGGCGTATAAGACGACCCCCCCCCCAACCTTTCCAGATAAAATCCAGAGTTTGGGATATACTCGCCGTATAAGAAATACACCCCGGCGTATTAGACGACCCCCGACTTTTGAGAAGATTTTCCTGGGTTAAAAAGTAGTCTTATACGCAGGAATATACATTACTGTAAGTCCTTCTGGGAAGCAACTCTGGGAGCATAGGAGCCAGCACCAGCAGCTGAAGTCTCTTCGGGGGCCCCATATAATATTTGAGGGGCCCCCAAAGTTGACAGGCATTGATATTCAGGTGGTGTGAGTGTGCTCTGTCCTGTGATTGATTACATGGTGCAGGGCTTACTACCCCCCCAAGCAATATTTTATTCAAGTTGGCACCTGTCTGGGAGCAAAATCTGGGAGGGGAGCAGGTGGCAAAATCCAGGTCTGGAGGTTGTGCCTGCTTCTGCGAGTTCTTCCATAAGATTTGGTGGCATTTAAAATCCTCAAAGGATGGGGCTTCGTGGAGTTGCCCTCCTCTCTCTCCGGGTCCGTTGCTCAGTGAATAACCATTTGTGTGACAAAAGCCGTCCCACATCACATACGGAGCTTTCATCTCAGCTCAAGCACAATATGTTTAAATAGAAATTGCTCACACGGATTGCTGCAAGTTATCAAGTGCTGAAACTCCATGTGAAGCGACGAGACGTGGAGTAATGAGCATGCATATGTAAATTAAACTTTAGGAAGAATTATACTTGGAAATAGTCAAAAATGAATCCACTGTGGTTCGTATCCAACACTATCCTTCTGCTGATGGCAAGGTCACTGATGCAGCAGAATGAGGCATTTTTCACCTGTTTCACCTATTTACAGGCGGCACCTGAGCTTTGGAACTCCCTGCCTATAATGCTTTAGACACCTGCCAGCTTCTTTCTTAAATACCTATATTTGTTTTAGAAGTTGTATTGATTCTATCTTTAGTTTTAATGATGGTGGGTTTGTGTGTATTTGTTTTTCATTGGTTTGTGGATTTTTGCTGTGTTCCACTTTTTATCCATACACTTCTTGATCAAGAGTTTCTAAATCACTATATATTGTGGTCTTCACCCACCTACCCATGTAGAAGCTCCCTGGGCTGATTTACTGCCAGAGGCCTACACAGAATCAAAGAACGGTGTTCTGTCATTGGAGGCACAGCCAATGGAGTTCCCTTTGCTGTACCTTATCATGTTATTGGGAATACTGCACAGTTTCTGTCTAAAAGTGAGGAGAAAGGGAATAGGTGGGCCTCCCTGCCCATTCTCCCACATGTAATCCAATTAATGACATTGTCTCTTTTCGAGTGAAGAACTACCGTACTTTCTTTCTTTTCAAAACTTCATCTCACTTTTCCACATTCTGCACCATTTCAGAATGAAAAATCATATTGTTTTCTGTATTAAGCCACCAATTCTTACACTAAGGAATTACATTTCCCCTCAGTAATGTATTATTACACATACTAGGCATTATAGGTACATATTAAACACCAATGGTTTCCCTGGTGTTTATGTTAAGGCCCTCAAAATAAAGTGAACAATTTCCTGATGTTTGTGCAGGATGGCTAAAAATACCCTAGCAACATAGAAGCAAAGCTGTCAAGAGAGCAAAATTAAGAATCACTGGTTTTAAAAAAAGTCTGAGTAGGTTTGCTAAGAAACATTGACATCCATCGTGAATCTCATTTAGAAAAAAAGAAAAGAGAGAGGGAAAGAAGAGTGCTGAGATGACATGGCTTATGTATTTCAAATGAAAAGGGTGAATGAATGTTGCCATTTATGGGTCAGTCCTCCTTTGCCATCCATTCACTGAATGCATTTATGCAGTTGGGATAAATGTTTAACCCATTCAACATTCATCTGAAAATAAGTGCAAGAATGTAGACAGTCAGATTCATACAGGACACATAGAAGGATGAGCAGATTTACTGACATAAATATGTTCCTTTAATTTATTTTCTTTCATAAGATTAATATCCCATTTTATTGGAAAAAGCCACTTATTGCTGGTTTGCATAAAATGATGTGAAATATTTATTTTAAAATACCAATAAAATCAAATGTTAAAAATAAGTTGTCCTAAAAGTAAAATCAGCTTGTTTAACTATTAGGTCTCAAAGCAGTTTACGTAATAAGTACTATATAGATCTTTTTATATAGATTATATATATTACATTAAGAAACATCTCAAATTATTTATGTAATAACAAACATGTAAAGAATATCCATTATCAATATAAATAAAATAAGAGAGTACAACAAGACAGCATTGTGTAAAATGCAGACAAGCACTCACACAACTGCTGCAATCCTTCACTCCCTCAAATGCTCTGATACTTAAACCACCCACAATGAACAAGCCACATACAAGCCACATACAAATGAGCACTGCCAAGCAGCCACATATAAGATACTCTCCCCACCTCTAGGTATGCCAATTTCTTAAATTGAGCCCAGAAGTGAAATAGGTATCTAGTTCCTACAAGTGTTTTAGCAACTGCATTCTGCACAAAGTGCAGTTTATAGACTACCTTTAAGGGCAGTCCCACCTATAGCATATCAGCATAATTTCGCCTGGATGTGACCAAAGCACAATGTCACTGAGGCAAAGTCTTGTTTCTCTAAACCAGCTGTAAAAAGCTGTAAAGAAAACCTCTGATGCTACTTGCACCTCCATATATAATGCCTCGCCCAAGGGGCGTACACAGTGGGGGTGGAGGGACAGGCCGCCCCGGGTGCCACTCTGGGTGTGTGTGACAAGATGGCCCCTGCCACCCCCCAGCTGTAGAGCAGCCGAGGGCATGCGGTATCCATACGGGCTGCCACTCTCGTGTGCCAGCCATATGGGCAGTGACGGAGGAACCCTCTCCAGCACCCAGGGTGGGACGCCAAGGGGCAGGGAAGCCCGTACGGACTGTGCATGTGTTGCATCCCGTACAGAGTGTGCACACGCAACAACTGTAGGGGCTGCTGCATGTGCCCAGTCCTTATGGGATGCCGCACATGCACAGTCCATACGGGATGCCACACATGTGCACTCTGTACGGGCTGCCACTCGCACACAGTGGCTGTACGGGCTGCCACTTGCACAACGTCTGTACGGGCTTTGCGGCATCCTGTACAGAGTGTGCATGTGTGACAGCCTTACAGACTGTGCATGTGTGGCATCCCATACAGACTGCGCATGTGCGGGGCAGCCTGACCCCTCCGACCCCCACTTTGTATGCCCCTGCATATGGGCATCCGTGTGGCCTGCCTTTAGCACGGCGACCATACGGGCTGTCGTGCGTGCGCACTCCATACGGGATGCCACACATGTGCAGTCCGTATGGGCTGCCCCACCCCTTGGCATCCTGCCCTGGGTGCCAGAGAGGGTTCCTTTGCCACTGCCTAGCCCTAGTCCAAGAGTCCTCCCAAACTACATTCCTGACTCTTTAGAGAGTGCAACTCTATCCAGAATCATTTGCACACCTCAGCCCAATTTCCAACCCACAATACCTCCATCTTGGCTGTATGCACACCATACACAGAAAGTGCATTGCTTCCCCAAAGAATTATGGGCACTGTAGTTCATCCCTCAGAGAGCTAAAATTCCCAGCACCCTGAACAGACTGCTGTTCCCAGGATTCTTTGGTGGAAGCCAAGTTCTTTAAATGTATTGTCTGTACATGCCCCTCTCTGGTTTCAGATTGCCTTCACCCAGCCCCCAACCACCTCCTGTTCAGGATTTCAACTGCCTTCTTGGAACAGGGAGTAGAAAACAGAGGTAAAACTGTGGGTCATCCACATATTGACAATGCCTTAGCCTAAACCTCTGGATGACTAAGCCCAGGAGCTTCATGCGGATCACAAAAAGTCCAGAGGGGGTGGAGATTAAACCCGGAGATGGATGGAGCAACTTAATTCTGCTTTGCTGTTGTTCAATCATAGATGGTCGCTGCCTCTTTTTGTGCAGGTATTTGAAATAATATGCAAAAAGATCACTTTTAAATTGTACACATTTTGTATGCCCCCCCTTTTTACGTAAAATAAACATCTTTGGTGCACATCATAAAATATGGAGAAGTGGGTTATCCAACCAGGAGTTTTATTCTGATTCCAAGACCATTTAGAAATTGCAGGGTTGGGTCAATCCACTATGAAAAGTGGACCAAACTAATTCTTCCTCCATCACTAGTGGAAATTTGAAACCCCGCTAAGGCCATTGGCCTAGAGGTGAAACAGAAGTCACCCAGCTCTCCCTTCTGCATGCATCCTGCCAAACAGAACCAGAGCACTACAACACCTTATAGTGTTTTTCCAAACTGTACATTTTAGAAAATAGAATGCACCCCGCAAAAAAGTTAAGTGAAAAACTTGAATCTTTCTTTTATCATACAGGATTTTTTTATTTTAAAAAATGTCTGCTGTAATGAACTGCTAGATTGTACCAAAAGTGGGGGGAAATGAAAGGTGGAAAATATCTTCAATGAAGAGTACTTTCCACTGGGGACTCCACTGGCATTCAGCTGTCTCATTTAATTATCACTTTCCTAATTCAACCATTATTCATGAACTTTGCCTTGTTCTTAAAGAGCTCTGAGCTTTGCTTGCCAATGTTATGGCATATTATGAAGTGTAGCTATGCGGTGGGGGAGGTGAATGGGGTAGGGGCGAATAATGCATCACTTTCCATTGCTGCCATGCATTTTCTTCCCTCTTGAAGGTAGCAGAGGGGAAAAACCTTTTTTGACAAGCCAGATAACCCAAACTCTGTATGGGTGTCCAATTCAGCATTGTGTAGCACTGGGTTGGCATCAAACCCTCTTGCATTATTTAAGTCAAATGCAAGCAGACAAATTTGTGCAGCAAATCAGCAGTAAAAATAATTTGCACTGGGATCTACAGTGGTTTCCATTTGACTGCATTCCACTCTGAAACCAGGGTGAAATACCGGTAATTGTGCAAAAAATAAAAATGAAGTCCTATCAGATGTGGGCAAGATATGTTGGAGTAGATTCTGCTTAATTTTAATTGGCAATTGGTAATCCATACATAAGTCAGAAACGTGTATATCACTTCTCCAGTTTGTATAAGTGCGCTCTCTCTCTCTCTCTCTCTCTCTCTCTCTCTCTCCCTAAATGAAGGGCTAGGAGTTTGAACTGAAACATTCCAGGACCAATTGACACCAGATCTTTTTGTTATTGCTTAATTACTGACAATGAAACTCACTTGTTAAATACTCATGGGCAAAAAAAACCCTACTTTTGTTAGCCATAATCAGATGTCATCTGTGGACAATAAATGACTTTAGTGGTGTGGTTCAGAACTGGAGATGTGAAAAAAATGGTACCTCAAAGGAGAGCGTGAATCAAAGTAGCACAGCCGTCCATGATACATTGATACATATTTAACCCACTCATTTGGTGTTTTGCCTTGTGTATGCGGTATGTGTGTGTTGTGAGTCAGAGAGAGAGAGAGAGAGAGAGAGAAATCTTACAACACATCTCTCTCTCTCTCTCTCTCTCTCTGTGTGTGTGTGTGTGTGTGTGTGTGTGTGTGTGTGTTCCACTGATTACCCACCCTGAACCACTAAGCTCCACTTGTTTACCAAACGCTGCTAGTCTCTGTTGCTGGCTTTCCCCATTTCTAACAAAATAAAAAATAACAGATTGACAATTCTATCTTCACCTGATCCTATTCTCCTATTACTTGCACTTTGGTCCTCATGCTGACCCATCTGACTGGGTTGCTGCTTGCATAGGGGGGCCCAACATTTTCAGGACACCAACACAAGTGGGTGTCCTGGTCATGCGGTACAAGCTGTTACTTCTGAGCTGTTGCTTGTGCAAAGGGTTCCTTTTTCACAGCCATCCTTCATGTGCAAATATCAGGAGGAGGCTAGCCAGGAGACCTGGCATCTGGGATTGGGCTGGTAGTGTGGCTGCCCTCCTCCTTCAACTCATGTGCTCTGCAAACAAATTACAGGAGAACAAGGCCATGATCAGTCTTCTAATTGGGCTTAACCACACTCAACCTGGTAGAGCCCAGCAGAGTCTATCAAAACTAGCTAGCAGAGATCAGGATCAGAAGAGTGAGCCTATGAGGACACAGGTAGTTGCCAGGAACAAGGATGAAGGGGCATGTTCTACCTTGCAACAAGCTATGCAGAACTGGGCCTATGTCCGCATGAGGTGTCATGAGAGGTAGAAATGGCATATAAAACTCAAAAAAGAAAAAAAACCAAAAACAAAAACAAATAGTGTCTGTGTAGCATTTCACCTCTAGGGGACCAGCAAGAATTAAGTTGTATGGGAGGTGAATAGCCAATAGGAGCTCTCCAGGCAGAAGCAGGGGTATATAGGGAGAAGCAGGCAGTCAGAAGGGGGGAGTTGATGAGTGAGGTGGAGAGGATTTGAGATAGAGAGAAGGTTAGAGAAGCTAGTGATGTGAGCTGTGGTGCTGAATCTGAGAGAGTAATAAGAAGGGAACTTCAGTCAGGGAGGAAAAGGGGGAAGAAGAAGAAGAAGAAGAAGAAGAAGAAGAAGAAGAAGAAGAAGAAGAAGAAGAAGAAGAAGAAGAAGAAGAAGAAGAAGAAGAAGAAGAAGAAGAAGAAGAAGAATCTCCTTTCCCCTCCTCCCCCACAACAAACAACAGACACCCTGTGAGGTGGGTGGGGCTGAGAGACTTCTAGCCCAAGTTCACCCAGCAGCTGCATGTGGAGGAGCGGAGACGCGAACCCGGCTTCCCAGATTACGAGTCTACCGCTCTTAACCACTACACCACACTGGCTCTAAACTTTTGCTTAAACTTAACTAAATGTTAAGTTTAAGCAAAAGTACCTGAGAAACCGTGAAGAATTTATATGCTTGTAAGATCATCACCTAAATAAACTTAATTGTTTGGTTTACCTTTCACCTGACTGGAATCCAATATATGTGTACCAGTACACAGACTCACTGGTTGGTGGCAGCAAGGAAGAATATAGGCGAGGGAGGTACTGGGTCAATAGACCATGAAACGTCTGGGGGCCTTTACTGGGTAACCTCGACACAGTCTGCAACACACTGACCTATCTGTTTCGCACAATGGGCTATGTCTGGTCACTCTGTATGGAATATGAAAATGTTGTTTTGCTTTCAGGCACTGGCAGAGGAAGAGGAGTGCAGGGGGGGGCGCACCTCCACCGGCTATGCGATCCCGGTAGGGTGCCATCGCAGTTGCCCCCCACCTGCGCTGAGCGTCATGCCCCTGCAAGCGGTGTGCCCTGCCCCCGGGACGCAGCCAGCCCTGCCCATGCCTGCTCTCCGCCCCCCCCCCCCCCCGCTGCCAGAGCATGAAGCTCCACCACTGCTTTCAGGTTTGTTTGTTTGTTTGTTTTGCTAGCTCTGATCAGAGATAGTCGGAGACAGTAATGCTTCTGAATACCTGTTGCTAGAAGCCATAGGGGGCTAGAAGCCATAGGAGGCTTGTGCTCAGATCCTTCTTGTGGGTTTCCACTGTGAGAACAGTGCTAGACTAGATGGGTCATTTGCCTAAACCAGCAAGCGCATCTTATGTTTCTAATTCATAATAATTTGTTTCTGTGCTATTTTCTGCCCAATGGTGTTTTCATTGTGTTCCTTTGGTAGAGTGAGATATACCGGTACTGTACTTTGTTTATAACTGTCACAGTAAAGGTAAAGGTCCTGACAGTTACAGTAAGTCCAGTCACGGACGACTCTGGGGTTGCGCACTCATCTTGCTTTACTGGCCTAGGGAGGCAACGTTTGTCTGCAGACAGCTTCTGGGTCATGTGGCCAGCATGACTAAGCCACTTTTGGTGAACCAGAGCAGCACACGGAAACGCTGTTTACCTTCCCCCTGGAGTGGTACCTATTTATCCACTTGCACTTTGACATGCTTTCGAACTGCTATGTGGACAGGAGCTGGGACTGAACAATGGAAGCTTACCCTGTTGCGGGAATTCGAACCATCAACCTTCTGATCGGCAAGCCCTAGGCTCTGGGGTTTAGACCACAGCGCCACCCGCGTCATGGTACCGAACTCAGTTAGGAAGTTGTTGCTTGAGAGGGCCATGACATGTTGTTCTTTCAAATGGGGGTGAGCCAGCCTTGCTGTATTTAGGGGTGTCTTTCTCATTCTGCTGAGTGGGACCCTGGATGTCTGCCCCAAAGTCCAGTCTTGATGGCATTGCTGCTGGCTATAAACATCTTACATGGAGAGCCAACTTAACATTTGTCCTTCGCATACATTAAACAAGCTACAAAACACTTAGGCTTTAGCTTAGAGGCACTTGTGGCACAGTCTCCCTGCTGTTCTCACTATACATATCAGTGAAGAAATTGGGACTCCACACTGTTCTTAGCTAATGTGGTATGCCAGCATTGGGAACCACCCAATTAGGTTCAGCAGAGGTCCTGATTTGGCTCGTGATACCATTTCCCCCTAAGACACAAAGGTACAAAGAAACAATTGGGACCCTTCAAATGTGGCCTTGTATTTGACACCTTTTCAATTTGGTGCCAGATGTAGCCCCATTGGGATTAGTTCCACTCAGGAGGTATTGATCAATTCCCAGATGTATGCAGGACCTGACATCAGTGCTAATCAACAGTGGCTCCTAGGATTGGCTGCTCTCTGACATTCCCAAAAAATGTTCCTTTGCAGTGAGGTGTATGATCAATCCGGACTGCAAAGAAAAAAATGCGTCATCCAACAGTGTGGCGATATCAGGTGATTGGCAAATGGGCAATCCCAACCACCTGTCAAAGTGACCCACAGGAGGGAGGCTGAATTCTGTGCCTCACCCTGTTGTATGCCACGGTTCTACCAGTAAGCGATGACTAGTTTAATTCCATTTATTGGTGTCTGCCTCTTTCCTTCTGTCCCTCAGCTAGAATCAGCATTGTCTCCACATTGTGGGTTTCAAGCATACTGATTCAGTGCACTTACACTACACAAAACAAACAAAATCTTCATCTCGAAGTACCCCTAGAGAAAACTCCAAGCATGTCACAGCTAATTTTCCTGTAAAAAAAAAAATGCAAATTATCTTCAAGTCATTGAATTTCATGTATTAACAGCAATAATCCTGAAGAAATTGGCCATTAATGAAGTTAACAACCAGTTTGCTAGAGTGCAAGTTGCTATTGGCATCACCCCAGGTCATTAAGTCAAAAACCATCACTTGTTAATAATGACTGATTATTTTTTTATAAAAAAAATCATTGCTTAAACACTAAATTGGCACTTGATGTGCATTTAAATAAGCTGGAGAACACGTTTAAGATTAAATTTCTTCTTTTATCAGTGCAGGCATCTTATGAAAGCTTGTTAAAAGTTTCCCATAAAAAAATAAATGTAGAAATTTACTCAGTGCTTTGACATATATTCTCTTCCTATCATCTGTTTTATATTATTATATAAATTAAACTGAGCAGCCCTGTGTTTGTACTACTCTGTGCCCTCCTCAGCCCAAAGCTTTATTATAATAAATCTTAGTAGCTTGCAAAAATAATAGGGCCTATGAAAATAAATTCAGCCATTTTAAAGCCTAATGTGATTGTGTTGAACAAGACCATACAGAACAACTCTGCCCAGGAGAGACTGAAATTGTAATTCAGTGAAATTATTTGGCATCTTTATATGACTCTTACACAACACATTCAGGTACTCTGTGCTTACAAAGCATTGAATTATTAAGGTGCATCCAGATGTGGGGAGATTGCATTAGTTTTCCTGATTATAATGCTAGCACGTCTGTCTTGTTTTCTAACATTGCTTCTCCTCCCGTCCTTCCACACATGCTTCCCCATGTTCTCCCATGAAAACAGCAGGAAAGAACAGTATGGAGGTTTACCGCCGCAAATTTCATCATTTTACTCCTAGTTTTCCAGGTTAAGGGGCAGTTATTCTGGAATCGAATAACTTGGAAATGAACTCAGACATAATGTGGAAATTAACAGTTGGGAAAGGCATGGGGAATAAAAACCGGCCATGTGAATGCAGCCTTAATGTTTTGAACATTTGTGCAAAGAGTAGTCTCTCTTTGAAACAGTAGAGCAGGAGAAAGTGGGGGAAGGAGAGACCTGCTAAAATACAGTCTAGCAGCTACTGCTAAGGCTAGAGGCTTTCTCCCTTTTACGATCCTTTAGCTGCTTGCAGAACTGTTCATCACAGTTTCTGGGGCAAAAATTAGGTTCACCCCCTAGACTATGGGTGCTGAGGGTGTGAGAGTAGCTTTTAACACTACTACCTGTATATGCAGGTTCACAAAAAGCTGAACATTGTCTTAGAACTTAAAACTCAAATCTCAAATTCAGATTCTTACATTTCTTTTAATATCTGCATACACATTAAAATTTAGAGAATCTGAATGAAGAATTTCCCTCAAATTCATACATATATGATCACATCATTGCATTGTATTGTATTACTATGATACATTGAAATGAAGCAGGTATTGGGTTGGATGCTTCCAGGCATATCCACAACTGAGCGACCTTTCGGCATTGGCCCAGCCGCTTCATCAGCTCTGAATCTACTTGTACTTGTCCTCCACTCTTCCTCAGTAGCATGTTGGATGCCTTCCGACCTGAGGGACTCATTTGCCAGCGTCATAACTTTTATATGCCTGTTGTCTTTGTCCATTGAGTTTTCTTGGCAGGGATACTGGAGTGGCTTGCCAGTTCCTTCTCCATGTGGATCACGTTTAGTCAAAACTCTCCACTATGACCTGTCCATCTTGGGTGGTCCTGCATGGCATAGCTCATAGCTTCTCTGAGTTATTCAAGCCCCTTTGCCACGACAAGGCATTGATCCATGAAGGGGACTCGAAGACCATGGGGTCACGAAGAGTCGGACACGACTAAACAACTAAACAACAACAAGCCATAACTATTGATTCAGCATGAAACCAAAATTCATTCTGAAACATCATTAATCTTTTCTGCCTCTGGGCCAAAACTAACAAAATGATTTTCAATAAGGACAAATTTTAGGTTCTACACTTAGGCAGGAAGAACCAGATGCACAAATATAAGATGGGAGATATCTAATTTCCCAGTAGTACATGTGACTAGGATCTGGGGGATCTTAGTAGACCACAAGCTTAACATGTGATGCAGCAGAAAGAAAGAAAGAAAGAAAGAAAGAAAGAAAGAAAGAAAGAAAGAAAGAAAGAAAGAAAGAAAGAAAGACTAATGCTATTCTAGGTTGCATCAACGGAAGTATAGTGTTCTAATCAAGGGGGCAATAGTTCAACTCTATTCTGCCTTAGTCAAACCACACCTGGAATACTGTGTCTAGTTAGGGGCACTACAAGTTAAGGAGGATATTGACAAGTTGGAACATGTGCAGAGGGCAACTGATCAAAGGAAAACCAAGAGCAGATTGAGAAGAGATATGATAGCCATATTCAAATATCTCAAGGGCTGTCACATGAAAGATTGAGCAAGCTTCTTTTCTTCTGATCTGGAGGCTAGGACCCAAACCAATGGCTTCAAGTAACAAAAAAAGGAGGTTCTGACTAAAATCAGGAACTTTATGACAGTAAAGAGCTAATTGAAAGTGGAACGAACACCCTCGGGAGGTGGTAGAATCTCCATCCTTGGAAGTTTTTAAGCAGAGGTTGGGTGGCCATCTGTTATGTATGATCCAGTTGAGATTCTTGCATTGCAGGGGGTTAGAGTAGATGACCCTTAGGTCTCTTCCAACTCTACAATTCTATGATTCTAAGCTTTATTTTGTTGTTCTGAGTTTTAAAAAAAATCAAACCATAGTTCATGAAAATTGTAGGACATAGATCATCATCCATAAATTTATAATACATAGCTAACTCTGAACATAATTGTACATTTGAAAAAATCATAAATATATTTTAATTAATAAATAGTATTAATGTGCTCTTGGCAGTGCAGGAAAAAATAAAGGTTAGAAGTTGCATCTCAGTATTGTAAAATATTGTGGACATTCTAGAGGTACAGTATGATCTTTAGAAAAATTAACACTTCATGTTGATTCAATTAGAAGCATAGATAAAATATTAGGACTGGGTTGTTGTTGTTTTTTACTGTGCTGAGTGAACTATTGAAACTAATAATGCAGAAAGACATAATATTAATAATATTCTTATGAAATATTTTAAATTATGTAACTGATTGTGTAAAGTATTGCTAATTTAACGAGTTTTTCTTGGTTATTTTATTTTATTTTTTATTATTATTAAAGGTTTACAAAGATATGTGCAATGTCTCTCATAACATTTTTACAAATCAGTTTCATTTGTTGTGACATTGAGAAGAAAAGGGGGAAAGAGGTAGATGGGGGAAGGGTGGGGTTGGGGTTGGGGTTGGGTGACGATGTTTCTATTTTGCTTAATATGTGGGGGCGTGCAGGATTGGGGTTTGTGTGTGTGTGTGTGTGTGTGTTTAAAACACACCTTGCTATACAAATCAGAAGAAACTGACATGCCCTTCAAGAAAAGGGAAGTATATTAATGCAACCTGACATAAAATAAATGATAAGCTATGCAGGAGTTTGACTAGACATAATGTTTCCCTGTGCATGCCTTATGTATCATTTTAAAACAGAGAGTAGCAACAAAGAAGCTAGGAAGAGTTACATAAGGCAGAAAGTGAGCTCCAGCTATAGCTTCTCAGAGAGAGGTGCCTGTGTTCTTGAAGCAGCAGAGACAATTTTCTTCTTCCATGTTTGTAATGCAAATGCTTAAAAGAAAGTTTTCAAGTACTGTATTCAGTGACTTCTGAAAGGTTAGGAATGCCTGGCATTCAAGTTATATTTGCTTCAGGCAGATGCAATTCAAATATTGCACAGTGCCCTATCCTGCTTTTTAATGAAGCACAGAAACAAATAGTGATTCTGGGTCACATACGGTAATTCTTTCTTTCCCTAAAATAAAAAGAGGGGTTATTTGAAGGGGGTGCAGAAGCCATTCAGTAGGTGCAAAAGGCTTAATGACTATGTTTTCTCTCCAGTAATTTTTAATGAAGGAAGTAAATTAGGCATAATGTGGTACAATGTTAATGCAGCTCTGATTGTCATCGCTTAGTTGTTTAAGAGTAGTGAAGTGCTGCACCCTTTAAGCATAGTCTTAAAATATGTCACACACACAGCTGCAGAAAGGTGTTTCTGTTGCTATTCCGAATGCAACTTTTCTTTGTTCTACCTGAAATCCACACATGTGAATGATGTACTAGTGCCCTTTGATAATTCTTTATTTGTTTTCAGCTTGTTAACTAACATATTTGAAACTAAGAGGAAGAATTAGACTCAGATTATTACCAAATAAAATCCAACCCCTGATCCAGCAATTTACATAGGCATCTGATAGCAACCTCATGCACGGAATGGATATTTTAAGTGTACAAATTTGTAAAGAATCCCGTTCTGTGGTGAGAAAAAGAGATGATCCAGAAGTCTCCCTTCTACATGTGCAAGTAAGCACACCACTTGATGTCAGGAAGCTAGATGACACATGCAGATCCAAGGTTGTAAATGTGCCTGCGGATGCGCATCATCCTTGGGAATCCCCACAGAGCCAACACAAGGGAGGCAAAAATGCAATGCACATGGGAATGTGTCTCTTCTTATGTGCTCTTGTTTCCCCCCCCCTCCACTCATTACTAGGCATGCATTAAAGGTAAAGGGACCCCTGACCATTAGGTCCAGTCGTGGATGACTCAGGGGTTGCGGCGCTCATCTTGCTTTACTGGCCAAGGGAGCCGGCATACAGCTTCCAGGTCATGTGGCCAGCATGACTAAGCCACTTCTGGCAAACCAGAACAGCTCACGGAAACACCGTTTACCTTCCCGCTGTAGTGGTACCTATTTGCACTTTGACGTGCTTTCGAACTGCTAGGTTGGCAGGAGCTGGGACCGAACAACGGGAGCTCACCCCGTCGCAGGGATTTGAACCGCCAGCCTTCTCATCGACAAGCCCTAGGCTCTGTGGTTTAACCCACAGTGCCACCTGCATCCCATCATACTACTTAGCTAACTCTTATTCAGAGTCATACAGCATAATAAAGAAAAAATTAAGCATGCCTAAATTGCAATGAATTAGCTCAACAAGAATGGTCATGTGAATATTTCTAAACTGCAGCACATACTGTCGCTGATACTGCATAGATTAGCAATAAACAGGAGGTGCAGGAAATGCTTCTCACCACATTTGAGGAATGGGAGGAAGAGCAGATTGAATATGGTTGTTCTATTCATTTTGCATCTTGCTTCAAAAATTCTGATGGTCATTCTGAATTCTATGAGACTGAAAGCAATATTCTCAAAACTTCAAAAACATTGTTCATTGTCTCAGACCAAAATCCTAGTTTGCAACTTGAATGTGAAATTACCTGAATTTTGCAACTGAGTTCTCAACCAAAAAAAAAAAATACATGCAAAAAAGTGCCTCTTAGGAGGAAGTGTGCACAAGATGCATTTATATGTGCAAAATGCTTTATATTAGGGGAATTTCTTGTAAACATGTGTATATCAATCAAACCACCATACAAAAATGAGTAGGCTATATGAGAAATGTGCATGCAATGAATAATAATTTTTGGTGCTGATGTGTTTATTTTTAAGTTTGCAAACTGACATGGCAATGGGACAAACTGAATTTAAACCTAGAACTGGTAGAAATAAGAATTAACAGCCTCATCTATCCCTCTCTGATGAGCTCAGACATTCTTCCCTACATTCACTGAATGTGGGGAGGAAAGGACTAGAATCAAATATGACGCATCCACCCCTGAAATCCGGTAACCAGCTAGCCCCAACCTTGACCTCTAAACACACATATGCAGCACAAGGTGCTTCTATATAGACTATGATTGAGAACTCTGATCATGCAACGTTCCCAGTCAAATGAGAGCCTCCTCACACAAAATTGCCTTTCCTGCCTCATGTGCACAGTACACGTAGGGCCAACATGTAGGGCCAACCCTGCATGGAGGGAACCTATAAAGAGGAATATTATTGAAGCAGTATCACTGTACAAATGGAAGACTTCAGCAGTTGAACTGGCAGCTGGATTTTCAGTGTACACATTTGGGCAACAGAACTACACAAAGGAATTGCTCCAACATGATTTGCATGTCCTCTGGATGCCGCACTTCTGTACCTACCAGACAAGGAGGTAGAAACTTCAATCAAAGAAGGAGTATTGAAATTAAAAGAATATTTAGAAATAAAGCATTATTTAAATACGTGGCTGGATTATTTTCAAATTAATCAGAGGCTACAAGTGGATAAGAAAGTGGGATTTGAAAAAAGTAAGTCAAGTTTGGAAGAAATTTTAATTGATAATAAAGGTAATTATATATCAAAATTATACCAGATATTATTAAAATGGGAAACAGAGGAGGAACTAACAAAAAATTACATGATTAAATGGAGCCAGGATCTGGGGAAGACAATTAGTATACAAAAATGGGAACAATTATGGAAAAGAGACTCGAGATTTACTCCTAATTATGATCTGATAGAAAACTTATATAAAATGCAAAATCAATGGCATTTAACACCGGCCAAACTAGCCAAAATGTACCCAAGTGTAAATAACACCTGTTGGAGATGCCGTAAAGAAATAGGGACATATGTTCATGTATGGTGGAGTTGTGACCTTATTAAGGAATTCTGGGAGGTTATTTATAAAGAGCTAAAGAAAATTTTGAAATATTCTTTTAAAAAACAACCAGAAATCTTTTTACTAGGGATGTTAGGAGAGGACATAAAACCTATAGACAGATGTGTAGTGAGTTACGCGATGGTTTCAGCAAGACTTTTAGTGGCAAAAGCATGGAAATCTCAAGAAATCCCAAAAAAGGAAGACTGGCTACAAAAACTAATATCATACTATAATGTAGCAAGAAAACACGAAATACTAAAAGACACAAATTTGGAGGATAATGTAAGGAAATGGGAATCACTTACCGTTTACTTTAGCACATATGTAGACAAACCGTCTCTTCTCTCTGATGAAACAGGGCTCTAGGAACAAGGAAAAGTAAACTAACTATATAGATACCATTAGTATTGTAATATCATTATTATTTGTTTAAGTGAAAGTTATAAAAAAAAGAAGTAAGTACTTACTGTATAAAATTGTGTGTGTGATTGGAAAGAAGTATAATATGGATAAGTCTAATTTAGGTTGTGAAGGAACAGGGGTAGGGGTAGAAACAGGGGTGGGGGGAGGGGAAGGGGATTTTGTTTGTATTTGGTATTCTGTTGTTAGTGTCTTATTTTTGGTCTTGTTAGTTTGTGTTCTTTTAATTGTTGTATATGTATAAACTATTAATAAACTTTATTTTATTAAAAAAAAAAAGGGAATGTGTCTCTTCTTATGTGCTCTTGTTTCCCCCCCCCCTCCACTCATTACTAGGCATGCATTAAAGGTAAAGGGACCCCTGACCATTAGGTCCAGTCGTGGATGACTCAGGGGTTGCGGCGCTCATCTTGCTTTACTGGCCAAGGGAGCCGGCATACAGCTTCCAGGTCATGTGGCCAGCATGACTAAGCCACTTCTGGCAAACCAGAACAGCTCACGGAAACACCGTTTACCTTCCCGCTGTAGTGGTACCTATTTGCACTTTGACGTGCTTTCGAACTGCTAGGTTGGCAGGAGCTGGGACCGAACAACGGGAGCTCACCCCGTCGCAGGGATTTGAACCGCCAGCCTTCTCATCGACAAGCCCTAGGCTCTGTGGTTTAACCCACAGTGCCACCTGCATCCCATCATACTACTTAGCTAACTCTTATTCAGAGTCATACAGCATAATAAAGAAAAAATTAAGCATGCCTAAATTGCAATGAATTAGCTCAACAAGAATGGTCATGTGAATATTTCTAAACTGCAGCACATACTGTCACTGATACTGCATAGATTAGCAATAAACAGGAGGTGCAGGAAATGCTTCTCACCACATTTGAGGAATGGGAGGAAGAGCAGATTGAATATGGTTGTTCTATTCATTTTGCATCTTGCTTCAAAAATTCTGATGGTCATTCTGAATTCTATGAGACTGAAAGCAATATTCTCAAAACTTCAAAAACATTGTTCATTGTCTCAGACCAAAATCCTAGTTTGCAACTTGAATGTGAAATTACCTGAATTTTGCAACTGAGTTCTCAACCAAAAAAAAAATACATGCAAAAAAGTGCCTCTTAGGAGGAAGTGTGCACAAGATGCATTTATATGTGCAAAATGCTTTATATTAGGGGAATTTCTTGTAAACATGTGTATATCAATCAAACCACCATACAAAAATGAGTAGGCTATATGAGAAATGTGCATGCAATGAATAATAATTTTTGGTGCTGATGTGTTTATTTTTAAGTTTGCAAACTGACATGGCAATGGGACAAACTGAATTTAAACCTAGAACTGGTAGAAATAAGAATTAACAGCCTCATCTATCCCTCTCTGATGAGCTCAGACATTCTTCCCTACATTCACTGAATGTGGGGAGGAAAGGACTAGAATCAAATATGACGCATCCACCCCTGAAATCCGGTAACCAGCTAGCCCCAACCTTGACCTCTAAACACACATATGCAGCACAAGGTGCTTCTATATAGACTATGATTGAGAACTCTGATCATGCAACGTTCCCAGTCAAATGAGAGCCTCCTCACACAAAATTGCCTTTCCTGCCTCGTGTGCACAGTACACGTAGGGCCAACATGTAGGGCCAACCCTGCATGGAGGGAACCTATAAAGAGGAATATTATTGAAGCAGTATCACTGTACAAATGGAAGACTTCAGCAGTTGAACTGGCAGCTGGATTTTCAGTGTACACATTTGGGCAACAGAACTACACAAAGGAATTGCTCCAACATGATTTGCATGTCCTCTGGATGCCGCACTTCTGTACCTACCAGACAAGGAGGTAGAAACTTCAATCAAAGCCGGGGCAGGGGGGACTGCAATTGTATTTTTGAAACCCTAGGTTTGGGCAATCTTGTCTATGCTGAGCCTGCCAGTTATTTTGGAGATCAGTACGGGATTCATCATTGCCTTCACAAATTTTGCAGGTGCCACTTACACTGAATTACTATGCCTGGCATCCAAACAAAAGAAACCCTGGCATCTCTATCACCCTGAACCTTTAGCAGGAGAGAACATTGTGACACTTTAAAGTAGGGTTGAAGAAATACGGCCCTCCAGACGTTGTTGGACTCCAACTCCTATGAGCTCCAGCCAGCATGTGCAATGGCCAGGTATCATGGGAGTTGTGATCCTGGAACATCTGGAGGCCACAGGTTCTATGCTTTGAAGTCTCCCTGGCTTTCTCTGGCATGCACTTAATAAGCAACAGCCTACATAAACAGAAGCATGGTGTGAGCTAAGAATGAGGAAGACACCTCTATTCAGATATACGGGAGAGCTGCCCGCAAAAAAAGCCATGCCTCAGCATACTGTATTGTGTCCTATGAATACAAATAGCTAAAGTGATTTGTATTGAGCCTTATTTACGTCACAGTAAATGCCCATATAAGTGGTGTCTCCCCAACCAACTTTTTG
The DNA here is from genome assembly GCF_963506605.1 of Zootoca vivipara. Lineage (NCBI taxonomy): Eukaryota > Metazoa > Chordata > Lepidosauria > Squamata > Lacertidae > Zootoca > Zootoca vivipara. Next base: position 3,522,850 of record NC_083286.1, read on the forward strand.
CCACCTTTCCTCTAGAATGCCACACATTGTAGTGATGGCCACTGCAGAGCTTCAAAAGCAGATCACACAGATTCACGGAGGATGGAGTTCTCAATGGCTACAAGCGTCCTGTTGGCTGTGCGCTTAATCTCCAGCGTCGGAGGCAGCTATGCTTCTGGATTCAGTCTCTGGAGACACAAGCAGGGAGAGAGTTGCCCTGCCGCCCTGTTTGCGAGCCTCACCGGGTGGGAAGAGGACGCGGCTGGACCAGACGGCTTCTTCGTATGTTCTCACAGCTATTTGAAAGAAACAACGTCGAATAAATTCTATGTGTTCGGCGGTTTGCCTCGTATTTGAAGACGGGACCCTGCTAGTAGGACGCCAGAAAAGTACACTTTCGACCATCTTAGTTCCTTCTGGGCCACGAACCTGCCTGTCCGTCAAGAGAAGAGCAGAGAGAGAAGTTCAAAGGGAGAGGAGCTTAAATCGGGTGGGATCGGTCCGCCGAAAACCTCGGGGGAATCTTCCCCTCCTCCTGGCGGGAGTTACCGACGGGACAGCCACGGCCACGAGGAGCGGCTTTTCGAACGGCGCCGCCTCAGCCGCGTTCTCACGGGACGTCCTGAAACAGAGCTGGCCTGACGGGGGTTGGGCGGTTGGACTGCTTCACCCCACTATTTGCACGCGTCTCGTTTTATAATCTCTTCGAGTTATTTGAGGGTGAGGGACTGACAGAGATTGGGGGGGTTGCGGGGGGGACACATTTCCTGAGGGTGCAGTCCTTCCCTTGACCTCCTCGGCTTGTACCGGTAGCGAGAGCGCAGCTTTTACCACACGGGCGTCTTCTTGTCAGCCCAGCGAGAGGCGCGCGAGCCCAGTCCAGCTCCGCGCCTGCTGACAGGGGCGCCAGTTGGGGGGAGGGGCGTTCGCGTCTCCATGCGCCGGCGCGCCTTCTCCTTGGCCCTGCCCCCGCCTCCGTCTCCAAAGCGTCCGCGCGCCCCCCCTCGCGTCCCTCCCCTTCGCCCCCCGCGTCCGAGCCGGAGCTTCTCCCTCAGCCGGGCTCCCACCTTGGGCGCCTTCCGATTGGCCGAGGCGCTGACAGTAGGCGGAGCTTGAAGTCGCCGGCTCCCGCCCACCCTCCGCTATAAGCCTCTTTCCAGCTTTCCCTCAGCACCTCTCGCCCGCTCGCTCGCCCTCCATCTCCCGCGCTAGGCGCGTCCCTGTCAAAACCGAAGCCAGTGACCAATTCGCGCCGGGGAAAGATATCTGCTCCGGCGACAGGCGCGGGTGTCATGTGAGAAACGCACAGGATCTGCCCTCCACACGGCCCTTGTCTTTGACGGCTTTCCCTGGCCGTGTTTTATTTTTCGAAAAAGAAACTCCCGTCCCCTCTCCCGTCCTCCTCCCGTCGTCATTTCTCTCGCCTTCTCCTCCTCTGTAACTGACAAGGCGACCACAACCCCCTCCCTCTTCCGTCTCCTCCTCCTCCCGCCGCCGCAGCCAGCGCTCCTCAGTTCAAGGGATCACAAAAGAAATCTCGGGAGTCGCTTGGTGGGGCGACTTGGACGCGGAGAGCGAGCGCGGAGAGGCGCGCACGAAGGAGGAGCGGCCAGCACGCACAAGCGCAACAACCCAGAAAGACCCTTGGCTGGAGGGCGGAGGCGGCTTCTCCTCCCGCGATCAGAATTTGCGTGAGAAAGAAAAAGTGTGCGAGAGAAAGCAAAAGCAAGCGCAGCCTTGGAGGAATGCTCTTCGCAGCCGAGCAGCCCCGCTCTCGCCGCAGCCTTCGCTCTTGCTGAGAAGGGGATTTTAAAGCTGGGAGCTACATGACTGCGCGGAGCAGGGAATCGCCAACATCATGCGAGGTAAGGGCTGCAGCGGGATCCGCGGGGAGAGCGGGCGGCCCAAAGCGGGGGCTTGACGGGACCCCTACTCCATGCGCCGGGGGGGGGGAGCTTCTTAAAAAAGATGCTTTGGGGTGTTTAGAAGGGATCAAAGATGGAGAGGAAATGGATGGTGACGTTGTCAGAAAGTTCTCACGTTCGTGTCTCTCTTTTTCGGAAGCATGTATTATTATTATTATTATTATTATTATTATTATTATTATTATTATTATTATTATTAAGAAAAGTGTCTCAGTAGGGCCTGAGCGCCTTCTCCGCCTTCTCCTGATACTCTAGCAGAAGTTTCGCCGCAGTTCCATGAGCGGCATCCTGCGTGACAACTTCTCGTGGAGAGTCTTCTAAGTTTGGGGGAGGCTTCCTTGGGGGCGAGTTCAGCACCAGACGCTTCCCGGGGAGAGAGGCTGACTTGGCGTTTGGGAGCCTCCGCTCTATGGGGAGGCGGGCAAAGAGTTTGGAGCCCCCCTACTCGGTCTTCTCCCGGTGGGCGCCCACATCCACTAAGCAGGTGGCCGGTGCTCAGGCATGGGGAAAGGGAGCATCGCTCTTCTTTTCAGAATAAAGAGAGGGCACCTATTTGAGTGGAGAGCCGGTGTATCTTGCTTGGCGCACTGTGCAACTTAGCCCAAGGGTGCAGGTAAACACCGGAGGCGGAACATCCCAAACTTGAGGCGCGCCTTCTCGGGGCCCATTTTTAGGAGGGGCCGCGATCCCCCTGCAATGCATGCTTGGGGGCAGCAAGCCCCGGGGGAATGAGCGGCAGCTGGGGGTTCCCCATGGCACAGTTGGCTCCTTTTCCTGGGCCACCTTGGTGCCTGGGTGTGCTTTGCCCCTGAGTAGTGGGGCACCTTCGTCCACCTATGCAGGTGGTCCCCACAGACAGGCGTCTCTCTCGTGCTTAGTCTGCTGGCATCCCATTCTTGTTGACTGTCTTTCTTTGGAACTCACCACTCGTGGCACCATGGGTCCTTGTCCAGTAGCACTCGCCGTCCTTTGGCATCACTGTTCGACTCCAAGACTGGCGGTAGGGGTGGGGAGGCGGGGTTTGAAGGGGGTGAGCTGAAGAGGGTCACTGAAATGTTTGAAGGACAGGGGACTGAGCTGCCTGCGGCCGTGGATCCTGCCTTTTCGAAGGACTGCCGCGGGGTGTCCCTTGGCGAGGAGAGTCCCCCGAGGTGCGGTTAGGTAATTCTAGGCTCCGGACTTCATGGCCTTACATGCGGGAGGAGCGGTTCTCTCTTTAGATGCTAACGTGGATTCCTTCAACTACTTCAAAATGTGATGAGCTAGTCCTGCTTGGTTTCGAGCTCTCCCCCCCCCCCCAAGCTTATTCTGCTGAGTGGACTTTTCTGAAGTCTCTCTGAAGCCCCACCCCTACCCCGCATGTTGAGTCGAGTCGTTTTTAATTCGCGAGTTCCTTGAACCGACACCTGCTTTCACCTCTCTCTCCTCCCCCAAAGAGACCCACGCCATCATTCCCAACCTCCATTTCCCAAGCACATCCCACCACGCCACTATTCCACGCTCAACTGTTATTGTGGCCACACGCGGATCCTAGTACTCCAAGTTTCAGCCTTGTATTCCTTAAGCCAGTGAAACTCGAGTTTGCTGCCGTGGGCCCTCTCCGGCCTGATTTTATATTGATGTATTTATTCCAAGTGCTTTTATACCGCGCTTTCCGTCAGAAAAGATCTCAAAGCTGGTTAGAAAGGTCCCCGACGCATTGGATGGAGGGGGGGGGGGCGCTGGGAGTGGGGTCCAAACCCACCCCCGCGCCCAACGATTATTATTATTAAAATGTGTATACCGCCCTTTACCTATTCATGTCATTCTTACATCACTCCTTCCGTGCAAAAGTGTTTTTCAAATGATAGACGTACAGCTCAATCCTAACATGTCTGTTCCATTGAAGTCAATTGTGCTTACTCCTAGGTAAGTGGGGTTAGGATTGCCACCTAAAACAAAAAAAGGGGGGGGAATGCATATTACTCTCCCATTCAGCAATTCAGCCCGTTTTCCGCTGGACCAGAAGCCTTCGGCTGCGCCAGTGGCACTGCTCCATCTTTCTGTCTTGCGCGCCTAACGGAGCTTGCGGTCAGCTTTCTCGTTGGTCTTCTGACCAGGCACTTGGCGCTGTTCTCGTGTTAAGTAAGGCCGGCCAAACGGGCTTCCCGTCCCTTCACTCAGTAGTGGATTGGCCGGTGCCTTTGAAAAGGATGAGGCCACTGCTCTCCACAGGTAACTTAGAAGAGGCACCCTTGCTTCTTCGCTACCCAAGCACGCAAACTTTAGGATTGCGCATGGCTCTGTTTCGCTCGCTCTTACTGGACCTCTCAGAAGTCTGATGTGACGGGCTGCTTGCGCGTTTACTCGCTCCCAATCGCGATCCCACCCACTCCCTACTTAACCCAGGTCCCTTTTAAGGAGACTTCGGTAAAGCTGGGAAAGGGGCGGGAGAGTCTCACAAACTCAACTCACGCTGGTTGCTGGATATGTATTTGCTGAGTGAACTTTTCTGTCTCTGCTGTCTCTCTCCCGCAAACGAGTAGGAAGCGGGGAAGGCAAAAGTGGAGATAAAAACTGACAGCGCCCTCCAATGCAGAAGGGAGGGGGGCATATGTTAACTTGGTATGATGGGGAAGCCAAAAAAATATCTGTGTGCGCGCCCTCGGTAACAGTCTCACTCCTCTAGATCCCTGGAGACAGGCCGTGCGCAAAGGAAAATAATTTGGGGTTGGGTTTTGAGGGTGGTTGGGTGTGGGTGTCGAGGGGTTCAATCTTAACTTGTTGATCAAAGGAGAGGAGAGACTCAGGGCTCATCCAGACTTCCTTTTGTGCAGTGTTTCTTGGCAAAGGTACCAGTTGGGTGTTCGAGCGAAATTCTCGATTCCTACTACATAATACTAATACTAATACCAAAAGCGGGGGATGAGATCCCTGGGTAGGTGTTGATGTGAAGGGGCAGTTTCCTGCATACCTGTAAGGATTGTGACTGTGGAGAAGAAGTGTTTGACCCTAGGGACAAAGAGGCGGGTGATGATTCCCCGGGAGCGGAGGTCAGTCAGGGGTGCCTTGGAACTGAAAGCAGGCCGGCGCGTAGAGGGGCGCGCGCGGTCGGAACGACCCTGCTGGAGCGGCGGCCTGTGTTCTGACTTCTGCGGAGGGCCGGAGAAGGCCTGACAGCAGGAATTGCCGTGGGCGCTTCCTTGCCATTGCTGGGACTCGGAGAGTGGAATTGGAGGAGGCAGCTACAGTGGCTAGAATGGACCACGAGGGCGGGAAGTTCGAAGTAAGATCGAGGACCCTCCACACATGCAGTAAAAAAAGCCCAGACGGATGACCCGGCTTATGTAGGAAGTGGGGATACTGTAGCATTGTAGAGTTGCTATATTTTGAAGAGCAAAATGACGGCCATTCAAAGCAAATAAATGCAAATTGTCTCAAATTTTACCTCTGAGAAAAAGGACGTGTCCTGGAAAAAGAGGACACATGACAACCCCATTGGAGACTAACAGTCTTATGCCTTGCATGTTTCCTCGGAAGTAATCCTTGCTGTGTTCAATGGGGCTTACTCTCAGGTAGGTGTGCACAGCGAGTGCTAAGCACACTTATTAGGGAGTAAGCCGCTTTGAGATGAGTGGGATTTCTTTCGGGGGTGGGGGAAGGCATGTTCCAGCTTGAGTTGCGTGGTCGGACTGAGTTCCATGGGACTTCCGAGTAGACATCGCTGAATCGACGTTTTTTGTGTTGGGATATTTGGAGGACAAGATCCTGTTGGGTCTTTTGCATGAAGAGGTGGCAAGCATGAGCAGTGGAAAACCAAGCGAACAACCAGATGTGCGGAAATGCGCTGCCAAAGTAAAAGGCGCCACTCTTGGTTCTGGGGAAAGCGCCTTCTGTACTAGGATAAGGCACTTATCTGATTCGGAAGCCTCGCATAGTTCTGCGGCCTCCCATTTCGCTTCACCCGCGTACCGTAACCCTTCGAAGAGCATTGTTGGCGAGCGATGATCTGAATGGTCCTGCAGGTCGACCAACGTCGGGCATTCCTACTTGGGGAAGCAAACCCTATAGCGACCAGCTGTGCTTACTTTCGAGTAAGCAAGCAATAGGATCGGGACCATGCGCGTCCAGTAACTGGGTTACTGAGCACAAAAAGGGGCAGGCAGGGATCTAGAAGGAGTAGCTGACTTGAGGGTCAAAAAAGGGCCTGTGTCAGTCGGAGCAGCCACTGTCTGGTCTGAAACCCAACCGTTTTGCTTTTTCCTAAGCTATGAATCCGGCAGCATCTGCTGTCTTTTCTCCGTCTGTCTGTCTCTTTTGTATGTTTCTGTGTTGGAGCCGGGGCTTGTCATGTGCTCCACTGACCCACTTCTTTTCGGCTGAGAAAACAAGTCCAGAGACCAGGGCAGGATCCCCTCCGCCCAGTCTCCAGCGCCTGACAGGCAGAGATTACTCAGCGAAAGCTATCGAGATTCTCCAAGCGCTTTTCTTTCATAAATATTTTTATAGGTTCTATATATCACAGGACACCACACATACACACACATCTTCCCGACGTCTTCCTTGACACCATACGTGAAAGGCAGTTCCATTTGGATTGTAGGTTCCTTTTGCACGTAGAATCGGCCTGAAAATAAATGTGCAGGATTCGCACATGGTTTTTCCAATTACTCCATAGACAGATGCAAACGAAGCTTCGGTGGGAAAATATAGAAAGGCTGAGTTATAGTCCCTTCCCACCGAAAAACTGCGGGGTTCGTTTGTGTCTGTCTGCTTTCCTCTCCATCCGCAACGTGCTTTTACAGTATCTGCTGTTCCCCACATGCCAATCTGGTTCTGTTCACCCTTACGCAGAATGAAGTCCCATTAAGCTCAGTGCGACTTATTTCCGAGGACTCTTGAGGTGCAAGTTTGATCTCATCTAGTTTTAAAAACGGCCTTTGCACCATGTCATCAAATCTGCCTGAATCAAACGCGCAGGTCCTCCCGAGGTCCCGTCCCCCGTGGTTTCCCGAAGGATGCGAAATTCGCTCAAAAAATCCGATGGACCTTCCTGGATATGATGGGTTTCGCAGCCCTAACCTTTACCGGAAGGAGCTAAGCCCCAAGAAGTCGGCGGCATTTACTTCCAAGTAAGTGCCTTCCCACCGCGCTACGCGGCTGCACGAGTGCACATAGAACTGCTGGCTTTGAAATCCATGCCACCGAGGAGGCCCTGAAGGGGAGCGCCGTGGCTGTTTCCGTTTCTGCTGGCCCCAGCAATCTCTCTGCCTCTGTACCTTATCGCTCGTGCCCCGCATGACCCAAACGCACCTCCTTGCCCCGTTCGCCGCCTCCCCCCGCCCCGTGAAGCGACCTGCCTGCAGGTGACGGTGCCCCTCCACAAATACCACTTTCTCTTGGCAAGGCCCGCCCCCGCGTCCACAGAAGCTGAAAGTTCGGCCGAGGGCGGGGGGAGGGCAGAAAGAGAGCCAATCAGAAGGGCGTTCTCGTTACTAGGACATGGCAGCAATCCCTCCCGCTCGCCGTTTTAAACGTTTTGTTGTGACGGGGGTGAAATCGGGGCCGACTCGAGGGCCTCGACGTCGGGAAACAGTCCAGGAAACTCTCCCCCCCCCTTCGCCCCTTTTGCTGGCGTACTGCGTCCTCTCCCCGTCACCCGCCACCAGCTTTGCAACCTCAGGGTGGGGAAGGGGGCTGACGGCGAGGTCTTGAAGGTTGCAGCACCTGTGGCAAAGAGCCCATCCAAATCATATTTGTGCGGATGCAGAACCTGGAGATCTCTAGGCCTTCTTCCCAGGCGGTGGCTGCATTTCAGACAGGGCAGTCGAGGCGGGGAGCTGGCCTTTTGATCCCGCCCCAAGTAGTTGAGACTCGCACTCGCTCCTGGCCCCTTCCACAACAAAGCAAACTTTAGGACCGAATGGTGTCAATCAGCCTGGAAATCTACGAGGCGGGAGAAGAGTCAAATCCGAGCCATGCTACAGCAAAGGCGACTGGCTTCTGTGTTGGTTGCCGGCATAGGCCCCTCTTGCAGTAGGGATGCAAGCCTGACTCGCGGCGCGTAGGTTGGGTACTGTATACGTGAAACATCATGGCGTCTTGTAGCACCTTAAAACCCAACAAATGCCTCATGGCCCACGCGTATTCCTAGATTAGAGAGTTCATTTCACTAGATGTATCCGATTCCCACCAAGTGGACTCCTGTGAAAAAGCTTTGTTAAATTAAACCCGGTAGGCTTTAAGGTGCAACAAGACTCCCCTCTTCTCTCCCCCGCGCTGCAAGATAGACTGACCATCTACCAGCTCTCCCATCGTCCACCGCTGAAGGCGGAGGCTTCGTCCAATGTTGGGGATCCACAATGGTGGGTGCAACTTTGTCTGGATCTGACCACAAATCCTAAATAAATCTGGGTATGCTGAGCAACGGGCCTTTGTTACCACGGAAGAGCAATGACATGAAACGTTGGCATGAAGCGCAGACAGAATAAATCGACCGAGTAAGTCAACATGACAGACTTCTAATAGTGTAAAGCTGCGCTCCAAGCCCGCATCGCGCAGCCCGATCCTATGCATGCCTTATTCGGAAGCAATTCCCGCCGTCGTCTGTAGGGTTTAAGCCCAAGTCAGTGTGGTTAGGCTTACACCCTCAGGCCCACTGCACTTGGTGGGGCTTCCTGGCGAGGAGAGATGGTTCGCGCCGGTGCTCAGATTGAAGTTAGACTCAAAACGCTTTGACATCTCATTCTGCTGGGTCAATGGTAGGAAATGAACTCCGATATGTTTTTTTGTTTTATTTAAACAACAACAACGACGACGACGAGTATCCCAAACGCCGCTGGTTTCATCTAGAGAAGCAGATCCTTCAGCCCAAAATCCTAGAGAAGGTCTATACTCCCAATACTGTACTGGCGATTCGTTCGATTTGGGACCGGAGTTGTTTGTTAATGGAATATTAATCACACCGCATTTTCAGTTCTGTCCCTGAAGGGGAAGAGGACACGGGAATCAATAGATTTATTGGCATTCAGCAAAATCAAAGCACGTTATCCTTGCGAGGCTGAACACGCGGTTATAGCAGAGGAGGCGATAAAGGTCTTATTTAGCGGCGTTAATACACACACACACACACACACACACACACACACACACACACACACACACACACACACACCTACCACCATCTCCACTTTCGAAAGATCCCGCATTTTTCCCCTCCTCTCCACCTCCGCCCCTCCTGGTTGGTTGAATTTCAAACTTCAAGTCAAAGTAGGCGAAAGGGCGGCAGAAATGAATTGTTGATCTGCCAAAGTAACGTAGTGGGTAGATGAGGACGAGGGGTCGGTCTGATTTTAAAATCCTGAGGGGTGCTGGATCCCTGCCCTGAGTTTATAGGACCATAATTGTTCGATGAGTTGCAGTGTTGTTTCAGATCCCAGAATGAAGCTACAGTATCTGTATTAAGGCGATTCTCTCATGTCTTGTGCAACAAAATTTCACAGGAGCCTGGGAAGAGCCAAGTCAACGTTTTCCTGTGTTTCAAGAATTCTCTGCTGTTGCCAATGTAATACGGAACCACAGAAGTGTATCTAGCATCTGGTTTGATGCAAACTTCTTTTTGCGTTTCACACATTGGTCTTGCCCTCTTCAACTAATCGCTGTAGTTTGCGATTTAAAAAATCTCTGACTCACAGAATTGCGCGTGGTTGTGGGGACGGAGGAGCTGACAGAAAAAAATAACTAAAGAATTCATATGCAAGAGTTAAAATGCCCATTTCAGCTAGAAATTTAAAAGGCACTGCCTGATTCTTCCAAAAAGAAATGGAACATCTCTTGAACATCCTTTTCACATTAAAATACACATAGAATCAGTGGGTAATCCAGATTTAAAAGAACAAACACATCTAAATTGTGGCTTTCCCATGCAAAAAAACCCCTTGGATTTTGATGTTCTGTGGGATAGTTAAAATGTCGAGGGTTTTGATACTTCTTAGTGTTGCTGGGTCTGTAACCAAAATGGTAGAGAAGTGACATGGTTAACTGAAGCTGATAATATCCTAAGCATGCCTTATCACTGATAAGATGTGTTAAACCAATACATCGCAAAGTGTTTTCAAATCTGTACTTTTAAAACTTTACAGTGGCAACATTGCATTCAATCTCAGCTTCACAAACCTGGCATTCGTGTGTGTGTGTGTGTGTGTGTGTGTGTGTGTGTCTGTGTGTCTGTCTCTCTCTCTGTGTGTGTTCTCTTTAGCCTCATAATGGGCTAGGAAGTAGAATGGTTCTCCCAACAATTAGGAGGTTTTTGGGATTATCAAAGAATGCATAAAACTCAGTCTTCATGACTCAAAATATATAATTTGTCTGACAGTGAAATGTAGGTAATTTCATAAGATTATTAACAAAAATAAATTTCTCCTTTAATTATCAGTAATTGTGTGTTACTGAAACATGATGATTAATTCTGAATGCCATCCTAAGGAATGATTTTTTATTCTTAATTGATTTGGTGCAATATCTGTGAAACAGTCAATGTCGTTAGAGCTATCCATAAGACATTAGCCAGAATTGATACTTTTATTTGAGTTGGTCACCACTGGGGTTCAGTTTTTATTGATGTGAGCAATGAAAAAGATTCGGGGAACCACTGAACATTAAATATACTATTTATATGTGGCATATAATACAACCAGGCTTAATAAAGGAGCTGTGAGTAGAAAGGCCTTCAATGACAATAAAACACAAACCAACTTTGCAGCAATATTTAGCAAATCTAGGGGACATAACAGTGCTGTATGATACTGCTTAATACCTTGGGTACTTTGGTTTCATTTTACATGGACTGATCCCTTTCCAGTCATATTACATAAATCTAGCCTGAAATTGAAAATACCGTCATCTTTTTGCAACTCTTTCCATAGATGAGTATTTTTTCTGATAATGATGTTTTTCTCACTTTTTTTATTAAATAACATATTGAAAGGCTATACTTTAGTAAAGTGTTTAAAAATAAACATAAGAACAATTATATTTTATAATATAATATAATAACAATTCTACCTTGGTCATATGTGCAAACCCTTTTAGATTTTTAAACATTATATTCTGTTAGATACAGCCCTTTTGGGGGTGATCAATCTAGAATATTATAAGAAACAAATGGATTGATATGAAATTAGCAGAGGGGAAATCCGACAATGAAACCAAAATAATTCTAGTAACAAGCATATAGTCCAAACATACAGAACTTACTTTTGAATTGTCCATGTTAATCTAAACAGTATTGGGATTTTTTTCATTTAAAATTAGATATTAGTATTGAAACATATTCCTATTTTCAAAGGAAGTCCAAGAAACTTTAGGAAATGAAGAATTAATTAACATTTAATTTACAGAGATATCTTGCATTATAAAGCACATACCCCTTTTAATCCAAATGTATTTGGGATCAAATGAAATATTCTGTGACTTCCTAGGTAAATCAAGGGTACAATTAATGCTATGAATATATTGTACCAGTAACAGCCACTTGCAATATTTTTGTAATGGTTATGTAGGGCAGGAAAGCAATATCAGAAGGGAAAACCCCTAATAAGTCACCAAGCTGCGTTTTTTGCTTTACGCAATGGAGTCAGAGGGAAAAAGCCTTGGCGTCTGTGAAACTGAAGGATGTCTGCTTTTGTAATTGAAGACAAAGGAAGCACACATGAATTAATATTGATTGAAGTAATCATCAGATGAATGGAAATTAGATTTACCAGTGTACCAATACAATATACGTGAGTCCATGTTGTGTCTTCATTGCATGACCCTGCCCATTCATACCTTTACAAGACAACCCACGGGTACTTTAATGACAATCATACTAATTATAATAGAAGTGTAAGTAACTATCAGTAATTACACAGAACTCATAGTGAGCTAGATGGAGAGTGCAAAGAAATTAATAAAACATTAAATAAGAGCATCCTGAAGAATACAAAGACCTCAGTGACTCATGGAGTCATATACTGTTTGGATATTAATAACTCATTGTTGGGTAAGAATACCATTTAAATCATTCTTCTATGGTTTCTATGAAAACTGATTGTACAAGATCCTGGTAAGGTTACAGTGAACAGGGAAAGTCTATTTTATGTGGTTTTTTGAATGACTAAAATGTGTTGTTTGCCTTTTCCAGTTCAAATATAATGCAGCCTTCCTTATTTGGAATGTAAGTTTCATTTTAGAATTAAACTAAAATTAAGTAATGCCCCACAGTAATAACATTTACGCCTGTACACCCAACACAATAAGGGCTATAAATTGCCACCAGTGCTATGTCTGAAAATGCCCTTTGATTCAAAGGGTTTCTTGATGTTTACTTGGTTACCAAATTTATTAGCAATATCCAATGACGGTTCCTTCAAATTCATATGCCGTGCTTCTCACAATTTTTCATCAGACTTACCTTTTTTTAGGTCTAAACTACAATTACACACCTTATGCATGATCAAGCCATGTCAGTCAGTGGATCCCTACTGATTTCAAAGGAACATCTAAGCAAATGTTTAATTTCCCACCGAAAGGAAAGGAAAATCCACATGCTTAATGTTTGTTTGGATCATGTCCATTGTGTTGCACCTTTCCAAAACACATAGTGCTGATAATTTACTTTGAGAAGTGTTTGCAATTTATCTCAACATGCAAAGTACACTCAGTGTACTTTTTATGGTGTTATTATCAAACTATTCTGATGGACTGTAATTGTTTCAAGAACTAGCATGAGGCTGTATAATAAAATACCTAAGGTTTTTTTTTAAGACAACTGCCAGGTTATCTCTGGATTAAAAGCTCCGTAAACAAAGTATTCTTTCAAGAAAAAAAAGATCAAGCATTGGTGGTGGATACTCATGAGGTGAACTCATTATTTGAGAGATTATTTCATAGTCTACAGGGAAATTTTGCTATCCTGAGGCTATTCACATGAACAAGAAAAATCAGATTAGAATCTGTGTACTGTATGCCCATGTGAAATCTGGTGGCTTGAAGTTTTATGAAATGCAAAAGATTAAACATTGCTTGAGATAATCAAACCTATAAAATCATTTAGTATTTTAGAAAGGGTGCAGTCCTCCTGGTCCCACTGAAGTAAGTAGTAAAACTCCAGTTGATTTTCATGGATTGCTGCCAAGATTTGTTGCCACAGAACTGTACAGTCTCCAAACTCCTGTTGAAGGTATGAGTATGAAACAGGAGTAAATTTTAAAATGCCCAGTTGAATGGATGTTGTCAAGGTAGGATTTAGAGGAACTTCTTCCCTTGGAGGAAGAAGGTTCTCCTTCTAATGAAAGAAGGTTTACTCTGCTGCAGGAAGTTCCTCTGGATTTATAGGGCTTGCTGATCAGAAGGTTGGCGGTTCGAATCCCCACAACGGGGTGAGCTCCCATTGCTTGGTCCCAGCTCCTGCCAACCTAGCAGTTTGAAAGTGCAAGTAGATAAATAGATACCGATGTTCCTGTGCACTGCTCTGGTTTCGCCAGAAGTGGCTTAGTCATGCTGGCCACATGACCTGGAAGCTGTACGCCAGCTCCCTCAGCCAGTAAAGCGAGATGAGTGCTGCAACCCCAGAGTCGTTCACAACTGGACCTAATGGTCAGGGGTCCCTTTACCTTTACCTTTAAGGAAGTGGGGAAATCTCAAATTTACAAAGTACTCAACTGATATTTTCAACACCAACAGCAAATTCCTGAATTTCACTGTTGATGGCTACAATCATGTGTATTAAATCAGGTAGGTCAGATCAAACTATTTTTAAAAACTGAAATGGCGTATGAAATCATGTATCAAACTGAGCCATATACACCTAAGAAAATTATGAAGAATTACAATGATATTCATATACTTCCTAAGGATTCCATGTGAACATCTTTCCCCAGGGTGATTAAAATCTCAACTTTTGCTAGGAATAAGTTATTTACATTTTACAACAACAACAACAACAACAACAACCATCATCTAGTACTTGTACCTCACCCATCTGACTGGGTTGTCCCAGCCACTCTGGGCAGTTACCTCATTAGTTAGCATTCTGGTTACCTCCAACAGTTAGCAAATGTGCTAAACCTTCTTGTGTGAAAGTCCTTCTATTAGATGTCATGTTCCCAACCCAGAACACCATGTGTCTGCACATGCAACTTTTCATATATTGATCTTTTCCCATTTACTTTAATGGTAAATTAGGTCTGCCTTACATGCGCATCCCTTTGCTCGCATGGATGAGGCAATCTAGACTCGAGTGAATTACTTTAATGTATGCCACATGAAAATGAGGGGAAATTGCTGAGGGCTATTTTGCCTTTGAGGCACTCATTCTGATGTCCATCTTTATCTACACAAATGCTGTTGGAATATCCAAACCTAATTCAAGTGAAACTAAGGCAATTTCCTTATGCTGCAAGAGAATGAAGAGAAATAAAGACAACTATTTCTTGAACTCTAAGTGTGAATAATTATGCACCATAATGGAGAAATTGTCAACATTACAACATGTTATTGAGCTAACTGCCAGCATGTGCAATCTTAAGCATGGTTTTTCGGAAGTAAGCTCAGTGGCACTTTGAGTTCAGTTGAGTTTATTCTCTAGTTAGTATGGTTCAGATTGTAGCCTTGCTGCCCTGATTCTATATACCCAGTTGACTAACAACACAACCCTACGTTTATTCAAAAATAAGTCCTATAGTGTCTAATGTGTCTTGCTAGCAAGTGTCCTTAGGACTGCAGCCTTAATAAGTAACACAGTTGGCTCCCCAAAACTCAATCAACCCCTAGTTCCCAGAATGTCGGATAATTCTCAATTTGTCTTGCAGGAATAACTAAAGTGGCTTTCTAAGGTCTTATTAGACATTTTGTTAATGTTGTTTGGTAAAAGGGTTTAGAGAAGACTGGGAAACTTGATCAAAAGGAAATCGACAAATATATAATTGGACCATTTTAACCTGTAGTACTTCAACTGGGTTTTACAATTCCTTTATCTGACATTTGAATGTAAAATATATACAGTACAAGGCTTTAAAATTCATTTTTTGTTTTCTATCCTGCTCATTCATATATGCAGTCAAATAGCATGATAGAGGCTGTCCAAAAAGACAATACTAGCATTGTATGTAGAGAAAGCCCCATAGCTGTGTTCATTTATTCCTCTTCTATTTTATGGCTGTTTGCATGATTTTATATTAAAGAAAGGACTTCGGCTGGATCTTTTATAATCTAAAAAGTATTAGTCTTTAATTCTATGCACAATTTTCCTGGGGAAAATTCATGTCATTCTACCTAAGCAATGTCACTGAGAAAAGTAAAAGAAAATATGTGTTCAGTTGAATAATGCACAATAATTGTTTTATAATTCCTTTATTTATTCCCATTTTGTAATTAACATGTTGTATGACCATATTATGACATACTGTGCTATATTCCAGAAGGTGTTAGGATTCAATATTTTGTGGCATCCACACAGTAATTGCCTGCACAGAGATTTGTGAGTGATCATAGACTTCGCTCCGCTTGCTCAGCAAACTTCTGCATGCACAATGGAACTACCTCCTTCCCCTGCAATCTCTGCAGTCCCCTCGAAAAATGCTCCAGAGTCCCAAAGGACCCTCCAGAGCAAATTATGGGGAGGCACAAGAACAAGGGGAGGTCGGGTTGCGTGAACAGAAGTCTGTGCACACAGCGTTGGATACTACCATATTTGTGTAGATGCAAGAAAACTGGGGAAGACTTGTGATAAGAATTGAGTTGTTTCAGTTAGAAGGCTTCTAGGTGGCCTGCAGACGCTTGTATAATGGGGTAAACTATTTTACCAATAACTGCTGAACTGTTGTTGTGACAACTTTATTGTTCAAATGATGATCATTTTGCTAGCTGCCCTGGAAGGGGAGAATATAAAAATCTTAAATGAATGAGTGAAGTAATCCAGTACGCACTAAAGAGTAATACAATTTTGCAAAAGTATTGAGGGATCATATTGGTAGGCTAAGTAGGTTCTTGGAATGGCATAATTCAAAGAATGCCATCTGTGCTGGAAGCAACACGTGAATTTATGCTGCTCTGCTGTTTCTGGGGTGACTAGTTCCCTGTGTAAACTGAGAGTGCATTTCAAATGATTTTGTGATATCATGGGGAGTATTCTTCAATGCAGTCCAAGGGCCACTTTCTACACTGCATTTCTTTTGTAAATTTTTAGTTGTTTTTTTTAAAGAGACTATTCAAAAATGTAGGGTGTGAATGTGACAAACAGGAATCTGGGGATGCACATACTTATGGTGAGAGTGACTGCGCTCCTTTGTCAAGTGTACCTTTCATGATTGTTTAATGCGTTCTTACACTTTGTGCAGTTCTTACCATGTACTACTCTGTGCAGGTAAGCAAAACCCACTGATCTGCTTCTGGGATGGGCAAAGAACCTGTATTAAAAATTACAGACACCAGAAAATTAGGTCACCTCAGCAGAGTTATGTGGCTTGAGGTGGATTTTTACTGTCAAATGCTTACTGTTTACAAAAAGCTAAATGACAAAAATAGCAGCCATATCTTTGGTGCTGAATATATGCACCTATCCTGCCCCCAAATACACCATCACATATTCAAAAGCAAAATGATTATGTGACTAGATTTTAATCGATTGATTTTTATTCTTATTTATTTATTACATTTGCTCTTCATATTTCTTCCATGATGCAACTGAAAGCAGCATGCAAAGAATTTTCAGGCAGTCTCCCATCCAATCACAGTTCAGATCCAGACCTGTTTTGCTCCATCAAGGTGGTTGCTGCTGCCTTCAGAGTACCCAGAGAAAAAAGGAAGAGTTTTGCTTAAAGGCACAGGCTACAGCTAACTGAAAAGCACAGTGAATCAGAATGTTTCATTACAAATGGTCTTTCCAGACAGGCCAATCTGAGTTGAAGTGCAAATAAGTAAAAGCAATTTTAGTGCTACTTGTGATTTCAGAGGACTTAGAATTGGCTTAATTAGTATAAAGATGTTACATATTAAATGGAAGCAAGTATGGCCCCTGTGACTGAAGAAAATAATATAGTCTACAGATATCAGTTTGATCCTAGTAGGGGTTTCCCCTCACACCAGTTCTATGTAGCTGCACCTGAATAATTCAAAATAACTACATTTTTAAGATTTACCTTTTGTATTGACATTCCCAACTTATCTTTCAAAATTGCTTCTTCATCGACAAATATCTAATTTTAAACAATGCACCGTGCTAAGTCTGAAGCAGAAATATAATGGAGTGGCAATATGAAACTCTAAATGAAATCGTTCTCTGCTCCTTGCTTAAACCAATTTTATGAATTGCACCTTAAAGTTTATATTTTTAAGAAACAAAATACAAAATACTGGATAGAAGCTCCCCCCTTCAAAAGCCAGTCCTTGTGATCCATGCAATAATTCTTAGTGTGCAATACTATGCATGTATGCTCAGAAGCAAGCCCCACTAAGTTGAAAGGGGCTTAGTCCTAGATAAGTGTGCACAGGATTGCAGCCTTAATAAACATTCCAGATAGATGCATAATAAATTCAGCAAACTACATAATATTTATTTGTACATAGAACTATTACAGATCTAAAATGACACACTACTCTCATCCAGGGAATCCTGTGCATGGTGGAAGTCTGTGTGCAATTGCTTCAGTGCTTGTGACTCCTTAAATCTGTTGCATAGAAATCAGAATGGGGAGAAACATATGGTTCCATGTGCATTATTGCCAACCATAGCTCTGAAACAGTTGTCGTCTTGCTTGACTGCCTCAGCCTTTTGTGTGCTTGCTACAGCTGGCATGCCCAGGAGAAACTGTGTGGATCACTCAACTGGATTAGGGTGTCTATCTGATTTTTAAATTATTCACAATCAGTGGCATGCTTGCTTACTCAGAAATAAAGACCCATTGAATTTAAACACCCTAATCCAGGATTACAGCTTTATTGATTTTGATGGTCCATAGGATTACAACTTTATTGATTTTGACGGGGGCATCCTGCTTAAAATCAAGCTGTGATTTTACTGATCAGCATTTCCGTTATGCAAATATACATGTTTTCTAATAACTTCTGAAGGGCAAAAGGATGGGGTCAGATCATGCTGTGAATATAATCTAATGATAGACTATGGTGGGCTTCCTCTCCGCCATTGCTTCTTAGTGGCATATTATTTATATCTATAGCTGTCTTCCTAATTTATTCCATTATTGCCATTGGCAAAGAAAAGGGAAGCAGTACAATTTGCAGGTAGCTGTCTTTATTTCTGCATGTGGCTTTGCATTCAATACAGGAAACAGACATTCATCTCCCCCCACCCCACCTCACCTACCGCTCTCCCTTACCTTTTCTCATCCTTGTTTACCTATTGCTGTGTTTACAGGGCATGTGATACAATTATGCTGTTCACTTCAACATTTGTATAAATGTCAGGCTGTATTCCCTGGCTAACTTTTTAGCTCTGCAATATTGGAACATGCAAAGCATGCAAACGGCATGAAAAATGTTCCTCATTTCAATTGCTAAAATTAAGAATGATCAATATCAAATCATGAAAATCACATGTTTGGTTCAGTTAAAGGGTTAACGGGTTTTGTCTTAGTGACAAAAACAGAATCTGTAAAACAGAAATTCACCAGTCCAGCAGGAGAGTGACTGTTTTTGAATCTCAAATTTTTACTCAATATATGGATAAACTAAACAATTGTTTCTGTTCAGTTACAACTTTGAAAATGTTCACTTATTAAGGAAGCATTTATTTAATATGCCTTCATTGTGGTCAAAACTGGTTGTGTAGTATATTTACACCATCCTAATTACAAGATGATCCCAAACAGGCTGGGTCCGGGATGAGCCATGTGGCTTATTGAGTAAATATTGCCTCTCTCTGAACTGGCTTAGTTTAGCCTCAGTGATGTCATCACATAGCCAGATCCAATTTGGTACATACCGGTAGTGCTGAGAAATCACCCTGGTTACTCTGTAATTAGTGATTAGTTGGGCTCAACTATGTGATAAATTCTGAAAGAAGGGACAGTAATTTGATGGGATATGTGGTGCAAGGTAGCAGCATATAGGGAGAAAATGATAGTGAACAATATCAAAGTTCATATAATATTCTATGACATCAGAATTTGGGGGGAGGGTTCTAAGAAAAACACTACTTTTGTCTCATAAATTGAAATGGAAATATGTTCAGTCCATTCCTAGTCTTTAGAAACATTCTTCTGGTACATGTCCCTACAAAATTGCAGCCATTAGACCTTGAACCAGAGCCCTTATATGTACTGCGCTCAGTGAGTTCATGCGTACGGATTTGCCTATTCATTTTTTAAAAAAGTCTCATTCAAGTCTTTGTGTGCCTCTCATTGAGTGTCTGGAGCAGCATCTTCCTTCAGTGTGAATCAGGAAATATTGGTGAGCTTCGTGTGTATAAAGATGCCACCCACAACTACCAGGTAGCGCTGGCAGGGCCAGTCCACCCATCCGGCAGAGTGATGCAGCTGTCTTGGGTGGTGGAATCCCACAGTGGTCTCCCCGCTCACCCCTGCCACCACCACCAGGGTCAGGTGACAGCATCCAGCCGAGGCTCGCTGGAAGCCTCCACAGTCATCTCAGCTGCATGACCCCGGTGAGTGAGGCTTCGTGGGGAGGAGTAGCAGGGCCAATACCTTCCTGTTTGCCTGTTTGGCAAAAATAGATGGGCTGCCCCGATCACTGGATTAATTAGACACAAATGTGGGTGAGTGCATTAAATGCTTCTGGGATGCGGGTAGCGCTGTGGTCTAAACCACTGAGCCTAGGGCTTGCCAATCAGAAGGTCGGTGGTTCGAATCCCCGTGACAGGGTGAGTTCCCGTTGCTTGGTCCCAGCTCCAGCAGTTCGAAAGAACGTCAAAATGAAAGTAGATAAATAGGTACTGCTCCAGCGGGAAGGTAAACGCCGTTTCTGTGCCCTGCTCTGGTTTGCCAAAAGCGGCTTTGTCATGCTGGCCACATGACCCGGAAGCTGTACACCAGATCCCTCGGCCAGTAAAGTGAGATGAGCGCCGCAACCCCAAAGTCATCCGTGACTGGTCCTAACGGTCAGGGCTTTACCTTTGCTATATTTAAAATCACGAATGAAGAGCAGATGTTTTTGATAATACTTAAGTTGAGCAACATTCACATTTTGGTAACACTGCAGTTTGTTTCCAAAGTCACCAATTCTGAAAATGGACTATAAATTTGTTTTCTCAAGAAATGTGTACCCCAATTTTACTCATAAAATAAATTTTAAGTGGCTTATAAAAATGTTCACGTAATGCATAAAATAGTCCTGGACCCCTCTTTGACCATCTCCATGAGTTGTGAGTTGGGGGCCCTGTTTTATAGTTGTTTCACTCCTACTTGGAGGGCCAGTTTCAGACAGATGGCTGTGCCTTAGTCTCCTGGCAGTTGATCTGAGGGGTGCGACAGGGCACAATCTTGACCCCAATGTTATGTAATATCCTATGGTCACTTCATATGAGCACTGGAATGTCTGGTTCTAAAATTATCTGCAGTGCTGATATAGGCATCAACTCTTGGGGGCCCTGTGGGCCTCAGCACCCACAAAATTTCCACTGTGGGTGCCCAAGCACATCTGTGGCCTCAGTGGGCCCCAACAGAGGCCATGTGGCAGAGGCTCTGGCCCAGTTGCCACTGCTGCAGTGCTGTGGAGGCAAGGCAGCGGGCGGCAGCGGTGGGCAGAGGCCAAGCAGCGTGCAATGTGATGTCATGACATGACAACATGGGCAAGTGCTGGTGCAAGTGATGTCATGATGTTACACGTGAGCCCAGCTGGGCACCCACAATCTGGGGCCCAAGTCAGCGCCACCGAGTGCTGATTTGTTTGGTGTCTCAGAGAATGCTAAGGCTGCATTTTTATATACTTTTTTGTCTCCTGAAAGCCAGCTAAGGGTCCAAGGGTTTGGGAATTGTTAACAGCTCACTTCTCTCTGTTAGGGGTCAGGACAAAAAAATTCCATCTGCATAATTTTCACATTGGATAGTCTCAAAATTAAGACTTGCTATGCCTCAGAAAATCTCAACAGAGGGATCATATTTAATATGGGTAGGAAAAAGGCACACGAGGAAAATAAAAATAAATAACTTGTATTTTCCTCTGCATCTTTTGGACTATAATATCTTAATCATGTTGCATAGGGCATTGAGATCAGAACCACAAATAAAACACTGTATGTGGACTGTAGAATCTCATACCACTGGTGCCAGAAAAATTAGCATAAATTAAATGACTGATTGGTTTATGGAACTAGAATTATCATTTATCATGATCATTTTTATAGCTCACTTTGCAGTCTATGAGATTGTTATCTCATTTCACTAAGCAAACTAATGCTGTGTGGTAGGTTATTCACAAAGGCAGAAACCTGAGTGCCAAGCCATAGTTATTTATTTAATATCTAAACAATGTAGCTCTTACCTTTCTTCAACAGAGCTCAAAATGGTTAACAGCAATTGATTAAAACTATGGATATGAACTGGGATTAATTTATTTGTTTGTTTATTGGGTATATGGATTTCAACCTGAATGTCCCACGTATAAATCCAACACATTTAGACTCATGTACTGTAGTTCTGTAAGATTCTCCCTGCTGTTTGGTAGTGACCAGTCATTGCGCTAATAACATGATGTCTATTTGCAAGGGCTTTGTTAAATAAGTTGGTGGTCTCCATCCATCTAGTTCTTAATGAACTTTCTCCACAAAACAAAGCAAAGGGTGGGGGGAATGTGAAATCCTGCACTGCAGTTAGCACTAATTGAAATTCCTGGTAGCAATCTCAGCAGTTAAGGCCAGGGCTTGAATGGACTGGCAAGGGGGTGGTTTCTCTCTCTCTCCCCCTTCTTCCTCCTCCTTTCTTTCCTGGCTTTAGGCGGACACAATAGTGGAATGGCATGAGAGACACTTGTGCTGCAGCTCCTTAGAGTCCCTCCAGTCCTGTCCCCCCCCCGCCAAAGATGTCATTATATTAATTTGACATGGCATCAAGTTTTCTGGTATTAGAGTGCATGTCAGAAAAAATGTAAACATGCTAAGATGTAGCACAAAGTGTTATACAAAAACAGAGGGAGCTACACTGGCTGCAGTCCTGCATTTCAACAAGTTAGAGGCTTAACTCTGTGTGTATTTGTTCATTTCCTCCCGCTCTACACACAACATGTCCTTTTCACAACCCTTCACATCCTCTTTTTCCAAATATACTGTATTTATAAGATGTCTCACTATTTTTTAACTATGCCATCCATGATTGCACTTGATCTATCTCTTAGGATCTTCCTCCTAAATAAATTTATTTAAAAGTGAGACCCATTGCTGCTGCTGCTGCTTTTAAAATGGAGCTTGTATAGTTTGAAAAGGTTCAGAGAAGGGCAACCAAAATTCAGGACAGACAAAAGAAAGCACTTCTTCACACAGCACTTATGGAATTCACTGCCACAGGAGACAATGATAGACACCATCTTGCTTGGCTTTAAAAGAGGACCAGACAAATACATGGAGGAGGATATGGCTATCAATGGCTTCTGAATGCCAGTTGCTGGAAGGTAGATTGCCCTTGCGCTCAACTCCTGCTTGCAGGCTGGCTATTATAGTAACAGGGTGCTGGACTAGATAGGCCTTTGGCCTGATCTAGCAGACTGTTATGTTCTTATGAGGGGATTGCCCTGCTTCTGTTGCACTGTAGTGCATTAATGCCCTTCAAGATGGCAATAACATAGTAACATTGGTAAAGCACCCCAAACCAACTACAGGGGACTCTGGGTGCCCGAGCACCCACAAAAAATCCTGCCACAACATCCAGAGCCTTTTGAAGCACTGGAAGTCACATCTGAGGCCCCATGAGACCTTGGAGATGCTTTCCAAACTCTTGTGAGGTCTCATAACCTGACTTCTGGTGCCACCGGAAGTCAGGTTCTGCGGCCGGGGGGTGTCCTTGACGTCATGTTGCAATGTGATGTCATGACGTCACGCACACAGGGCACCCATAACCTGGGGCCCAAGTAGACTCCCCTGTCCCAAAGCAACTGATAAAGCAGAATTTGTTTGGACAGCCCACCACCAATGCACTATTATTGCATAAATGACATTTTGCCCAACACACCTGCAAGAAAAAGAAAAATACCAGTCTGGAGGAGTCTGCACCCTTAGTCCAATTTCATAATGTTGAATAAGAAATGTGTCTTTATTCTCCTTGGTTTATTTTCTGCCATTACTTTGGCCTTCAGAATTAGAGTTGTCCGAGTTATAAATGCTAATCAGTAAGATAAAGGTCACATGAATATTGTATTTTCTGATGATAAAGTAAATTGATTTTATCAAAGGGACTGCAATAGAAAATAGTTTTTAAAAGACATGTATTTGGAGAGAAATAGAGAAAACAGCAAAAGCAGTTGTATTTGAGAGATAGAAGCTGATAACAGTGTTTGATTATTCATTTCCCTCTTATCTCATTGCTACTTTCAAAGGAAATATTTCAGCAACTTAACAAGTAGCATAATGATTTTTTTTGCTTTTTTGCTTCTACAGTTATGGATTTCTAAATTAGAAATAAAATATTTATCTATCATCTATCTATATATCTATTTTAATCTTTGTTGGAAGCCGCCCAGAGTGGCTGGGGTACAAATAATAAATAAATAAATAAATAAATAAATAAATAAATAATAATAATCTATCCACAGTATAACCTTGCCATCTTGGAAAGTGATGTAAATAACATGCCAAACTAATACTTGTACGACTGATTTGGAATATTAATCAAATACTGTTCCCAGCCAGCCTCTTTTCGCTTCATTGAGATGTTCGTGGTGTAAAAATACCTGTCTCAACATTCCAAATACCTGAAGATAAAAAAGGGCAAACATTCCCCTCTTGAGAGCGTGCAAAATGCTAATGAAGGAGAAGCTCCACTGTGAATGCTTCAAGAGCCTAAACAGCATTAATGTTAAAAGATCATTGGCTGAAGAAAGACCACCGCTTAGTGGTGGAGCACCTGCTTTTTGCATGCAGAAGGTTCCATGTTCAATCTCTGGATTATTCGGAGGGGGCTGGGAACATACTCTGCCTGAAACCCTGGAAAACTGCTGCTCATCAGTGTGAGCAATACTGAGATAGATGGATTTAAGGTCTGGCACGCTGTAAGGCAGCTTCGCGTATTCTTCAAGGCTGCAACTAGCAAATGGTGCTGTGTATCAAATATGAAGCATCCAGTACTGTTAGCTGCCAAATATAAAACAGCGTAAAATATTTGTGATAGGCTGACATTTCTAACCGGGGACTTGGAATGCTAGGCTGAGGAGTTCCTTGCAGTTTGTAACAGGTTTGACTTCATGCCTTCCAAACCTACCATTGCAGTGGACTGAGACATAAGGAATTGAAAGCTACACTTCACAGGTTTCTCAGAATTTTCCCTAATATGTTGTTGTTGTTGTTTAGTCGTTTAGTCGTGTCCGACTCTTCCCGCAGTTTGGTCAGACTCACGTTCGTAGCTTCGAGAACACTTTCCAACCATCTCATCCTCTGTTGTCCCCTTCTCCTTGTGCTCTCCATCTTTCCCAACATCAGGGTCTTTTCCAGGGAGTCTTCTCTTCTCATGAGGTGGCCAAAGTATTGGAGCCTCAGCTTCACGATCTGTCCTTCCAGGGAGCACTCAGGGCTGATTTCCTTAAGAATGGATAGGTTTGATCTTCTTGCAGTCCATGGGACTCTCAGGAGTCTCCTCCAGCACCATAATTCAAAAGCATCAAATAAAAACAGTATTTGTGTGCAATTTTGCCTGATATACACATTTCTGCAAGCAATTTTCCTAAATATAGTTTCTGCATTTTAATATACACTTTCCCCTAATATACACATTATAGCAAACATTATTTGATGGAAAACTGCACCACCAAATTCTGAGAGGTGCAAATGTGTTTTGGTTTGCATATTGTTCCAGAAAGTGCAAATTAGGTAGGTTCACATAACAATCTGAACTGAATTGCTCCTTCAGCCTCACCCATGAGTAGTCATATATTAAAGTAATCAAATACTCTCAGATGCCTACTGGTAATATACTATGAAATATTGAATATGTTATGGATGGTTCACCAGAGAATTCCTAGTAAATATATTTGTGGAGCCTGAAGGGCAGGAGTGCAGAGCTTGTCCATCAGCTTTGTTTTTAACCCAAATTATGAAGCAAGTCCTTACTTTTCTAAATCAGATAACAATATATTTCAATTTGGATCAGGGATTCCCTAAGCATCCAAATTGCTCTGTGCTGTTTGCTGTCCATGAACCAGATGGCCTTTCCCCCACCCCCTAAGAAATGAAGTGAAGCTGACTAGGGAAATGCTCAGAGTGGGAGGGGGAGGGCAGGATCTTTTGTTTTGACAGACAGGTCTAGCTTTTAAGCTCAGTGTATTATTTCCCAGGGTACTCCAATTATGGTGATTTGAGGGAGGCATTAAAAACTGCATTTGTTATAGACTTAAAAAAAATTGTTTAAGAAAGACCAAACTATAAAGGTACCATGGTTTAAAAAACAAAACAAAACCCCTGGTGGGTCTGCCTACAATTTGACTGGCTCAATTCACATTGAAGGGGCTGCTATTCCTGTAAATTTCATCCACTTTTGTGAAAGGGGGGGGGGAGAGTTACCACTGTGCTTATACTTCCCATTATAGTGAATAGGGAAGCAGAGCCCCAGCAATGAGTTGATTTGGAAAGACACTGGGTGCCTCCAAAACCCATCGGGCTGCTACCCAAAACTATAAATAAATATGCAAGGTGGCTCTTGTGTCCAGTGTGCACATCCTTACTTGTGACCCTCCATCTGCCATCAGCCTCCACCCAACATCTTAGCATTGGCCTAAGGGACCTGTGGAACATTTTCCAGCTCAAAGGTTGTATTCCTGCATGGACTACATCCCACTGGTGGGTGGGGCCACCCACATGAATTGACAAAGCAAGTTATGTGACTTACCATTTGACAGCAAGTGTCATTCACCTTTGTACAGCGCACTATGCGTCAAAGACAGAACTTCCTACACCCAGATCTGTCATCTAGGCAAGGAAGCATTATCACAGTTCAGGGACACATTCCAGCCAGGCAAAAGCTCTTGAGGAGGGTGCAAAGCTGGACCAATAAGGGGTATAGCCTGGGGAGGGTCCAAAAGGTTGAACATAGAGATTTGAAGGCTATATTTGCCCTCCAGGCACGAGGTCCTCCACCCCTGCATTGTACTGACCATCTGTATCACAACTGAGAATACTTCACAAGAATACTAAACAAGTTCCTAAAACAATGAACATGTGAAAACACTCACATCCCATCCCCTGCTTTACCCTGCCTCTTTATTGCCACTCTCCTAGTGCAACATGGTAGTTTTACCTCTCTTCACTCTTTAGGACTGAGAGGTTGAAAAATCAAATTGAAGAAAGCAGAAAAATTATGATCATGATACTTGATCATTGATAGTTGATAGTTATTGATAGTTTTTAATTTATTTGCTTTGGGAAATTTCCAGCCTGGTACTGTAAATTATCGTAATGCAATGTTGCAGTGTTGCAACTGTGCAGAAGAGAGTTTTCTTTCCCCAACCCTGTTTTGCAGGGAGGCTGAAGCAAGTGGGTTTAAATATTGGAAAACTAGGGGAGACACTTTAGCCTCTCCTTCAAGTACATCTCCCTCCAGAGTACATTTCCTTCCATCACAATGGACTAGAAGAGATCCTTGTTTAGTGTGGCAGTGCCCCTGAGACCTAATTTAGCTTTTATAGGAAATTCAAAGAGACAGAGTGAGCAAGACAGAGCAGAACAAAGATGTGAGTTTGCACAGGGAATATTGATACTTGCTGTTTGCTTCTCTAAATCCTTAAAAAGATTCTGCTGGCATGGGGGGGAATGCTGACTTGGACTTTTTTCTGAAAATGGACAGCTGAGCTTAAGTGCTGTGTGTTAACATTCCATTATGTACTTTCTGTAGTCAAGAGGTCCTATCACCTTGATACAACTATTTTGTCACTTTCTAAAATATATCATATTTTAGAAACAAACAAGTCTTTTTTTTAAATAAAAAAAATGCTGCTTGTGAATGTTAGTGTGAATAAAATCATGGCATCCCCATTCCATTCCTGCCACTTTTTAAAAAACAAATACCTCCAAACCAGATGAGAACCGCGCTTTTAATAAAACACACACACACACACACACACACACACACACACACACACACACTTTCAAATGAACAAGCCTGTGTTTTCCCCACTGCCAAGCCCTACAAATGGATCCCGACAGGCCTTTTTCATGTGTAACCCACATGAATCGTATCCAGCAGAGTTTGCTCAGTTTTTGTCCTGATTACCCATCCCCTGTTGTACCCATTACATAAGCTCCCCTCGGATCCTGAGTAGCGCTACTCTAAAAACACAACGTGAAGCTATTGTGTGCATTTGGAGAATTTTTAGTGGGAATCAGTCAATTAAATTGCTGTGAAAGGAAGTAGCTGCGGTGCATTGTGTCATTCTGATCTCAGTCACAGCACATGAGTGATTCTTTAATGTGCTGCTGGCACTATTATGAAATACGTTTTTCATTAGTTAAAAAAACAGGTAAACTCCTTCAGATGATGATGATGATATTTGTAAGCAATTGTGTGTGTGAATTTGTGTTTTATTGTTTTTCCCTTTTTACACTGTTCCTCATCTTAAACACACATGCTAAGGGTTTCAGCCATTAGATTTTCCAATATCCTCGTTTAAATGTTCCTATTTTGTGAGGATCAGTTACCTGGATCTGATTCTTCCTGATATTACAAACATTTAAATTTTTAAAACATTTTTTCCATATTCTTATATTGTGTGTGTGTGTGTGTGTGTGTGTGTGTGTGTGTGTGTGTGTATTCTGTTTGTCCAGATGTGGCTTTCATTTTTTAGAAGACCTGTATAAACTCTGATTTTCTACCACCATATGGAAAATTAAACAGAACCAAATGGTTTCTAATAAAATAAATATCTATGTTTATTTAATCAGCTTATTGAAGCTGAGTCCCTTTGCCATTTCCTTCTGTTCAATCATACAAAGTATCTGATAGACTTCCTACAGAAACCCACACCAAGAGCACTAGTTTGTTCCATAGTTTGTATCATATTGCTCAGGTGAAAACTATTGTTGCTGTTGTTGCTAAGCAGCTAGATTTATAGACACTGATAGAATTATGCAGTTTATCTAGCCAAGTTCAAATAAAAGGTCAGCCATCTACATCAACACAGCAGTAGAGCCAAATGAAGTAAAATAAAATGGCATATTCTTAAATATTATTGCTTTTCGTAATACAGATAGCACAGGTGTATTGCAACATGATTATGTAACTGAACTACACATCTTTGGTTCTGCCTTCAGCTGATTTGATTACCAGTAATAGGTCTATCCAAATCTATTTTGTTCCATTTCTTTTGTTATATGCTCTGAAAGCACATGTGATGTTCGGGGAGTGGGGGGGGGGAGAAGATGATTATTGAAATAATTAAAAAGTTTTAAATTTTACAATATAGTATCTAATTTGTTTTTAGGGGTTTTGGTTTCATTGTAGACCTTAGAAGCAGCTGCAAGATGCCTCTTTGCACAGTGAAAGCTATTAGTGACACATCTGAAGATAAGCAGTGGATTCTGTGGTTTGTCCCCCAAACATAGGAAGCTCCCTTATACAGAGTCAGACTATTGAACCATCTAGCTCAGTATTGTCTACACTGACTGGCAGACGCTCCCCAGGTTTCAGGCAGGGGCCATTATTAAGTCTACTGCAATCTGGCTTTGACTTGCAACCTTAATGAGGCATAGCTGCCAAGTTTTCCCTTCCTCTCGTGAGGAAGCCTATTCAGCATAAGGGAAAATCCCTTTAAAAAAGGGATAACTTGGCAGCTATGTAATGAGGTTCAGGGAGAGCCCTCGCCCTTTCCCAGGCAAACTTTCTAATGTGAAGAGAGGGAACCAGCAGTGTGGCAGAGATCCTGCCGACTCCACCCTTAAGGCCTTACTGTCCCTGTGGATACTTCTGAACATCTATTTTCATTGGGATGCATGGGAATGGTAGCACTTTCCAAAGGCATCTGGTTTAAATCAGGCTGGGAGGCAATGGAAACAACATCTCCTAAGCATGCCAGTGACAACGGGTGCTGAGTAAGGCTGGGCACATCCAATATGTCTGCCTTGGCAAGCTTCTTCTCCTCCGATCCTGCAAGGGCATGTTTGCTTGGGAAAGAGGAGGAGGAATGTGGAGGACTGTTCAGAAGCTCACTTGAGCTTCAGCTTTCTAAACTTTCTTGGATTACTCTCATAAAGCCTTTATGTTTGAGAAAGACTTGAAAAACCAAGCAAATTGCAAGGTGAGCCAGGGAAAACTCACCCATCCTCAAAGCAAAACTGGCTTGTCTGGTAGGTCTCATCCTGTATGGCAAAATCAGGATTTGCCTCCCTTTTCATTTCGTTTTGTTTTGTATGACTCTCTGAACTTAGTACAAGTGCCGCCATTTTATCAGAGGAAAATGGAAAATTGTTTTACCATGAAAATTATGTTTGCAGTCTTCAGATAAGAAAATATCAATTCTCCCTTTTCACAAAAACTTCAGTACAGAGGTGCCTGCTTGTGAATGGGATGTTGTGCCTGGTTGAGGATCCAGGAAAGTAGCAGCAGCACAGCATTAATGGCCAGTGGCTCCTCCTCCTCCTCCTCCTCCTCCTCCTCCTCCTCCTCCTCCTCCTCCTCCTCCTCCTCCTCCTCCTCCTCCTCCTCCTCCTGCCACGGGCCAGGGACTGCTTTCCCTCTCCTTCCCCAGACACAGATAGGAGTGTTTCCCCCTCCCTCCTTCTTTCAGGCAGGGTGGGGCAGCATAGCTGAGAAGAAATGAAGTGGGTCAACAATTCCCTCAGCTCCAAGGAACGTCACATGAGAGTGGAAGCAGGTCAGCTACTGGGCCTCAAGGAGCCCCCCCCCACATCACACTTCACCCCATGGCCCATCCAGGGCTGCCACAAAGCCAAGGAAAGATGCAGAGTGGGATGCAGCTGCTGGAAAGAGGAGAAGTTCCCGAGCCACAAGGGCACAAAAGATGCATCGATGCTCTGCTTCTTGGGGATGCTGCCGTGTCCCTAGCTCCTCTGACCTGACATGGCAAACATCGAGTCACCCCCTGGTAAACAAATGGGGGGGTGCTTTGTCCCCAAGGATTCGACATCCCTGCTTCAGTACATCAAAATCAGAGGAAAGCACGTAATTCGGTGTTTGTGTGTTTAAAGTAAAAAGACTGAAGGACATAAACAAGATGTGCTTAGTCTGTCCTTAATACCTACTGTGCATTATTAAACTCTTGGCAATGTAAAATGAAGACATTATAACGAGTTGGGAGAGTATATTGATTTTTTTTCATTATTAGCTAAAGGTTTGCAAGCAGGATAAACCCTATTCAAACACCATGGCAGCAAGCAGTCATATTTCCAAGATTCTTTTGTAGAATACAGCAGGAGACCAAAGAGCATTTTGCTTTAGTTAAGTCAGTTGTGTGGTTTGATTTCTTTTTAAAGAACTAGGAGGCTAATGTTTCTTCTTTTTCTTTCTTAGTGATGACAGTTGTGTGTCAATAAAGTAAAAGTCTCTGTAGCATGGGGTTTGCCTCTTCCTCTACTGCTGCAGCAGATAAAATCAGGGGCATGATCCACCTGCTGCTCAGTTGCATGAAGGGAGTGGAGTAAGGATCAGTGGCTCCCTCTTATCTCCATCCAGCACCCATGACTAGTCCTTGCACTCAAGTAGTTTGATGACCATGGCTCAGGGAAGGAGACTTTGAGCAAAGTCAGTAGAATCTAGGGATGTATAAATGTGCCTCAATCAATTCTAAAAATCCATTCACACTTCCATCTTGTATTTGTCATTCAGCTGCAATTGGTTTATTTTGCCCAAATCTTTCTTCCATTTCATTGGGCACTGATGTGGAAATGTAAGAATTTTTATTTTTATGTATATCATAGAGCACAATATCTCAGCCACCAGCAGATATTTACAGATAAGTTACCTTCCCTTGGCACTCCTTTTCAAAGGTAATGAATTTCCAGGGAGGTAGCCCTGTTAGTCTTCTGCAGCAAAAGCAACTACAACAGTCTTGTGGCATCTTAAAGACAGAGTTAATGAGTTAACTAATGGTCCATCACAAAGCTATCTATGGCTCCAATTCAGCCATTAAATATACCCATTGAATCCAGTAAAAGGTAAAAGTAAAGAACCCCTGGATGGTCAAAGGCGACTATGGGGTCGTGGCACTCATCTCGCTTTCAGGCCGAGGGAGCCGGCGTTTGTCCACAGACAGCTTTCCGGGTCATGTGGCCAGCAGGACTAAACCACTTCTGGCACAATGGAACATTATGACAGAAGCCAGAGCGAACGCAAATGCCATTTACCTTTCCGTTTACCTATTTATCTACTTGCACTGGTGTGCTTTCAAACTGCTGGGTTGGCAGGAGCTGGGACAGAGCAAAGGGAGCTCACCCTGTTGTGGGGATTTGAACTGCCAACTTTCCGATCAGCAAGCCTTGGTGGTTTAGACCACAGCACCACCCATGTCCCTACTGAATCCTGTGACCCACGTAGACCAATATAAACATGTTGTTCTATCTTTTTTCCATCACTCAGGCATCACAGGCATTAACATCCTGTTGATATTTTGCTCTTTGTGTGTCCAGATTGTATGAATTACTCCTCACTCAGCTTCATGCCAACTTTCTTTTTAATTGCAACATTTTATCTCATAAGTACATATTTTAGTCAGAAAATGGTTGTTCATGCGTGCCTGTTGAAACATAATGCTCAAGCTAATTTGTTTGAAATGTTTGTTTTATGTTTGAGCACTTTAAGTTCTTTTTCCTACCATGTAAAAAAGAACTTTAATAAAGAATGGAAATGGGACAATGACACTTTTAAAATAAAGGGGATAGATGGAGGGATGGCTTTCCTCACCTTGACAAAGAGGCTCAAACTTTAACTGAGGAATGCAGATGAAGTCTACAGTAGCAAACAGTTCACATCTTTCCATGTGAAAAGAACAATAAATAGTGCATTCCATTGGTTTTAAAAATTCCCAGTAGGAAGCAGATTAAGGCTGCAATCATCTAACCCCATTGAATGCAGTGGGTGTTACTTCTGAGTGGAAATGGTTAAGATCCTAGCCTTAGTGCATGTTCGCTGTCTCCAGCAGTGAAAAACTTGCACAAAGTCAACAAGCAACACTTTTAAAAAAAGCAATAAGGCAACTACTGAGACACCAATTATACAAAAATGAGCACCTAAGTAATGTACACTGCAGAGCAACTTATGTATCTATCTTCATATAACGTGTAGATCTGTTGTTGTACAGATCTAAGATAAAAATCACTCATAGCAAGGGTCCATGGCATGATGGGAGATGAACAGGTGGGCAGAAGGAAATCTGCTTGATGGTCTCTTTCCTCCACCACCCCTAGCAGAACCTAGTTTTTCTCTTTCCAGTGAACATTTCTACAGAACTCTGTCTGCACCCTCCTAGGTTCTTTTTGTTTCCTGAGCTGAAAAAGCCTCATGAGAGGAATTGCTTCCTGGTGTCTTTTCCTGGACATTAACTGAAGCACTGGAAGGCTAGCTGATTTTGTTGTTAAAGGGAAGTCCTTTCTTTTATCTTTTTCTTTTAAACTGGTTTTCTTAAATGTAACAAAAAATAACAATGAAAACATGTCAGGTACATGGTAGGCAGACTCCCTGGCTTCCTTACAAGGAAGCCTGGGTAAGGGCATCACATGGTTTTCAAAAAGCCCAGACACTTTGGAAGACTGCAGAATGCAGAGCCCCAGAGGGAGGATATGTATCACGAAAGAAAGGACACCCTCAAAGCCTCCCAGTCATCTTGAAAGTAAGGTAAGTGTACCAAACCTGCACATCCCACCCAGTAACATTTTCCTTGATTTTTTCCCCTTTCCTCTTTGATAGTTTTTTGAATGAAATTACTTTTTCTTGTTAATTGACGGAGATGGGTCAAAAAATGCAGGAGACATTTTCAGCCCAGTACCAGATTACAACCAATGGTTTTGTTGGCAGCAATGAGTCAGTCATAGAATCTTACTTGGCTTCTAGGTTCACTGAGACATACATTTTTTAAAAATATATTAAGCATTAATTTTGTGGTGATAATTTTGACAGGTTATGCTCCATGATGTACTTTCTAGAAAGCAAAACACATAGAGTTATGATGCTGAAATAAATAAATGGTAGTTTACCAGCATTTTGTAAGTATTGGTAAACCACCATGAAAAAGTTTCTTTCAGCAGAGGAACTGTGACAATATCTTCACTTAATCAGCTTTTTCTCTTCATTCCCGACAGAGTTCCCCTTACTTGTTACTCAGACCTGTTTGTTCCTGTTGAATGGAGCAAATCCTTCTTAGTGCTACATATGCATGAACAGTTTGTACTATAAAGAAAATAGCTTTCTGTTTGACCACACTGAACAACAGCAGGACACTTAAGCCATCTGGGAAATAAGATTTGATCAGAACTGTATAAAAACAATTACAACAAATTTAGAAGGATTGTGGCTGAGGGGCAGAGCACCTGCTTTGCATGCAGAAAGCTCCAGGTGTGGTTGGAAATGCTGCTGCCAATAAATATTGACAGTACTGAGCTAGATGGACCAGTGGTCCGACTTAGTACAAGGCAGCTTCTTGTGTTCTGGAAATGATAACAGAGAGGTTAATAGCTTACATCGCTGCCCCTGTGAATCATTGAGTTCTTACAGCCCACTCAAATCTTCTGAAGAGATTGCCAAAAGAAGAAGTACAGTCATACCTTGGGTTAAGTACGCTTCAGGTTGAGTACTTTCAATTTAAGTACTCTGCGGACCTGTCTGGAACGGATTAATCCACTTTCCATTACTTTCAATGGGAAAGTTTGCTTCAGGTTAAGTACGCTTCAAGTTAAGTACGGACTTCCAGATCCAATTAAGTACTTAATCTGAGGAACCACTGTATATGTTTGGTGGCAGCTCCACAAGGGCATCCTTGTGGAGTATCATATTAGCAGTGACAATGTGGAAGTTGTCCATACAGTCAAGCCAATCCATGGGCTAGACAGTTTGCATGGAGACATAGTCAATGAAATGAAGGACAGCTTTTGTACAGTATGGCCCTTTCACAACACAAATTGAACTTACTTATTTTTCTGGTGTGTTGTGCCACCATGAAATACTCAGGTACTTATATGTAAGCTGATTTTGACTCCGCTGTTACAGCAAATGAATCTCAAGGGGTGTCCAGAACACTGTCTAGTCCTGTTCTGTTGAATGAGTTTCAGTTAGTAAGGCTCAAGGTGCTTGTATCAATCAGGGCAACCATATGTGTTTTGGACCCTTGCCCCTCTTGAATGATAAAAACTATCAGGGAGGGGACATCAGGCTTGGCCAGGGAGATGATTAATGCCTCCTTGTAAGACGGGGTGGTTCCTGCCTGCTTGAAGGAGGCATTGGTAATACCACTCCTCAGGAAACCCTCCCTGGATTCAGAAAATCTAACTACAGGCCTGTTGCCAATCTTCCCTTCTTGGGCAAGGTTTTTGAGAAGGTGGTAGTGGCCCAGATCCAGGAGTTCTTGGAGGAAACTGATTTTCTAGATCCATTTAAGTTGGGGTTTAGGCCAATTGGTGTACCTTAACCACATTAACTTGATCAATTGGAAAGAGGCCCATCTCAAGTTGGCATTAGATGCTGACCTGTAATGTTCTGTTGTGTGTGTTCTTACTGTTTGAATCCTCTTAGGAAAATAAGTAACTGCTTTCCATCAAGTCAGACCATTAGCCCGTCTAGATCAGTATTGTCTACATTCATACTCTTCCAATGTTCCTCAGATGAAAATAGGGACATTTTCATCTGAGGAATGTTGGAGGATATGCTGCCCCCTCAGTGTCAGTGTTTCTGCCACTGCCCCCCAACCCAGGAGTTCTCATCCCCCCACAACTGACCCTCATTGATCTCCCCACTTTCAGCCCCCTTGAAATTCCAGGACTGTCCCTGGAAAATTGGGACACTTGGGAGGTATGTATGCTGACCAGCAGTGACTCTCTAGGTTCTCAGACAGGCATACCGGGGACTGAACCTGGGCCTTCTACCTGCAATGCAGATATTCCACCACCGTTCCCCTTACATCTTACAGATATAAGGTCTGTGTATCCAAGCAGAGATTGCCTTGTATGTTATATATACAATGCTTTCAGAATACGGTACTCTTACTCACACATATTAAGACCAAGGGTGGAGGGGTTGGATTCAGTAGATCCTACAGAACACCACAGAGCCTGAGAATGAGAAGGTTATTTCTGCCTGAAGCAGACACTTTCATGCTAAATAGATCAAAAGAAGAGTGTGTGCTTATTTTGGGTCCTGGTGTTTTGCTCTGAAATGCTCTTTTTATACATGCACTGCCATGAAATGGGAAAGATGATGGAATGACACTGGGCCCCTCATGGCTGACTTGGAAGAAGATGGCTGCTTTTGACACAATAATAAGACATTGCCTCTATGGTTATTGCATCATAAAGTTGTTGCATCAGGATAGCATTGCTTCCTTCCCCGCTCCCATCCATTTCCTTAACTACAAAACTAGGTTCAGAATTCGATTTGGCAGCTGCTGAGGCTCCTTAATATAGCAGCAGATGAACCCAGGCAAGGAACAGATCTATCACCGTATCTGACTGATCTTTCTGCTTATGCACAGTGACAAATTCTCACCTCTCCATATAGATCAGCAGGCACTGTAACCAGACAGTCACGCATAAGTTATGACAGCACATCACATGCTTGGCAATTTGGAGCCCTGGGGAACAAGGTGAAACATGTATTTTATATGGAAACAGCAGCCTTTTCAACAGTGATTGGTTGGGTTCCTGTCCATCCTAATGCAAAAGGGCATAGATGTTCCCCTCACTAATTCCAAAATAGGTACAAAAATGTATCAATAAGGGAGAGGGTAAAAATGCTTTAAACCTTCCTTCCTTCCTTCCTTCCTTCCTTCCTTCCTCCCTCCCTCCCTCCCTCCCTCCCTCCCTCCCTCCCTCCCTCCCTCCCTTCATGGAGTCAATAGTTATGAATTGAATTAAATTAATGAGTCAATAGCTATGAATCAAATTAATTAATATAAATTAAATTAGTAAAAGAATAACAATCTGCAAGAGTGTTCTCATTTTACACACATTCCCTTCACATAATACATTCCCAAACATACACGTATGTTCTGGATGTCAGCTTTCCAAATTTGTGAAATAATAGTAAATGAGGGGTGAGGAATCATCAGCTCTATCTTCCTATATCCACTATATCCCCTCTGTTGCTTTGCACCTACCAGTGGGCTAAGGCTTTTTCCACCTGGCTCATCTAAAAACCTGATACAAAACTGAGACTCTTTGAAAGCAAGTTGCTACCTATTAGATTCATTTTTTAGGATAAAAGCACTGAAAAGCTATAGGTTTTATCCATTTTCATATCCAGGTATCATGTTTGAGAGGGAACAAGGGGGGTGGGAGGCAGTCCTTTGAGGTGCAGGAAAGAACAGCGACTCTTAGATTACACAAAACCCCCTAAGGTTTTATTATCTACTTACAATACCTTAAAACTCTAAAAAACCTCCCATCCCATAATATGGATAAATTCCATTAGACAGTCCTTTATAGATGACAGAGCCTTTTTACACATGGAGAGATAGCCAAGGACAAAGCAGGTTTAAAACTCTGGACTAGTCCATCATTCTAATCTGAAAGGAATTTCCTAATCATCTAGTATCACTTTAAAGCACAGTCGCAGTCCCCAAACTTTTTGATGAAAGAATATCTTCTGAAGCACTAGAAAAGTAACTTGCTACAAATTCTCCCTGTCACTCCTTGGAATTTTCCTAATAAGAAACAAAGTTGTTTGATATTATAGATGGATGAACTCACTCAAAATAATTCCATGGAAAAAGTCTACTCCACTCGCTCCATGGGATTTGGAAGATTCTGCACAGTGGAGACTTGTCAAAGTCCATCACCCAAGCCCATTGCTTGTCCAAATTAATCTCTGCACTTGAAATTGGATTTAAAATGGGGGTCCAATACTTTGGCCATTGATATATTTGATTACTAGTAAGAGGAGAAAATGCTGGTGGATCTTCTGAAAAGTATGTTATTAAGCAGAGACACTGTCCCATTAAAAGACTCCTAGAGTCAAGGTACATATTACGTCCAACCAGGGATGAGGAAGGAATTATTTTCAGTTAGCATTAAAAGGCAACTCTACCTAATTTGCACCTTCTAAAGCAATGCATGAACTGAAACACTCCCATCCTTTGAAATTCACATGTTTCTGAATTTTGCAATGTAGTTCTGGTGTAGTAGATTGGTGGTGCTGGCTGGTTCTGATGGGAGGTGGACTCCACCAACATCTGGAGAGTCACAGGTTCTCCATGAAATTTTAAAGAAGAAATAATCTGACATTTGTGCACAGCTGTCTTCCTAAAACTGGTCACATGAATTACAGTTAAGAAGTGAAATTTCTCCTCAATCATTCCCTTGTGAGTGAGTAAATGATAATGCTTCTCTTCATCAAATAGATTTTTGTGTGCTGCTGCTTGGATCTAAGAGTACACAGCATAGGTGAGTGTTATGAATTATGAATTTTCTTCTTCTTTAATTTCTGTAGCCTTCATAGAAAGTTTTGGTAATTCATTCTGGCTACCTTTAGAACCTTTAGAAATGGTGTTTCCGTGCGTTGCTCTGGTTTTGCCAGAAGCGGATTAGTCAAGCTGGCCACATGACCCGAAAAAATTGTCTGTGGAAGCAGACAAACGCCAGCTCCCTCGGCCTGTAAAGCAAGATGAGTACCACAACCCCAGAGTCATTTTACCTTTACCATTAGAACACATCTGTGAACCTGCTTCTTGTCACAGTTGTTTCCCGTGGTTCCAGAGACTGAAATCCAGATCAAGCAAACTGGAGAAGTTTCTTCTCTGAGGCATTTGGGACTTAAAAACACAGCCCTATATGTGTTGATGTTAAAATCACTCTGATTGTGTTCAATGGAAGGTAATTCTAGAGAGGGGGCATATATATTTATTTTATTTTAACATTTATAGCCACCCTCTCCTCCAGAAGGCTACATGGTATGCATCGTGTGTACACACACACACACACACACACACACACACACACACACACTTAATTTCACAATAATAATTCTGGAATACCATTGTTCCATCTAGTTCAATATTGCATATATTGACTGGTAGTGGTTCTCTTGGATTCCAAACAGAAATCTTACACAGCCTTATGGGAGGATGCCAGGGATAGAATCTGGGTCCTTTATTTATTTATTTATTTATTTATTTATTTATTTATTTATTTATTTATCCCATTCAATCTCAATTATATAATATCATCCTGCCACACTCAAGGTGGTGTACATGGTTCTCCCCTTCCCTCATTTTACCCTCAAAACAACCCTGTGAGGTAGGTAAGGCTACAGTGGTCTTCATAGCCAAGTGGTGATTTGAACCTTGGCCTCGCAGGTCCTAGTCTGACCTTCTAGCCACTGTTCCACCCTCAGTCTCCAAAGGGTTTCCACTCTCCAGGGAGATTGGTAATTTAGGAAGCTGCCTTATACTAATACTAACACCTTATACTATGCTGCCTTATCCCACCCACATCACACATTTAAAGCACTCCTATATCACTTAGATAGAGTGCCAGTGTGGTGTAGTGGTTAAGAGCGGTAGACTTGTAATCTGGGGAACCGGGTTCGCGTCTCCGCTCTTCCACATGCAGCTGCTGGGTGATCTTGGGCTCGTCACACTTCTCTGAAGTCTCTCAGCCCCACTCGCCTCACAGAGTGTTTGTTGTGGGGGAGGAAGGAAAAGGAGATTGTGAGCTGCTTTGAGACTCCTTCAGGTAGTGATAAAGCGGAATATCAAATCCAAACTCCTCTTCTTCTTCTACTTACACCACTACTTATACAGGGTGAGTCTTTTAAAAGAGGCCCTGTGGAACATGTGTACTCTGTATCCACAGGGCCTCTTTTAAAGGAATCACCCTGTACCATCTAGCTCAGTATTGTCAACACTGACTGGCAGCAGATCTCCAGGGTTTCTGACAGAAGTCTTACCCCAGCCCCACCTAGAGACTGAACCAGGGAGATTTTGCATGCAGTGTAAATGCTCGACCACTGAGCTATGGCCTTCCCCAAAGGTAGGTGCAGTGGAAAGATGGGTGCAAAATTACCCAGTGTATTTCATAGCTGAGTGGGGATCTGAACTTGCATTTGCTCACAGCTTAAATCTTGTTGCAAATCCCAGCTTCTGTAAGGAAATTATGATTGTGATTATTTTTATTATGATTATTATTATTATGAGGAAGAGGTGCTTCTTTCAGTCTCTCTTTTTTAAAGTGTCGTTTCCATTGCTAACTGTTTTTTCTTTTGGCATGTTATTAATGCTGCTGCTTTGTTTTGGCTGAATAATTAAAAAGTGGCAATCTCTAGTGTATCATGAAGTAAACCTGAGAAGACAAGTCAAGGGCTACCTGGGGTTTCAGTTTCTGCAGAAGTCCAGTTTGAATATTTCTCTCTCTCCTCTCTCTCTCTCTGGTTTTTTTTTTAAGAGTGAAAGGCTGGTGTCTTATTTCATTCATCACTTATCTGATTGCTGCTTTGAGACAAGCCAGTATTTGTTGCAGAACGAGTTAATACAAAGGGGCTGATGAAGAATGGGGGTGGGGAGAATTGGAAACAGTAGCCTCAAAAATTCTGACGGCCACAAGGAATATTTGGGAGGCACCCACCACTTTCACTGACTCTCCTCCTCCGCTCACTTCCTTTCCTCTCTTTTCATTTCCTTTCCTTTCCATGAAAATTGCATATCTAACTACAGGCAGTCCCAGGGTGCCTAAAATGGAAATGGTGTCATGTTGTCATTCTAGTATTGTATATAGCATCTCATTTTCGAGAGGGAAAGAGAGCACAAACAGGCTCAAGCTAAAACTTGGGAATGCAGTATATCATAAACCACTAATTAAAGCAAGTGGTACCCTGCCTCCTAGATTGCTTCTCCATCTCCCTTTGCTTTCCTGACAGCTACTATGAGGCCTAAGTTCAAAGATGTCTGCAGTTTGCTCCACTCTGTCGCAGAGGTGCTGTATTTCGCTCCATTCATAAAAGCTTTTCGCCGCTCTCTGCATAGCATATGACTCTAAATCTTATTTTTCTTTAAACTACAGTAGAGACCTTTGTCCCTACTGTGATTTAGCTTCTTTTATTAGACCGTGACGGGGCTCGTATCCAAGAAATGAGCGGATTTACTAATCTTGGGACAAGTGAAAAGCAGGAACTTTTTTTAAAAAAGCTATTATATTTTGTGAAAACTGCAAATCAGATCCAGCTTATACTTTTGATTTGATTATGTTCTATAATTGCAAAAGCAAACTTTTTGGGGGAGGGGGAATTGCTGTTTATTGTCATGGTAAGATCCCAGTTTGCCATTAAAACTGAAAAAGAGTAAGTTACTTGACTGGAAGAAGGAAACCAATTCCAGTGTCCATGCTTCAGGGAGGGCTGCTGTTCCAACTAGATCTATTTGGAGCCCAAAAAGATCATTAACAGGTTAATCTTGAATTTGTCTAATAATAATAATAATTTATTATTTATACCCCGCCCATCTGGCTGGGTTTCCCCAGCCACTCTGGGTGGCTTCCAACAGAAAAATAAAATAAAATAATCTATTAAACATTAAAAGCCTCCCTAAACAGGGCTGCCATCAGGTGTCTTCTAAAAATCTGGTAGCTGTTTTTCTCTTTGACATCTGATGGGAGGGCATTCCACAGGGCGGGCCCCACTACCGAGAAGGCCCTCTGCCTGGTTCCCTGCAACTTGGCTTCTCGCAATGAGGGAACCGCCAGAAGGCCCTCGGTGCTGGACCTCAGTGTCCGGGCAGAACGATGGGGGTGGAGACGCTCCTTCAGGTATACTGGACCAAGGTCATTTAGGGCTTTAAAGGTCAGCACCAACACTTTGAATTGTGCTTGGAAACGTACTGGGAGTCCACTCAGAAGCAAGTCCCATTGATGTCAGTAAGATTAAGACTGTGTACATACTACAGTGTTACTGCATGGTGAATTCATCAAAACCTTCAGCTGATTTGCTGGTGGGGGACACAATGGTCACCATGGCTAAAAGGAAATATGATCTTGCAAGATCTTGAGGGAGGGGGTTACATGCCATGTAGTCCAATCAGATTTCATAGATGGTCAGAGTAGAGGCTCCCTTTAAAAAGACTGGCTGCCATTTCACCCAGCCTCCTTCATCCTTTTCCTCATGTAGAGGAAACTTTTGATGTGATCTGGCACTGGGACAGAGACCAAGGTTGCTGTGGCAAGGCCTGTATTGGATGGCACAACTGGGATGGTTTACACGTTGGTGGCCCCCTAAAAGTTTGCAGGCCAAATGGGGTGAGAAGAAGAGTGTTAATGTACACGGGGGTCACACAGACCGGATAATCCCATGTGCGCTTTTGTGCATGTTTGTCCACACATGATCACTTTCAACTGAACTCTGTCTCAACATTTCCCATCCACACTAACAAGCAGTGCTTGATGAGACGTATTTGCACATATTTTAAAATTATTGTTGACACACAAGTTTTCTGATATACAAAACAGCAGGAGTTCTTTAAACACCACCACCACCACATGTGTTTCACTACTGGCCCACTAACCTGCCCACACAATGTGCTTCAATATGCCCAGTTTATTAACCTGCAATTTTGTGCTGGGTTTTATTTTCCTTACTGTATTATCTGCAGATGAGGACAATTCAAATGAAAGGAGGGGGAGGTCAGGCTGTCCCTTGGCCCACTCATGAGGCCAGGTGAGGCAGCTACCTTGGGTGGTGCAAGCCCAAGAGGCAGTGCTGTGTGGGTGCCATGCCCACCCCACTCTCTCTGACACTGGCAGAGAAGTAGTGCTGGCAGCAGCAGCAGCTTCTGGCGAGATCTCACAAGATTTGGCTGGAACCTGCCATTGTTTCCACTGCTTTGTGGGTACTGCTCTGCATCCGAGGTAAGGGAGGCTTTGGCACTGGGATAGGGCAGCATGTTCCCATTTCACCTCAGGCAGCAAAATGGGGCACACTCCCCCTGCCTGAATGAAGACAATGTCACATGGATGATGCAGAAAACAGGCACATGTGGCATGTATTGAGTCCACTTTAAACTGCTATGTGTACACAGCCTAAATACCAAATGAGAGGGTTTAGGATTGCAGTCTATACACACCTCAGCAAATCTCACAAAACTCAGTGGAGCTTACTTCTGCGTGCAAAAGTATAGGATTGTCATATTAAACAGTCAAAATGTAAAAATGTTTGGGGCCTTCACAGAATTGGTAGGAGATAACCTAGGCTTGAAAACAGTCCTTTGTCTGGTCACGTGTGTTGATTAAGAAATATTTAAAGGACTCGACAGGAGTCCTTTATAAAAGTTAGACTGACAGAAGTATGTTTGCACAATTTATGTGGAAATACTTGAAAGGCTGA
Organism: Zootoca vivipara; assembly: GCF_963506605.1. Taxonomy (NCBI): domain Eukaryota; kingdom Metazoa; phylum Chordata; class Lepidosauria; order Squamata; family Lacertidae; genus Zootoca; species Zootoca vivipara. The sequence goes on from NC_083286.1 coordinate 3,565,403, forward strand.
ATAAACAACATGGGTTTCAATAATGCTTCTGCTGTCAGAACGCTGTATGGATTATGCAGTACATTGCCAACAGCAGCATAAGCTTGCATGGGATTGTTTCATCATTCCTAGGCATTGGCTCGGTCTGAAATTTGAGAGCCCAAAGTCTACCAGTGATTAAAGCTTCAGGTAGGTGCTAACATTACTGCTTTCTGCTGCTTCCAAATGTAGGAGTTGACAGGGCAGTTTGTGTACAAAATCAGTATGGAAGAACGGAGGAGGAATAACCAGGAATAAGCCTAGCAGAGGATAAATGACATACATCAAGCTCCTACTGTTGAATGCACTATTTTGACACTTTAAGAGTACTTATACTTAAGCTTTTAAAAATCCCATCACTTGTAGATGACTTGCCAAGCTTCTATTCAGCTTCTTTACAAGTCATACAGTGTATAGCATTATCTGTTCTCTTCTGCATATATTTCTTCTCAGATTTCACAGGAAAGCATGCATATTTCTTTAGAGATCAGAGCAGCAGCATTATAAACTCATCCAATGTTAGGGTTGCCATATTTCAAACAGTGAAAATCTGGACAGAAAAGTTGTTGAGCCGACATGAATTGCCATACGTCCAGATTTTCCCAGACATTTTTAGCGATTTCCACATGGACACGGACACGGGTGGCGCTGTGGTCTAAACCATGAAGGCTAAACCACAGAGCCTAGGGCTTGCCAATCAGAATGTCAGCAGTTTGAATCCCCGCAACGGGGTGAGCTCCCGTTGTTTGCTCCCAGTTCCTGCCCACCTAGCAGTTTGAAAGCATGTCAAAGTGCAAGTAGATAAATAGGCGGGAAGGTAAATGGCGTTTCCATGCACTGCTCTGGTTTTGCCAGAAGCGGCTTAGTCATGCTGGCCACATGACCCTGGGAAAAACTGTCTGTAGACAAATGCCAGCTCCCTCGGCCAGTAAAGCGAGATGAGCGCCACAACCCCAGAGTCATCCGCGATTGGATCCAACAGTCAGGGGTACCTTTACCTTTACCCAGACATGGCTTCCGACTGCAGGATCATCTGCTATCATCTGCAGGATCACCCTCTGCTATTCATCTTGCCCTTACCTTAGCAGTTCCCCAGGGATCCCTGAAATGATGCTTTACAGCAACCCACACTCCATATCCTGAACTGGCCCAAGTCTGCTGAGCTTTATATACAGTAGATGGACCTCTAAGTTATTATTGTTCAAGCAACCTCTTCATGGATTCATGAAGGCTCCTGGAATGGATGCTGATGATCACACTTTAAGAATTTCCGTTGTAATGGCTTCAGCACCAGTGTAGTCCACACAACCCCTTCATTTTCAGACTTCACCCTCCATTCACACTTGTTTTGATTAGGGCTTTTAACTTGAATTCACCAGCTCTGCATCTACACTGGTCCTGTATGAAGGCTGACATCCCTTATTAGCTATGGATTCTGCAAGCACTGCTTCAGAAATCAACGAAAATGAAGTCCAAGTATTGGCAGGATGACACTGTTTGCCATTCCTTCCAGTAGCACCTTAGAGACCAACTAAGTTTGTCATTGGTATGAGCTTTCATGTGCATGCACACTTCTTCCGAGCTCATACCATTGACAAACTTAGTTGGTCTCTAAGTTGCTACTGGAAGGATTTTTTATTTTATTTTTTGTTTTGACTGTCAGACCAACACGGCTACCTACCTGTAACTGTTTGCCATTGTTACTTTTTATATTTAAATATGAGACCTATAAGCACACACAGGCAGGGATGCCATCACCAGCTCTTGCAGGTGCACACAGGGTTAATTCTTCACAACAATTGGCAATGCAAAAGACACACTAGTGTATTCAGGGCTAACTTATGCAAGTATTATTATAATGTAGTGGGGAAGGTCCGCTGCTTTTTAAGAGAACCCACTTTATGCCTTAAGCTTAGGATTCTAGTATTTTTGTAACTCAGGCAGTGCAGTCCTTATACTGTACATGTTTACTTAGATGTGAACTCCGCTGAGTTTAGTAGGACTTACTCCAGGTCTGAGTTCATCGGACTGCTGTCTAAATCTGAGAGCCAGTGTGGTGTAGTGGTTAAGAGTGGTAGACTTGTAATCTGGGGAACCGGGTTTGTGTCTCCGCTCCTCCACATGCAGCTGCTGGGTGACCTTGGGCTAGTCACACTTCTCTGAAGTCTCCCAGCCTCACTCACCTCACAGGGTGTTTGTTGTGGGGGAGGAAGGGAAAGAAGATTGTTAGCCACTTTGAGACTCCTTCGGGTAGTGATAAAGCGGGATATCAAATCCAAACTCTTCTTCTTCTCTTCTTCTAAATTATATTAATAATGCTTTTCAAAAGGTTTTTATATCATTGAAGTTCACTTCTGGGCTACCACCTGTTTCCTTGGCCCATATTACCCATAATGAAGCCTTTGGTAATTTTGTAACATGTACTACTCATTTAAACATCATTTTGAAGCATTCTAATTGCCACTGCTAATTATATGATGAAATTATAATCAGCTAGTCATCATTAAATTGTGACCTAACTATTTAATCCCAGAATGCTTAGAGAAAGGTATAATATTTTTGAATTAAATTAAAATAATGGAGGTGTGTGTGTGGAGGCGGGGGAGGGGAGTAATTGTAAAAGGAGACCAAAGGCAAGGCAATGTGTTTATTTGTTTTTTGAAATTCAGTTTTATTTAATTGAAAAGCTATTACAGGTTTAAGCACAGGAAAAGTGGCAAAAAGGTAAAATTAAAGCCTAGGATTTATTTATTTTAAGATGCAGAAGTTTGCCCAGCTGTAAATACTACATGATAGATTGGACCCAGCAAACTACAGGCCTATTAGCTTATTAAGCATGACCAGTAAACTCTATGCAAAGCACCTACTTAACAAATTTACAGATTGGTTAGAGATGGAAGACGTCCTGGCAATCGAACAAGCAGGCTTCAGACCTGGCAGGTCCACGACAGATCATTGTCTAATGCTACAACATCTTATAGACAAGTACAAATCAAGAGGGCAGGCCTCACTTTACGCCGCCTTCGTAGACCTAAAAGCAGCCTTTGATACAGTATCCAGAACCAGACTTTGGGACAGACTGCAGGACACCACAATTGATTAAACGGCTTCTGCTATTAATTCAGGCACTGCATGCAAACACGGCCCTCAGACTTAGGTGCAGCCACCTAGGACATCTAACAGATCCCATTAAAACCTATAAGGGTGTCAGACGAGGGTGTCTTCTGGCCCCACTACTATTCAATTTTTATTTAAATAATTTACTAGCTGCATTAAATGATTTAGAATTCCATCCACTGAAGCTCGCAAACCGGCACATTTTGGTCTTACTATATGCCGATGACGCAGTAATCCTATCCAGAACCCCTATTGGACTCAAACGGGCACTAAGGAAGCTTGCTACATACTGCGAAACCAAATGCCTTAAAATCAATTACCAAAAAAAGAAGATAATAGCCTTTGGGGGAAAATCACAGCTCAGAAGCTGGGAACTTCAAGGCCACAAATTAGAACAAATTACAAATTACAGATACGGTACCTCGGAATGGTGGTACAGGCCTCAGGATCCAACAACCTTCACATAAATTCTATCGGGAGCTCAGCTGGAAAAAACCGCAAACTACATCCTCAAATTTTTTAGAACACAAGGTTTTTTTTTGTTCCTGCGGCCCTTAAGCTATTTAAGGCCAAAACGCTGGCTCAGCTCCTCTACGGAGCCTTTCTGGGTCCACCCTCCTCTTCCTTCTCTCCCTTGGAGCGCGTACAATCCAAATTTCTCAGAGCCCTCCTACACGTCCCCAGATGCGTTTCGAACGCATGGGTCAGACTTGAAATGGGAATGATGAGAGAGGAGGCTTTAATCAGCCTATCATCAATTTACAAATGACTGACATGAAATCTGCTCCCCCAAGGAATAGCTCCATTGATCCTCTGTGACCAGTTTCAGTCCGGCTGCTAGTTAGCAGTCCTGAACACTCTCCAGAAATTGGGCTTTGCTCCCCAAGCCCTTCTAAGTATGGGATTGGGCCAAGCAAAAGCCACAGCCAAACAAAGACTCATAAACATTGAGAGACAACAGGACTGCTCAAGATGCCCTGAATATAAAATTGGAGAACCTGAGATATATATAGCCGCTCTGGCACCCTACCTCTCCTTTCTCTTATCAAAAACCACAAGAAGGGCGTATACACTCGCCAGAAGCACGGCCCTGCCCACGCCTGTCTTGGAAGGATCCTACAAAAAAATCCCATATGCTCAAAGACTCTGCGCCTGCCCATTAGGGGAAATAGGAAGCCCAGAGCACCTTTTCTTTAGATGCCCCTTCTACGAAGAGGCACGCAGGGAGATCTTGGACCCCATACTGGTGAGGTCAGTAGGCCTCCCGGAAAAGCAAATACATGACCTGCTCCTGTTAGGTAAAGACCAGAAGATAACCAGGATGGTCGCCAGATTCTGTGTCCAGATAAGCAGACATAGACTCTCTCCTGAGAAGAACCAGCCCGTCTGAATGTCCCAAAACACGGTTCCCCGAGTGTCCCAGGCTCAGTTTTCTGCGGCAGCTTTAAGTTTTAAGCACTCTTATCCCCATTGCTTTTATAAATATCAATTTAAAGCGTCACATGTATGATATGTTCTTTGGAATTGTTCTTCCAATGGAATTTTTATAAGAGCTAGTCTTCGACCGTATTAAAGCATTCATTCATTCATTCATTCATACATACATACATACATGATAGATTGGCTACAGTTAAAAGAAAAAATAATGCTTCCTGCTTCCTAACATATTTAACAGAGGAAGGACCATAGCTCAGTGGCAGAACATCTGCTTTGAGTGCAGAGGATCCCAGGTTCAGTCCTCAGCATTTTTGGGTATGGCTGGGAAATTGACTGGCAGTCAGTGTAGACAATGCTAAGCCAGATGGACACCTGGTTCTGCCATTGCCCGGACTCCCTTCCCTCCCTCCCTCCCTCCCTCCCTCCCTCCCTCCCTCCCCATAGCTTCCCATCCTACCCAAGGGGGGAAATGGTTTGCCAGTGGAGATGGGTGCCTTTTGGGACAGGAGAGCAGTGCAAAAGAAAGGCTTGTAAGTATGAAAGAGTATCAGTTCCATCTGGGCTGCAAGAAAGGAAGCAGCAGGACAGCAGGGCAGGGGATCTAGTGTTGCTCAGGCATCCTTCTAGAACTGGATCAAGCCTTTGGTAATGTCCTCACTCCACAGGAGACCCTTACAAGGCATAACCATGCTGTGCAGCACAGGGGTTGGTGGGCCATAAGAAGAGCCCATCTGAATGAGGCCAAAGGCCCATCTGGTCCAGCACGATGTTCTCACAGTGGCCAACTGGACGCTTATGGGAAGCCTGAAAGCAGGACGTGAGCACCAAAACACTCTCCCCTCTGGTGTTCTCCAGAAACTGGTCCTCAGGGGTGCACCACCTCTGATACTGGAAACAGAACATAGCCACTGATAGCCTTTTCCTCCACAATTGCATCTAACTCTCTTTTAAAGTCATCCAAGTTGGTAGCTGCCTTTCAGGACATTTTCGGGAGAAGAAAAGGCGAAGGAACAAACCCTATACATATCCACAGTGGAGTCCGTAAAACAGAATTGGAATTATTATTGTGCTTCAATAATCCAAAAGATCTAACATGCTAAGATAGTGACCAATGGAAGTGTAGGATTTGCTACTGATCTATAGTTTGAATTGCTCTTTTGGGGGTTTGTTTTATTTATTCCTTTAATCAATTTGCAATGGGGAAAATGGAATAAAAACGAAATAGAAAAATGAATATGGCTGACTGTGACATTCTAACTATATAAGCTTTTGCCATGGGACATTCTAACTATATAAGCTTTTGCCATGGGAATAATTTATCTCTTTTTTGTTTCTCAGGGTTTTTTATTTGTAAAAGGTTACATTTTCTCTTCTGTGTGCATGTGTGTATTCAGTATTGTTAAAGTTTTCTTCAGATGGTGAATTGCTAAGATGTAAATAAACTCCATTCCTCTTCACAAATCTCTAAATGGAATCTCTAGGGGAACAAGAGAGAAATAATAGATCCTTTTCCTTGTTCATCATAAAATTTTACAACTTGATCCATAAACTAGTTACTCCAGAGCACTTGATGCTAAAGCAGCAAAGCATTGTATTCTACTCATAATTCCCCATTACTCTTATTTTTTGTTCTTTTAAATGCTTTATTAAAGGTGAGGTTTAAAAATTGTTAACATATCTTCTCTTAAATTAATAAAATTTCAATTAGGCAAGACAATTTCTCTTTGTGACCCTGAATGCAACAAGGCATTGTACTACTATTCTTCTCCTCCCTCTTGAGTTTAAGGCTGTTCAGCAGCTGCTTTGCATCCTGACAGCCCCAGATTCAACCTCCAGCTTTTCCAGGTAGGATCGGACGCTCACCTGAAGCCCCAGACAGCTGCTATCAGTCAGTGCATAGAAACGCCCAATGAGCTCTATGGAACAACGATCCCTGTCTGTATAATGCACCTTCTGGTTACTATATTCTCTTTCTAAGGGTCTTAGATTCCCCACCACTGACCTACAAGCACAAAAGGAAGAAATACAGAAATAAAGACCATGATCTAGAAATGCATAGAGTGCACCAAAGTTATTCAAATAAGATTTCCTATGAGCATCTCTCTGCACCAACACTCTACTTTTTAAACTGTCCATTTGCAGGATAACTCTATGGGTGGGGTGGGGTGGTACTCAGATCAACAGTGTGTGATAACTAGGGACTATTTCCCACTTCAGTGGATGTTTGGAATTTGGAGGTTGATAAAGAAAAATGAAATAATAGATTCTAGGGGTGTTAATTCTGTTTCAGCTGGTGCTGGGGGAGAAATTAGATTCAGTTTGCATTTAAAGGCAAACTACCTAGGAGCATAGGAGGTTGTCAAATGCTGAGTCAAACCATTGGACCCATCTAGCTCAGTAGTGTCTGCACCAACTGGCAGCAGCTCTCCAGGATTATCAGTCAGGGAGTGTCTCCCAGCGCTACTGAGGATTGAACCTAGGACTTTCTGCATGCAAAGCAAATGATTTACCACAGAGCTATGTCCTGTTCTCAAAGTACCTCACTTGCATTTTCAAAATAGTACCAGAATAAAAATGCAGCCCACCTTTGGAACTTAATCTTCTCTGAATTTTGCAATGCAGTTCTCCAGCTGAGTGGCACATGCAAAAATGCATTAAATGGAGTAAAGTGTGCATAAAAATGTATTGTTTTAGGTGAAAATAACTTACAAAAATGCATTATTTTAAGGGAAATTGCTTTGCAAAAAATATGTTTATTGCTCAGAATTGCATACAAATATGCAATTAGTATAAATTTGCACCAAAATGCTAATGAATCTTCATGAGGGCTTTAAAAGGAAAAGTGTAAACTGATGTGGAAATGTGGAAAACTGGAATGAACATATGCTTTCCGAGAGAGAGAGAGAGAGAGAGAGAGAGAGAGAGAGAGAGAGAGAGAGAGAGAGTTCTACCATTGGGAAATCATCACATAGAAAGCCCAGTTCTATGTCATGGCTCCTTTGGCCAATAGGCATTGGGTGTTAGTTTATGCAGTTGCCAGAGCACTTGGAGGGTCTAGAATTGAATTGCCCAATTAATTGCAATTCAAAGATTTCTTGCTACAGTTTCCCTGAAAACTGTCTTTGTCAAGAATGGACTACATGTATTTGCCTGTAGTTTGGCTATGAGGGTAAATGTATGGAGTGTTATGCAAAGCAATCTCACTCCTCTGATGGGATATGCAGGGCTTTTTGTGCATCTCATGCAATGAACATTTTCCGTGAGTGGGTGGGGACCCAGGGAAGAAACATTGAAGGAAGGGACAGCTCTGTCCTGTAGAGTCTGAATGGTGCTTGTGTATGAAGAAGACAAGCTACTTTCTATGCAGCAACCAATTGGTCAGTCACAAGGGAAAGCAGCTAGCTGTGACTGCTATGCTATGTCTCTGAATACCCAATTCTGGGAATCCCAAGTGGGGAGAGTGGGTTTTGCTTTTGTGGGGTTGTTTTTTTTTTGCTCAGGTCCTGCTTGTGGGCTTCCTGTGGGCAGATATCTGGGTGGCTCCTGTGAGAAGGGCTAGATGGGCACTGGCCTGATCCAGAAGGGTTCCTTATGGAAATACCTTGCCACAGAGAAAATGCTAAGAGAAGCTGTTGCCACGTACATATTTTGTGTGCAAATGTTGTTTCTTTGCCTCCTGGCAAAAAGCCTTTTCGTTAGCATGGATGGATGTGTACCTTCCTTTACTTTTACTGTACCAGATGCCTTTACCAAGTGTGACAGAATTTAAGTAGGCAGATAATTTGAACGAGCATCTGTAGTGAGCATGGTGTAATAAGCCAGCATGGTGTAATGCTTTGGAGTGTCTCAAGTACCAGGATTGAGGTGATCCAGCTTCAAATAGCTACTCAGCTGCAAAAGCCCCTGGATGACTAGTGCTAATCGCCCCTTCTCAGTCTGATGTGCCTCACTGGACTGTTATGGCAAAGGAAGAGCCTTGCATATCACCCTGAGCTTAAGAATGACTTGAGTCCTTCTATCACAGCCCAACCACGGAGAGCGCTCTTAGTTCTCCCCTAATCGGCCTCTGCTAGAAGTTTGGCATTTGTATTGTACATTCTGTTGTACACTGCCATGTTATATTGTATGAGCTGGTGGCACTTAAAGAAAATTAAGAACAGCAGGAAAAGGCTATTGTGTCCAGGTTCTGCTTCTGGGCTTCCCAGAGGCTTCCCAAATGTCTGGCTGCCCTGCCTCCAATGGAAAACAGGATACAGTGGTGCCTAGCAAGACGAAAGTAATTCGTTCCGCGAGTCGCTTCGTCTTGCAATAATTTCTTCTTGCGAAGTGTGGTTTGCCGCGGCAAAAAAAAAAAAAAACGCTGAAAAACTTCATCTTGCGAAGCGCGGCCATAGAAAACTTCGTCTTGCGAAGCGCCGAAAAACATCACAAAACACTTTCATCTTGCGAGTTTTTTGTTGCACGAGGCATTCGTCTTGCGAGGTCCCACTGTATTACTAAATAGGACTGGACCCAATAGGACTGAACTAGGTGAGACTGGTAGGAATGGGCGAGACAGGCCCTTTGGCTTGACCCAGCAGGACTCTTCTTAGGGTCTTAGCTCTGACTTTCAGCCTTGTAAGGGTGCCCAAGATATTTCACAATATCCAAGGTGGTTCAAAATAAATGATATCATTCTCTGAATTTGAAACAGCTTAATTTTAAACAACAAAAGAAGAAGAAAAACAGCACTGGGCAGCACTTTCTGACAGCCAAGTAATTCATTTTTGTATTTGCCTGCTGTGTGCATTTACCGAGGGCGGCTTTTTCAGCACATTTTTTTGTGCTGAAAAAGTAGGCCTATACTTGAGTATATACGTACATTAATTTTTCAGAATTGAAAGTCAATGTATTTATGATTCATATTATTCAAGTTCCTGTTTTGTCTAGTGAGACAGCAAAATGGCAGAAGTCTACTGGAATGAGAACAGACTTGCCAGTTCCTTCTGCACACAGAACTCCCCCAACTTCCCAGAATAAATATTCTGTAGGTTTTCAGCCCATATCGGAGGACAACAGAAATGCCAGACCTAGTTAAAGCCACATTTAAAGGAACAGGACCTTAATAAGTACAGGACCACTGCTGCTTAGTGATCAAAATAAAGCTACCCATGTCTGTATTTAAGAGATTCAAATATTTGCAGTGCATGCTGTACATTTACAACCATGAAAGTAGGCAGTCACAACCTTGCACATTCAGTGCTGAAGTGTTCAGGAAAAACCCCTTACATTACAGGATTACCCATTGCTTGCATGTCACAGTAATCTGCAGTGCCCTGCAAAAATGCTGTGTTTTTTTTAAAAGGAATGTGCAAATAGCAAGGTTATTACACAGCAGTCAGAGTCAGTTAGGGAATCAGCCCAAAATAGCTGATATGCAGTACATATTTGACTGTATCGGAATCACAATAGGATTAGACAAATAGTTGTGATTCAACCGCTTTGAAGGGAGAGTAGCAAATTACGTGTATTTAACTTCTACTTACCTAAGATTCTTTTAAACTGAAAGCTATGGAAGGTGGGAAAAGACTGTGGACACAATATACATTGCATTAGAGCTGCACAGAAGACGTGCCAGTCTTGAATCAGTAATTTTGCATTATTTCCCCCCCTATTCTCTCTCACATGTGAGCTTACCTTTTTTTAAGGCCACCAAAGAGCTGATTCTCAAAGTATTTCAGTGGCCCCAAGAGAAATGTCTTTGAACCCTTTCCTCCCCCTGTCACTTAATAGCTGTTTTGATATTCAGTGATCTGGATTTCAGAATAGCGCAAATCTCCTCCTCCCATTCTCTTTCTGCTGTCAGCAGCTTAGTTTCGAAGCCATTCAAGAAATCGTCAGTCATGCACTGCCAAGTTTTACTAGAAGACTCACATCTTAGCAAGAGAGAACTCTATATTCTGTCAGCCAGCATTGTGTGTCACGAGGAGCAAGTGGAAGGAAAGTTTCTTCTATCACCCTCTTCACAGAGATGCAGTTAGTGAAAGAGGAAACCTACACTTCCCGTTCAAGTTCCAGCAGAATCATGGCAACTGAAGCTTGCTTGCTTGATTCTGCATCTGACAAGGTGGATTCTGGCCCATGTATGCACTGGCCACAATATGTTTTCTAATATTTAAGGTGCCACGAACTTCTTTGTTGATATTATCATTAATATCATTACAATAGTTACTGGTAAAAAAACAAAACAAAACATTACAATGTCTATCTCACCCTTCTTCACCAAGGAGCCCAGGACAGCTAACAACAAAACTATAAAATAATACTTTAAAAAGATTATAATATAATAATAATAATTATTTGCCTCAACAGGCTAAAATGACTATACACCTGACTTTCTATACAGATGTGCATGCATGGAAAGATGCCTCAAATTTTATTTATTTATTTAGTGAGTTCAAGGTGGCGTACATAATTCTCCGTCTTCTCATTTAATCCCCACTGCAACCCTGTGAGGTAGGGTAGGCTGAGAGGAAGTGGGTGGCTCAAGGTCACCCACTGAATTTCATGGCTGAGTGTAGATTGGAACCCTGGTCTCCCAGGCCTAATCCAAAACTCTAACTGCTACACCACATTGGCTCAATATGATTTGAGTGGTTCTTCCATGTATACACAACTGTATGGAAGTCATTGAGCTTCAGACAGCCTTGGAAGGTAAGGTTGTTTCTCTATCTAAACTTGTGCTGGAAAGCACAACTTCTGTTTTCCAATATCTTTATAAAGTGAGAGTTAGATTTCTCTACAGCCTGTGAATGGATTTCCATTTCTTTAAGGAAATACAGTATGCTTTAATGCAGGGATGGGGAACCTCTGGCCCTGCAGATGTGGTTGGGTTCCAACTCCTATTGTCATCCCTTGGTCATGCTGCCTGGGGCTCCTAGCAACATATGGAGAGTCACAGATATCCCCCCCCCTCCACTTTAATATTGCACAGAATGGCTGCAAGTGGCATGAAGAAAGAGAAGAGGCATTCCCTCCCGTGTCACACACACACACAGTTACAAAAAAGAGAAAAAGATACAAAAACAAAACCCCAACTCGTCTCCTCCCCCCCCCCGCTCCAGGATGGATCAATCTAGTTAAGGTTGCCCAAGTCCAATCTGTGATTTCGGTAGCTGCCATTCTTCAGGGTTGGGATTTTAAAAAAAGGATGCCATAGTTCAACAAAATCATCTTCATAATTTGTATTATTTAATGCATGTAATCTCTTTGTTATGGGACGCGGGTGGTGCTGTGGGTTAAACCACAGAGCCTAGGGCTTGCTGATCAGAAGGTCAGCAGTTCGAATCCCCGTGACGGGGTGAGCTCCCGTTGCTCGGTCCCAGCTCCTGCCAACCTAGCAGTTTGAAAGCACCTCAAAGTGCAAGTAGATAAATAGGTACCGCTCCGGCGGGAAGGTAAACAGTGATGCCGTGTGCTGCTCTGGTTTGCCAGAAGCGGCTTAGTCATGTTGGCCACATGACCCGGAAGCTGTACGCCAGCTCCCTCGGCCAGTAAAGCGAGATGAGTGCCACAACCCCAGAGTCGTCCACGACTGGACCTAATAGTCAAGGGTCAATTTACCTTTAATCTCTTTGTTAATTTTTCTAATAAAGCAATACACCACACATTCTGCTTCCAATGGGAAATACACAGATGTTCCAATCCTTTTGTATTCTGTGCCAGTCATAGACATGCTGCTACTAAAAGAAAAGTAATTAGTTCTTTATAATAAAGGTTAGATTGAGAAGAAGCATTTCTGCAGTAACTTTGAGGCCTTGTTAATTGTAGTAGCTGGGCAGAGCTAGGCTTGTCTTCAGTCTCAGAATGAGCCCAAGGAAAGAGGGTTGGTATCTGGGCTGGCAATGTGCCAGGGCTCACCAGTGGTGAGTCCTCACAATTTAAAGGAAGACTCTCATAAACCTTCATGGCAAGAGGAAGTTGGTTGGCCTACAGATATAAATGATCCCTGCCTCCTCGGTCTAAACACCAGAGGATGTTCTGGTGTGTTTTATATCTCAGTTTCTCAAGAATTTTTTTTGTCTAAGCAAAAGCTTTACAAATAAGCCAAGTGCTTCATGTGGAGATTTGCTTCTCTATCAGGAAATGCATGCAACAGTTCTAAGTATCTTCATGCCTATTGAATCTGTCACAGCATCTTTCATTAGGTGGTAATAACTTATACAATTAAGAAGCTTGCACCATTTAACTCAGAAAAATGACACCCATGGGACAAACTATTCATGGCATTGCTGTGCCTTCAGGAACATAACACAGAGTAAAGAACAAGAAGCACCACAAAAAATTTTGAAAGGAAATATCAGACATACATGTGTGCTATCAAATGAAAATGCACAAACAAAGAATGGACCAAGAGTCACAATTTTGTTAAATTAACATAGGTGACTTGCAACGTAATTCACTGATGAAATACCACACTTCTCTATTATGCAATGCATAAACAGAGAGCAAAGAAAGAACATCTGTTATCAACTGAGCTCAGATGATGCCCATCTTCACTCAAAGCATCAAATTAGTAAAACAGCAGCAGCAGTTAACTTCTCTTTGCTGCTCATGCACATAGTCATCAACTGTTCCCCTGGGCCTCATCCCATACTAGTGAAACTTGTGGCCATGAGGCCAGCAGAGGTGCTCTCTGTCTAGGGATGAGAGATGAATTCAATTCAGTTTGCATGTAATGTAAAGGCAAACTTACCTAATTTGCACCTTCCCAAATACAGTGTGAACCGAAACGTAGACATCATTCCAAATTCGCAGTTCTCTGATTTTGCAGTGCATTTATCCAGCCAAATAATGTGTACACGAAACACACTAAAGTATTGTACCGGACAACCCTGGATAACCAAGCTGCTCCTTTGCCCTAAACCTTTAATTCTACTCTTTCCCAGGAATAAAGGCAAAGGCTAGAACCCCCACATTCCATGGGCTCATAGGCTGCAGAATATTGTTCCACTGCGAAAGTACTGCTGGGGTTGGGGATATATATATTCCAAAAAGTCCTTCCTGATCTTCCTTGCTGGGTTTTTGGGCACATGGGCAGCTGTTTACACCCCTGATCAGCTTTTGCACCATTTTATAAAAACCCTTCATACTAAATATTGATTTCAGATCATATCCCATGATGATTATATGGCAATGCTATGTAGCCTCTCAGATATGTCTACATAGCATCCAGAAGCCAAGTCAGGCTAAGTGAGCGTGGGAATCATAGTCCTCACTTACCCTAGGGTGCTGGCGATGTTTTTTTTACAGCTTATGAAAAAGTGCACATGGCCAAAGAGCAACTTCCCCAAACAGCATGACATGTTGCTTTCAAACTCTTGGGTAATTTGAGCCTTAATTTGCAACAGGATAGAGGATGCTGATGAGTGGATAATAATAATAATAATAATAATAATAATAATAATAATAATAATAATAATAATAAATCCCATTGTGAATGAAGGTCTTGTGCTTAGGCTCCTTTGGGACTCTTGTGATAACCACAATAATTGAGCCTTATGAAAAAAATCAATAGATTGAAGAATGTTGAGATATCTTCATGCTGTTTTTAAATAGAAGCATTTGTACCTAGTCATTTAAATTTGTGCCTATGCTTTATTTTCAAAAGATCAGATACCCAACAATAGTCAAGAGCAGTGTTTGATGCATGCCACATTTGCTGCCTTCAGTTTAGAATGTAGATGGGCATTGTAATGCAGAGCTCCTGTGAGCTTGATCTGACAACCTTCAGCACAAAGGCAAGGCTCCTGTTGTTCGACAACCAGACTTAATGATCACAGCAAGTAGGATTGAAATTTTATTGGAGCTCTTCAGTGTGACTGTGATAGTGTTGACACTAAATCAAATTCAATTAGCAGGGGCTTGCTAATGAGTTACACAACTTTGTGAAGGAGAAAGGACAAAGCAGTTTGTCATCACCAGAATGGAGACTAGTTACTAAATTGGCGTTAACGGAGCAATAGCACAATAGAGCTGTGAGATTTTCTCCGGAGGCAACTGTGAAGGGAGAGAAAAGCTTTTCTAATTAATATTTTAACAAACATGTTGTCTTGGAGAATATGGCAATGGGAAGGAACATGCATGAAGCTTTGCAGTAATCAAGAGTGTTTCCAATTATTTTTGAACAGTGATGCCATTAAACAACTCTTAGGTCTGGGAGAACTGGAAATATAGGTACACAATATCCTGATGGGGAAATCTACCCGTGAACATTTTTTATCAGCTGCTTGAGCCCAGTTCACACTTAGCAACTGAACCTGGGTTTAGTGATTGGGAATAGGGTGTGACCTTCACCACCTCTTTGTGCAATGATGCACACACATACACCCTTTATCTGTTTAGGAATTGCCTATGACCATTCCCAATTCAGGGTAAATGGAAAATAGTATGGTCTGAAGGGGCCCTGCTGAAAACTGAGCAGGTCTCGGTGTGATCGATACTAGGAAGGGAGGTCGCCTAGGAAGCTTATGTAGATTGTCTTGAGCCCCTTGATGGAAGAAAGCTGGGATATACATGGAATGCATAAATGGGAAATAAACTCACTATGGAACACTGATTAATTTCAGTTCTCAAAATGAGTTTAAGAGATAGCCAAAACTGGGCACAGGAGCCAGGGGGAATTCACACCTGAGAGGGGCCAGACAAGAAGGGATGATATGCAGTCCCACAGCTACTCTCAGTCATGCTCTCACCCCCAAGTTCTTGACTGATTCAGATCTCCTTCTCCCTTGTGTCACTGGTTGGGAAGAAGTGGGAAACAGCTGAATGAAACTTCAGTGTGAAGGCTGGAAGGCTTCATGAAGAAGTATTTTTGAAGTGCTTGGTTAGGTTAGACATTTAAAATCTCACTCCTAGAAATGAATAAATGTTAGGCTTCGGTCTCTCTTTCTTTAATAAATCCAAACAAACACCATTCATCCTATTGAGTTAAAGTCCACCACAGAAGTTTTAAAATAAATATGTACATTTTAAATAAAGATAATAAAAAAACTACTTCCAGCATGACGACCAACCAACTTAAGCCCATTTGAGCACTATAGGAGGGCTGAGTAATGACAATTTTGACACTGATGTTTCCATTGTCCACTGTTAAATAAAGCTTTTGTAATGCTTGTGAATCTGAGCTTTTATTTATACAGGAACTTTCCCATCCCCTCCACCTTGCAGTACAAAAGTATGTTTTTTTCCACTGAGAGAATTTCAAGGATATAATGTTACATTAAATAGGCTCTCTACTGTTAAGAAGATTCGTCTAGGTGACTAAATGGCAGCAGTGTAACGGGAGCAGTTTGATCTTTAATCATAGTGTTCTATCGCCTTTTCATATTGTTTCTGCAGTTGATAATGAAGTTGACATATTATATATTTATATTGAGAGTGGGTATTTTTTTTAAAGACTGCACACCATTCTGTAAAAGAGTTTTTGTAGTGGTTAGAAAAATTGTTGCTCATCCATTTCTATAGATTTTCATGCCTTTTATCTAAGGACTTCACTTTGTTTCACAGCTTTTAGGAAAGTATCACAATTCGTCCAACGGGCAGATAAGCATTTCCTTTAGAATTGTTGAATTGGGAATGTGGGGGATGAAACTGGACATGAAGGTTCTGTATTGCAATCCACAACATATATGTGACTGATTTTCCTGTACTCAAGCATTCCTAACAAATCAGACCACAGATCAAAATGCCAACTAGATCATGTGAGATCTAGTGCAACACATGCAGAAAGCTGAAATGAGAAAAAGGGGTCCATCTGACAATGAAAACTTTTAGCAGAACACTCAGACTTGGCTCATAAATGTCCAAAGTGCAGGGATGTCAACCATCTCAAGGTAGACTGATAATCCTGCAAGCATCAAACAGAATGTCTGGAATGATGGAATTATACCCACGTGAATATTGACATGGATTGTGAATTCACTTTCCACATTTTAAAAAAATATTTGTCACATTTGAATATATGTTTTGCAAGAAAATGGGTTTATGCTCACTGGTCTGTCTCAGTATTTGGGGACCTCAACATATGCAATGGATTATTGACATCTGCTTGTAACCTCCAACATTCACTGCAATCTGAATATTCACTGTTGCAGTCATTCACACACACTTATTTGTTTCAATACTTCCCTGGCCAAAAGGTTGGAACAGGTAATGACAGAGTCATGACAAAAACTATAAAGTAGTCTCAACCTGGCCATCTGCTAAACATACCCTATCAGTCTCCCTAGGCTTATATTTATAGTCAGAAGCAGTAATGGAACATTTAAAGAGAAATAATTCTATAGAACCCTCCAAAGTTCAAACTGCTGAAACAGCAATGTCAGAAACTGCAACTGTACTTCAGGGTCCCTGCTCTAGGAACTAGAAGGAATTAGGCATGGAGGGTTGTGATGGGTGAAGCCAGATTTAAGTGTAATGAAGGAACTATATTAGCAATGCATATTTCATGTGAGTTGGTTTAAATTATTGTATTATGTGTGCCTCACTTTATTTTGTTGTACACTGTCCTGTGACTGTAATGGTGAAGGGCAATACAGAAATACTTAGATAAATAAAATCTGCCTCTACAGTCATATCTCAGTTTGTACGCTTCGGTTTGAGTACTTTCAGTTTAAGTACTCCGTGGACCTGTCTGGAACGGATTAATCCACTTTCTATTACTTTCAATGGGAAAGTTCGTTTCAGGTTAACGACAGACTTCCGGAACCAATTGTGTACTTAAACCGAGGTACCACTGTATACCAGGGGCCAGCAAACTTTTTCAGCAGGGGCTGGTCCACTGTCCCTCAGACCTTGTGGGAGGCCGGACTATATTGGGGGGGGGGGATGAATGAATTCCTATGCCCCACAAATAACCCAGAGATGCATTTTAAATAAAAGGGCACATTCTACTCATGTAAAAACACGCTGATTCCCGGACCGTCCGCGGGCCGGATTTAGAAGGCGATTGGGCCTTAGTTTGCCTACCCATGCTCTATACAGTCATACCTCATGTTTTGTCCGCTTCAGGTTATGTCTTTTCAAGTTGTATCCCATGGCAACCTGGAAGTACCAGAACGGTTACTTCTGAGTTTCGCCACTCGTGCATGCGCACTAAATTGTGCTGCATGCATGCGCAGATGCGGCACTTCTGGATGTGACGCTTCGAGTTGTGTAAGTGCCTGTGGGACACATTACGTCCGGAACTCCACTGTACTAGTTTATTGATTCATTGTCCTACTGTATGTTGTTTTGCTTAATTTTCATTTCTTTAAATTCTTTTGTAGAGGACATGCCTTCCAAATGCATTTGCCTTTTGTCAGTGAAATCATGGTGGGTCTATTATACACTGTCTTTTTCATGAGTTAGCATGCCCAGGTAAGGAAAGAGATTCTTAAGTATTTTTTGCATAATCCCAGAACCCCCTTAAGCCATCCAAGCCTTGCTCTAGGCCCCTTCTGTGCAAACACCTTTGCCCGTGGACTAGGATCACCTTCCTAAAGGCGTAAGGGCTCTTGCAATGCTGACGCAGCCCTGGCACTGCGTTCCCAGAGACGCCGGGCTTCCCGGCCCAAGGGAGCTCAGTGCTATGCACCTGGAGAGGCGGTGCCAGGCCAGGAGCTGAGGGGACTGAGGCAGGCAGGCGGTGGTTGTGTTCATGTTCCCCCACCTCTCTCTAAGTGCTCCACTGCACACACATACCCCACACACTCCTGCCTCACCCCCCCCCCCCTGCACACTTGGCTAGCAACGGCGTCGCTATCGGCAGGAAAGGAAGCGGCCACTGGCTTCTGACCACTTGCTTCCGCTTCCATGGTAAAGCTTTTTGCGCTCCCAGATCTCTGGGCATTTTGGCATTTTTTTATTAAAAAAAACCCTGGACATATGGCAACCCTAGATGCACATTGCAGCATGTTGAAGCCAGGTTTTTTGGCCTTAGGGCACACTTCCACTTGTCCCATGTCTAGAAAGCATGGGTCTTAACAAGTTTTTGCTTGTCCTGCACTTTCTAGGCATGGGTCCAAGCAATTTTGCTTTTGCCCTGCCTCTTTAGTGCTGAATCTGAATCCCCATGGAAAAGCAATCTGAATTTGGATTGCCTTAGATTGGCTTTTAATTGAGTGACAATTCATACTTGTCATGTAAATAGTTAGTGGATAAATAATTGGTGGACAAGCAAGTTCATACAATGAGCAAGCAGCAGAAAACCAGCAGAAGCATTCTGTGTAAAAGCTGTTTCGCCATAGGTTTGGCCTGTGCTCTAGAATAAGATTTTAAATAGCCAGTTTGGTTGCTAAAGTTTTCAGATTCTTATTCTACCCATTTTACCTCTATGCACTGCAAGCTGTATTTTAGTCAGGATCAATAACACTTTTGAAGAAATAGTGCTACAGATTTTGGAAATCTGGCAGCATTAAAATTAATCAGGCAGAAGCGTTGCCTTTTTCTTTCCCTGCTCCTCGGGGCCAACATGTAAAATGTACACCTAATGATTATACCCCACACAGACACACACACACACTTAGGAATCTCATAAGTTAATGGTTTCTCTTTGGTTTCTCTTCATAGACTTGAAGATCAACACCAGACACTTTGAAACAGATACCAAGTTGTTCCTCTGACTTTTACAATAACTTTCATAATAGTGGTGCTAGTTGTAGTAGCAATAGTAATAGTAATTGAACAACAACAACAACAACAATTTTATTATTAATACCCCCACCCATCTGGCTGGGTAGAATACAGTAGAATTGTAATAATAATAATAATAATAATAATAATAATAATAATAATAATAATAATAAATGGAGCAGTCAGGTCCATCTTCTATACGTGTCATTACATTAGACATACAGGAGTATTGCCACTGAGGAGAGAAGGTATTGGAAAGGAATTTCCAAGTGCAGAGAAACTAGGAGACCGTATAATATGCCTAGTACATCCACCATTTTTTTTCCTGATAGCTCAAACTGTTTAGCAGAGATCAAGTGTGTTTGGTCTGTTTATAAAGTTATGTGAGCAGGTCTGTATGTGATTGTCCTACCTAGATCTGATTCCCATTTCTGCTTAAATTTTCTTTCTGTGTTATCTTGCATTTGTAATTAGAGCTATAAATTGCCCTTAAAACTCTTTTAGAATCTATAGTTCATATTTTATAAATGATTAATTGTAGTGAAGGCCTTCCCCCCATTATTCTGGAGGGATATATACAGGATATGGGAAAACCTAAAGTCTAGTTCAGGTATTTAAAATGTTTTTCCAACAGTGAAACCTGACCTTCCTTGGAGACATTTCCACAGGATGACATAAGAATCAGACTATGCCGCAGTTTCTGCCACCACAGCATCACATTTGGAATTGATGCCAGAGATTGGAAGGGGCATTTACAGTTGGCTCAAATCACATTCTTGCGTGGCTGGTCGCCTTGTGGGACTTTGCATGCAAAGTGAACTGTAGACTCCTGATTTTTATGGCTAAAAGATGACCTCAAACCTACTCTGTGATGCTTTCAACTGTGCATGATTGCACAGTATTCTTTTGACCTCAGGGATGTGCTAGGGAAATACCTGAGGGTTACCAATACACTTTCTAGGCAGCCATTGGCAGAATGTGAAAGTGGTGAACTGAAAAAAGAAGTTATGGCCGACACTCAATCCATTGTTATGGGTCTTGTAGCATCAGGTGCAAAAGCTGCAAGAAATCTGGAAAGCTTGGAAATATTCCCCAGATGGAGAGTGCCAGATGTTTTGCTCAAGGCAGATCATTAGTAAGGGAGAATGGACAGATCATTCCAACCAATATGCAGTGGGATATCATTTCCTACACCCATGGTGGATACCAGGAATATCACAAATGCTGTTCACAAGAACAATAATCAGCATAGCAGCCTTGGATCTCAGCTGAAATAGAAGAAATTCCCTACCCCAGGTGCCTCTGCCCAGGAGGAGGTTGAGTTTCAGTAAGAAAAAATATGGAATGTATGGAGTGGTCTAGAATTGTGGGTTTTAAAAAAAATAAAAGAAAGAAAGTTTACCAGCTAAAGAACATTAGCTGTAAAACATTCGCTTTGTATGTACTTCTCTCTTTTCATTTGCTAGGGTTTATTCCCTGCATTTTCCCCCCAGAATAATTTTTTATTGATTTTTATCCTTTGAAATTTTATATACAATATAATTCATATTTATACAAAATATAGCTTTGCCAAGCTCTGACTTCCCTCCGTCCCCCCAGCAGGTAAATTAATCTTCATCCACTCTCGCATTTTCTAAACTTTCCACCATATCTGAGATATAGGATTTATCCCAACCCCGCTAATGTTTTCATCCCTTTATAATTTTCTTTTACATATTCAACATATTTACTCCACTCCTTTTGAAATCTCACATCATCCTGATCACGAATTCTGCAGGTCAGTTTGGCCATTTCCATGTATTCTAATAATTTCGTCTGCCACTCTGGTATGGAAGTTATTTCATGTGACTTCCATTTATTCCCTGCATTTTACTCCCTAGAGTTAGGCACAACAAGGCGAGGGAATGGTCCCTTTTTGTCCTCCTTCGTTTAACTATCCAGATTGTACTCAACACATTTCTATTGTGGAAGAGAGAGAGAGAGAGGCATCTGGACTTTTCAATGGCAACCTACATAATAAACCTCACATGAACGGGAGCTCCGTGACCCAGTAGTTTCCCCCCTTTTTAAAAAATGATCTGTGTAGGTGTGAGTCTTTTCTGGCCAAGTGATAGAGTAGACATTGAGTTTTAAAGGGATATGACTTACTGGTATGTACTTTCCTAGGTTTTTAATTGGATTTCATGGCCTGCAGAAGACAGCCCTGGTTTTTGTCTCTGTGTGTATTTTGTTCTTCTTCTTAGACCACTGCTATTCTGTTTCTAGAAGAGTAAGCTGACCTGGCTTTTAAGTTGCCTGGATACTTTTTAAAATAAAAATTATTGCATAATTTTCTGCCGAGGCATCAATCACATTACGTGTCTGTAGCTTCACCCACAGCTATGGTCTACTCTAACAAGTAGTGGGGTCCTAAAGAAACATGGTGGGTTTTCCTATCTGGGCACTAATATTATGGTGGTGGTGGTTGCTGCTGCTGCTGCTATTCACAACAGCATTTATATCTATTAAAGAGCGGGGGGCTGGGGGCAGGTCCTGAGTTTTGGTTCTGAGCCTTGTAGAGGAAGCAGGAACAACCTAAATTAAAGTTTATTTTAACCCATCAATTTAGGTGTAAATGTTTCATTTTCCTGAAGTGTAAATAGCAGAGGAAATTGGGATAAAGATCCTTGTGGGAGGGGCTTTTCTTTGCTCTTTCCCGCAGTCCTGATCTGGAACTTAGCCTCTATGTCTGCTATTTGCACTGAAAGGAAAGGGTTAATTTGTGCCAAATAGTGCAAGTAGCAGGTGCCGGTGGTGGGTTAAAGCTGCTTCCCTGCCTCACCAGTATCTCAATCTTGATCCCACTGCTGCGCCTGCTATTTGCACTCAAAATTCCATTGACGCAACTGACAGCTGAATGAGAATAGTGTCACATTTCATTTGTCCCTTATGCTATTAAGTTATGCAATGTGCTAGCAGGTGGTTTGAGATGTTCATTAGTAGTATTGACATAGAGAGGCTACCAGGTGAGGGCTACGCCCACTGATGCCTTTGTCCTGCGTGCTTGCACAAGTGCCTGCATCCTTGGAATGGTCTTTAATGTTTAGTCCTATCTCTGCTTATGGACAGGAGAAACTTTTGAACTCTAGAGATGATGATTCTGCCTATTAGAGTACCCAAGCTGGCAGGGATGGATGGGGAAGAAATTTGAATCAGTACACATTTTTAAAAAGCTAATGTACCTAAATTGCACTTTCTAAAACAATATGCAAACCAAAACTCTTTAAAATGTGCACTTCTCCAGCTAAATAGTAGTTACATAAATGCATATTCTATGGTAAAGTGTGCATAAAGTGCATGTAATTAGTTAAGATAACACGCAAAAAAATGCATTCTCTTAGGGGTTTTGTTTTGTTTTGTTTTTTTGAAAAAAGTGTGAATTAGGTAAAATTGCATACAAGACTTGCAAGGCTTGTGAGAGTGGACTTCCTCCTCCTCCTCCTCCTCCTCCTCCTCCTCCTCCTCCTCCTCCTCCTCCTCCTCCTCCTCCTCCTCACTTTCTATGGGTGTATGGGGCCCTGAGATGCCTTCCCAGGGAACCACATGCATAGCTGCCAAGTTATCCCTTTTTTACAGGGATTTTCCCTTATGCTGAATAGGCTTCCTCGCGAGAAAAGGGAAAACTTAGCAGCTATGACCACATGATGCTTTTGCTATAATTAGAGGTGTTTGGAAACTGTTGTGCATGTAGTTACAACTGTGCAAGAGGGGCAACCTTAAGTCCTAGCCTTGAAAAAAGGCCCAAGTTGACCCCTGATGAGCTGATGGAAGAATCCATTGCAACTTTCCCACAGCAGTGTCATCAAGGAAGGACTTTGGGGCAGAAGTCCAGGGCCCTGCGAGCAGGTCAACTCATTTTGTGACCGGAAGACAATGAATGACCTGAAGAAATGTGCATTACCATCTACAGAAGTGGAGGTGTAAGACCACACAGTCCATAGTGTGCTGTGTAATCCTACGCCTGCTAACTCAGCAGTAAGTCCCATAGTGTTAAATGGAACTTATTCCCAAATTAATGGGTATAGGATTGCAACTTAAAATTACCTAACTGAACCACTCCTTTGTTGTATTACGTTCTTGTGGGACAGGGCAAAAAATATTGCCAGAAATAGGAGGTGAACTATTTTTATATTTTTCCATCTAAAATGGAAGGAGCCCAAATTGACACTTTGTCTACAAGCTGCAGTTGCTGAAAGTGGCCATGAGGAAAACAAAATCCCATCTCTCTTGTAAAGTAGACTCAACACAGCTGATACAATTTGACAGAGAGGCCAGAAAGACGAAACCCCGCAGTGCTATTTTTAGATTCCACTTCTAGAAAGTACAATTCCTTGTTGGTAAAGTTTTATATATTGATGTTGGAAGCAGCACCCAACCCCCCCCCTTTTATTTATTTGCTCCATGTGGAATATTTGTAAAGTAAAAAAGCTGAGATTTATTCACATTTAGACTACTATAGGAAAAAATGACCCAAAGGTATTTAGAAATCACTACCTTTCGAGGGGACCCAGGTGGCGCTGTGGGTTAAACCACTGAGCCTATGGTTTGCTGATCAGAAGGTCGGCGGTTCGAATCCCTGTGACGGGGTGAGCTCCCGTTGCTCGGTCCCAGCTCCTGCCAACCTAGCAGTTCGAAAGCACATCAAAATGCAAGTAGATAAATAGGGACCGCTACAGTGGGAAGGTAAACGGCGTTTCCATGTGCTGCTCTGGTTTGCCAGAAGCGGCTTTGTCATGCTGGCCACATGACCTGGAAGCTGTACGCCGGCTCCCTCGGCCAATAATGCGAGATGAGCGCGCAACCCCAGAGTCGGTCACGACTGGACCTAATGGTCAGGGGTCCCTTTACCTTTACCTTTCGAAGCTAACATCTCTTTGACAAACTAAAGTGCTAATTAGGAAGTTTTATGTTATTTGTTTCTGCATTCATTTAATCAATCTATTTCTCAAATTTGTATTTACTGCTTCCACAGAGAACAAATAGGAGAATAACTTTTCAAAATCTTTAACAAGGACAAATAAGACAAATTAAAACAGTACTGTAGATGGCTGTTATATCCTCAAAACAAAACAAAACAAAACAAAACAAAACAGGCAGCCAGTTTACTCAAAGGGATCTGTTTTCTAAAAGAGATCTGAGAGGAAAAATGACAGACAATTCCTCCCCCCCCACACACACACACCTTAAGAAGTTTCATAATTTGGGTGCCTCTACCCAGACCGCTCCAGGATTTATCCCCATCAGATAGCAAGGCAGCACCAGTAAAACAGTCTCCAAATTTATCAGTGTGCAAGTTTGGCGCAGGAGAGGGGATATATGGGTAAATCTAAAAATGGCAATAATATGGGTGGGAGTAGGGATTCCTTGTGACAGAATTGGATGAAGTTTGGAGGCACAACATCCCCTCCATAATGAATGAATCCTGCCAAATTACAGTTAAATTGGGGGTTGTGCTGAATACATTGGTGGTGAGGAATTAAGGAACCTTCTATGACTTTTTGATTTAAAAAGTGGCAGAAATTGATGACATTTGCAGGTTGAAATTAGCCTCTTCTGAGCGGGTGAATCCTGTCAAATCTCAGAAGGATAGCTGAAGTGGTTTTTCTGCAAGAACAGCCTTTATAGTTTTGGTGGGGCTAAAAAGGATCCACTTAATCTCCCCTGTTGTTTTGTGGTTATTTTATGTAATAAAATAAATAAATAAAATAAATGAGGTGGCTCTAGGCTTTTAAAAAAAACCTGACAAATTATGGAAAATTAGCTTTCGGGGCTGGTGGCTTGTGCATGTTAGGCATTTTCCAAGCAAGCACCACTTGCAGAACTATCAAAAGCACAGAACATCTGCTCCCCAAAGCAATGTGATGGAAGAGCCACCCCCTGGATTAGAAGCTACACCTGTCAATCACAAAAAGAGCTCTCATTCCTCTGTCATTTTTCTTATTTGGCAATATTAGAGAGAAATTTTGCGGGCATGTTGTCTTTCAAGATCAAAATCTCTGAATTATCCCAAATCATTTTAGAGGTCCCCTCTTCTGTTCTAGGTGTTTGGAGAAGTCCTCTTTCAGCTTTGCAGAACTGTCTGAAATGGCCCACTTCAATTCTTGATTTGGCATTAATTAACCTCAACATAGACCCATTTAAATTAATAAGCATGACACAATTAGTTTCAATGGGTATACTCTGAGTAGAACATAGTTGACTGCAACCAATATAAATTAAAGGAAGATTATGGAGGGAAATAGAGGAATTATTGCCAGAAAAGAGGCCCAAAGAAACATGGTTATTTACAGGAGTAAGAGGCAATTGTGGGTTTGATTTCTCTCACGTCTTCTTTTTCTGATCTTTTCTCTCCGAGAAGGAGAGACTTTTCTATTATTAAGCAACATTTCACAGACACTATTGCAGAATAGCCTCTGTGTTATTTCCTTCAAATTCACACCTCAAACTAAAAGTGCAATATTTCCACCTGCCTGGGAAGGAGTGATGGCTTATATTGAGTGAAAATGTGTGAAGTGAAAATAATTCAGACGACAAACAGAGCAGGTGTTGCACATCTTTTCCCAGGTCTTTGGTAGAGGCGTGTCCCTTGGTGCAGAGCCCTGGCAGGAGATTTGGCTTGCCTTAGCGATTCAATAGTCTTATGCTTGATTCAATGAGTGATCTCATGTGGCTCTATCGTATGCCTGCTTACCTAGAAGTAAATCCCATGGAGCTCAAGGGGGCTTTCCAAGTAAGTGAACACAGGAGTGCCACATGTGATTCTCTTATGAGCATTCTGTTCCACCAGTTTTTCAGTATGTGAGAGCTCTTAAGATTCTTCAATACATTTATTTGCAGCACAGCTTCTGTAGTTTGAGAGTGATTTTCTCCCCCCCCCCATAATGTTCAGGTGCAGTGGCATCATTTAGTTATTTTGAACTATTTCTTTTTGCTTCTGTTTCCAAATAAACATGGTTAATTGTTATATCTTTGCATCAGCAAACTGTGGTTAATCTTAACTAGGGTTTAGGAAAGAAAACTGTGGTTTACAGTCCTGGCTTGTTCCCCTAAATTATAGTTAAGCTTGACCATGATTTGGTGTTCAGATATGAACATAAACCATAGTTTATTGAGGGTGGATATATAAAATTTTGGTCTCTTCGTGGCTGCACTGGAGAAAGGAGGAGTGCCCAAGTTTATGCACATACTAAAGTTTAGTACTATACCCAGTGCTTTTCTCTAGGGGTACACAGGGGTACGCGTACCCCTAAACATTTTGGGAATCTAAGTTTGGCCTCATTGAGGGGCAGTATTTCAATATGAGTAGGAAAATGAGAAAACCCCTAAACATTTATTTAGGAAAAAAAGCACTGACTATACCCAAACCAGATCACTCTCACCCTGGTCTTGTTTTGGGGGCCCACCCTCTCTACCCATGTAAGAATCCGTCCAGCCTTTTATATAGCCCCATACAAAATTGCAGCTTTCATATGAACCACTAAAATTGAACAACAAAACAAATAATGCATTCTAAACCACAGGAAATGAATGTTCTATAAGCAGTCTTTTGCAGGAGGAACTATTGGCCTATAGAAGAGCTCCCCACCCCTCTTAAAATTAGCACTTTGCACAAGCATATTATTCCTTAAAGTAGATTTCTGCAACTAAATGAGACAGGTTCTTCTTCTTCAATGAAACTTCTTGTGTTCATGTTGTGGGAGAAATCCATTGCATCTTGTTCTACAAAATAGCTGGGTGTGGTCCAGATTGATGGCCAACCTGCATTTGAAGTCTTCGTTTGGATTGGCTCATGACTTGAGTGTGTATCCACTCACAAAATCAGGATTCATGGGTATATACTACAGATAAAGGAATGCAAATAATGTGGTATCCTAAATTCAACCTGAAGGCTTTAACACAGACTATCAAACTGTCTATCAAACAAGATCATGGCCACTGGTCCCATCACCTCCTGGCAAATAGAAGGGGAAGAAATGGAGGCGGTGAGAGAGTTTACTTTCTTGGGCTCCTTGATCACTGCAGATGGTGACAGCAGTCACAAGATTAAAAGACACCTGCTTCTTGGGAGAAAAGCAATGACAAACCTAGATAGCATCCTAAAAAGCAGAGACATTACCTTGCCGACAAAGGTCCATATAGTTAAAGCTATATGGTTTTCCCAGTAGTGATGTATGGAAGTGAGAGCTGGACCATAAAGAAGGCTGATCGCCAAAGAATTTATGCTTTTGAATTCTGGTGCTGGAGGAGACTCTTGAGAGTCCCATGCCACCACTCTTGAGAGTCCCAATGGATCGGCAAGAAGATCAAACCTATCCATTCTGAAGGAAATCAGCCCTGAGTGCTCACTGAAAGGACAGATCCTGAAGCTGAGGCTCCAATACTTTGGCCACCTCATGACAAGAGAAGACTTCCTAGAAAAGACCCTTATGTTGGGAAAGATGGAGGGCACAAGAAGAAGGTGACGACAGAGGATGAGATGGTTGGACAGTGTTCTCGAAGCTACGAACATGAGTTTGACCAAACTGCAGAAGGCAGTGGAAGACAGGAGTGCCTGGCGTGCTATGGTCCATGGGGTCACGAAAAGTCCGACACGACTAAACGACTAAACAACAGCAACAACAATCAAACTCTTTGGCTGACATTTTTCTGGTAGTAAGGTAAAGGTAAAGGGACCCCTGACCATTAGGTCCAGTCATGACCGACTCTGGGGTTGCGGCGCTCATCTTGCGTTATTGGCTGAGGGAGCCAGCATACACCTTCCAGGTCATGTGGCCAGCATGACAAAGCTGCTTCTGGCAACCAGAGCAGCACACGGAAACGCCATTTACCTTCCCGCTGTAGCGGTACCTATTTATCTACTTGCACTTTGATGTGCTTTTGAACTGCTAGGTTGGCAGGAGCTGGGACTGAGCAACGGGAGCTCACCCTGTCACAGGGATTCAAAGCACCGACATTCTGATCGGCAAGCCCTAGGCTCTGTGGTTTAACCCACAGCACCACCCGCGTCCCTGATTTTCTGGTAGTAGTGGTGCTCAATATTTTTCAGAGATCAAGTACCCAACATAAATTATATCTCTAATTCTAACTTGTGCCCACGTCTGCAGAGGGTTAATGCTCTGGAGGGACAGACCGCTGAAGCTGCAGTGACCTCGCATGTGTGAAGCACGCACCTGGCCCCCTCAACATTCAGGGGCTCAGGGGCCCTTTCCAACAAATATTGAGAAATAAATGGTGTGCCTTAAATATAAGATGTGAACAAGACATTACATGATAGTATGTGATAATATATGAATGGTATATAATCACATACCGTATATATTGTCACACTATTGTGATGCTATTGGCATGCTATACTTTATTCCGGCCATCAGCCAGGACCATCCGCAGAAGCAGTTGAGTGAGAAGTAAGTGCACATGAAGGATTCGCTAACCCTCCGTCTGTGTTGCTGTGCATCAGTCCAGCCCCTGAAGTCCCATGGCTTCTTCCAGTTCCTCACAACTTCACCAAGTGGCGAGCCTTTTCTATTCATGTAGTCTCCACATGCAGTTTAGAATCTTTTTGTTCACTATATTTCAGAAATGAGGAGAAACATGTGACCTAAAAGCAGGGCCTGGCAGATCCTTTGTATCTGCATTCCCCCTTCTTGTGAGTATGCATGGTTTGCACTGAATATCTGCAGACCTATACAAATGCTCAGTTTCATCTGTTTGCAGGGGCATGATAAACTTCATTCTTCCTCACACTCCACTTACCATCAAGAAAAGCAAGCAGCTCTCATGCCTAGGGTGCAGCAGTGACTTGTATGGTGAGGGGGAACCACCCTTCAAACACTGGCATGCCTGCAGCTTACCTGAAGGGAGCAGGGGCACAGCAGAGCACGGTGGCAGCAAGTTTGAGGGTGCATGGGCACCCCGGCGGGGCCACTAGATTGACTCCACTAATACACCTGCACAGCCCTAGCCTCTCAGCCATCTTGTCCCAATGCAGCCTTGTCTGGCTGCACCAATGCTGGTGTTGGGAGGGCCAGCCGTTTGGTTTTTTTCCTGCTAGGCTAGTCTTTTACAAGGCTACATAAGTCTGCTTTTGTTCCTTTTGTAACCACCATTGATTGTGGATTTTGTAGGAGCATTGCCAGGTAGATTTTTCTGGTGCCAGCACCTTGTATCAGAAACCTGTATGGTACATGTGAAGCATCCTATAGATTTCTTTAATATTTACTAGCTACATGCTTCCAACAGTGCAGGAAGCTCTAGCCAGCATCCACTGCATTAGAATTTAGAACTGCAGCGTGAACTTAAAAGGCCTCTGATTGCTAATGCGATCAGAACGTGACTTTCCCCAAATGCCATGAAACCTGAGCTCTAACAAATCTTGTACAGAGACTCGCAGGAGATTCTAAATACTGCCATTCTGCTCCCTCATATTTTATACAAGCAATGCTTATTCAGGGTGTTGGCTGTACTCAGGGTTCCGAATGAATTTTTCAAAGGCTGGGCTAAAAGTTAATTTCAGTCTTTCTGGCATTATATTTGCATAGTTATCACATAAAGACTGTTATCCATTTTATATCTGTCAGCGATGATAAGCTACATATGGATGAGTAAAAGCCATTGATATGTTTGTGGAGCCTATGTTGCCTAGAAGAAAGTGTCAGACATGGCATTTCAGAGCAATGCATTCTTATATCTGGATATCAGGCGAGCTGAAAAATATGTACAATTCTGCGTCAACTGGCAGGTCCCTATTAAGAATGCATTTGAGGGTGTAAGTACAGAGGCAATACAGTGGTACCTCGGTTTAAGAACAGTCTGGTTTAAGAACGATTTGGTCTACAAACTCTGCAAAACTGGAAATAGTGTCTTAGTTTGAGAACTTTATCTCGGTCTAAGAACGGAATCTGAACGGTGGAAGGGCACTGGCGGCCGGAGGCCTCATTAGGGAAAGCATGCCTCGGTTTAAGATCGGTTTTGGGTTCAAGAATGGAGTTCCGGAATGGATTAAGTTCGTAAACTGAGGTGCCACTGTATAACACTTCAAAATCTGCTAGTGACTGACACACTAATTTATAAAGACAGTATAGATGTTTGTTTGATTTCTTTATAGGCACTGCTAACATATCTGTTGCAATTTGCACGTAATAGTGAATATGGAGAATGGATCTGTGGTGAGATAGCTATAAATATAGCAATAAATTATAGATCAGATTAGATATATTCTCATGCATGGGGATATTAGATGCAGAGCGCCAGAAACAGCAAAATGTAATGAAAACCTATTTGGCAGACAGTGTCTATCCAATCATTGTAATGTATTTGTGTTAAGATCATTTGGTATTCCATTTCAATAATGAGGAGGATAAAATGAACAAAACAACTGCAGGACTGTTGGGCAAATTAATAAGAGGTCTCATGTGTGCATATTTATTATTTATTTATCATTTGCAAATATTTCTTTCCTGTAATAATAATTTGTTCTGAGATTACACCATCAATGAACTGTGAATTTGTATGAGAGATGAAGTATAAGAAAACTGGTAATATTTTACTGCCTTGACTTCTCTCAGTGTAGGATTGTGCAACCTTGTGCAACATATAGCCCAGAGTTTACCATTAGATAGGACGATTGTTGTTTAAAGATGAGGGGGGTGATATGGCACCTTTCCTGTGTTCCATCCATTGGCTGCAGGTTCTAGCAAATATTATAATCAGATTGTTCATTAGCAAAGAAAATATAAAGAAAACAATTAGAATTGAAGACTCCAGAAAATCCAGATTGAACTGTGTCTTACTAAATTGACTGAGATGGCAGGGAGCCCTGGGGTGGAGGACAAATTGATACATGAACGTATCCTGCATCACAGAATGTGGGTCAAAGCCATCCTAATCCATAACCCATGCTTCTGGGGGGATTAGGACTCGGCAGAGGTGTCCCTTCACCACAGTGCCTCCCCAAAGACCAACAGAGCATACACCACCCCTGCGTTTGATGTAAAAAACCCAGACAGGGTGTTGTGGGGTCAGCGCAGGATCAGTGATGGATCCACTGGATCCAAAGACAATTTAATTCCTGGGAAGGGGTAAGATTTGGGCCTCTGTGCTACAGCTGCCTGGAGTTGGCAAAGCAAAATAGTTGGGAAATGCTCCCCTGCTCATCTTCGCCTTCCACACTTGCCAGCATGAGCCATTTCCCCTCTCCCTTGCCCCGCCCCACCAGCTACCATAGATATATATATGGTTTCATGTGAAAAAGATTTTTAAACGATTTTTAAAAGATTGAGGCCTATGCCCATTTACCTGGGCGTAAACCTCATTGAAATCAGTGGGACGTCCTTCAAAGTAAACTATCCTCGGAATTGTACTGTTAGGCTGCAATCCTAGACATACCGTATTTTTCCGTGTATAAGACTATATTTTTTCCTAAATTTTTGAAATTTAAAATAAGGGGTCGTCTTATACATGGATAGTGCATAGTGCATTTTCTTAATTTGGGGTTAAAAAAAATAGGGGTCATCTTATACATGGAAAAATACGGTACTTCCCTAGGAGTAGTTCCCATTGAATTATAGGGGACTTATTTCTGAGTGGACAAGTAACTAAAAAGACAGTAAGTCCTGTGATGTATTTATGTACCTTAAATAATCTTAATGCCCAATTAGGGAATTGAAGCATTGCGAGAGTAAAACATTAGTAAACTCTCTTTGGGATATAGAAGGTGGAAAATTCAAATGTAATGAGAATTTATGTTGTGAACAGTCACTGACACTGAACTTGAACTATGCTTTTATATCTTAATTTCAGCTCTATTTATTTTGTGTTAGGGTCATTTCTCTTAAACTAAAATGGTCAGTAAAATTTGGTCAAGCACTCATTTTGTAGTAATGCCATTGCTGCCATGCTTGGAAGTCAATGAGTCTGACAAAGAATATGTGAAGGTCTAATTTGTCACGTAGAATAAATATGATAGTGACTTTATTCTTCCTAAGCTTTCTGAATATAATCAAGAGCTAAAAAATATCCATTCTGGTATGCTTCCACTTCCAGATTCCATGCAATCTAGACCTGTAGGATGATATGATGATGTTTCACTTTTTATTTCCCACCATATATTAGATCTGAAGTTGCTGACATTATGTTCTTAATATTCTCACCATACTTTCCTTCCCAGCATCCCTTGTTTTGGAAGGAACTATGGGATCTGGGATCAAACAATTGTGGGAAGGCTTGTTTATTTATCTTTAGATTTATATGCCATATTTCCTTCAAAGAGTTCAAGTTGGCATACATGGTTCTCCTCCTCTTCATCTTCACAACAATCCTGTGAGGCAGGTCAGGCTGAGTGACTGGCCCAAGGTCACCCAGGGAGCTTCATGGCTGAGTGGGGGTTTGAACCCCGGTCATTGATACTCTAACCACTACACTACACCAGCTCCTGTCTTGAACTTTAAAAATTACAAGAATTATTTGAGAATAAGAAGGGGTTCATTACAGTATCTGATTCATTCTGAGGAGGAAAAAAAGAAAAGAAAAGCTTATTTTTATTTTTATTAATTATCATTATCATATTTGTGCCCCACCTTTTTCACACACCAGGACTCAAGGTGGATTAGGAAAGGGCTTTATGGACAAGGCCAAATGCAATCGGTTTCTCATGCAAATACATCCCAGGAGTCCATGGATTGGAGACACAAAGAGAGAGAACAAAAGCAATCCAATGGAGTATGAGCTAAAAGGTCTGACAGTCATTCCCAGATCCCTGCGATGAGGAGCCATTCCCCAGAGGTGATCTTTGCTTTGCCGCTGAGTATCCTCTTAGCAGGGAGCTGCGGTCAACCACAAGTTCCTGACAGGTGTAATTAACAAATAATGACATGTAATTAAGCAAATAAGGTGTTCTGTGTTATAGAATTGCAGAAAATCTAGCGACCCAAGAAATGAGCTAAAAGTGTGCAAAACATCCCCATTATTTCTGCAGAGATTTCCACTAAGCGTTTGATCACCAGCCCCAATCAAAATTAAATCTGGTATAATCAGACATCAGGGCTGTGCAGGATTGCACCAGGAAAATGCTAATATCCATATCAGAGATTGCATCTTGTAGATTACCAGGGAATCCCTATCCTGAGCCAGTAAAAGCTTTTTCTTTATCTTCTGAAGGCTCTCCAGAGAAATCATGTGCCAGCTCACAAAGTTGCCACAAAATGCCCATTTCAATGTATCTTTCTCATTTTGCTTCTTTTGTTTTCATTTTTCATACTCATACTTCTGTTTTCTCATAGTTATAGGAGCTGAAATTCTTATTTCAAACACAAACCATTTCCCAATCCAATCATTGAGGACCATCTTAGCACCTCTGGTTGTTGACACTTCAAAGTGATGGGAGGATGGGAAATCTTTAAATATACACAAACTAATGGCGTTAGCAGCTGCATTTGAGACACATTTCAGCTAAAAGCCTGCTGTTACGTGTAATAATCCCCTTTCCTTACTGAGGAAAAAGCATCTGAGTCACCCGAAGAAATGGGATTCATATTTTCTCCCAGACATGTCCTTTTTTTGTGCATGCTGTTTAAAGACTAAACTGTATAAAACAGAATTGACATGATGTAATTACTTGCCTCTTAAACTGTGCTAACTTAATTTGCTTTTCATTCCCAGGTATTTAAAAGACCATTATTTTCGCATCAGACATTACTGACTGCCAATTAAAGCATTAGATCGATGAAGTAGAGAGAGAAGAAGAGAGAATTTTGTTATAAAGATTTCCAGGTAGATCTACTGGTAGAGGAAAGAAAGGGAAAGAGTGTTTTACACACATAAAGGTAAAGGGACCCCTGACTGTTAGGTCCAGTCATGGACGACTCTGGGGTTGCGACGCTCATCTTGCCTTACTGGCCAAGGGAGCCGGCCTACTGCTTCCGGGTCATGTGGCCAGCATGACAAAGCCATTTCTGGCGAAACTAGAGCAGCACACGGAAACGCCATTTACCTTCCAGCCGGCGCGGTACCTATTTATCTACTTGCACTTGACGTGCTTTCGAACTGCTAGGTTGGCAGGAGCTGGGACCGAGCAACGGGAGCTCACCCCGTTGCGGGGATTTGAACCGCCGGCCTTCTGGTCGGCAAGCTCAGTGGTTTAATCCCTTCCCTTTCCTTGCATTCTTTCCCTTTACACACATACACACACAAATACATAACTATATCTTAATGAAGCTCCCTGCCCCTCAGCATCGCCAAAGAAAAATATATCAGTTGGGAAGGGAAGGAGAACTCTTTGTTGTCCAGCAGATACTCTTGGAAAAGTAATAGGAACTGAACCAAGCGGTTGCTGGAGTGTATGCGCATGTATGTGGGGTTTCAAGTACCCTTTCTTCTCTTGGATATATCATCTAAAGTTGTACCCAATAAGAGCGCCTTATCAGAGACTGTCAAAGTGCCATAGTTTGGCACCTGTTTGCTGGTATTATTATGTTTCTGCTGCCTGGATGCTTCTTACTAAGCCTAGTATTACAGCTTCCCTTGGATCTTTTCAACTGAATGATAAGAAATCATTATGTCCAGTGAAATGTGAAGCTAGGAATGCGTAGTAAGGAAGGTATAACCACCCAAAATGAAAATGCAAGTGCAGTCTCTTGTTACTCACTATCATTTTAAGCAATAAGAGATATAGTACTAAGATCTGTCTGTCATGTACAATTCTTTGAATTCAGGATGTTTTTCTCCCCTCTGCAGTTATAGAAAATGTTAGTACTTTGGAGGTGCAGAAAGTCATTGCAATTGCATTATGCATAAGAATGGTGCAGAAAGAGAATCTGGTTTAAAGGACTATATTTTCCCTCCTCTAAATGAGCATTAAAATATGGCATGAAAGGTCATTATAAGCACACCATTAAGACATTTTAATAAAGATGCTATTTCTCACAACGGTAATGTGATTATAATTTAAGGATTTAAGAATATTATAGAAAGTAGCTTAGTAGTTTTACCATGCTCATACACAATCTACTGGTTAGAGAAAAGAAAAGAGGAATAATATTTTGATTGTTCTAAAATTGTTTTTTTAAAAAAATATTGTCTAGGAAATTAAGTTTTTCCTCACTAGAAAGCAGGAATGAAATTTGTACACACACTTGTTAGAATTAGATTCCTAGAGAATCACACACTTGTTAGAATTAGATTCCTAGAGGATGTTATTATGATTGATATTTATTTATTTATTTATTTATTTATTTATACCCTGCCCATCTGGCTGGGTTTCCAGCCACTCTGGGCGGCTTCCAACAAAACATTAAAATACAATAATCTATTAAAGATTTAAAGCCTCCCTAAACAGAGCTGCCTTCAGATGTCTCCTAAAAGTCTGGTACTTGTTTTCCTCTTTGACATCTGTTGGGAGGGCGTTCCACAGGGCAGGCGCCACTACCGAGTAGGCCCTCTGCCTGGTTCCCTGTAACTTGGCTTCTCGCAGCAAGGGAACCGCCAGAAGGCCCTTGGCGCTGGATCTCAGTGTCCGAGCTGAGCAACACGGGTGGAGACGCTCCTTCAGGTATACTGGACCGAGGCCGTTTGGGCTTTAAAGGTCAGCACCAACATCAGGGTTCCCCAAACCTACCTGGCTTTGGGCTGGTACCCACAGCGCTGATCGCACAGTGGGCCGGGGGGTGGGGAAGCGTGCAGGCAGGCGGGAACACACGTCTGTGTGCATGCACACAAGCTATTTCCGGTGCACTTCCAGGTTGGAAAAGTGACAGAAATAGCTTGTGCACATGCGCACGGGTCTCCTCCAATCCAGAAATGGCCAGAAATGACGCTTGCACATGCGCGCAAGCTATTTCCAGTGCTTTTCTGACCCGGAAGTGGGCACCCACACCGCGCTGTGCCGGTAAGAGCGGGCGGCAGTAGCAGGTGGCGGGGATCATTGCAGGCCACATAAATGAGCCTCACAGGCCGCATCTGGCCCACGGGCTGTAGTTTGGGGAAGCCTGACCAACACTTTGAATTGTGTTCGGAAACTTTCCTCACTGGATTATTTGATTAACTACCAACTTGTGAGAACCTGTAGTTTGTCATCTAGAATCATTAGACTGATCCAATACTATTCCTAGTCAGAAAAGACCCATTGAAATTAATAGGCCGTGAAGCTGAGGCTCCAATACTTTGGCCACCTCATGAGAAGAGAAGAATCCTTGGAAAAGACCCTGATGTTGGGAAAGATTGAGGGCACTAGGAGAAGGGGACGGCAGAGGACAAGATGGCTGGACAGTGTTCTCGAAGCTACGAACATGAGTTTGACCAAACTGCGGGAGGCAGTGCAAGACAGGAGTGCCTGGCGTGCTATGGTCCATGGGGTCACGAAGAGTCGGACACGACTAAACGACTAAACAACAACAAACAGAGGGGCATTTAATTTAAGGTGATTCGGAGAGTTGATACATGTATGAGAAGCTCTGTGTTAACATTTGAGTGTGTAGTGAACAGAGAGAGCCATGAAAACGCTTTAGCCTGTCTTCAAAAAACTGCACAACTAGTTCCCAATTTCCAAGGGAGCTCTTTTCAAAGAGCATCTCCTTGTGCCCATTAACTTGGTTTAAAATAGATTGGAATAGATCTGTTTAAAACAGATTAAAATAGATTCCTCACTGATCGGATTGGGAAATGGTTTGTGTTTGAAATAAGAATTTCAGCTCCTATAACTATGAGAAAACAGAAGTATGAGTATGAAGAATGAAAACAAAAGATGTAAAATGAGAAAGATACAATGCATCAAGCAAATGCATCGAGTCCTTTGCAAAGTTTAGGGCTACCTGGAAGCATTCTATAAATGAAAAGTATTGTCATTACTGCTAATGTACAATTTAAAGCTTTTCTTTGATTTTTCACAATGTTGCAAGTCACCCTTGGCAACTGATTAGTTCCTTAAGATTTTGATGGGATAAACCATTCTCAGACTTACTCCTGGAGAGTTCCCAGTGTGATTTCTGTGTGATTATCATGAACATTAGGCAGAATGTATGTTTGGCTTTGGTGAGCCTCCACTAACAGGTCCCACTTTCTACAATGGCAGTACCTATCCAGCAAGATGAATCCAGATTTTTCTACAATGTTTAGGAGACCGATCAGCCTCTTCCTCTCATTTCACAAGACTCCTTCTGTTCCATCAGGTTGGGAACTAGAAGTGAGCCGCATCCACATAAGATTTTGCAGGGAAGTCAAACTGCCACAGTGAAGGGAAAAAATACCCCTAGGAGACAGATAGATAGACAAAGTGCCAGGAGCCACATTGACATTGTGTTTTCCAAACCTCTACTCATGATTGCTGGCACAGTGACTTTCAGGAGAAGAATCCCAGCCCAGTTTAATTAATCTTATTTCTAAGGTTTTACAACTTCATTTCTAAAAACGTTGCGGTGAAGAGTGGCTCCCTTCACTGTCCTGTGTACAGTCCTCTCCCTCACCACACTCTGAATTTAGTCCTTGAGTTAACATGAGTATCATGAGCCAAATCACCCTTTCTATATCCCGTGTTAGGACTTGTGTGCTACTCCTTATGCACCTAGAGCAGCGTCACTCAAAAACAATAGAAGGATATCAGCAGACTTTAGGTAACTCCAAAGTTTGTAGAAGTATGAGTAAGGTTTGGGGGAGGGGGCTAAGAGGGAGGGGGGAAACCCAATAGCCAAATAACGGCAGTGTGCATTTTGCGGCTACAGAATATTGACTTGGTGCTGTGGGAGGGTGAATGAAGTGGAATGGAGTACTGTACCATTGGGGAGGGCATGGCTGACTGGCTGACTGAAACAGTGAACTAGAATACTCCATTACATGTCCATTATGTACATTGGGATATTTGCCCCCCCTCCCCTTATAACAACCTTGTTGTTGTTGTTTAGTCGTTTAGTCGTGTCCGACTCTTCGTGACCCCATGGACCAGAGCACGCCAGGCACTCCTGTCTTCCACTGCCTCCCGCAGTTTGGTCAAACTCATGTTCGTAGCTTCGAGAACACTGTCCAACCTAGGAGCATGGTTAAGAGAACTGGCTCAAGGTCACCCAAGAGGTGACATATGTCCATGTGGGGACATGATCCTAGTCCTCCCTAGCTGTCTGTCCCCCCCCCCCAATTGTGAATTGCTTCTCATAAAACATCCCAAAGTGATTTAGCAATAAATAAAAAAATCAACAATAAATGTGTGTGTGCATAATGATGGCTTTGAAAAGCAGAAAAAATAGAAAGTTAGAGAAAATAGAAAGTTGTCCTCTTGATTCGTTTCTTTTGATAGCTCAGTGATTCCCAGACTGGGTGTCAACAGGACACAATGATGGACTTTGAGTCATGAGTAGAGGTGGAAGGAGGCACGGTTTCCCATCTCATTCTGTGTTCATCGCAATCGGCACTGTTTCCATTCCATCACGTTTTGGTTTCCACTAAAACTTTTCTTATTCATAGCTATCTCCTATTGTTGAAACATAATTAATTACTTAATTTCAATGCATTTCAATGGTAGAAAATTTTTAAAAAATGCAGAAAATAACAGAATTATTTATATAACATTTGCGGACAAAAACAAACAAACAAACAAATACCATTCATATTTGCTTGCCTGATTTCCATTCTGACTTCAGAACAACATGCAAATTGTGTCAGTTTCCACTTCCATTTCTGGTTCCAACAGAATTCTCGGATACCCTACTTGTGAGTAGGGCAGAAGTGTGCCTTGAAAGATGACTGTGATTCTGGGTCCACCCACTACTCAAATGATGCTTAGAGTAGGGAATCATTGCAGCATTGACCCTACACTCAGAGTGACAGTATCCTCCTGAGAGGAGTAAGAAGGATATCCAAAGATTTCTTGATGAAGTGGATATTACATATGGGGGAAACCCTAAAGCGCTGTCTCATCCCTGGGACATGACTAACATTGGAAAGCAGCAGCAAAAAAAATAGCAACAAATAAAACCACCCAACTTGGGCTGATAAAATCATTAAAATGAACAGAATAATTCCACACTGGCTCTTTTTGGAAACTGCTTAAATATTTTATTGCAATTAAGCAGTGTAGAAAGGTTGTGTAATAAATTAAGGGCAGTGAAATATACTTCTAAAGAAAAAAACATTTGGAACATTTAGGTCTCTAGCACCCCTTCGAAGGCTTGCAGTTATGAAGGCATACAAACTCAGCTGGAGTAGAGTTACATAAACACGGGGCCACTGCTATAAAGGCCATCTCCTCACCCCTGTTAGCCTAATTGCTTACACCTGCAGGTACATAACTTGGGCATTCCTCCAAAGGCTTTTTTTGAAGCTTAATCTGCTTTTACTCCAGGAATGATTTTAAAGGGACAATATACATTTAGACTAGTAGGAATCTTAAAAATGCACAAGCAATAATACACATCACTCATCCACCTCTTAATTACTTAAAAGTAAGAAAGAGACAATTCCCACACTCCTCCCATCATAAGGGACTTTGGGAGAAAGGAAATTCCCTTTTACTCCCTGTCCCCACCTAAACCAATTTGCCTGCAATTTGGTAGACTTAATTCACTCTGAAAAGGCCCATTTGCCAGTAAGTTTCATCCACTTTGTCCAAAAAGGGAAATTTATAGCTCTTTTTGATTCTTCTCTGTAGTGACTGAGAGGACACAGAGCTTTGTTTTATATGGAGTGGCTTTGAACCTGAAACAAAGACAGCAGTGGTGAGTGTACAAGTGATTTGGAGACTCCAAACTTTTTAAATGCACAGATACAAGTTAAATTGTGGGTCCCATGTATTTTCCTACCATATACTGCAAAAAGCAACAACACAACTTCACCATTTAATGAAACCAGGGTGCATGTGTGTGTGCCTATGTGCACTCTGAGAGATCACAGCTTGAGAAAGCTGCAAAATACAATTACCTTTATTGTTACATCTCCCCAATTAAGTTTATTTCCCAGACCACAGCAGTGACCTTTCAGTCAGCTAAAATCTCTTCCTTCCCTCCTTACATTAACAAAAGTTGGCCTTCGCATGCATTATTCACTGGCTGCACTTTGAAACAGAAGCCTTTGGTGTGTTTAGAAGAATGACTTAAAAAATGGATGCACTCTTTTTGTCGCCGAGCGCAGTCTTGGTCTCTGGGAGCGCAAACAAGAAGTGCTGACAGAGTGATTAAAGTGAAGTTCTTGGCTTCTTGTTTTAGAA
The DNA here is from genome assembly GCF_963506605.1 of Zootoca vivipara. Lineage (NCBI taxonomy): Eukaryota > Metazoa > Chordata > Lepidosauria > Squamata > Lacertidae > Zootoca > Zootoca vivipara. Next base: position 3,605,847 of record NC_083286.1, read on the forward strand.
AGGTTTGATGTTGTATTTTGTATTATTAATGAGCACAAGACTCAAGATTAGAAACCCAGCAGTGATGCTTTCTTTTGCAGCTGACCTTGCAATCTGGCAGCCTTTCTTTTTCCTCCAAAGCTCACTTCAGTCAGAAAGTATCCCCCAAATCAGGTTTAATCGTGTGGCTTCCACTCCTATCCACATCACTGTAAATGACAACTCAGATAAGGAAATGCCCAGGTAATTGGTGGGGACAATTTCCTCTGGTTCTGTTGCTTATTTGGATTGCATGTCCACACAACACATACATTACTTCAGGTGTATCTGCTAGAGGCTTGTCATGATAGCCACCTTCAGGTATCTAAATGGCTATCACATGGAACAAGCTTGCTTTCTCCTGCTCTGGCGGGGGGCGAGGAGGGGTAGGACCCAAACCAATGGCTTTAAGTTACAAGAAAGGAGATTCTGGCCAACCTTCAGGAAGAATTCTCTGGCAGTAAGAACAGTGGAACAGACTCCCATGAGAGATGGGGGACTCTCCTTCCTTGGAGTTTTCTGTGTCATCACAGTGTGGCAGTAGTCATGCATCTAATTTGTGCTCCCCATAGTTTCAGTTTCTGAAATACGTTGAAGTGATGGGTACGGCAGCATCAGTTCTCTGCTCGGCTCAAGTTTCAATAGGGGAAGAAGTCTGGGTTCAAATCAGTTGTCTTTTTTCCTACTTAAAGGACCCAAAGCCCAGTATTCTCTTTCCAACACTGAGGTTCCACCCTGTCATAGTCTGCCTCCAACATCTTGTTCTGGAAGATATGCTATCAGTGAACACTGGGATATGCAAATCTGCCTATTTCCAGTGCATGTCACTTTTTTCCATTTCTACCCATAACTCCACTCCATTCTGACTCTACATTAATCTGTGAAGTTTCAAGTAAACCCACCCTCTTAAAATGTATATTTAAATTTGTATCTTCTCACAAAATGCATATTTAAAGATGGAGCAGTTTCATTACAGTTCTGCATTAATTTGTGAATTTAATTATCTCTCTCTCAAAATACATATTTACACATGTAAAGGTAAAGGGACCCCTGACCATTAGGTCCAGTCGTGACCGACTCTGGGGTTGCGGCGCTCATCTTGCGTTATTGGCCAAGGGAGCCGGCGTACAGCTTCCAGGTCATGTGGCCAGCATGACAAAGCCGCTTCTAGCGAACCAGAGCAGCACACGGAAACACCGTTTACCTTCCCACTGTAGCAGTTCCTATTTATCTACTTGCACTTTGACATGCTTTCCAACTGCTAGGTGGGCAGGAGCAGGGACCGAGCAATGGGAGCTCACCCCATTGCGGGGATTCGAACCGCTGACCTTCTGATCGGCAAGCCCAGGCTCTGTGGTTTAACCCACAGCGCCACCCATGTCCCTTCTATTCACACATGTACTGCCTCTCAAAATACATAGAATCACATTTCAATGTGTATTTTCCCCTCAAAATTTTGATGCATGTTTGGATCCACATAAGCTGCTGAGAACTGCATTGCAACATTCTGAGGGGTATGAAATCCAGTGGATAGCTGAATTCCAATCTGCACATTAGTCATTTGTTCAGGAATTCATAAAGATTGATTTCCTCAAGCATCTCTAACTGAACACTATATTGCCAATTAGCTATCTTTACTAATAGCCACCAGGAGACCTAGCCTCCATGTCCCCGTGTGAAAATCTGAATGGATGATATGTATTAAATCAGCATAATCACCTACCTTGCTGGATCTACTACTCCCATTCACAGGAGTCTTAGTCAAATCTTCCACAGGCACATTCAGAATTCTTTGGGGAAACTCCTGTTTGTATTGTATTGTATTGTATTGTATTGTATTGTATTGTATTGTATTGTATTGTATTGTATTGTATTGTATTGTATTGTATTGTGTCTGTCTTTGACTCTACACCCATGTGAATGATAAAGAATTGCCCAGGAAAAACAGTCAATTCATTAGCGTACAGTTTGCCTATACAACAAGCTTGTGTTGTGTGGCTGATTCTGTTCTACAATAGTAAACCAGAGATTGGGGAAACTGTGTCTGAAAGGGGTGACTATAGTAGAAGGGTATGAGTTTGTCACACTGACTCTGTTCTTTGCTCTAGCACAGGCATCCCTAAACTTTGGCCCTCCAGATGTTTTGGACTACAATTCCCATCATCCCTGACCACTGGTCCTGTTGGCTAGGGATCATGGGAGTTGTAGGCCAAAACATCTGGAGGGCCGCAGTTTGGGGGTGCCTGCTCTAGCAAACGTTTGCATGGAGGCTGGCCATTCTTGAGTGCCTCTGCAAGCGCCAGACCTACTGACTCAGAGTAGAAGGCATGCTGCAACAAAATATGGCAGTCACTAGGACACTTGTGGAAGCAGATGCTATCATGCAACCTAGTAACAGGAGACAGGCAATGCTTCAGCCAGATTTTATGGATTTGTGAAGAAAATAATTTTTAGAAGTCAAAGGGAGTCCATGTATTTAATTGCTACCTTATTTAATTGCTACCTTTATATGCCACTTGCCCTCCAAGGAGTCTGCAGCAACATGGTGGTTCTCCACAACCATCCATTTATCCCTACCTTTAAAAAACAAACAATCAGGGAAGGTATTTGAATCTCCCTTTAATGATCAGTAGTGCAGCTAGAGTGCAACTTTAACCAGTTGTGCAACTTTGGGGCAGGACCCAGGAGGTTCCTAAATGGCCCCCAGGGGTGGAGCCAGGGGTGAACATGGCTTCAATGGCCAGAGGTTCCTCCTCCATCTGCTGCTGCTGCTGCTGCCACTGGCAGGGGGCTGCTTCAACCCTCCTTCCCCTCCATAACAGCAGGAGGAGCCGGCCACTGAAGCCCGCTGCACTTGGCTCTGCGCTCGGCCTCCTCTGTCCCTTGATTTTTTGGACAAGGCGGCAGCCCCCTCCCAAAAATATTGGAGGGCCCTAAAAGAGCTCAGTCCCCAGGAACTGACACCCCTGGCAGCAGGGAAGTCCGTGTGGCCACACAGGTTGGGGCACCAGATTGGATTTGCTGAGGTACCTGCACAGCCCTGACCTTCAACCAAGATCTTAAGGATTGGGTGGTTATGTCTCAACAAAATGCCTTCCCTCTTCCCACAATAGTATGGATAATTTTAGAAGGCCATTTTTTTCTCAGCTGCACCATTCATAGGATCCAGGAAAGACATGTTGCCTAGCTTGTTCCTTGACTGCCAGATGTAATCCCTCAGCATTGACAGAGATCATGCCATAGGCATATTGGTATAGAATTTCATCTAAGCCAGTAGGTAGTGTCTGATTTGCTACAACTTAACCTCCTACAAAGACTGAACCTGACTCGCTTTGCTCAAATGTCCCAAGGGCTGCAGCAACTTAGATGTCACAATTACAAGACTTGCAACCGAAACTATTCTTTGCACTTATACTTACAAGGAAGACAGTGAAAAAAAGGACACTTAGAAGGTTTGTTGGAGTTTGCATGGCTGAAGTAATACAGAACAGCAAGAGATACAGAGAGAGCAAGCCCACAAGTTCATCTGATGACATTCCCTAAGGATAATGCTTGCTTCCCACAATGAAAGCACTTATCTTTTAAAATTGCACAAGGCTTCTAGATATTGCTACTGAGTTTCCTTTGGCATACTAAAGTCAGTCAAGGAATGTGCACCCTTCAAGAAAAGTTCTGTAGGTCTTTTTTGAGAGAAAGAAAGAAAGAAAGAAAGAAAGAAAGAAAGAAAGAAAGAAAGAAAGAAAGAGAAAGAAAGAAAGAAAGAAAAAGACGAGGAAGCAAAGGCCAGTTTGGGTGAAAATTAGCACCATTTTCTCATCTTAAGTAGAGCTATGTTAAATTTTACATAGAATTCACTCTGCCCTGTGCTGTCCCTTTGAAAGCTTTACTCCGGCAGAGATGGGTGCATTGCCTTTAAAACAGAAGCCTGCAAAAGTCATTCAACTACAGGGAGAACAGACTGGAGGTACAGAATCCAGCTTGATCCATGTGCTGCTGCATTGATATAGAAATGGCTGCAAGGTGCCCTTTTATCTGGTGGGTTATTTTTTACGAACTATGATTATCGATATACATGTATTTAAAATGATTTTTATTCTATGACAACAACAAAAATGTCTGCTGCCCTTTTTTTAAAGATGGGCAATGACCCACTGGTTCATGTCAGGACTGAGGGAGAAATAGGCAAAGCCTTTTTCCTCACAAAAGAAAAATTGCTCAGTTTATTTCTGAGTCAATATAAATTCACCCCTGATCTTGTTAGACCATCAGTGGTGCTCTAGCCATGGAGAAAGGGAAAGAGGGAGGTCTTTTCTTTCCCCCCTGTGTGGCACACTAGTAGTGCACCAGGACAAAACTACATTTCCCAAGGGCCTCTGGGCCTGGCATCCTGGAGCACCACCTGCATGCTAAAGAAGGAAAGCCTTATCTGGCTCTCCCAGCCATATAAGGATTGCTTAAAGAAATTGGGGGTTTGGAGAATGGGGTTTAAATGGTGAATTCATCTCCAGTGTAGATTTTTGACATTATAGCACCCAAGTCTGGGCTTTGCTAGAATTTCTGATGTATCCTATGACATTCTAGCTGGCATCTTATGGTTTTATTCATCAGTTTGATAGTTTTGTTCCCCTTGGTTTATGTTCTTTTTGAACTTTGATGGAATAGATTATCAGATTTCTCTCTCTTTCTGCCTTGTCCAGAAAAGATGCTTATGCTGAGAGCCATAGCAATTTAGATTGCTAAAGTCTTCCTTGAGGATATCACATTCATATATTTATATTTATTCATTCAATTTTTATCCTGCTCTTCCTCCCAAAGGACACCATGTTTATTTTGACTCGTGCTGAGAACCTGCTGGAAATTGGGGCTTCCTTCTATACACAGAGCAAAGAGATATGTGTGTCAGGAGTGCCAACTGGAATAAAATATTGGGGGGGCCCAAGTAAGCCCCGTCCCGCATAATCGATCACATGACGCAGCACACACAAACACATCATTTGAATGGAAATGCACATCAACTTGGGGAGGGGGATAGTGCCATCAGATACTTTGTTGGGGTGGGCTGAAGGGACCTCAGCTCCTAGGAGTTGGTTTCTATGATATATGTGCTTGTCACACATACTAATTTTCACACAAGGTAAAAAATGTGCAGGAAATTGCCATGGATATTGGCCACCCATGGTTTTGAAGCCATTTTTGCCTCATTCATGGGAGTTGTCCACTCGGCTGATGAATGTAAGAGGTGAATGAGAGATAGGTGAACTCTTTTTGGATAAATTTGGAATTTTGTTTGGCTCATTGAGGTACAGACTAAAATGGCTCAGCTTACTTATTTTCTTTGATTCCAACATTTGGGGCCCACATGGTCAGATTCCAAATACTGTAACATCATCTGGATTATTTTATTACATTTATCCTCTTACTCTGGCAGATCCATATTTTAAAACTGCACACCAGAATGGCAAGGCAATTCACTAGGTTTCGAATTTATTTTGGCCATTATTTTGATCAGAGTTTTTGTTTTCTGCTCAGTGTAAAAGTACAAGATGAGACTGTGAACATTAAGGGGTTTTTTCCCCTCCTGTGATCAGAATGAAATGTTGCAACAGAGGGAAATTAAACACCAATTATTTTTCAAGTCAGGGAAAATTATGGCCCACAACATCAAAGACTTGTGTTTAGAGAAATAAAAGGGCTATGGCAAGCTCTATTCTTTGGCATGTAACTCTTTATAGGGAGCTTTCCTTATTGATCAGAAATATAGGGTGCCTAGGACTGTAGAATAGGAAATGGAGTTTTTGATTCTTGGGAAGTTACTCATCTTGAGTTGGAAACATTGCTGTGTAGTCTAAACTTAGGCAACAAAGCTATATATATATGAGAAACCTGCAAGATTTTCCAAAAGATTTTCTTCTTTTATGATTACTTTTAATTGATCTTATCCGCTGTATGTTTTATGTACACCACTTAAAAGCATCATCAATTAAGTGATATAAAAACAGCTTAGGGACCCAGGTGGCGCTGTGGGTTTTGCTCTTATATCTAATAGATCAGCCTTCCTGTTTAGAATAAATTTCAAATTTAGATAGCAATATTCTTACACCTACTTCAGATAATGAAATAAGAGCCGAATTTTAAGGGGACCCAGGTGGCGCTGTGGGTTAAACCACTGAGCCTAGGGCTTGCCGATCAGCAGGTCGGCTGTTCGAATCCCTGTGACGGGGTGAGCTCCTGTTGCTCAGTCCCAGCTCCTGCCAACCTAGCAGTTCGAAAGCACGTCAAAATGCAAGTAGATAAATAGGAACCGCTACAGCGGGAAGGTAAATGGTGTTTCCATGTGCTGCTCTGGTTTGCCAGAAGCGGCTTTGTCATGCTGGCCACATGACCTGGAAGCTATACGTCGGCTCCCTCGGCCAATAACACGAGATGAGCGCGCAACCCCAGAGTTGGTCACGACTGGACCTAATGGTCAGGGGTCCCTTTACCTTTACCTAAAAACAGCTTAAATAAATAAATAAATAAGATTTACAAGTCAATCTTATATATGTTTACTCTGCCCACTGAAGTCCTTTTCAGGCGTTATGAAAGCAGAAATGTCAACATGTGAGAGGGCAGTGGACATGAGTGCACTGCTACCACATTCCACCATTGCAGAAAGTGCTGGTCTGAAGCAGGGGGGCCTTTTGTATCTGTAAGGACTCCCCATGTGTTTCAAACCCCAATTTTCCATACAGTCACCTTCCAACAGTTGAAACAGGCTGAAATGGCAGTGGAGAGATGGAAGAGCTAGCACACTCATTTCTGCTATCCCTCAAGGGTTTACATTTTCCTCCTCATAACCTGCAGCGGGTGATTGTTCTTAGGTCAGTTGGTCCCGGATAAATTGAGGTCAGCCTCTATGCACAATCCTACAACCATGGACCTCAACCTTCCGAGGTCAGATCTTGCCCTGCAAGGCCAGGCCTCATTTGGAACAGAAGATCTGAACTATCTTATAGCCCCCAGAATTTTCATGTTTAGCATTTTTCAAGGAAAGCAGAAAACTCTGGCAGAACTGCTAATATATATTTTAATACAAAATACTTGACATCTGGTTGTCTGCAAACATAGCTGGTTTGCCAAAGAAAGTATTATGGCCTGCATTTTTTTTTATAAAGAGAAAATTGTAGGGCTTAACAGACAGACTGTGTATGCCAGCTGGGGGCACAGACAAACCGCTGCACCAACCTGGAACTTGCACAGCCACTGGGCCAGCTTGAGCCCAGTGTCATTATATGGCTCATGGTGCCGCAGATCCCAGGCAGACTCAAACCCTCCTCACCCCTGGAATGCCACAGAGCATTCTGCAGGATTCTACCACCAGGCATTTCCGCTTCTCCACACACTGAAGGGACAGTGCTGGCACAGTGACACAGACATCACCATGTGGGCAGAGGGCATCAAGGCTGTCCCTCTGCCCAATCCTCTCTCACTTCAGCCCAGTGCAAAAGGGGTTTGGATTGCAGCACCAAACATCTAATTTCTTTGTGTATTAGAAAGCAATCCACAATGATTCAGCTCTTCCACAATGATTATTACCCCACTGAACTAAACGTTATGACAGTTACGTGGACCATAAATAACACAAGGTAAGAGCCTAAAGAAGAACATTTTATCTGTGGTTTCCTCAAGCAGCTTCTTGTCTTGATTAGTGAAATGGAGCAATCTATGCCACTAAGATCCTGCTCATTTAATCCTTTTAATGCAACCTAATAAGACTCCTAATAAGAGTCTTTGAATCAGTACAGGTGCTGTCACCAACTCACAGAGCAACAACATCCTCTAAAGCCAGGGTTCACTTTTTAGGGAGAAAAATTCTCTCTTGGATTTGTCAAAATGTGTGAAAATCAACCTGGCATAAAAACAGATCCAGCTGGTGAGTCTTATTATTTTTTATTTATTTTGCATTTATTCATACTGTAGGATTGTCACTTGAGGGAATGTGACACTCCTATTTATTATGGTAATTCTACTATCTCAACCATGAACTGGGAAAACAATTGAGCATGACTGGTTCTTTCAATCATATTTTACAGAACATTTTGTATTATCTTTATTATAAAAGTTTATTTTTGGTGAAAGCTGTGAATAGATAAATAAAGTAAAGGAAATATTGGGATTTTACTGTGGATTGAATATTATCAAGAAAGATGACGAATTAAATTTAGCAGACACAAATTTTCTTCAGATATTAAGGCATTTTTGATGCAGGAACAGGGAACATGGTGGCCCTTAGACCTTGCTGGACTACAACTCCCATCATGGCTGACCATGGCTATGCTGACTGGGGCTCATGGGCGTACCCAGGATCAAAACTAGGGGGGCAGGCAAGCCACGGGGCCCGGCCAGGCCCCCCAGGCACCCGATTGGCTGGCGATGACATGGCTGGGATCCCCCAGGAGGCGTGGTCAATGTCCACGCCCCCTGGAGAGGAGGGGGTGGTCACCCTGAGAGAGAGACCGAGAGAGAGGCAGAGAGGAGCCTGGTGAAGGTGGCAGGGAGGAGGAACTCAAGCGCTTTCTCTCCCGCCCTTGCCACAGCTCCTCAGACTCACTCCGCTCCACTCCTGCTGCAAACGCCAAGTTGCGACCATCGATTGCCGCCAAACTTGCCCACAAGTACAAGGGCGAAGAGGGCGAGAGGAGCTGCTGCAGCAGGCTCCTCTAGCTAGCCTCTTCCTCCTCAGCGCAGAGTGGTAGCTCCGGAGCCCGATCCTGTGGCGGAGGCGACCGTAGCGAAGCGCGCACACACACACACACCCCTCCCCGCCGAAGCAGCTCGGGAGACGGGTGGGAGGGGAAAGAGGCGGGAATGCACACCTCCTCCTCGCGCGATTGGCTGGCTATGTTGTCCACGCCCCCCCCCCCCCCCGAGGGGAGGCAGCGGTCACATGGTTCTTCGCAACCACTTTTCCCCGTCGGCCACTTTTTGCACTGGAAAAAAACAAACAGTGCGATGCTACAGCTCGCGACGCTTTTTTCGCGGCACTTCCCCCCTTCCTTTTTAGCTTCTAGGGGGGGCAGCTGCCCCCCCTGCCCCCCTGGGTACGCCCAAGCTGGGGCTGATGAGATTCAGAGTCTAGCAACATCTGTAGGGTCATAAGCTCCCCAGCCCTGATCTATGGGGTCTAAAGTGAACCTTAGAAATTTGAATAGAACAAGAGATCCCTGGCTTCTCCTAAAACCACACACAGGCAACTTCATTAGAGCAAAGCGGCAGAACTGCACATGCATCATATGTGTGATCTAGACACTGTAAACATGAACATGGGCCCAGCTCTGAAGAGTTTATGCATGGACAGCTCATATGCAAGTGAGTTGTGGGAAGATGTTATGCTGAATGTGTGTAGTCTATGGTCAATGGGCAGAATGCTAATTCTTCTGTGTTAATTAATGTTGCGTGATCACATCACCTACACAATTCTCTGGGGTGTGTGTGTGTGTGTGTGTGTGTGTGTGTGTATAAAGAGGCTCAGGCTCCCAAGCCAGCTTTATTACACATCTGTCTGACTCTGCAAAGGTAGTAGATAGTGAAGTCCAAGAGAATCCAGTTAGCTCTGGATTTTTTTTATTTATTTTTTTTGGATTTTTTCCAATGGAAAAAGACCTAACTTTTTTCTCAGATGATAATCAGTCTGGAGCCATTTGGACTATATATGGACTACAAGAGATTTAGCCCCGAGGATAAATAAAGCAGAGATTTGTCCAAAGACTTGTTCTGATCATAATGCTGTTTTATTGGAATTAAAATTGTTTCCCCGGGGTTCTTTTAGATGGAAGATGAATGAGGCATTGTTGAGAAAAGAACAGATAGCAGAGAAAGCCCAGAAAACCTTAAAGGACTATTTTGAAATGAATCTGAATTCATCTACAGAGAAAAGGATGATCTGGGATGCAAGCAAAGTGGTAATGAGAGGTTTCATGATTCAACAGAATGCAATAAGGAAGAAGGCACAGAATGAGAAAAAAGAGGCTATTTTGAACCAATTAAAATAAAAAAAGAGGAGTAATCCAAAGAACCAACAGGTTCAAAAAGAAACAAAGGCACTACAGATGCAGTTCTCACAATTGATCATAGCTGCCAAGTTATCCCTTTTTTAAAGGGATTTTCCCTTATGCTGAATAGGCTTCCTCGCGAGAAAAGGGAAAACTTGGCAGCTATGCAATTGATAAATCTGGAGATTGAATGGAAAATTAAAATGATGAAACAAAGAACTTTTGAATCGGCAAATAAATGTGGTAAGCTGCTTGCTTGGCAATTGAATAAGAACATTGAGATAAGAATAAGATAAGATAAGGATAAGAACATTGAGAATCCTGTGGAAATTAGAAAATGTTTTCAAAAATATTATAAACAGTTATATAAAAGAGAGAAAGATGAATTGGGAAAAAATAGAACAGTTTTTGGACAAAAATGGATTGCAGAAAATTCCTGAGGAAAAGAGACCCTGCTCAATCACCAGATTTCAAGACAAGAAGTTAAATTAGCAATTAACCAAATGCAATTAGGCAAGGCACCAAGACCGGATGGTTTGACAGCAAAATATTATAAGACACTTAAGGACTGGCTGATTCAGCCACTGATGGATGTCTGCAATGAAATATTATGGGGGGGGGGACACCCGAGACCTGGCGAGAGGCGTATATTACATTGATACCAATTTCCTTATTAAATGTGAATTACAATTTTTTTGCAAATATTTTGGCTTCAAGATTGAAAAAGGTTTTGAATGAACATATACATCATGATCAAGCAGGTTTTTTACCTGGAAGGCATATGAAGGATAATATTAGGAATATAATAGATGTATTAGAGAAGCTAGAGGTGAAAAAGAATTCTAAAGCTATGTTAATGTTTATTGATGCAGAGAAAGCCTTTGATAATGTTTCTTGGAGTTTTATGAAGAAAATTTTTGAGAAGATGGAGATTGGGCAAAGCTTTTTGAATGGTCTAAATGCAATTTATTCTGAGCAGAAAGCAAAAACAATAGTAAACAATGTGGCATCAGAAGAAATTAGAATTGAGAAGGGTACCAGGCAAGGGTGTCCTTTATCTCCCCCTGTTGTTTATTTCAGTTCTGGAAGTCTTGCTATCTATGATAAGAAAAGATGAAGAGATAAAAGGGGTGGGTGTGGGTTCTAAACAGTTCAAATTAAAAGCCTTTGCAGATGACTTAGTACTGACTTTACAAGCTCCAGAAATCAGTGCAATTAAAGCACTGAAAGTGATACAGGAGTTTGGAAGTGTTGCAGGATTCAAACTGAACAAGAGTAAAACCAAAGTTCTAGATAAGAATTTAACAATAGAGGAAAGAAATAATCTACAGGAAGCCACTAGTTTGTCATTTGTCAAGAAGGTGAAATACCTAGGTATAAATATGACAGCTAAAAATTTGAATTTGTATAAATATAATTATGATAAATTATAGAATGAAATTAAGAGAGATTTGGATATCTGGACAAATTTGAAGTTGTCTTTGTTGGGCCGAATTTCAGTCATGAAAATGAATGTATTGCCAAAAATGTTATTTTTATTTCAAGCATTGCTTATCATTGATAAGATGAATTGTTTTAAGGAATGGCAAAAAACATTGTCCAAATTTATCTGGCAGGGGAAAAAACCCAGAATCAAATATAAGATTTTAACAGATTCAAAAGATAGAGGGGGATTCTCTCTGCCAGATTTAAAGATTTATTATGAAGCAGCTGCTTTCTGTTGGATGAAAGAATGGTTTTTGCTAGAGATAACTGATGGATTAGATCTGGAAGGCTTCGATAATGCATTTGGTTGACATGCATATTTATGGTATGATAAGATTAAGGCCCACAAAGGTTTCAAAAATCATATAGTTAGAAAATCATTGTTTAATGTTTGGAGTAGATATAAAGATTTGTTAGAAAGAAAAACACCTAAATGGATTTCACCATTGGAGGCGAAGGCTCATGAAAGATTGAACATAGAAACCAAGTGGTTGACGTTTGGAGATATTTTATTAGAAGAAGGAGACCAATTAAAGATGAAGTCATATGAACAGTTGAAAGATAAGGTTGATGATGGTTTCAATATTATCAGATTAATGAAGTGTTTAAAATGGACAGGAAAACTGGTTTTCAATCAGAAAAATCCAAGTTGGAAACGGAATTTTTAGAATCAAAAACCAAAAGTCTTTCTAAGATGTATAATTTATTGCTGGAGTGGCACACAAAAGATGAACAAGGGAAATCTGTGATGATTGATTGGGCGAAAGATGTGGGACATAATATTATGATGGAGGATTGGGAAAGGTTGTGGAAAAAGAATATAAAGTTTACAGCATGTAAAGTTTTGAAAGAAAATTTGATGAAAATGATGTATAGGTGGTATTTAACACCGGTTAAATTAGCAAAAAATTATCATCTACATGATAACAAATGCTGAAAATGCAAAGCCGTGGAAGGAACCTTTTACCATATGTGGTGGACTTGCCCAGTAGTAAAGGACTTCTGGGAAAAGATTTATAATGAATTAAAGATAGTGTTGAAAAACACATTTATTAAGAAACCAGAGGCCTTTCTATTGGGTATAGTTGGGAAAGAAATCCCAAAGAAAGATGTTTATTTTTTTCTGTATGCCACAACAGCAGCAAGAATATTGATAGCTAAGAATTGGAAAACACAAGAGGTACCAACTGTGGAAGAATGGCAAATGAAAATGATGGAATAAATGGAACTAGCTGAACTGACTGGGAGACTATGCAATCAGGGAGAAGAGTCGGGGGAAGAAGTTAGGAAGAAATTTAAAGTATATTTAAAGAAATATTGCAAAATTGATTAGTATGAAGTGATCTGGAAGTGTATAGAAACTGCAGGTTTAGAATTTATAGGCTAATTTTTGAGGAAAGGTTAATATAAACTGTGTATGAGTTAAAGTTAGGATATAGAAATTGCTAAAGATGATTGTTAATGAAGCGCAGATAGGGGGAATTCGAGGAAGTCACCCCAAAATGTGAAGAAAAGATTAAGAATGGAGAAAGATATATTATTGTGGTTTTTGTGTTTATTGTTATGTATATGTTTTATTGTGGTTGTTGTTTTATTGTGTTTTAAGTATAAAAAGAATAAAAATTAATTGGGGGGGGGGGGAGAGAATCCAGTTAGCTCAGAAGGACAAGAGTCAAACTGAAGTGTTTATTTCTGAACATTAATTGTCCCTCTGACAGCCAGCCTTAAAGTTTTGCTGTTGCCAGGACTCCTGTTCTTTGGTTGGAATAATTACGTTGAGGACAGGAAGGGAGAGACTGTTCCAACACAGGATAGCCAAGGAGAATAGTGATGTTAAAATAATCCAAGGGATCACATGAGAAGTATTTGCCAATAGTTTAACCATATCATTCTATTGCACTTTTGTAAAATAATGTTACATTCAATCCTTCAATGCAGAAGGATTTGGTTTTATATATTAACTATTGTATTTAAAAGGTAGTGGGGGGGAAGTTAAATTTAGAATTATGCTCAGATCTTAAGCCGTACTCAGGAATGCTCATTCTTCCATCCCTCCTACTTTCAGAGGATTATAGATGGTGATTTTAGTTAGGGCCTAAAGTTGCTAAAAGCCAGTATGAAATTCTGCAATTGTAAGATTCCAGCACTGTAGATCTGTAGTGCTCTTGGTCTGCTTAAATGTTTGCAAGTCATTGTCGATTTTAGTTCAAAACTTGCACTCATTTTTAAACATGCTGTGTCATGGCATTTGTTGATGTTATGACTTTCGGCTGTTTCACACACTGAAGGCTTTTACCACTTTGTGTAGGAAATAGTTAGCCAATGCTCTGTTCCCCCATTTTTTATAAAGAAAAATCCCTCAAAAATCTATCCCCTCAACCATACAGGTAACATCACTTGTGAAGTAGGTATTCTATATCACTGCTCAGCTGTGCAGACTTCCAATTTGCATCATCTTTCTCCTCCATTGTGACTGACCATTTGTCTGAAATGTCCAGCAAGTGACATTATCTGTAGGGTGTAGGGAATGAACTAGACACCCACATTTGTTCCTGTACATAAAGTCTTCCTGTGGCCCTGGGTAGCAAGAACTGACTCTTTGTACACCCTCATTGCGGCCACGGTGTGCCCTGCATAGGCAGAAAGTTGGGGCCAACTACAGATTCCTGAAGCATACATACAGTGAAAAGAGTGTTCAAGGATTATGGGAGTTGTAGCCAACAACATCTGAAGGTCCACAGATCCCCCATCCCTGGTTTAGAGGACACATCAGTAGGGAAGCTGGACAAGAACTTCATTGTTTATTTCTAACAAGAACAGAACAGTAGCAGGAAAGTCCTGGCGCAACCAGTTAAAACTAGTCACCTACTAACTAAACCTCATGGTGAAGATTTCAACATATCTCCCTGCTTTTGTTTACTGGAGGGGTGCAGAACCTTTTACAACCTGAGCGTCACATTCCCTCTTGGTCAATTTACTTTGGAGCACATGCCAGTAGTGACTAGGACCAGAGGCATGGCACACTGTCTGTGGGGGCATGGCACCCAGCGGGGGGGCAGCCGAGATGGCACCCCACCGGGATCGTGCCACTGGGGGCGATGTGCTCCCCACACACCTGCGTTGCTCTGCCAGTGTCCACACAGTCCAAAGGACACATTCTAGCAAGACAAAAGCACTCAAGGAGGGTGCAGAGCAGGATAAAGTACTGTATATTCCTGCATATAAGACTACTTTTTAACCCAGCAAAATTATCTCAAAAGTTGGGGGTCGTCTTATACGCTGGGTCGTATTTCTTATACAGCAAGTATATCCCAAACTCTATATTTTAACTGGAAAGGTTGGGGGTCGTCTTATACACCCAGTCGTCTTATACGCCGGAATATATGGTATGTGGTCTGGGATGGGGGCCGAAGAAGGGTCCTCAGGGTTGGAGAAAAAGGACCAGTTCCCCACCTGAGCCTGTGGTTCCCCACCCCTGGTTTAAAGAAACAGCTACGGAATCAATACTGTTGAAATACTAGGTAATCTTTAAGGCTTCCAAATAACTCAACCAGAGTGAGGGCTCATCCAGACTTCCCAGGCCATGCTTTAAAGCTCCATAACCAAGCCTTGTTTTCCTGGGGAAAGTGTCAGGACACACAACACCAACAACACCCGGACACAGAGCTTTAAAGCCCAGAACTCTGCATAAAAACATGGTGCAAAATGAAGTTTGGATAAACCCTGGGTGGCGTTCTGTGTAGTAAGAATACTGTCAGTCTTATAAGATGGCTCAGGCAGAAACTTGGGTTTTTAGTTACTGCCTGGACATTTGGTGTTTGAGAAAGGGAAAAAGAAGATATCAGTTCATGTTAAGTATTCAACATTTGTCTCAACAGAATACAATCTAAGTGTTCATTTTTCCCCTAGAACAGTAGCTGAAATCTGCCATTATTATTATTATTATTATTATTATTATTATTATTATTATTTAGATTTCTTACCTGCCATGTGGTGGTCCCTGAGTGGGTTATAGCAATTAAAAACACAATATTAAATCAGTTAAAACAAATTACAGTCAAGAGAATAGGCCTTTTCTGAATCAGATTTGATCTTCTAGTAGAGATTGTCCTCACATTGACTTGTGCTAGTTACAGAAATATTCATAACAGGGGTGCTGACTTACCCCCCACATTGAGGGGGCATGTCCCATATCATGCCCCTGCCTAGGAGGCACACAGGCCTTTTGGCAGCTGCTGACCCCAAGGCTTCCTCTGATAGCTGTCAAGTTTTCCCTTTTCTCACGAGGAAGCCTATTCAGCATAAGGGAATTTCCCTTAAAACAACATTTTCTAGGTCAAGGCACCTTAGAGTGAGTTTTGTCTTTGGAGCTGGAATGGGTATTCTGATTTGTCTTCCTATCCGCAAT
Source organism: Zootoca vivipara (assembly GCF_963506605.1). Taxonomy (NCBI): domain Eukaryota; kingdom Metazoa; phylum Chordata; class Lepidosauria; order Squamata; family Lacertidae; genus Zootoca; species Zootoca vivipara. Next base: position 3,621,789 of record NC_083286.1, read on the forward strand.
CCGGAAGCTATCAGTAGTGTAGATCCGGAATTTAAAAGGCAAAATACAGGAGTTTCAAGATTTTCTTCACAGTTCATACTCCACTCCCTGGCTCCCTGTTTGCTTGAGCTAGTGGTAATATCCAGAATGACCAGAATTCCTCTGCCATGAATTTGATTGCATTGTCAGTGACAAGTCCACCTGGTATGCCAAAGCGAAGAAATTTAGATGTCCACTATTGATACTATATGGTTGTTATAGGTTGTGGTACAACAATACAGTTTTCTTTTGTTATTAGGCCTTCCAATTCATTGTCATCAAAATACTTTCTAGTCATCCCTGAAGCATTGCTAAGATATTTAAGCCATCCTAATCTGATACAGTATAAGACTTCCTGATCTTCTGGATCTGAGTGAATAGCATTTTTCATCTTACTATGCTGATTTTCAAATGCTGGTAGAGAAACAATGCCATATTAGGTTAGGTAAAGGTAAAGGGACCCCTGACCATTAAGTCCAGTCGTGACCGACTCTGGGGTTGCATGCTCATCTCGCATTATTGGCTGAGGGAGCCGGCGTATAGCTTCCAGGTCATGTGGCCAGCATGACAAAGCCACTTCTGGCGAACCAGAGCAGCACACAGAAACGCCGTTTACCTTCCCGCTGTAGCGGTTCCTATTTATCTACTTGCATTTTGATGTGCTTTCGAACTGCAGGAGCTGGGACCGAGCAACGGGAGCTCACCCCGTCACAGGGATTTGAACCGCTGACATTCTGAGCAGCAAGCCCTAGGCTCAGTGGTTTAACCCACAGCGCCAGGTTGAGGGCTGGTTAACTACCAAAATATTTTTTCTCTTTTTTGTAATGTATATAATTTGCTTTTTTGTTGTTCTGTTTTGTTTTCTACATGGGTATTATTATTATTATTATTATTATTATTATTATTAGGTTTTTGTGTGTGTGCCTTATCTTACTCTGTGCACTCGTAATTATGTACTTTTTTCCAATAAAGAATAAAAAATAAAAGAGTAACAACTCACAGTATAAATAGAAGTCTTGATATCCTACTCTAACTAGTAATCATCAATTGCATTGTGGAGTTTAGGACAAGGTATCTGCTATGACCAATTTTTTTCATAAAACATACTTGACTACTGGGGTGAATCTCATCATTATTAGAAGTTTGCATTTTAATGGTACTTGACTCAAATCTTTTCTTCTCTCAAGGTCAATGAAGATTTATGGTCTGTGAGGAAATAAGTTGGACCACATCGGTATCTGTAAAAGCTGTAGTAGCACTCAAACTAGTTCATAACTGCTTGCCTCAGCACTAACCATTGTGGGCTTGTTGACATCACAGAACTGTATTGGAGACATAGCTGCCAAGTTATCCCTTATTTTAAGGGATTTTCCCTTATGCTGAATAGGCTTCCTCGTGAGAAAAGGGAAAACTTGGCAGCTATGATTGGAGATCACGTCCATTTTTACATGTTCTAATCCTCATGTTCTAATCCTCAAACCCAGGACATGGTGGGTTTCAGTAACAGGCTAAGTGCCTCTATTGAGCTGTCTTGCAAATATCAACCAATATACTGTAGATCACCATTCTGAGAGAGAGCACCTCATTTCTGTAATGTTAGTAGGTTAATTGATATTTTCGGGTCCCTTATGACTTGGAGCTTTTCTGAGCATGACTTTATTGCATGTTGTGTGATCACTCTATTTCACCATGGTGAGAAATTAATTTCTCCTTGTTTCACTTGTGTCCAGATTAAGAGAGCACATTCAAGATGACAGATAATGTTTTGTCATGGTATTTCATTGATGTGCCATGAAAACAGTGGCTCCTTTTATGCCTCCAAGGAGTTCTGCCATTTGTCTGTGAAAAATCTCAAGAGCATTGTGATTCCAAATGGCAAGCAATGATAACAAGAGGTCCCAAAGAGTGTGAGAAAGATAGTCAGTATAGTGCTTTGCTTTGCCAAAGGTGTTCACTACAAACTACTTGAGGCATCGACTTTGGAAAGTGCTTCAGCTCCTGTTTCTTTTGGGAGAAAGTCCTCCAGTGTGGAAAGTGCATATTTTTCTCTGACTGCTGTTTTGATAACCTATAAAAATCTACACAGATGTTTCTTCATGACCAGGCAACTGGTGCAAACCATGAGGTGGGTTAGGCAAGTTCCTTAATTTTGTCAAACTCCTTCATCTTTTCTAGTTCTATTGCCACAAGGTGGAGTAACAGAATGGGTGTTTCTAGTAGTATTCTGCATAGTTTGGTACTAAGTCTTGAAACAATGTACACAGCATCATCTTTAGGTCACTGTCTCCAAATGTAACAGCTCCTATTTTCCAAAAGTCCCATTCTGAGAGAGCGTGTCCTCCCTAAAAGAGAGTTGCGGTGAGACCTGGAGACTGACCTCCTGGTTGTGGGTGGGTCTATTGGATAGTCACAACACCTGACTGGTAGGTCCCTTGCTGCTGGGTTTAATCTGGTCAATGGGGTGCAGTCTAAATGGATCAAGGGATCAAGTGACCCAGAGCTGCCTCTTTTGACTTGTGTATTGGAACACCCACCCACCTCTCCGTACTTTTAGGGTATTTTGTGTTTGACCTTACTATGCCATCGTGTATCGCCTGTTGTTGGGGCAGGATCACGGCAGGAATTTTCCCCACTTGGCTGATTGGCTGTTGCCATTTGGGTTTCACCTGCCACATAGCAAATTGTCACAACTTGTAAGGTTGTGAATGGGCACTGGTTCAGGTGATAGGGATGGGAGAACACTCTCGCCATCCCTATGTGAAGGGTATTCCGTAAAAGGAATCCAGGGACTCAACTTGGTTTGGCCAACCCCCGAGAGGGGGTTGTGCCCGTGCCTGAGTCCACGGGAGCATCTGGGGAGTGAACATAGTCTGTTCCCAGGCTTTTCACCTATCTCAGGTGTTCACCCTTGGCTGACCTATGATAGAGCTCTGTGTCAGCGCTCCCTGCAAAGATGTAGGGAGCTAGTCGAACCAGAGCTTATGCAACCACTCACTTTTCTGTAATCAATAAAATTGTGGCCTAAATTCTGCCAAAAACCAAAACTAAAATTTGAGTCAAATGTGTGTTTATTCAGGGGGGAGGTCTCCGGGTCTGAACACGCAAGTACTCTTCAACTGAGATTATATTGCAAACATGATGAACACTACCTGCTCCTTTTTATAGATTGTGTAAAATGGGCTGGGCTGTGTAAAATGGTTTTTGCCTTGTTAATATCTGAAATGCTGTGCAGGTAGCCTCTGAAATAACTGTGACAGAACCTTCTCAATTCATCTTGAAATTAATGACAGTCCCACAAATAGTTAGGTTTGTTCTTAATGGAGAGAAAATTTACAAAATAATGACATCTAAGAAGAAATTGGCATTCATTGCTGTGGTTACACACTGTACCATCAGGACATGATACATGATAGCAAAAAATTTTGTGAACCGCCCTGAGACCTCTGGGTATAGGGCAGTATAATAATAATAATAAAACACCCTATTTTGAACATTTCCTGCACATTGTGAACATCTTCCACTTGCAAAGGATGAGTCTTTTCCCATCATACTACTTTTAAAATAGTCAGATTGTTTTCTGGGCTTTCTTTTGTGCAGCGTTTGCACATATTTGAGCAAAGAATTTGCCCTTTACAAGATATGTGCTCCTTCCAGTCTTATCTCTGCCATGTCATCCCCAAGTTCTATTTGCTCCCTGAGCTGTCTGGTGATCAACCCCGATTGCCTTCCCACCTCGATGGCTTTGTGAAGGGTTGATTCTTTGGGGAAAGGTATTGGGTTGGCCCTATGGGTTGGGGACAGATGTATCTTGTCTGTAAAGCACATTAATATAAACGTGTTTACAAGCACAAAAGCAGGGCAGAACTTGCTATATCACTCCAGCTACTTTGGTGTATTTTGAATGGTGGAAACATATTGTCAGACAATTTTCCAATATATGTTTAACCAAAAGAACAAACAGTGTCTTGGCTTTTATGTAGATGGAGACGCAAGCTGTTACAGAATAAATGACTACAAAATACAGCAAACACATAGAGAGGTCTCCAGGAGAGAGAGAGAGAGAGAGAGAGTTTTGCAGGGAGGAGGAATTGTGGGTGTTATCCCTATTTTGAAACTTGGAGGGAAATGTGTCACCAGGAAATTTTCATACGCCAAGAGGTTATTGTATTAAACAAATTTGGGAAGAAAATTTATATATAGAAGACAGCAAATAATTTGGCCTGTAAATAGAAATGTCATATTGCATACTTTTCATTAAGAAGGCAGGTACCTAGAAATATATGGAACACATTTTTGGGGGGGGGCAAGAAGTAAAATGTAATGTCTACACAACCCCCTCCCCCTTGTGTCCTGAAAGTGTGGCCCTTACTACTTTACTGTGTGGTCATCATTACTCCTTAGAGACAGCCATTCCCTGGGCAGCTTTATATAACACCAGCTAAAGCTGCTGGAGATTATGTGCAGAACATTGAATCTGATGAGCTCAAATATGAGATGGCCTGCACTAGCATAATATTTGGGATTACAGTCGTAATCTCTTTAGGGAAAGTGTGCTGTATCAGGGAAGTGGTATCTTGAATCTCCGAGGCCTAGTAGGTTTGAAGAACAAATAATCTTATGTTTATTTTGCAGAAATGTCTTCTGTCACCGTAGCCATTCTAAACTAGCATTTCTTACTCCCCGTTCTCTTTTGTTAAGGGTTCAGAACATAGCTCCCGTTATTCCATTCAGTAAACATGTTTAGCCCAGAAACTCAAAAGTAAATGCAGTTTTAGGGATGCAGCCATTTATTACTTAATATATAAAGTAATAACTAATGGCCAAAATTTAAAAAAAATAAAGCTGTGAAGCTAGGTCTTGAACCCAGCAGGGATTCAGGTTTTTCCCCTGGACAGCAGCCCTCCAGTGCCACATGGCAAATTGCTTTTGAAAGGGATTTCCCAAGCTGATTTATGAGAGAGGTTTGGCATAATAAAAAAAAACCTCCACTGGGCAATGGTCATGGGTATAAGAAAGCATAGGTTTTCATTCCTGACCCATGTTTGTCAGGACATTTGTTATTGCAAAGAACAATAGCAAATGCTGGTTTATTTGTTGGATGAGTAAACACCAGCAAGTTCTAGTCCCATTTCCACTGTGCCTTGCTTCCTGTGCGGGACAATGCATAATGGTACATTTTTTTAAAAAAGCTGGCTGTCATCTGTAGTGTTCCAGTGAGGCTTTCTTCTCTTACACCCATTGCTGGCTGAGCTGCTGTGGCATTCTGAAAATGCTTGCAATAATTGGCTAGAATTATGTTGAACATACCAAGTGGCTTTGGGTTTGTTAAAAAATCACCTTGTTGCACAGTTCTCTTTACAGTTTCATGAATCACTTTTTATAGAAACAGTCTTCACTATGCCTAGCCGCAAGAGGCATCAGCAGTGGCTGGATGTAAAACACATCCATACAGGAGTGCCAACTGGACTAAAATATTGGGAGAGCCCAGGGAAGCCCCACCCCACATAATCAATCACATGAGTCGGCACACACACAACCCATTTGAATGGCAATGCCCATCAGCTTTCTGAGGGCAGCCCCCTCAAATATATTATTAGGATATGTGTGCAAAGGGACCTTGACCTCTACCGGTAACAGTTGGCACTTTATGCCTCCCTAGGTGCCAAACACTTAATTACCTGGTTTTGTGGATTCTGGCAGTGGTAACTGATAAAAGGGAAATAATTGGTCCTGACCAAAATAGGTTCCAGCCAGTCCTTACCAAGACAGGCTGTTGACCACATGTTCCTAACAGGTGCTCTTTTTTCATTTTTGTGAACATCTTAGCTCAAGGAGTGGCCAGTTACAAAGGACTTGAACAGAGATTGCATGAATAAATGAGCTATAGAAAGAGCAACAATAAGCTTTTCCAGATTCTGAGCTTACAACTTTAGAGCCCACCTCATGTGGGGAAGGTCTTTGCACACAAACAAGCTGTAGGAGTGTAGCCTCTCTCTATACAGGATCTGTGACTTGTATCTCCCCTCGGCCTGACTCTTTAGGGCCGTCGTCTTCAACATGGTGTCCTCCGGATGTTTTGGACTACAACTCCCATCCTGGCCTGGCTGGGGCTCATGGGAGGAGGAGTCCAAAACATCCGAGGTGCACCAGGGGTGGGGAAGGCTTGCGTAAAGAGATACAATGTGAGGTTTGTAGGCTGTGTGCAGAAATGTGGATTAATACATGGGCCTGCACTGCCAGCATCACCCGCATGTTGCTTCTCTCTGCTCGTGTCATCTGTGCAGGGCTAGAGCATTTTATTAATCATCAATAGAGATATGTCCTCAGAACAGGGCTTAATTATTGAATTAAAGAGCAATCAGATATATTTATATGTGTTATATTTGCAAGTATTTTTCTAACAACATTGTCACAACTGATGACAGAGGTGGAAATATATCTTCCACCAGGGCCGTCTCTAGGCCCGGGTCCAGTGGCACGGGGCACCAGGGCGCCAAATCACCAGGGGCGCCGCTGTGCCCACTGAGAGGCTCGGCGGAGGCCACCCCAGCCGCGACGGATGCAGCCCTAGGCGCGCCTCTCAGTTGTTCAGGCCGCTCTCCGGAGGCACGCAGGCCTGGGGCCGCCTCTGCCGCGCGCAGGGGCATCGCAACAGGGAGCGGCCAGGCTGGATGGAGCAGGGCGCTGGCTGGCCCTCGAGGCGGCAGCCGCGCTGCGTGCAGTGCCCGCCCGCTGCGCCGCGCAACGGGGCAGGGGGGGGCGCTGGAGGGATCTGGCGCACCAGGGTGCCAGGCATTCTTAAGACGGCCCTGTCTTCCACACAGACAAGTCCATGGAATCAAGCAGAAGTTAATAAGGCAGACCACACTAATATTTATGGTGATTTTTCATATTTCAGTGTGGCATTAGAATGGCATAGACCTGCAAAACATGATTGAAATTTTAAATGTGGCAAACCTGGTAAGGGGAACTCATCTTTTGACCACCCTGGAAAGAAAGATCCACAGGGTGTATTATTTTGTCAGTTATTTGACTGCCTGCATGAGGAAGAGTGGCGAGCTTTGAAACCTAGTTCTAGATTGTCGAACAAAGCTGCAATGTGAACAAGGTGTAGGAGCTGCTGACAATCATTAAATCTGCAAAGGAAACCTGGTACACTGGGTGTTAATTACAGTAATTCAAGATGTTTCTGAGAATACACAAGCTTCTTTTTCTTCAGGCCTGTACAATTAATTGATCTGAGTTTTCTGTTACAAGTCCTTAAACTGTCCTGCTGTCTGTTAGACAAAAGAGGAGTGCCTATGAGAACGCCATCAAGTCTGCATTTCCCAACATCTTTAAATCTCTTTTCTCTAGGCTAGTGAGGATGCTTGTTCCATGAGCTATCACAGTCATCAAGTATGTTTCCCCCTCTTTTTTTATTAGTTATGGAAAGAATCCGGAGGCATTTGTCCTGCACAGCATTAGGTACGTCCAAGTGGCTTTAACTGGAAGGATGAGAAACGCAACTGTTCCAGCATTTCCAGTTAACTGCTGTCAGAGCTGTGTAGGAGGGAGCATCAGCCAAACCTTGTCCCTCAGTTCACATGGTTGGTGGGGTGTTTGGCATATAGCCACTAGATGGGTAGGGAGGCTTGACTGTTCAAGCAAGAGAAGGAACTCCAGCTGTTGTTACGGCTCATCACAAAACCCAAGTGGCTCAACCTTAGAACTGAGAGAATGGGGCCAATGGCAGCTGGAAGCATATAAACGTCACTGGCAGCTTTCCTGCAGCGATGTGAATTCTGCTAGGGCCCTTGGCTGTGTACCATAATACTTGACAAGCACTGTAAGATGTTGAAACAAAATAAAAAAACTTCCTTCCAATAGCACCTTAGAGACCAACTAAATTTGTCATTGGTATGGGCTTTCGTGTGCATGCACACTTCTTCAGATAAATGTGCTTTCTTCATTCGTGCATGCACAAGAAAGCTCATACCAATGACAAACTTAGTTGCTCTCTAAGGTGCTACTGGAAAGAATTTTTTTATTTTGTTTCGACTACAGCAGACCAACACAGCTACCTACCTGTAACTAGAACTGTAAGATGTTGACATCTAGAAAGGCTGCTTCTCTTACACTTTCACCTGATATACCCTTCCATAAAAATGCTCACAGGTGGCGTTACCATCAAATTCCTTCTCTTCTGTTTGCTGTCTTTGAGTTCACTCAGGGTGTAAAATGATATTTTATTGGAATCAAAAAAACATGGAGATGATTGCAAACATGCACTATATGTAATTCGTTTTCTGGTAGTGGCTTTTGCATCATGTGAAAGCTTAAATATCATGCAGAAATTAAGGAAACATTAAGGAAACAGATGGAATAAACTTCCATGTGAATACAGCCTCAGTCCCACAGTCTTTGAGAACTGGAAGCAGGAATGCACACAGCAAACAGTGAGTCCTGCTAATCCCAACAGGCACTTGTCAAAACAGTAAACTGAGCTCAAGGACAACCACATGGAAGGAATATAGCAGTTCCATCCAGTATGCAAACCAATCCTGAGGAGCTTTTAAAAATACAGTGGTACCTCTGGTTACAAACTTAATTCGTTCCGGAGGTCCGTTCTTAACCTGAAACTGTTCTTAACCTGAGGTACCACTTTAGCTTATGGAGCTTCCTGCTGTCGCTGCCGTACAATTTCTGTTCTCACCTGAGGTAAAGTTCTTAACCCAAGATACTACTTCCGGGTTAGCGGAGTCTGTAACCCGAAGTGTTTGTAACCCGAGGTGTTAGTACCCTGAGGTACCACTGTATGTGCATGTTTCCTATTGAATGGCTAGTTTCTGTTTCCTTTCACAGAATTAGTCAAAGTGATAAACCTATCTTACAGACTTGGAAGGAGGGTAGCCTGGCTTCAGTATAGCCATGATACTGTGTTATTCATTCTTTTTAAAAAAATGAAAAGCTGCAGAAGAATTGTGGCTAGATGTGTGCTCCAGAGCAGGAATGTAGGAGTGCCCATTCAGTGTCTGGCTTATTTTTTTAAAAGATAAACATAGAAATCTTCACAAAATGGTGATGTATTGTGATTGGGGTCAGTGGCGGAGAGCAGGCAGGGGAGGGGCTGACTTGCGTCCCGGAGGTGTGGTGCGCCACCCGCAGGGGCATGGCGTGCATCCTGGATGGTGCACACCGCCTGCAGGGGTGTGGCACCCAGCATGGGGGGGGAGCTGCGATGGCACCCCACTGGGATTGTGCTGCTGGGGGCGCTGCGCTCCCCCCCACACTCCTCTTCCTCCTCCAGTGATTGGGGTTAGGTAGCTTTACTGGCATTTGTCATTCATTCTTTTTTAAAAAATAAATAAATAAACCATACATTGGTACTCCTGTGTTAGTGCTGTACAGTGGAGATAATTTGGACAAATTAAAACAATACAGAATAAATTACTGCAATCCAAAATCTTGAGAATTCACATACGTACACCCAAGGGTTTGGCCATACCCAGAGGTACATTTGATTCTCTGTCCTCTGGTTAGCAGCCTTCACCTTCCTCTTCCCCAAACACCAGATTACAATCTGCTTTTGAAAGTTCTGCCATTGCCAAAGCTGCTTGTGATATCGCAAGTGAGGTTGCTATGTAAGAAACACAAGCCTAACCCTCCCCTGTATGGAATAACCTAGTTGTACCGTTCTTTGCATCTCAACATGATACTCTCAGCAGGCAAATGAACAAATGTTCTGGGTTTGTGTGCTTAAAAATATATATTGTAAGCGTATTACAAGAATTACATGTTTTTCAGAAATTCTCAGCTCAGCTTCCCAAAGTAGCAGTTCTTGAAATACATCGTGTTATCAGGCATTTTTGGTGTCTCATTCCATGCATGGGGCAGTTTCAAAAGCATGTTCCAAGAGCTCTTGCAGAAGCTGCTGGACCACAGAGATTACCAGGGCTCCATTCTGTATCCACACACTTCCCTCTGTCACTTCTCTGGAGGAAACAGACTTTCTGCGCCTACATGCAATGTGCTAGAGCTTGTTCCACCCATTTGCACAACACTCTACAAATGCTGCATCCCAGGAGTATTTATGGTGCCTGGAACATGTGTTGCATGAACAAGTGAAAAAGTTGCTTGTTTCCCAAGGAATCTGCGAATAGCTGTCTTCTGGAAACCAGCTTGTAATTCATTTGTTCATAGTGAAATTTTTCTTTTCTATACAACATCTTTATATAAATCATTTGTGGCTGTGGCATATTAAATAGTCCCAAAGTAAAGGTAAAGGTAAAGGTACCCCTGACCATTAGGTCCAGTCGCGGACGACTCTGGGGTTGCTCATCTCGCTTTACTGGCCTGGCCGAGGGAGCTGGCATTTGTCCGCAGACAGTTTTTCTGGGTAATGTGGCCAGCATAACTAAGCCACTTCTGGCGAAACCAAAACAGTGCACGAAAACGCTGTTTACCTTCCCGTCGGAGTGGTACCTATTTATCTACTTGCACTTCATGCTTTCAAACTGCTAGGTGGGCAGGAGCTGGGACCAAACAATGGGAGCTCACCCCGTCACGGGGATTCAAACCACCAACCTTCTGAGCCCTATCACAGCACCATCCGCGTCCCCTAAAGGTAAAGGTAAAGGTATCCCTGACCGTTGGGAAGCGGGTGGTGCTGTGGGTTAAACCACAGAGCCTAGGGCTTGCTGATCAGAAGGGCGGCGGTTTGAAACCTAGCAGTTTGAAAGCACCTCAAAGTGCAAGTAGATAAATAGGTACCGCTACAGCAGGAAGGTAAACGGTGTTTCTGTGTGCTGCTCTGGGTTCGTCAGAAGCAGCTTTGTCATGCTGGCCACATGACATAGAAGCTGTACACTGGCTCCCTCGGCCAATAACATGAGATGAGCACCGCAACCCCAGAGACAGTCATGACTGGACCTAATGGTCAGGGGTCCCTTTACCTTTACCCCTGACCGTTAGGTCCAGTTGCGGACGACTCTGGGATTGCGCGCTCCCCAAAGGAATCACTGCTAAATAATTTTATTTAGTCATAAACTCTCATCATACATCATGCTTACATTGTGATGTATTTTGGAAAACATAATTAGCTTTTTTATGTGCACTTTTTGTAGGGCAGCCAATTTGCTTGCCTGTAAAGCAGAGCATCTTGAGATTCCTTTCTTCTATACACAAGGGTTCTTGATCCAAAGTATATTTGAATGTGTTCAACTGACAGTCCTTAGAGCTGACATGTATATAACTTATTGGCATGGTAAAATTTGTACGTTGTGAGCCTTTTCATCTCACTTTGCATATTTCCCCCCACTCAAAAATCTGGAGACAGTTCCATACATTCACAGCATTCCTTCAAATCTGTGGCCCACTGGAAGTTGCAGGACCAACTCCCACCAGCCTCTGCTAGTATGACCAATAGTTTGGGGGGGGGTGGAAGCTGTAGTTCTGTTTCTTCACCCATGGTTTAAATTGTCCCTTACTTTATAGAGTTACTTCCTGTTTTACTCTCTTAGTAAAAACTACGTTCACCCTAAATACTGGTAACTGGCTGAAATAAAGAAATAAGTTCACCATACGGTAGCTGTGTGGTTCACATGAATTACTTTATGGCCAGATATATAATATTATTTTACCACATAATATTTATGTGGTAAAATGAGGCATTTACCACCTTGAAAATCAATATGTGATCTGGTACTTATTGAGAGATAAAGGATGGGGGAAATGGGATCTCCCTAGCTTTCAAAATGCAGACCGTCTTGCTGTTTGGATGCACCGATCTGTATCTGCTTATGGAAACAATGAATGCCTTGTTGCCTCTATCAGTCATATGGAGTTTCATGAAAATTTTAGAGAACTACGGTTTGTATTTGTGATCATATGATATGAACTGCACCGTGTCAAGAGCAATTGAGGACTTGTTATTACACAGTACATTATCCAAGGGTGTGGGAGAGGTCAAGATCACTGCCTGCAAAATTATTAGAAGGCTGATGAGAAGCAAAAGACTAATTTGCAGAGGAGAAGAATGGGTTTTCATGAGGTATAATTAACAAAAGGAGAAGTCTGACTTAATGTCACGATAAGTAAATTCAGGGTGAAATCTGTAGAGCACCCTCTCAAGGGGAATGGGAGTAGCTTGATAATGTGAGCTCATTAAAACCAAAATATATGAAAGGTTTGAGAACTTACATCAGTGTAGGATACAATTTCACAGTCACTTGTTAAGGCTAGGCAGGAAAAGGGCTTGTCCATCTGTCTCTTCCATGATGCAAAATTAAGGAAGAAAGAGAGAAAATTGTATTGTCAAGCATGCACTAACTCTTTGTTTCTTTTCTAGCACAAATTGAAGTGATACCATGCAAAATTTGTGGTGACAAGTCTTCTGGAATACACTATGGAGTCATCACATGTGAAGGCTGCAAGGTATGAGACGTGTGTGTGTGTGTGAGAGAGAGAGAGAGAGAGAGATCTGTATTCTGTGCTAGTTTTTGTCATTTCTATAAGCTGTCATATATGCTTTCAATAAGGACCAATATTTTGTACAAAATATTGCCTTCTTGACTTAGCAATGAAATTATTCTCTAAATGCTCCTGTGTTTGAATTTTGGAATTATCTGTACTAGCAGCTATTTGAACTAAACACTGATAGTTCAGTATGGAAGTTTCCTAATTAAAAAATGTTTTAAAATTGCATGGATCTTCCACTTTCTCCTAGTTAAGATACTGACCTGGTTCATCCTACATAGTAAGTCAAATGACCGCTTGCCAGAACCATGTGAACATTGGTTGTAGCTTGTTATTCATGAGGAGAGAGCTCAATCACAAACCCAAATCTGGAGACTTGCTCAGCTCATCCCCTCCAACATTTCTCCAATGAAAATAGGGGTGTTCCATTCCATAATGATAATTTATACCCCACACATCTTACTGGGTTTCCCCAGCCGCTCTGAGCAGCTTCCAACATGTATGAAAACATAATAATTCCTTAAACATTAAAAAAAAACCTTCCCTATACAGTACAGGATTGCCTTCAGACAGCTTGGGGGGTCGGATAACTCCATACCCTACAACATTTCTCCAGTGAAAATAGGGACATCCTAAGGAAAATTCTGGGGCATTCTGGGATCAAATCAGAAACTGGGACAACTTCTCCAAATCAGAGATCTCCCTGGAAAATAGGGACAGAGAGGGTCTGTCAGCTCAGTGGCTTAGCTCAGCAACTGTATTGGAGCAAAAGGAACTGGGGAGGATTTTTTGAGCTCTTCTCTAGGAGCCCACACAATCAAAGTCTGTTTTACCACATCGTGTGAACCAGGCCTTTATATGAATAAGCAGGTTCCACATTAAGAGTCCCTGTACAGATAGCTATATGCACTTCCTCACAATTAGCCCAAAGAGGTATGTGAAATACATTTTAAAAATATATAAGGCTTTATTAATAATCATTAGAGATGTCAAAAAAAATCTGATGAAAACAGAAAAGAAATTGGAAATTGTCAATGTTTGCTTATTAATCCAATGTCCAGAATGGAAATCAATCCAGCATATATGATTGGTATTTTCTGCAGCTGTTTGTGTCTGCAAATGCTACATAACGATATATACCTGAGGACATTTTTTTCCAATTTGCATTGTGGAATATCCAATTTGCATTCACTGAAATGAATGGTGTGGAGTCATATAATAATAAACTGATTAATTGTGCAATTAATTATGTAAATGTCACCATAGCAAATAGTGAGACAAATACAGTAATGTGTTTTCTGTCAAACGCCCAGCAGAATAGAAATGGTGTGGCCTGTGACGGACACAGGGCAGGCAGGGCCTTCTCACATCCCTAGTGATCATATGGACAAAGAAAATAGGTTTAGGTGCATCAAAAAGGATTTCAGTGGCATCCAGATCAAGCTTAAAACAGAGACTTCGGCTGCAGTCCTAGACACCCTCAAGGAACTCTGGACTGGAGCTCCCACCTATGGACTATTGCCCAAGCTCACTGGCGTTCATGGCAGTTGTAGCCCAAAACGTCCAGAGATCACCAGGTTGTGGGAGGCTGCTGTCTGCACTTGCCTGAGATTGCATTGCCTTTTGCCTAGGATTGCATTGCTAAGCAAGAGTTTCAAATCTGTCCAACTATCCATGATAAATATATGGATTCGCTCTCTTTTAAAACGTTAACACTATTTTCTAGCAAACCCCCCCCCCCCAAAACGCTTTGAATTGACCAGTGATCCATGGAAGTTGCCTGGCAGCCATTCTCAAGTATCCTGGCCCAAACAACATTTCTCATCCTCATTGGAGATGCTGAGGAGGACGGAACATGCACGGAACACGCCCTTCCTTTAAAATTTACATTTTGCCAGCTGCCAGCACCATCAGAATTGAAACAATTCCCATCCTGATGCTGCTGTGATTTATGATGGTCATAGCGCTGGATTAGCCTGATTGATACAATCATTTGAAACCCAGCACAAAGACGATCAGGAGCAAATCTGGCTTTGAGCAGAAAAGGAGCTCCCAGCCTTCGGAGGCAGTTGAAGCAGCCAGTGCTGCTCCAAGGCTCAGTCCTGTTTAGATGTGATTAGCATTAATGGCTACCTTTGTGTGTGCCTCGTGGGCAGATGATCCCCCTCAGCCCTACTGCATGGAGGAGAGGAGACAGCTCATGGAGATAAGGAGAAGCTCTCCCACTTCAAGCAGGTTTAACCCTATTGTTCTTGAACTGGTTTTAAAAGTATCAGATCAATTAACCTAATCTCTTCTGCTGCAACCCTGATGGGGTAGGGAGGGGAGGGGGCAAAGTACCAGCTTTCATTTCAACTGTAATTATTGGAATGTTTTAAACAGATTTTATATATGTATATATATTTAAATCTATTGATGTTTAATTGTATTTTTATTATTTTTATTTTTCTGTTTTTTTTAGTGGTTCTTGTTTTTATCTGCAAGCTGCCTTGAGTTTAGTCAAGGAAAAAGGCAGGGTATAAGTTGGTTATACTCTGGTGCTGATAATGCCAAGGTTGCAGGTTCGATCACTGAATGGAACAGCTACATATAAATGCATTGCAGGGGGTTGAACTAGATGATCCTCAGGGCCCCTTCCAACTCTACAAGTCTCTGAAATTGATGGTGATGGTGATGGTGGTGATATTACAGAGGGCGCTATTTCAGGGTTCCTCCCTAACTTTCACTTTGATTGGGTATGGAATTCCCACATGCAGAAACAACCTTCCTGAGCCCTGGAGCCACTATAAGTCTCTTCCGCTCAATCCACTGGAGCCTTTCTTTGCATGCAGGGGAAGTCTCTAACTCACTGAGGGTTTGAGAAATTAATACAAAATAAATAGATACCACACTGGCTCTAGAGGTTGGCGTGCAAAGAGAATCTCATGATGATTTTCATTATCTTTATGGCTTTTCTTGCACGTGGCAAAAGCAGCATTTAGAAAGTACCATACACAATGTCATTGAATCAAGCGCTCTCTCTCTTTCTCTCTCTCTTAGGGATTCTTTAGGAGGAGTCAACAGAACAATGCTTCATACTCCTGCCCAAGGCAAAGAAACTGCTTAATTGACAGAACCAACAGAAACCGTTGCCAACACTGCCGACTGCAGAAGTGTCTTGCCCTAGGAATGTCTCGAGATGGTAAAGAGCTTGCTTCCTGCTTCCACAGATCAATCCTTTGATGCTCATTGCGCTCTGCTTTTCACTCCCGACAGAGAGGCATCTTGCTGCTCTGTAACAGAGACCATGGCTGTTCCCAAAACCTAAGGCATTTTGATGTTAGATGAGAGGTGTCTATTGGAGAAAAGACTAGTGTAGCATGAAGGGTGATAAAATGGTTTGATATTGCTAGTGGACAATTTGGAAAAGAATAAATAATAAGTATTAGGCCACAATTCTGTATAACCCATTATGAAAAGAGTGGGTGGGTGGAGGAGAGTCTGCACAAAAAGGTAAAGGTAAAGGACTCCTGACAGCTAAGTCCAGTTGCGAACAACTCTGGGGTTGCAACGCTCATCTCACTTTACTGGCTGAGGGAGCCAGCGTTTGTCCGCAGACAGTTTTTCCGGGTCATGTGGCCAGCAGGACTAAGCTGCTTCTGGCGAAACCAGAGCTGCACACAGAAACGCCGTTTACCTTCCCGCCGGAAGGTACTTTTTGCACTTTTGGGGGGTGCTTTCTAACTGCTAGGTTGGCAGGAGCTGGGACCTTCTGTATAGCTTGAGGCATTTTTAAAAGTAGTTTTATTGCTCTAGTTACATAGTGGGAAAAGCAACTGCTCCCCATGTGCAACTTATATAAAGCTTGCCTCAACAGTTGGGTGATCAGCTAGAGCAAAAACTTTGAAAACATCTCTGGCTGCCCATAGACTTCTCATCCACTTGCAGCATGGGCTAGGTGAGTCTGTGGTATTTTTAACTGTCAGGTTAATTCAGAGAAGCAATCAGGCCAAAATGAATGCCTAACAAAACAACAAATTATATTGCTGGAATCAGCCAAGAGCAAAGGTGTAGCTAGGGGGCGAGGGGGGGCAGTGGGTGCCACACCACGGGGCAGCACTTACCACGGGGCCTGGAAGTGACGCAGTGGCTCGGGTACCTGCAGCGTGGGGCTTGCATCAGCCTGCTGTCTCTCCCTCAGCCACCCTACAGCTGAGGGAGAGGCGGTGGCAAGGCTTGCCCTGCCCAATGGGTGGCTTGCCCCACTCCAGGCGGAGGGTGCATGCGACGCTCCGGGCTCCTGAGTGGCTAGCTACGCCGCTGCCTGCAGAGGGCAGAGATTGAACCTGGGATTTCTGCCTGCAAAGCATTGGCTCTGCCCCTGAGCTTTGCCCCCCCTCCTCCTGTTGATTCTGCTGAGTGGGCCCTGGGCTGCCTCACTCAAGTTCTGCCCCGCTGGTACCTCTGAACAGGGCTGCTATCAGCACCAAGTAAGATAAACCTCTGAGGTAAAACTGTTACACATTTCCTTTTGGCAAAACACAAAATCTCAGGAGAAGACTATTTTAAATCCTCTGGAACCTTCCATTTCATTGTCTCCATATGAATGGCTAAAATATAAAGGCTACAAAGATTGACAAGTATCGTGGGGTGAGCAATTCTGCCTTCCTGACTAAATAATAGAAAAGGCTTTCAAACTTTTGGAAGCTTTTGGACAGGTCAAGGGCAAAGTACGAGCAGCTGTATTCGAAGACCTGTATGAACCGACATCAAAACCCTGAAGGGCAGAGAGGAGATACTCCTTTAATGCCAGTACTTTTAACACAATTTCAATAACCTTTCAGCAAAAATGGGGGCTTATGAAAGAAGATCGCTGAACTTTAACATCCAAGAAGTTGCATTGATTTTAGAAGACAAACTTCATTAACCTTCCATGAATTCACCATGAATTACCACTTGGCCAGTAAAATAACCATGTGCTAAACATATTTTAAAAAATCTAACTTTAAAGTAAACATAAACCACTTATCTCATTCTAATCTATTCATTTTATTTTACACTAACTAAAAAAAAAACTTTTGTTGTCTAGAGGTGAGGGAAAGTGATGTGATAAAAGCATGCCTTAAAGATTCTAAAGGGATGTTGCCTCTGAGAATGGGAAATGAGGAAACAGCCAAATAATTCCGCCTTACTTGCTACTGGTGCTTGAATCCTACAGCCCTGGCGGAGCTGTGCAGCTTGACGGGTCAGAAACAAAATCATGAACATTTGATGTATCCACTGTGCCAGATCTGCCTTAGATTCATCTAAGGAATATCCAATCTGAACATGTAATAACACAGATTTCCATTTCATTAGTATTGCTTTCAACACCTACACCTGCAATCTAAAAGCTTACATGTAATATTTTAAGAGCAGTAACAAGCACTGTTTCTCCATGGCGCTGTTTAGGCCGAGAGCCTTCTCGGTAGTGGCACCCACCCTGTGGAACACCCTCTCATTAGATGTCAAACAGATGTCTATGTTTGACTTTTAGAAGACATCTGAAGGCAGCTCTGTATAGGGAAGTTTTTAAGGTTTGATGCTTTGTGGTGTTTTTAGATTTTGCTGGAAGCCACCCAGAGGCCTGTGCCCACCAACATCCTTGCAGCAGCATGTTGAGGGGATGGATGTCTGCAGCAGGGAGCAGAGTCTACTCAAGGATGTTCCATGCTACAGCCACACAGCCCCAAATTGTGGTGGCTTGTCAGGAACTCAGTGGGACCTACAAATGTGCCCTCATTACCCTCCATCCTGCCACACATAGGTTCCAACTCCTATGGGCTGAGGTGTCATCTATGTTGTTTAACAGGGGGTTCACCCTCCCCTGAAATATTGAGGGGGTGGAGGAGGCCGAGTCCTGAGCGGAGTGCTGCCCTGTGCCACCCCGCTGCCACTGCCTTCTCCTCCTGCCACAACTGTAAGGCTCTTGGGAGACGTGACTGTGGCTATCACAGTTCAGGTAGATCTGCAAGTGGCCAGCCCTCCTACAGCCAGGGAGCTCTGCTGCAGAGCTCTGTCAATGCTGCCACTGTTTTCCCCGCCACTACCACAGACTGCAGCTGCTGTGGCAGACGTAGCGGCAGCTCCCACTCCAGCTGCAGCCTAGCTGGCAGGAAGTTTATCCAGTCCGCCACCACGTTTGGTGGCCTGGGCAAGGGTCTTAGCCTCCTCCCGGCTTCATATGCATGTGTGACGTCACAGGTATGTGATGCTATTTCAGCCCTTGATGTGTCCAAACTGAGGCAGTCAGTTATACGGCTGCTCTTGGCCAGAGGTGTAGCTAGCCACTCAGGCACCGCTCAGGTGCCTGGTGCGGGGGCATATCCTGCAGCCGGGGGTGGGGCAATCCGTGCCCATGGACTCTCCGCCACTTGGAGCCTCTCTGCCATCTCCCCCTCGGCTGTAGGGTGGCTGAGGGAGAGGCAGTAGGCAGACGCAAGTCTCATACTGCCGTTTTATGCAGCGCGGAACCTGCAGGCGCCTAAGTCACAACGTCACTCCTAAAAAGTTTCGTGAGCCCAATTTTTTTAAAGCTCATTTTGTCACACACCCCGCACACTCCTCCTCTGCCACTGTCTGCAGGTAGGGCTACCTGAAATCCTGGAAAGCTGCTGCAGCAAGGCTGCCTTGCCACATTTTGAAGTGAATTAACATTTTCATCCAAAAGGGATCGAGACTTCCAGAAGTCCATTAAGTCCAAAGTTAAAGATCACCTAATTGCACCACTTGTCCTATTAATAAATGTACAAAGAGAAAAAGTTAAAAAAATAAAAGCGATCCATAGTTTTATCTGTCTACATTCTTTATAGAATCCTGTATAATGGTTATCATCACTAATTATAATCCATATCCAGTTAACTTTGATAAACTATATATAACACAAAGGGCAACAGTCAACTAAGTTTTACTCAGAGTAGTCCTATTGAAATTAATGCTCCTAACTTCTTTGATTTCAATGGATCTGTTCTGAGTAAAATTTGATTGACTCCCACCCATATTACCTAAGTGCCCTGTTGTATGGTTGGTCCAGAATACCATAGGTAGCAGCTTTTCCATTTGGTACAACTTTGGGTGTTATGATTAACTTCTCAACACTTGCTTCAAGATGTGTTCCATGAATTATATGAATTATATGTGCACATCTGGAGCTGAGCCTTTGCTGTTGTTAATCACAGATTCTGGAACCTCTTCCAAAGATGCAGAAAGCCTTTGCTGGATTTTTAGAAGTAATTTAGGAAGCAGCAGTTGCTACGGCGATTTGTGACCATTCTTTTACTTGATGAAGTGGGTGGTTTTATATGGCATTTTTTTTGTTTTTTTAAGCTGCTTTGAGACTTGGGAGCAGATACAAAACACATAAATATATATTTGATCTCACTGCTTTACAGTCACATGCGGTATTGAAATTGTTAGAGTACTTTCTGATGAGCTACAAACCATCTAGCTCATAATGCTTGTATTACAAGACACTTTATTACTAGTTTTAAAAAGCCTGAAATATGGTACTTGTACACCTCTCCCTTGAAATGGGGGTCAATATGCACTTCAGAATGGTTAAGGTACACCAAGGGCACCCAGCAGGTTTTAATTTAGGATGCATGTTGCCCAAAATATGGTAATTGCTAGAAAAGTAAGAAAGGAAGACATTTGTAAACTCAGAATCCATAAAATTGTGACGGAAGTTTGCCACATTACTTCTTGATCACCAGAAAACTGAAATTTGGTGCACATACAGCTCAAGAAGCAGTTATTATTAAACAGTTTTACATTCATCCATAGAGACATGGCACTTCAAATCAAGCAACATTTGAAGCAGAAAGACTCTCATGTCATTTTCAATGGGAGCTGCAGTTGTGGTTCAGGGCTGCTATCCACTGATTCCCACATGGCCAGTGGGGGATGTCATGTCCTCCCTCACCAGCTGTGGGGGCTGACAGGGCCTACCTGTGACTTGTCGAACCTGATGGGTAGGACCTAGGTAGTGGACCTAAAGGGAGACTTCCCCATTGGACTTCAACCAGGTCTGTTCCCCAGGTTTCAGTGGGGCCGCAGTGGCTCAGTCAGAGTTGGATCTCCCACCTTCCCACCCTTTACAGCATGTTTTCCCCTGCACAAAGTTGAGAGGGCAGGTCATGCTTAGGGCCTTGCTATGAAAACATTCCTCTAGGCAAATTGGCCCTATCTGGGCTTTTTTCCTTCCTCATAGCAATTGTCACAACCTGCTAGTAGATAAGGGTTGGATCCTTAGTCAAGAGAGAGAGAGAGAGAGAGAGAGCCACCCCCTCCAAAATATGGGGCACCCCATTAATGGGGTCCAGGGGGTGGTTCTTTTATCTGGATGACCAGACTGGGAGCCGATGGGCCATAGCACCTGCCTGAGGTAGTGAACTTGGAGGGGTCACCTTGATTTGATGTATGTCATAGGGCAACACCTAACTCAGGATCGACCCTGCCAATCAACCAGCAGTGGTTTGGATGATTCAGGATAGACACCTGATGCCTACACCAAAACCTACTGCCATCTGAAATCAATAAAGCTGTGGCCTATTTTGATCTCAATAGGTTTGTCTTGCGTTTATTACATCCTTCAAGCCCAGCCTTGCCAGAACCAGGTTTCTTTGTCCACTCAGAGTTCATTTTAGGCATTGGGAACTTTCAGTTGCAGCAAAGAATGTGGTGCTCTTCGGGTGCAGCCCTCACCTGTCCTGCCAATGCAGAGGGCTCCAGACTATGTAGGGTGCCCATGTGCCCTTCTCTACAGAGCACAGCTGCCAAGAGTGCATCAAACTAGACAATACGGTTGCGAAAACCTTACTCTTGCTTTGCCTTTTGAAAAAAAGAAAAAGGAAAAAATCACTTAGCAATAATTGGATTAACTTCATTGGCTACGATATTGCCACTGCACAATCGTCTCTTTGCCTTTTGCAAATGATGGAGACATGCCTTTGAATTATGACATTGACTTATTCCGATGGAAACACAATTTCTTCCTCTTTCATCTCAGGAGGAATGAACACATTTAGCACTTTAAGATTATATGTTGCAAATGTATATCTGGAAAGTAATACATGAATATGTTGCTTCTTTGGAAGAAATGCCATTCCTGTAGAGTGTTTACCTTCAAGTCTGTTATTTCCCCCTAGGCCTTAACTGTAACCTGTAACATTCTCTCTCTTTTTCCCTTCAAAATAAGTGTGTGAAGATAACAGCCACGTTGACAGGTTGTGATAATAGGGCTTTAGGGCTTGTTATCTTCAGAAGGTACTAATCCTGTTAGTGCACAGATTAAAGGTTTGGGGGAAATTGATAAATCACACAGGATACAAATCTGAAGGCTGTACATTTTTATAGAGCACTGGTTTGCTCTTTGGTGAACATGGAGAGATGAAAAAGAAATCGCAGGCCTGCTCATTATTCACAGCAGGATGTTGGCTGCTTGGCACATTCACTTGGAAACAGGTCCTAGTGGTTTCAACGGGACTTACTTTGGTGTAAGTCACTGGGGTAAGGATCACAGGCTACACCCTAAGGCTTTTGTCTGTCAAAAATGTAGCAGCAGGTGCACATGTAAGAAAGCAACGGGTTGCCATTTTGTGATGACAGTATCATATGGTTCAACTGCCCCCATTAGATCAAAGCAGAGCTTACCATATCGAGTCTCCTCCGTCATATCAGAAATGAAAACAGAGATAGACAAATGTGTGTATTTTTAAAATTATATTCTACCTTTCGTCACCAGAGCTAACAAAAATATATTTAAATGAAACAGCACAATTCTGTCTTTTAAATCAGAAACTAACCTGCTGCAGTGTAAACAGAAACATAAATATTTTGAAATATTTCCAGTAGGAGCTCAAAACACATTTGATTTAGTAAAAGGAGCATCTTCAGATACTCTGAACTCAGAGCCTTTAGGATTTTGAAACAAACTGAGAAGTTCTTTAAGGACCAGCCTGTGAAAGCCTCACTCCCCACCACCCCCAGCTAGGAGGCTGGATGCTGCATTCTGGCCCAATTGTAGGTTCTGGTTGCTCTAAGAAGCAGGCTCCACAGAAAGTAAATTACAGTACAGTGATCTTAAAACTGGATACTAGTTATGTAACATAATCAGCCAAACTTGAGTCTTCTGAAAGTCATATAGTTATTTATCCCTTTGACATCTGTGGGGGGCATTCATAGAATCATAGAGTTGGAAGAGACCACAAGGGCCATCCAGTCCAACCCCCTGCCAAGCAGGAAACACCATCAAAGCATTCCTGACAGATGGCTGTCAAGCCTCTGCTTAAAGACCTCCAAAGAAGGAGACTCCAAGCAGGAAACACCATCAAAGCATTCCTGACAGATGGCTGTCAAGCCTCTGCTTAAAGACCTCCAAAGAAGGAGACTCCACCACACTCCTTGGCAGCAAATTCCACTGTCAAACACCTCTTACTGTCAGGATGGTAATGCTGACCTTTAAAGCCCTAAACAGCCTCGGCCCAGTATACCTGAAGGAGTGTCTCCACCCCCATTGTTCTGCCCGGACAGTGAGGTCCAGCTCCGAGGGCCTTCTGGCGGTTCCCTCCCTGCGAGTTGTGAGGTTACAGAGAACCTGGCAGAGGGCATTCTCGGTAGTCACACCAACCCTGTGGAACTATCCCGATATTTGTTGCATGTCAAACTCAGCCAAGAGCATAAGGTCGAACAGATTCCTCACTGGCCTTGCAGACAACTTCATTGACCACCACCAATAATGCCTGGTGTTTTTTTTGGTTGATTTGTTTCAGCTGTAAAGTTTGGAAGGATGTCCAAAAAGCAGAGGGACAGCTTGTACGCTGAGGTACAGAAGCATCAACAGCGACTGCAAGAGCAACGGCAGCAGCAAAGTGGCGAGGCTGAAGCTTTGGCCCGAGTCTACAGCAATAGCATCACCAATGGCTTGAGCAACCTAAACAATGAAACTGGTGGCACTTATTCAAACGGGCACGTCATTGACCTGCCAAAGTCTGAAGGCTATTACAATGTGGATTCTGCCCAGCCCTCCCCAGATCAGTCTGGCTTAGACATGACTGGAATCAAACAGATCAAGCAGGAACCTATCTATGACCTCACTTCTGTACCAAACTTGTTTACCTATAGCTCTTGCAACAATGGGCAATTAGCTCCTGGGATAACCGTGGCAGAAATAGGTAAGAAAAGCCTACCTTTAACCTCTCATAATGACTCTGTGCGCTTGTATTTCTAACCGTGCAGTTTCCTTTGGAATGGATTGGCCCTGAGGCATATGTATGACTGGGTTTGTTGTGGATTAAGTTTACAGAATTCTAACATGTTTACATTGTGTAAATGGAGCAATTCATGATCTGTTTATGAAGCTGAAACACCAGAGCCACTGATGAATCAATCAAGTGATAATTACTAAATAGGGAGCTTGTATCAAACGAGCTCATTATCAGGAGGGCTTTAATGATCTTTTTGACAAGTATACACATTCTTGTCAACAAAGAGCTCTGAAGGTAGATCATTAATAGAACTCACTCTTAAATTAATTACAATGCACAACATCATTGTTTGATCTCGCACTGAACACTCTGGATTCATACCAGTAAAACTGCATTCCGGATCTCAAATAGATGGGTTCATACTGTCTTTGTAAACTCTTTGGAAAATGTGGTTTCATGTTAGGGTATCATTTATTCAACTGTGATGGTGATGATTGATAACCTTGTTGTTAGGTGTCTTGCATAGCAAGAAAAGTGATGTTTTCCTGGTGAGCCATGTTTTGTTCATACCCATAAGAAGTGTTTTAATTACAGAAACCAACCAGTTGTTTACTTTGCTTTCAGATTATGCATATTGTACTGATATCTATGGTAGAGTTTCTCTCGTATTTTTTAAACTTATCCTCCCTTAAAGTACCTTTAATTTAAGGGTCATGCATACAAACCATTGGCCCCGTAAGAGCAGCTTGAACTTGCTGTTCATAGAAATATCCAAGACACCAATGCAGCAGCTGAAATATTTAGTTCTTCAGCACCTTTCCTTAAAAGGCTGAAAGCAGTGTACATATAATTAAATACATATATTAAAAGTGTACACATATTAAAAAGCCAAAAGAACTAAATATTCCACTCCCCAAAGTGCTAAGAGACTGAAGGAATGAGAAGTCTTGACCTGGCCATAAAAGTTGTATAAAGGTGTTGTCAGGCAAGTCCACCAGGGAAGAAAGACTGTTCAACCAGTATGGATTGCCACAGACAAAAGCATGCAGTGCGCAACCATGGAAAAGGGAATTTTGTTAGTTTGAGCTTTAAAATACAATATGTTGAGGGAAGAGGTAGACCATATTTTATGGGCTGTGGCATTGGTGATGCAGTCAGTGAACCAACTTCTTCCCTTTAGAGGGAGATAACAGGGGTAGAAAGCACTGGAAATGAACTCAGGTTTGGCTTAGCCAGTCCTTCTCGTGTCTTTCCTGTTCCCTTGAAGTTGGCAATGCAGTCCAATTTCTGAGCTCTTTCCTAAAGAGATAAGGTCAGTAAAGTACTAAGAAGACAACAATTTCCATGTTGACCTGTGTTTGTTGCAATCAGCGCTGTTTCTGTTGTGCTGCAGTTTGCTTTCTGGCAAATACTAAGTTATTCATCTCCCTGTCCATTATTTAATGTAATAACTATTTATGTAGCTTATGTAACTCACATACATTTCAACAGAAAGGAAACATTGAAACAACGTAAAAAAGTAATTGCCTATTTCATCCGCTTGACTGATTTACATTCCTGACCACAGACAAACACTCAAACTGAAGCAATGTCTGCTTCCTTTTCCACTTTCATCCATATTCTCCAACGTCCCTAGAAGGAGGTACAGCAGCTAAATATTAATTCTTCACTCAGATGTATCCCTGTTCTCCTTTGCATCTGGTAGGACTTCCAGGTCACCAGGCATGTCTTCTAAACGACCTCCTCTGTACCTCCCTTCCTAGAAATTGACAGCAGCAGGGTATGCAGAAATTTAAGCAAGACATTGCCTGGCATGAAGATAAATAAAAATGTACAAATAAAAATGTGCCATCAATTGGAGGGAGCCCCCTTGGAAATGGCAGGCTTGGTCCTAATCCAACCCAAACATGTAATAATTGCAACATTTTAAAAATGGAAATGTGATATTAAAATCCGTTTGATCTAGTTGCATTAGTGATAAACAAAGTATGAGTCAGTGATTGGGAGGGGGTGGAGAATACAATAGCTACCCTGTTAGGTCCCAGGCCATCCCATGAGAAAGCATGATTGAGGGTTGAAAAGGTTCTAACCACATTTTCCAGATTGGGATCATAGCGCTTAGCTCCTTGCAAAATTGAACAATGCTTCCTTTTGCTTTAAAGCTCCATAAAAGCCTTGAATGCTCAGCACTCTATGCAGATTACTTGTGCTGCCTTTAAAGCAAGTCTGCCAATCGAAGCTTGCTCTAGTATTGCCAGGTCCTGAGCAAATGGGGAATCCTGTTCCTTGGCTTGACAAAGAAAGGTTTAGCAGGTGTGCTGCTGAAAAGCTGCATCCCATAGATGCCAAGTTACTCCTTGCTCTGCTGTCCTTAAAAACTCGCAGGGACTCTTTTAGAACAGGAGCTGAAAATCCTAGTGTGAGTTTTACACAACACAATTTGTTTTCCAAAGATACCACCCATTCATCTCAGTGGAAAAGAACCCCAGATGTATTAAACAGGGCTCAGGGTGGCATCTACTTGCATACTGAAACATGTTTATACATACCTTGTCTTTGTTTTCACCGAAACACCCCAATTTCTTATGCTGATTTGAATTGGTATGGGAACTTTTTTCCTACAAGGAAGCTTGAGAATTTTTGCGAAAAGGCTATATAGCATTAGAGTCCCCTAGCCTATTCACAGGGGCAGTTTTTGCTTGCAGTTTAGAGGTGCTTGTTGGGTGCTATGCAAATGTCATGCCTTCGGACTCTGCTGAATTTACCCAAGGCAGTAGCTTGTCCCGTGTTTGAATGTGTTTACTAGATATTGATCAATTACGGTAGCTACAGAACACCCCCCCCCTTTTATTCGTTTTCTTTCAACCCAGACTTCTTCGTTGCACACAAACTGATTCATCTAGGGACGCCTTGTGCTGCTGTTCCTTTTATCTTTCTTCCCCACAACTACTTTTTAAGATCCCACATAGAAAACCATTTTTAATTACTCTACTCTTCCTTTAAAGAGCCTGTGTATGCGTCTCAACTATATTTATATGGATCAATATTGCCATCTAGTGAGTAATTTAACTACTACCATAGCAAGAGCCTAGGCAGATGCAACTGAGACGCAATCGAATAGCAGGGCATCTATTTAAAAGTTCTAATCATATTCAATAATTATTTTGACACCACGCCTAGACAAATTCAAAGGGTGCCACCACACACACACACACACACACCCGCAAACTACATTACTGCCTTTGCTAAACTGTGCTTAGACCATTTACTCAGAAGTGGTTCTCACTCAGTACCAAAGGAATTATTCCCAAGTAAAGTACGCATATGATTACAGTCTTAAGTGCTCTCAACAATCCTTGGAATGAAGCCTTGTAAATTACAATACAGAAAATTACTTGATTCCTTCTGCATTTCTAAAACAAAATTTAAAGTCAAATAAAGCAATGTTAAATGAAGTTCTCCCACAGTATCTACCATCTACTAATTTCTACCATCTCTGAAATTACTGTTAAACATTATTAAATGTTCCCTTCTGAAAATGGCACATATTTCCCACTCTTCTAAACTCCCCTAAGTTTAAATGGTTAGGGCCCGGGGTCTTTGTCTGAAAAGTCCTACAAAAGGCACTCACTTGAAAAAGTGTGTATGCAATACTGTTCTCTCTCAATAGCCTCTCTTGTACTGCCCCGTTTATGCTTTTTCACAGTATTACATTCACTTTATCACATTTCCATGTTGATTTGTGATTTCTTTAAAAAGTCCTCCTGAAAATTCATCAGCATTTTACTGCATGTTTCTTCTTTAATGTACACATTTTTGTATGCAGCTTTGTGTAATAGTCAAATGGTTGCAATGAATTTCCCTAAGGCCATTTTGTATGTTATTTTCATTAATGTAAGCATTGTTATGCACAGTTTCCCCAATATATTCATTTTTATAAACAGTTCCAGGTTAGGGAACCGCATTGCAAAATTCAGAAAACTCCAAATTTTGAAGGTTAGATGAGTTTCAGTTCATATATTGTTTGGGGAAATGTAGATTAAGCGGGCTTTGCATTTTAAAAGTTAGCATTGTGGCTTAACTGCAACTGGTTGGTTGTGTTAAAAGGGTTTAAAACCTGGGGAAATAGGGGAAAGACTCCATCCCATCTGGTGTGTTGCTCTTGCTCTGAATGTTGTGGTGTACAGTGGAGATCACCATGCTGTGCTGCACAGCCTAGTCATGTCCAACATTATTTCTCTGCTTGGCAGGGGGTTGGACTGGATGGCCCTTGTGGTCTCTTCCAACTCTATGATTCTATGATTCTATGAGTCATTTATGTTTGGATGTTGAAAGCCTATTGCCACCAAAGTCAGCATGCTGAAAAATTGTGGGATGGAGAAAGAGTAAAGGTGGCTGGTGCTCATTGGACTGGTAAGGAGGAAGGCAGAGATGTCAACAATAGGTGGAGCAGAGGTAACAACAGGCAGAGCCAACTAATTCTATATTTGCCCCGCCCTCTCTGTGACAAGTTCTACAGAGGAGCAAGAAGCTCTGAGGCAGTACCACCCACTAAGCTGGGTGTAAATAAGTAAGAAGGCAGGTTGGGGCTGGCTGAGAGCAGGCAGCAATTGGTTGGGAAGTGCCCCATTTGCTCTAGCAGACAAGCCTCCACTGGCAGTGGGGTGCAGAGAGAGAAATAGAGACATGTGCTATCTCAGGAGTAGTTGAGAGTAATGAGGCGAGGCTCCAAAGAAATCCTTGGGAGAAGGAAGGGAAAAAGAGGAATGATAGAAGTGGAGCTGCAGCTCTCTGGGGTGGTAGAAGGAAAGGAGAATGCGATGAGTTACAAAAGGTAAAATGAGGCTGTAGAGAAACCTGGAGGTAAAGGGAAAGCGAAAGAGGGAGAAGCTCAGAGAGGGTTACAGAGATGTATGGTGGTGCAGAGAGAAAGCGAGAGGCGAGTGGACTGGGCTGGGCTGTGATACAACAGAGCACAGGATGGAGTCATAGCTGCCAAGTTTTCCCTTTTCTCACGAGGAAGCCTATTCAGCATAAGGGAATTTCCCTTTAAAAAAGGGATAACTTGGCAGCTATGGATGGAGTAGAGTGGGGAAAGGAAGGAAGGAAGGAAGATTAACATATATATATTTTTAAATGTGTGTTTTGGGGTGAAGAGAGAAAAAGAAAAGGGTACCAGTACAGAATGGATTAAAAAGAGCACAATGATAAAAATGAAAAAAAGAAAAAAAACTTTTGTAGTTAACATAGTCATGCTATTCTTGGGTGAGAAAAAAGTTCCTAGTAAACAGTAGAGTGATTTACGCTGTGCATCCCTGCTATAAATTAATCCAGTTCATCTTATGTTCTGGGCCATCTAATAGGGTCACTATAAAATTGACAAATGATGGCCCCTGGCAGTGTTCCTAATTGAGGTTTAATCAATTTACACTAGTGCCAAAGCCTTTCAAATATCTTCCTTTTTGTTTAGAACGGCTGTGAGTGTTCCAAGTAGGAGTGGAATACACCCCCCACCCCCCACCCACCCACCCACCCACTTCATGTTTTGTTTATGCCACATCATTTTGAGGGCAAAAGATTGGGAAGGAGAGGGGGCAATTTTCTCATAAAAATGTTTCTGCAAAGCAGCCAGGATAATTAGTCCTGCTCCAGCGTGATGCATCACGGCTACTAAAACAAAACACACACACATACATAAACAGATTAAAAATGTCAAAATGTTTAGCTCAACATATTCAGCAGTATTTTATTATCTTGTGAACTACCCTGTGATCTTTGGATGAAGGGCAGTATACAAATATCATCATCACCAGCACCATCATTACAGTTGACAATGATCCAAAGGAGTGTATATGCAAGCACACTCAAGTTGTTCTTAGAGGTGTTTAAAGAGAAAGACAAATGGCTGCCCCACAGAACTCCCCAGCTGTTCTATCAACTCTGAGGTATCTCCTAGGATTGGCACAAGAGATCATTGGGACATGGGTACATTTACCTTTTAGAAATGGCTTGGAGCCAAAGGTATTTTAAAATTGGCAGACTACATTATTTGATTTTTGACCCCTAGAGCTTTACATAAGACTGTTTGATATTTACTTACTTGCATATTTTCTAAAATGTATTATATGCTGATATTGAGTTACTGATATCAAATGAATGGATCTTGGTTTTTAAAAGGATAAAAAAGGTTTTAGAAGTGAAAGATTATAGAAGGCAGGAGGGAGGTTGAGAGAGAGTGTGTGTGTGTTAAAAAATGAATCCCATATTGAAGGTTTATGATAACAGTGGGTCCCAGGTCTGAAAAAGTTGGGCTACTTATCCCATCAACTCACAAAATGAAGTTGTAATTCATCATGGAGGGCACCATTTTGATTAGGGCCATTTCAGAAGTGATATTGTCCTGCTTATTTTTGAAATCATGTATTGAAAGTAGTTAGAAAATGGGCATATTTTATGTGAATCACAGATACAGAATTTTCCAAAAGACATGTCCAATACCTGCATTTGACTCTCCCATTATTCCTGAGAAATACATATCTCTTTGCTTTGCTAAAGTATCGGAAACATTTTGCACAAGTTTCTTGTTCCATACGCTAACTAGAAAATCTGTGTATATTGTTGTTGTTGTTTACTCATTTAGTCGTGTCCAACTCTTCGTGACCCATGGACCAGAGCACGCCAGGCACTCCTGTCTTCCACTGCCTCCTGCAGTTTGGTCAGACTCATGGTGACAGCTTCGAGAACACTGTCCAACCATCTCGTCCTCTGTCGTACCCTTCTCCTTGTGCCCTCCATCTTTCCCAACATCAGGGTCTTTTCCAGCGAGTCTTCTCTTCTCATGAGGTGGCCAAAGTATTGGAGCCTCAGTTTCAGGATCTGTTCCTCCAGTGAGCACTCAGGGCTGATTTCCTTAAGAATGGATAGGTTTGATCTTCTTGCAGTCCCTGGGACTCTCAAGAGTCTCCTCCAGCACCATAATTCAAAAGCATCAATTCTTCGGCGATCAGCCTTCTTTATGGTCCAGCTCTCACTTCCATACATCACTACTGGGAAAACCATAGCTTTAACTATACGGACCTTTGTAGGCAAGCTGATGTCTCTGCTTTTTAAGATGCTGTCTAGGTTTGCCATTGCTTTTCTCTCAAGAAGCAGACGTGTTTTAATTTTGTGACTGCTGTCACCATCTGCAGTGATAATGGAACCCAAGAAAGTAAAATCTCTCACTGCCTCTATTTCTTCCCCTTCTATTTGCCAGGAGGTGATGGGACCAGTGGCCATGATCCTGTTTTTTTTTTTTTATGTTAAGCTTCAGACCATATTTTGCGCTCTCCTCTTTCACCCTCATTAAAAGGTTCTTTAATTCCTCCTCACTTTCTGCCATCAAGGTTGTGTCATCAGCATATCTGAGGTTGTTGATATTTCTTCTGGCAATCTTAATTCCAGTTTGGGATTCATCCAGTCCAGCCTTTCGCATGATGAATTCCGCATATAAGTTAAATAAGCAGGGAGACAATATACAGCCTTGTCATACTCCTTTCCCAATTTTGAACCAATCAGTTATTCCATATCCAGTTCTAACTGTAGCTTCTTGTCCCACATAGATATTTCTCAGGAGACAGATGAGGTGATCAGGCACTCCCATTTCTTTAAGAACTTGCCATAGTTTGCTGTGGTCAACAAAGTCAAATGTATAGTATATTGTACAAGTCATTATTTTCCACCACTGAAAGTTGCATCTATTTTTGTTTCATGTTGGTATGACCACATCAGCCTGACTTTAGTCAGCTCTGCCTACTTACAATCTGTCCAGGGAAGGGCACTGACTGTCACCTTCTTCTTCCTTACTCAGAAGCCACAACCAGACCAAACATTTGAAGTCCTATCATGTCACTTGAAGCAGTTACATCTTCCATCAAAGAACTCTGGGAACTGTAGTTTGCTAAGGGTGCTGAAAATGGTTAGAAAACCCCCTTTCCCTCACAGAGCTACAACCCCCAGGTTTTCCTGGGAAGAGGGACTAATTGCTGAACCACTTGGGGAATGGTAGCTCTGTGAGGGGAACAGGTGATCTAACAACAACAACAACTCTGGGCACCCAGAACAAACTACAACTTGCAGGGTTCTTTGGGCGAGCCATGACTATTACAGTATGATGTGAATGTGGCCTCAGTTATTCCCTTGTGCAGCTCAGCAGGGAGGAGGATGGGGAGAAAACTAGAAAAAGTTGGCTCTGCCAATCATTGCCCACTGAGAAACTACCTAATTTGCACCTCTCAAACCAATAGGTGAACTGAAATCCAGGTATGCTTCAAAATTTGTACTTTTCTGCATTTTGCAATGTGGTTCTCCAAGCAAATAATTTGTACAGAATGCATCTATGAGAAAAGTCTGCATTGAAATGCATAATATTAGAGGAAATTAGTCAAAACTGCATACAATAATGTGCTTATTAGGGAAAATTCACACTAAACTGCACTCTATTTTTCTTGAGGGTCTTTTTAAAAATCACAAAATGCTGCAAATATGTGGAGATCTGAATTTAAAATTAGAAAAATGAGAAACAGAGAGAAACCAAAACTGACAGATCTGTCCATCCCAAATTCTTAAGCTGCAGAAAATAATTGTTTACAATGTTTGAGGCATCCTTGAAATAAAAATTGTTGCTAGAAGAATTTGCAAACAAGAGGAGGAGGAGGCTGGGAAGGGGGCTTCTTCTGATAATTACCTGAGGCATCCCTTTTCCAGAGAAATGAAAGAATTACCCTAATTATAAATTCACGCTTGAGATTCTAAGGAAACGCTGACCGCAAGAGAACTTGCTACCCAGAGAGAACTAGCTGAAGAAAACCCACCACACATAGCAAATGGACGGGTAACTGAATAGAAAATGGAAAGCACCAAACATTCCCTCTATGGCTACAGGAAGACATTGTCCTGGACAATCAAGGGGGAAAGTCATCATGGAAGTCTTTAGCAGGACTTACCCCATAAGAGGGCAAAGGAGAGAATTTGGAGAGGTGTCTGTATAGACGTGTGCCCGTTCATTTTGGGAGGGCCCTGCCTGCACCATCCAACACAGGCTCTCCATATTTCCCAGTTCACCAGGTTTCACCGGGAGTCTATCCAAGCCACCCAGTGCCTCTTTAGACCATTACCTGGGATGGATTCCTTGCTTTCATTTAAAACAACGACAACAAGCTTTTGTCCCTGGTGGAAGCCAAGAGACAAAATGTGTGTTCTTCCCATGTGCTTCATGAGAAGCAAACCCTTTCAGTACCGGTATTTGTAGGCAATAAGTAACATGAAAGCTATAATTGACATTTATGGCAACAAATTTTTCCATCCAAGAGGGTGGAAGCAGAGAAAGAAACAATGAGGGCTGCCTAGCCAATTGCCTGTGAGAAGCTGAGCCTTTTAGCCCATGAAGGCAGAGGTAACAGAGAAGTGGGGTAGGTGATAGCGTGCCAAGCATGTGGCAACAGAGTGTGGTGTAGTGGTTAGAGTGTTGGACCAGGATCTGGGAGACCAGGGTTCAAATCCTCACATGAAGTTTACTGGCTGACCTTGGACCAGTCACTGCCTCTCAGCCTAGCCTGATTAAATAAGGAGGGAACCATGTACATCACCTTGAGTTCCTTGGGTGAAAAGGTGGGATATAAATACAATAATCTTTTTTTTAATGTGGGAAGCCTATAATTTCTGTGGTCACCACTTTAAAATACCTACTAAAGGACAAGAGGATAAGGTCTGAGTCCAGATTCAGAGGACAAATTGTGTGTGAGAGAGAGATTGGAATCATGCCCCATCCTGTATATATTCTCAAGTATATTTATGGTTTCTTTTTCCAAGTCTTAATGTCCTGCTCCTCTTGTCTAACATTTGGAATGGGATGGGATGGGTGGGTTGTTGTTGCTGTTGTTTTTTCCTGCATTTGTGGCCGTAAATAAGAACTTGGTAGCACAGAAAGGGAGTGTGCAAATAAAAATGTTTTTGATACAGGCTTGATATGAATTTCTTCTTATAACATTCCTGAAATATTAAGCAGGGGGAGCATGCAAGTATGAGAGGGAGAATGTTTCAAAGAACATAACAAAAATTATCCAAAGTAGCATTTGTTGTTTCAGAATGGTGTTTTTCTTATTGGACATAATAGTTGGGATTAGAAGCTAAAGGCAGCTCACAGACAGAGAGCTAAACTAGTTTTACTGAGAGGAGAGGCTATAACTGTTCTGTGCCTTCTCAGCATATTCTCAAAGAAAAGCCATTTCTGCACCAGAATGTCTCTCTGATGTGATGGCTCTGCAAGTTTCTGTGTGTTCCCTTTTGGGTGTTTCTACACAGGCAATTCCTTCTTGTAAGTAGTGGCTGATGTCCAATGGGAAGAAGGCAAGAAGACCAACAGTAGGTGGAGCAAGAGCCCATGACAAGGCAAAACAGACTCCTCCTAGTTTTGTCCTCCCTGGAGTTCAGTGTGCGTGGACACGAAAGCTCACACCAAAATAAAAACTTAGTTGGTCTTTAAGGTGCTACTGAAGGAATTTTTTAATTTTGCAAGAGCTACAGTTAGACTAAGGAAGAGGCAACTAACAAGCAGTGCCACCTACTAGCTTGGCTGTAAGAAGGCAGACATGGGAGAGCTAGCTGAAAGCAGGCTGAGGGCGGTGGGCATGTGCCCACTCCTCTTAAGAGACCAGCCTCCACTGCTATACACTTGGGCTAAGCAACTCCCTCTATGCCAAAATTCAACCTTTCTGATCTGCGTCAATTTCACATCTGCTATTTATTTATTTATTTATTTATTTATACATACATACATACATACATACATACATACCCCACCCATCTGGCTGAGTTTCCTCTGCCACTCTGGGCTGCTCCCAGCAGAATTAAAAGAACAATAGAACATCAAATATTTAAAAAAACATTAAAAACACTATCCATAAGTGTTTTCTGTCATGTTTCAAGCTTAATCTTCATTTTTAAAAATAAAAGTTGTTTTTAAGCACGTGTTTAAATGCTATTTAAAAACTATTGCATCACAATATTCAGAGGAGTATGAAATCCAAGTGATGTCATAACGTTCTGATACGCACATTAGTCCAGGAAGTGCAGATTAGATGTGTTTTAATTGCAATTGACAGGATCAAATTAAGCATCCTTACTACCCAAGGAGCAGCAAATGGGTGGTACAGTCAGTTTTTAGGTCCTCAAAACCAGCTTTGCTCTGTAGTTAGCCTTGACTACAGTTGTGGCAAAGGCATCCGTGTCACTGAAAAACATTACAAAATGCATCTGTAACTTTGCTATAATGTTTGAACAGAGCAGGAGAGGAACACTTTGCTTGCCAGTAAAATCCTCTTACTGTGAACTGCACTGGCTCAAGAGTTGCTGCTTGCCTTGCGGTACTTTTCATGTCTTTTCACAAATTGTTGTGATTCTACCTTTAAGCTTTGCTTTGTTTCTTTTTAAATGAAAGGCAGTACAGTGTAGGAATATTTTAAATAAATCAATATGTCATGAGAAATGAAAAGCAAACTAGCATGAGACTAGGGCTAGCCCCTTCCATTTGTCCATGGGTGGGGATCCTCTGGCCGGCCAGGCTTCAGAGCCTGTTTTGGGCAAAACCATGCTCATCCTTGCCAGGTCTGATGTGAGATATACAGTGGTGCCTCGCAAGATGAATTTAATTCGTCCCACGAGTCGCTTCGTATAGCAAAAAAATTCGTTTTGCGAAGCGGCTCCCATAGGAACGCATTGAAGTGCGGTTTCCCATAGGGTGCCTTGCAAGACGAATTTAAAAAATTTGTCTTGCGAGGCACCCTATGGGACGAAAAAAAATCGTCTTGCGAAGCGCGCCATAGGAAACTTTGTCTTGCGAGTCTCCATTGAATTCGCAAAACACATTCATCTTGTGAAAAATTCGTCTTGTGAGACATTCGTCTAGCGAGGTACCACTGTAAGTCATCAAGCAAGGGGTGGGTGAGTCAAAAGCACCAGGGAAGACTGCCGTCAACAAGAAATCTTTATCTTGTTGTTTACAGCCCATAAGTGTTTTCCTTAAAACTACTGATATGTTCACATGAGAAAAAAGGGTTATTGTTGTTTAGTTGTTTAGTCATGTCCGACTCTTTGTGACCCCATGGACCAGAGCACGCTAGGCACTCCTGTCTTCCACTACCTCCCGCAGCTTGGTCAAACTTATGTTCATAGCTTTGAGAACACTGTCCAACCATCTCATCCTCTGTCGTCCCCTTCTCCTTGTGCTCTCCATCTTTCCCAACATCAGGGACTTTTCCAGGGAGTCTTCTCTTCTCATGAGGTGGCTAAAGTATTGGAGCCTCAGCTTCAGGATCTGTCCTTCCAGTGAGCACTCAGGGCTGATTTCCTTAAGAATGGATAGGTTTGATCTTCTTGCAGTCCATGGGACTCTCAAGAGTCTCCTCCAGCACCATAATTCAAAAGCATCAATTCTTCGGCAATCAGCCTTCTTTATGGTCCAGCTCTCACTTCCATACATCACTACTGGGAAAACCATAGCTTTAACTATACAGACCTTTGTCAGCAAGGTCTGTAAGTGTTATTGGATGACCCAAAATGAAGATCCCTAATGTCCCTGTTTAGAAACCTGAACTTGAGCTCATCAAATCCTGTTGTTGGTGTCTCTTAAACATCACACAACACAAACCTAGGTTACGAGTAACAAGTATCAATTATACAACAAGCGTAACCGGCAGCTGTAATCAAACACTAATTTATAAACAAATATTGCAGAATAACTTCAATCACTAATTTATAAACGTATAACGCAGAATAACTTGTAGTTCATATTGTAGTCATATGTTGTAGTTCATATTGGGTATCCATATGACATATAAATTGGTTCAAAAGTACTTCCAAATGGATGTGTAATACTTGAGATTTTTGTTGTTGTTGTTGTTGTTCACCGCTACCAGGAATATATATAGTTTGGAATATACTGTGTCTGACAATGTCAGTTAGCGGTTATTCCACAGAATGTCCCAGGGCCGTCTTAAGCGTCCCTGGCGCCGTGGTGCACCGGATCCCTCCGGCACCCTCCCGCCCCGTTTCCCAGCGCGGTGGGCGCAGCGCACAGCGCGGCTGCCACAGGCGCTGCTGCGCGGCGGGCGGGCAGGCACAGCGCGGTTGCCGTGGGCGCAGCTGCGCGGCGGGCCAGCGGACCGGCCAGCGGGCGGGCCGGCGCCGTGGTGCCCTGCGCCACCCAGCCTGGCCGTAGGGCTGGCCCTGGAATGTCCAAGTGCACTGACAAGTATAGGTGGCAGCGGAGCATCCAGGTGAAGACGAGACGTATATATGAAGGTGGCAAGGGAGTATCCGAATGCAAAAAGTATCCAAAAGCAAAAGACAAGGTTACCCAGGTTATGTGCCTTGTTTCGCCAAAGTTGGCTTCTTCAGTGAGCGAATTGCTGCATGTTATAAGGGAATAAAAAGTCAGTCTCTTTACCACCAAAAACGTCAGTAATGTTCTTATCAATGTATGTACATACCTTGTCTCTTAAACATCAGCAGAGAATCCTGTAGCAAAGCTCATCTGTAGCTTAATCTCTGTTGCTGTAAATTCCATTTATAAAACTAATGCAACTAATTGCCTCTGGTTCACTGACTTTTCTCCTGGTGGTCCCACTCCTAGCTCCTCCAGAAAAATATATGCCAGTCTTTTGGACTAGGGTCCACAAGCATGCCATTTATCATGAATGACCTAGCAGTACTGAAGCGCTGGGGGCAGTAATATTTGTTCTAGTTAAGAAAGAGAATGTGTGATAAAATGATACAAATAAATACTTCCAAGCACCAGAGTGAAGCCATTGAGCCAATGTAGCATTAATTCAAAATGGATCCCTAAGAGAACTCAAGTCAGTGTATAAGCTGAAATGAGCTCTTAGCTACTCAACTGTATCCTAAGGGTAAGTAGCAAATTAAAATTCATTATTCATTTTAATTGAGGATGATTATCAGTATTTTAGGAGACATACTTCAAAGTTCTGTTATTCCCTGTGCATAAGAAGAGGATGCTAAGAAAGCAGGGCTCTCTCAAGAGAAAAGAGGAACAAATGAATGAAAGAAGGTGCTTCGGAGACACATTTAGCACGCTGGGCTCTGATCAGTTTATTCTTGGGCCAGGCAGAAAAGACCTAAATAAAAAGACATGAGGGCCGTATGCTGAATCACATTATGGGGCCAAAGACGGGTCTGACCTTTATGCCACATTAAGGATCTCTCTCCAATACTGTTAGTAGCGTAGGAAACCGGGGGGGGGGGGACACAGGGGGCTGTCGGGCATCACAGGGGTTGCTGGGCGGCTCAACAACTTTGGGAAATCTCTTTTAAAAACCTCTGCCCCAGACACCAGCGGGGGGGGGGGTGCTGTTAGTCTTCCACCAACATTCCTATTGGTCAATTGACTGGCTGACACCAACATGTGAGAAGGAAGTCAAGGATGTGCTGTAGTTTTCCATTCTTTCTCTGAGCAGTGAACCTTCAAAGGAAAATGACGTTTTGTGGGGAGAGCCACAAATTGTGAAATTTTCAGACTTTCAGAAATCTCAAACCTAGGAAAGGTTTGTAACTTTTTCTTTCTTTCATTTTTAACCATCTTTCTTGTTCGCTGGGTACTTTTATTCTGATCGTCTATTTATAAAAAATGATCCAACCAAGATTGCAGGATATCAAAGCGAAAGGTTGTGAAGGGTCAGCACTGCAGGGGAAAGAAGGGGAGCCTCGAAAGCACGCCAGTGCGAGTAGATAAATAGGCACCGCTGCAGCAGGAAGGTAAACGGCATTTCCATGCGCTCTAGCACTCGCCACAGTGTCCCATTGCGCCAGAAGCGATTTATTCCTGCTGGCCACATGACCCAGAAAACTGTCTGTGGACAAACGCCGGCTCCCTCGGTCCAAAAAATGAGATGAGCACCGCACACCATAGTCACCTTCGAGTGGACTTAACCGTCCAGGGGTAATTTACCTTTTTACCTAATCAGTGCTCACCCCCACCCTTTCTCTGCCCTTTCTTAATAGATTTCACTGCAAGATATTAGGAGCTCTAACTACAATTCCCTTCTTGTTTCAGATTTTTGCACATTCAAATTTTAAACAGAAAATGCCATCTCCTAAAACAGACTGAATTAATTTCTCTTAAGTAAATAATTAATAAGGATCAGGAAATGAAGCAAAATGGTCAAAGTCAAAAATGGATCTTAGGTATTCATTTCCAAGTCTATTTATTTACTTTATTCAGGAAAGCGCTTTACTGCTTTTAAGCTTGTGCTCCTAAATTTAGTGCACAGCTGTCTATAAAACAAGGAAATGTTAAACTCTTGTTTAAAAATACCACAAAACTAGGCAACAAAATACACTGCTTGCTAAAGGAACATAGGGAAGAAAATGGCATAGACTTCCTTTGAAATAACAAGTCCCATCTATAGGCCTCATTTGTTTGGCATCCTACTTCTGGCACAAGACATCTCTGAGATGAAGGCACTGTTGCTATGAACAGTCTGAACAGCACAGGACCCAAGGTCAGTCTAGGGAGGCTGCTAGTGGGGGCAGAGGGAGGGAAGATGGAGACACGGCTTGATCCTTTCCCCTCTGGTCATTTTCAGATGGAGAAAATTTTTAAGCCAATAATCAGTCTGGAGTCTAATAAGCCAGAAGTTGCTTAACCCTTTTCTCTCTGGTCCTTTTACAACTCATAAACACCCCCAACAATGTTTCTTCATCTTGATCCCCATTTTTTCACCATATCTTTAACCTCCAAGTAGGTGAAAGCACAGTTTGGAGTGATTGTGAGCTGAAAAATAACCAGCAGAGAGAAAAGGGTTTTGTAGCCTCTGTCCATTCACTCTTCTTCTGACCAATCTTAAAACCTGGGTGATTTTTTTACTCTGAGGTAAAATAAGGATCTCCATGTAAAATGTAGTTTTACTGTATCTGTGTGATCATGCCCATTCCCCAACTGTGAATTAGTCTCCAAATTTCATGGTTTTAGGCAAATGACATTTAACACTCACAGAGAAAAGCAGTTTATTTCTTGGGCTTGTAGGAGGCAACCTATCTTTGGCAAAAAAAATCTTTCACACTTTTCAAGAGTTATAGAGATGAAGTTGAGAAGTATGAGCAGCTGGTACTTCACAAAGCCAATAAGATTTAAGAAATGAAAATTTAAAAAAAGAAGGGCTGTAGCATGAAATGTAAATCCAGTATATAATAAATTGATGCTTTCTTACTGAAGTAAATAACTATAATTTTAACAGCATCTTAAGATCTAACTGATAATGCTCCTTTTCTGTACATGTCCATGATGCTGATATTTTATTTAAGCCTTCAGTGAAACTCACACCTTAGCTATAAGTAACCTTTGAAGATACTCTTCTGCGGAAAAGTCTGCTGTAGTCTAAAAATAAGGGACTATGGTGTCAGGAAGAGAATCTACTGAAATCAGAAACAGAAAAGGTCAGTTGCTATTTTGAAAGCTGTGTACTATATAACTCCAGTTTTGACATGAGCACTCTAAGCCACACGCTGTCATTTTGCTGCATCATTGCATTATACAATCCCTACGGAACTCAAAGCAGGTGGAGGATCACTTTTCAATCATCTAGGAGTCACTTCCATGGCACAGATTGTAACACTGGAAGAATGTATACCACATCTACCTGCAATTCAAATAGCAATTCAGCAACCTAAGTCTGAAGCATGTTGAGCCGAGAACAATTGAAATAGCTTCCATTTATACCTGGTGTGGTCATGCTATGCAGAACTGTCAATATGTACTTCCACATCATGTGTGAACTGACCATCCTGTCACTGACTTAGGACATTTCCACACAATGCAGAAGCACTTGTGGACTCTGTACATTAGTGCAGCGACTAAAGTAAGGCATCACTCTGCCCCATTTTAAGCATTGCCTATATAGCATGTAGAGAGTCCAGACTTATGAGTAGATACAGGTATACTATAAATCCTTGGCAATTTATATTTCACGGGTATGATTTTGGATAAAAATTGAAATGCAAGAATTGGTCCTGGGCTAAGCTATGAAAAATGTGAAGCCAGGTCACTTTTTACTGAATGCCACAAAGGAGAGTCATAAATTGTTTCTCTGCTGAATATAATGTAAAATCCCTTCCTTCCCCAAATGGCAACATAGGCTGGATCTACACTGACCTATTTAATGTTATTAGAACCATATTAGATATATTGTTCTAAAATGTCACTTGTAAAATAAAACATTTATTACCTTTGTTTTTTTCTCCAAAATGCTGTCTCCCTACTGCTGGTTGCTCTGCACCACCCTCTGGTGTCACATTTCAATAGCACATTATGAATGTTAAAAGTAAGACGTTATGTGTCCATATATGTTATCCAAACAATTCCTTAACCCTTCCTGAACCTTTAAAACTTTAAGTGTAGATCCGTCCATAATTTCTGATGTTAGTACTGTGACCCATGAGATGAAATTAATGCAAAATGAAACAACTAGTGTACAAGAGCAATAGAATAAAAATTGAGAGGATTGTGGTAGGAAGGGGGAGAGAAATAAGGACAGAGACATACTGGTTAAGTTTGATCACACATGAAAAATGCAGAATACTGGAGATGCCTGACATTCTGCTTGATGAAGAGATAGGTGTTCCCGTACTTAACCGGGATGAGCTTGCCCCACAAAACCCCGTCTTTGGGGCTCACTGGGGCAGGGAGTGCCCCATTAAGAGGCAGTGGACTGGGTGATCTTTAAGATCCCTCCCCACACTCCTTGTCCACTTTGTCTCTGTAGCACCGGAAGAGAAGTTTCCTTTTTCCTTTCTCAGCATTTCTATTTCTCCTCGCTAGCTATGTTTGGGAAAGGGTTACTCTTCTCCAAGAAGGAAAGAAAAATTAATAA
Source organism: Zootoca vivipara (assembly GCF_963506605.1). Classification (NCBI taxonomy): domain Eukaryota; kingdom Metazoa; phylum Chordata; class Lepidosauria; order Squamata; family Lacertidae; genus Zootoca; species Zootoca vivipara. Next base: position 3,663,406 of record NC_083286.1, read on the forward strand.
TTTGATAGTGAAGAAAATAATTTGAGTGTTACCTGTTGTAAGGTAAAAGGTAAAGGGACCCCTGACCATTAGGTCCAGTCGTGACCGACTCTGGGGTTGCGCGCTCATCTCGCATTATTGGCCGAGGGAGCCGGCGTATAGCTTCCAGGTCATGTGGCCAGCATGACAAAGCCGCTTCTGGTGAACCAGAGCAGCACATGGAAACACCGTTTACCTTCCCGCTGTAGTGGTTCCTATTTATCTACTTGCATTTTGACATGCTTTCGAACTGCTAGGTTGGCAGGAGCTGGGACTGAACAACGGGAATTCACCCCGTCACAGGGATTCGAACCGCCGACCTTCTGGTCAGCAAGCCCTAGGCTCAGTGGTTTAACCACAGTGCCACCTGGGTCCCCGTTACCTGCTGTAGTTCTACATAAAGAAAGTAATTCTAACCAGTGAACAAGAAGTTTTGTGGTGAGTCTGCTCCATGGCCAACATAACGTGGGGATTCTGAATAGCGGGAAATATGGATCATGGAGACTTTATTGGTTGAGGCACCAGGCCTCTTGACATGATAGAAAGATCCATTTATTCTGAAGTGTCTGGGTAAAAACAGATCTCTGCTCCTCTTACCCGCCCAGCCACTTTAACTGGCATGTGTTCTGTTGTTGGCTAGTCTATGAAAAAGCTCACATTAATTTGGACTCTTCATCTCTAGCTTTTTTTGTGGCTTTTTCAAAAGACCTTTCAGCCCACTGTCTTCTATTCTAAGACTAATCCCTTTCTCTCTTTCATCAATGCCAACTAAGCAAGCAAGCAGCCTCCGATGCTTATGTAACTCTAATCAGCCCACAGAATGAGCTGTCAGACTCGGGTCCCCTGAGTCCAAGCACAGCCTTTCTGTGATACATTCCAGCTCCGCTGGCCTGCGGCACAAGAATCTCAAGTCTGCCTTTGCACCTGGCTTGTTTTCAGATGCCAGCACACAGAGCCTTCCTGGCAGCGGCTGCTTCTGCTGCCCACCCTAAGGCTTTGCACACCTAGATGGAGGAACAATGGGCACATGTACAGAAAGCTATGACGTGGAGCGGCAGAGGGCTTTAGCCTCAAATGTCAAATTCACAGGAAAAGCTGCGGAACCAACTTCTTTCAAGATAACTAACATTAATGAGACAAAATAGTTTAAGAGGAGCAGTGCTCCCAAGGTGTAAATATTAGCTATGCCGATCAATAATAGTGCAAGGTGGTTGTTAAGCGGTTTTGGCTACTTTGTGGAAGTTGCTTGGAATTCTCTGCATGATTTCTGTTATTGCTTGAAAAGCTGTTTGTATGCAGTGGCTCAATGGCCAGGATTTTAGAGGTTTGATAGGAATTTCAACATCTTGCCCTCTTACTAAAAATTGAGAATTTTTTTTTATTTAAAAAATGCTGTCAGTGCAGATCCATTTGAGATTGGTTGCATGTGGAGCGAGGAGTGCATATGCACACTGTGAATGTGAATCTGTGCCTATATTGCTGCCATATGGAAATCTGTCCTTTTACAAGAAGCATGTGAAGTGACTGGGATCACTTAGCAGGGTGCATTGGGTGAAACTAGAATGGTACTTGGTCTCATAGTGACCACAGATCCTAATATATATATCTATACTTTACAGTCTTTATGGGACACAAACCTGCCTATACAGGGGGCGGCCCAAGTGTCCTCAGTGGCACTGAGTGTCTTTTGCCTGCCTCTACAAGGGTCACCTCATCACAGTGATCCATGCTCTGGGGACCTCCCAGCTGGATTTCTGTACTGTCTTGTATGTGATGTTGTCCTTGAAGATGACTTGAAGTAGAACTCGGCTTACAAAATTCTGGCTGGTTTAGCCAAGCAGATTTGGATTACACAATTCATTGGAAGAACTGCATTGTCTGCTTGTTTACCTCAAAGCCAAATCCAGGAGGTGGCACCTACTTTTGAAGTCAGAAATGACTTGGGACCCAAATACCTAATGGAACAACCCTTCCCATAACAGGCTGCCCATGTCTTAAAAGTCTTCATTTGAGGTTCTTCTCTGAGTGTTAGTGGAAGTATGTTATTCAAATTGATCTTTGGTGCCATAATTAAAATATTTTCAGTGCTAAACCAAGACACCATTTATGTGTCATGGAATTTTTAATGTTTACTCTGCTTCATTGTGCCTTATAGTTTTTGCTGCTTCTCCATACACATGTTGTCACTTGGTATTAATTTTTATTTATTTCTGTTTTATACTGCTATGCATATTTGGATCATGAATATTTTAAATCAATGGATTAATTAAATAATGCATACTGCCAGATCCATGAGCTGAGCAGCTTTCTCTGCTCAAAATGGCAAAATTGGTGCCATTTTGAGCAGAGAAGCAGCTCAGCTCAGCTCATATTGAGTGTCCTTGTTGTGTCTTACTGGCTTTTTCAGCAGTTGTGCAATATGTGAGAATTTAGCTATTGTTCTATATTGCAGAATGTCTCATTCCCTGTTTTCCAGGGCTCCTGCAGACAACCTATATATTGAGCATTCACCCTGTTTTGCTTGTAGAAGTTAGATTATATCCATTTTTTTATTGAGCATTCATTTTTATTGATTTGTAAGGAGGTTATCTGACAAGGAGCAAGCTTCCTGAATTTATCCTGATTTCCTTTTGGGGTGTTTATAAACCATTCAATCATTCCACCCTTTTCAAAAATGCATTTCCCCATTACTTTCCTGACCACAAAAGAGTCTGTTACTTTTTTTAAAGTAGATTTGCTGCATGGTGGGGATAAAGCAGTTTCGTCCTCTTTAATTGCACAAGTCTACATTTCCCAATATGTGCTTGAATCTCTTCCACTTCAATTTTGCAGCACTTGCATTCCACATGCACTTACTGTTAGTTGCTGTTTTGCCGTCACCTTATGGCCACAAGAGTGATGTTCAAGCAAGATGTACAACCAAAGATTTGTGTTTGTTGTTGGCTGATTATCAGGTTATGTGATTTGACCCTTGCAAAGACAAATTAATAGAAAGTCCAAGTAATAAATTGCTGCTTCTACATTACTCTGAATTGTTTCTTCAATATTCCCCTAAATGCGATCCTGGCAGTGGAGTACAGTACCACTAAATAAGAGTGCCCAGTGTGTTGTAGCAATGGGGAAAGTGTTCTTGAGTCTATTGTTCAGCGGCCAGCTCATTATGTGGTCACTGCAGTAAAAGAGTGGCTGTCGTTATCCTCATTTCTACTATTATCCTAGTATTACTAGATAACATTATTATTTAATTCTGTCCTGCCTTCTTAGCAAAAGAAAACATGATTAGTAAAGGTAAAGGGATCCCTGACCATTAGGTCCAGTCACGAATGACTCTGGGGTCGCTTTACTGGCTGAGGGAGCTGGCGTACAGCTTCCAGGTCATATGGCCAGCATGACTAAGCCGCTTCTGGCGAACTAGAGCAGCACACGAAAACGCTGTTTACCTTCACGCAGGAGCGGTACCTATTTATCTACTTGCACTTTGAGGTGCTTTCAAACTGCTAGGTTGGCAAGAACAGGGACCGAGCAATGGGAGCTCACTCCGTCGCAGGGATTCGAACCACCAACCTTCTGATCGGCAAGCCCTAGGCTCTGTGGTTTAACCCACAATGTCACCTGTGTGCAATGTAAAACAAAGTATATTTAAAATTTTAATGATTGTGAAACAGAGTTTCTTCCTTTTTGTTCCTCTTTCTTAGACCGAATTGCACAGAATATCATTAAGTCCCATTTGGAGACATGTCAGTACACAATAGAGGAACTACACCAGCTGGCCTGGCAAACCCACACATATGAAGAAGTCAAAGAATACCAGAGCAAGGTACCAAAAACACAACTCACTGCATTAGGCTTCTATATTCTTGTCAAATGGGCAGCGTATAAATTATTATTATTGTTGTTATTACTCTTTCCAATCACTGTTGTTCTGTGCATTATTTCTACTAATTAATTGCTGGATAACACAGTTGAGGACAGTACTTTTTGAAAAATGACATTTTAAAACAGGAGCAACGTCTTAGGGAGGAATTCAGTGGAGCACTATGGTGAACACCAGCACACACATCCAATAAACAAATAAAACAACAGACCCTCCAAGTGTCCATATTTTCCAGGAACAGCCCCAGATTTACAGAAGTCATCCCGATTTCTGACTTGATACTGGAATGTCCCACTTTTCCTTAGGACATCCTATTTTCACTGGAGAAATGTTGGGGGGTATGGCGTTTATGTGACACCCCCCCTTCCTCAAACCAATGAGATGCAACCTTTAGAAGACATCTGAAGGCTGCCCTGGATAGGGAAGTTTTTTAATGATAATGTTTTATTATGTTTTTATATAAGTTGGAGGATGCCCAGAGTGGCCAGGGCAACCCAGTCTGATGGGTGGGGTATAAATAATAAATTCTTCTTGTTGTTGTTGTTGTTGTTGAATAAGACATCCCTTACCCAGGGTACCTTTTCTTTTTAGAATAAAATTTTAGCAGCCAGCTGGAAGGCTGGCTCAATGGATCCCAAGGTGTGAGTCTGAGGACTCCAGAGCACCGACAAGCACTGCATTAGGAAGCCAGTCATAAACAGACACTGGAGCAAAAGGATGCTCAGTGTGTTAGAACACGCCTTGCTCAAGCAGGTTACATCAGCCCAGGGCCGTCTCAAGCCGGTCAGGCGCCCTGGCGCGGAGATTGCTCCGGCGCCCCCGCCCTGGTGGGCGGGCACAGCGCACACCACAGCTTACGCATGGCTTTGCCATGCAGCGCCCTCCTGCCACCCCCGCGCCCTGGCGCCCCGCGCCACTGAGACTACCCCTAGAGCCAGGCCTGCATCAGCCACTCTTGGGGCCTTGATCCTTGTCCTCTTCAGCTCTGCAAGGGGACATGGCAGAAAAGACATGGGGACTGAGTCCCATTGGTGGATTCGTGTTGTTCCCTAAAATTAGCAGTTCCCACATGTTTTTTGTGGGCCTTTTTATGAGATGTTGGTGTGGATCCTCCTCCAGTCAGATAAGAAAATATACAGGAGATTGATGGACTCAGATGTCCCTCTCTCTGCTGGTGGAAGCTCAGAGACTTGCTGGGCAGAAAAGTCTGAATAAACCTAATGGGAAGGAAAAAGCACATTCTCCAGATGAGACATGCACCTCTCTACCTTAGAGCAGGGGTAGGAAAAGAGACTGCTTTGACGGGTGTGTTTACATTGGGTGAAGCATTTTCATTTGCTCCCAGTTGTTCCTTGGCAGGTGAGGCTTTCTGTCAGTGCCAATGAGCTGAACAGCACTGACATGACACTGCTTTGGGCAGGGAATGCTTGCACTATGGAGTTCCTGATTGAGAAGTCCATCGTGGAGCAAATCCCATTGGGATTTACTTGTCAGCCCCCATCAGGTAACTGGCACTCATAGCATGTCTGGCTTGTTAAGTTACAATCAGGAGCAGCCACATCTTTAGCTGCCCCACACCTGATTTTACATATGACAACATGTGTGGGGCAGGTGGTGTGATTTGGGGAAAATTAGGACCCATGCCAGGTATAATCTGTTTCATGGCCTGGAAGTTCTCCACTGCTGCATCAGAGCCTAATCATTAGATAAACCCCACTTCTGGACCAGTGAGCTATGCATCTACTCATGGAGCAACTCTCCTTGCATTACTAGAAACTATGCTTTGTAATGATTCCGGATCAATTACCATAGAGTTCAAGGAACACGCGGGATCTGATCAATTTATTATATTTGCCCCATCCTCAGAGGAGGTCAATTCAGCAGTGAGTACACCCTGAAATTTTCACCCTGGACTTACATGAATGTTTTTGTGTTTAACACCACAAAACAGTCCTATTAAATAGACTTATTTTTTCTTGCTATTTTAATTTATGCACTTAGTAATTCCTTTGGCAATCACTTGTAGCCGAGTAAGATTGTCTTCCATAAACACGGTTTTAACAATGAGTCCGTAAGTGACTGTGGAGGCCAATTCTGGATCCGCACGTCCTTCCCCGGTGGCGACATTGGTTTCTGGGTGGGAGTTGATCACGGTGTCATAGTAGGTTAAAGTGTCTGCACAATGGGTGGTATTCAACTAAGTTTTTTTCTGAGAAGACCTATTAAAATTAATAAACCTAACTTAAGTCATGTCATACATTTCAATGGGTCTACTAGAAGTAAAGCTTACTTGAATACCACCTATTGCTTCAGTAACCAGAGGATCTGCACCTATCACATGAGTAATTGTCAACAATATATTATTGATCATGTGGCTGAATAGCATACATTCATTTAATGTCTGAAGGATCAACTTGCTTTATGATTACTCTCTGCTCTCCTTTTGCACGCACATTTCTTCTGGAAGTCAAGAGAAGCATTATGGCAGCAATGTGCAATCCAGATCACACATGCCATTCAGTACGTGGTGGAATTTGCAAAGCGGATAACAGGCTTCATGGAGCTCTGTCAAAATGATCAAATTCTACTTCTCAAATCAGGTGAGTAAACAGGGGTGGTGTCAGTGTTTCCATTAACTTTCGTGACCAGGGGCCCTCCAGGTGTTTTAAACAACAACAAATGGCTGGGGCTCATGGGAGTTGTAGCTCAACTTCTGGAGGGCATCAGGTTGGGGGGAGACCGGTCTACAGTTAATTTACTAACAAGCAGCATTTGAGGCTCAGAATTACCAAAGCTTACAGAACCATTGATAAATCAGCTTCAGGATTCAAACAGGGTATCAGATGGGACATCATGCTGTGTCACTGAAAAAGTATTTGTGGGAGTGTTAAACAAAGCAGGTTCTCCCCTTAAGGAGAGCATGGATTGCGGAAGGGTTAATAAGACATTCCCTGGTCAGTAGGGGCGGGTCAGTATGGATGGCCACTGAGGGTATGTTGCTGGGGAGAATGTTATGTTGCTAATTTTGATTGACAGCCACAGCCTATATATGGGTGCAAGCAGGTTGCGCTTTCGCTTTTGGGTGCTTGCAACGGATCTCCCGCCCACCCTCCCTATATTTAGGGGGTTTTGCTGCGCTTGACGTTACTGTGCCTGTCATGGGGTCATCCGTATTGCTGCGGGGGCCTAGTAGGAATTTTGCCATCTGGCTGATTGGCTGGTGCCAGGTGGTTTTTGCCTACTACATAGCAAAGTGTCACAACTTGTAAGGTTGGCGGTTAGGCATTGGTTTGAATTGGATGGTGGAGGGGTAAGGATTTGGCTGGGCCTGCCCCTCAAAATTGCTGCTGCCTTAAGGGGTATTCCATTAAAGAAATCCTGGGGCTCCACATGTTTGTCCGTACCCCCACTAGGGGGTAGGACCGCGCATGAGCCTCGGGGAGCATCTGGGGGAGAGGTCATAGGGCGTGGTGCCCTGCCCCAGCCTCTCTCAGAGGGTGCTTACCTATCCTGACTTCCCCAGTACGCTAGGGGAGTCAGATCTGTCCCAGGCGGGGGGCGGATGGCATGGGAACCAATGCCTAAGCCATCACTCACATTCAGTTGTATTTAAATAAAGTTGTGGCCAAAATTAATGCCAAAAACCAAAACTGAAGTGTGAATTATTTGGTGGGAAGTCTTGGTACCTCAGCACGCAATGCCTAAAATTTGACTGTGACCTAAATGTACAGAGGATATCCCGTTGTACTCCCTTCCACCTGAATAGAAGTGAGAGTTTTAAAATGCTCGTATCCTTTGAACTCATTGGCACTTACTTCTGAAAATACATGGATAGGGTTGCCCTGCAAATAATGTTGAGCTGGAAAAAGGACAAGAAAGACTGATAAAATCACCTTCACAACAGAAGTGCATTATCATCATTTCAGCCAAACAGCTATCGTGTAATGCTATATATTTTTCCTTCCAATGCCTATCATAAATCAATCAATCAATCTGACAAAAGTGTTTAGAGAACACAGTATTTTACATACATTTTGTTGGTTTAAAATTATATTCAATTGTTATATTCAATTGTTCTTTTTTCTCTTAATGAGATGGAGGAGGGGTGGGATTTTTGGAGCAAAGCATGCTGGACTGTTTTTTACTTTTGCATGACAACCTCAACTTCAAAAGTAGAAAAAGCAAGGGCTTGGTGGTCCACAATACATTCTCACAATTGAGTAGTCCAATACTGTTTCCATGCATATTCAACCAGCACTGTTATAATTAAATTAGAGTAATTCTGTGACTTCTCCCTTCTGTGACAGGGAGAAGCAGCTCATTCGCTGCCTTTTTCACAGAATATTAATCCCACAATTGCTGCAGGCTGGGTTGCACTAGCCCTTGTATCTAGCTGTGGAGATCAGGAATAAGAATTGGTTTGTGAATACCTTCTGATTCCAGAAAATGGTTGAATGCAACTATCGCATCATGATATATCTGTACAGTAACGTTTGCTGTCTTTCCAGGCTGTTTGGAAGTGGTTTTAGTCAGAATGTGCCGTGCCTTCAATCCACTCAACAACACTGTTCTGTTTGAAGGAAAATACGGAGGGATGCAAATGTTCAAGGCTTTGGGTAGGGTGATTTCTATATTGTTTACCCAAGCCATAAAATTGTGGTGTGATCTGGGTATATAACGGTGGCACATGCGTCCATACATTATCAAATGAGTATCAACTCATCACCATTGGATATATTTGAAATCAAAAGAATCTGTTAGATTCCACTGTTATCCCCAGGCACTGCTTGTTTCCATATAAGTGAGGTCATAGGTTAAGAACACTCTCATTAATCTGAACCTCTGATTGTGTAATCATCATTTTAGATGCTTCTTCTCCAGCCCTTTGGGTAAATAGAAGTGGGAGAAACATTAAATCCATATTAAGATTTGGGAAAAGGGCAAAGGAGAAAGAATGTGAATCAGGGCTTGGATCCACTTAAGTTTTTTATTTACTGTATAAGGTATAAAAATGATGCTAACGCACACTGAAGGTGGAAAACCTAAACTGATTTTTACACTAAAGAGCAAGTACTCGCAGGGAAAGCTCAGGGCAAGAAAAAAATGTTTGGACACAGAGCTTTAAACTGGAAAGAGCGAGGCAAAGGTAAGTGTGGATAAGCCCTTAACTGCACCACCCTTTAATTATTATTATTAATAAATAATAATAATAATAATAATAATAATAAATAATAATAATAATATTTTTACCCCATCCATCTGGTTGGGTTTTCCCCAGCCACTCTGGGTGGGTTACAGCACATATAAAACATAAGAAAATGTCAAACATTAAAAACTTCCTGATACATGGCTGCATTCAGCAGTCTTCTAAAAGTTGTGTAGTTCTTTATCTCCTTGACATCTGAAGAAATGGCGTTCATCTGAAAGGAGGGTGCCACTACCGAGAAGGCCCTCTGCCTGGTTCCCTGCAACTTCATTTATTGCAGTGAGGGAACCACCAGAAGGCCCTCGGAGGTGTCTGGGCTGAACAATGGGGGTGCTGATTCTCCCTCAGGTATACTGGGCCAATATGCTGCTGTCCCATTTGTACTGTTGTATTTCACTGCTTTATATCTTTTTGTGAGTCTCCTTTATATTACTATTGTATGGTAGAATCAAAATTAATGCACAAATATAAACGGTGAGAGTAATCAGAGTAAAATCATAATAATCATGAAGTGATCAAGAACAAAAGGTAAAGCTGATTCATGAAAAGGGAAGTGTACCTTAATAAGTGTGCCAAATAAATTTAAGCCACAATACAAGTCACGGGTCCATACATTAAACTCCGGTGGAGATGAGTTGGAATTATTTATTATCTCTGAACTTTGTCAGCAACTCTGGAGTCTTTTCTTCTTTTAAAGACTGGAGTAAAAGTGCTTTAAATGAGTAAATAAGCACATACAACTATATATTTGATTAGACCCTCATATCACACTTAGTTATTTGTTCTATTTTATGTTATGTTTCAATTGGGCTTGTGGGGGGAGTTCTCTTCTGACTACAGTGGAACCTCGATTTACGAATTTTCGGTTTACGAACAATCCTAACCCGGAAGTTAGTAAACCAAGGTGCCCGAGGCCTACTGAGCGTCCGATGCCTTCAGGGAGGCCGGGCCTTCGTTCCGATGCCTCCCAGAGGCTGGGGAGTGCTTCCGCGACCGGCCTCCACAAAGGCATTGGAGTGAAGGCCCGGAGAGAGAAGGAGGATGGGCCCGGAGGTCGGGCCCGGAGGAGCCGGCCCGGACTGGGCTGCCCACGCTGCGTTGCTGTTGCCGCCGCCGCTGCTTGCTCCTGCCGCCACCTGAGCACCCCTCACCTCACTCAGCTCTGAGTAGACAGTAAAATTTGTGTTAAATTGCTGCTTTAGGGGGTGTTTTTCATCGTTTAGAACGGAAAACTTTACATGTGAAGCAATATGATTTTATGTTGACTTTGTCTTCTACACACAGGTTCTGATGACCTCGTGAATGAAGCATTTGACTTTGCAAAGAATTTATGTTCCTTGCAGCTGACTGAGGAGGAAATTGCCTTGTTTTCATCTGCTGTTCTGATATCACCAGGTAGTTATCTTCAACTAATTATACTTTCCCACCTGCATCCCATAGAAACTTCACTATTTCCAGTTCTTTTCAGCCTATGCTGATAACTGTTGTTCTTCACATAAGTACGTACATTAAATTACTGAATGGGTTTGATCTGTCTTGTATTTTGCCTGTAATTCAATAAAAATTACAACTGAAGAGGTTAAGCATTGAAGCTGGAGTACATGATCCCTGAAGTTTACGGGAACAAACTTGGGTAAATATGTGCTAGAGCAGGAATGAGCAATGGTTGGCCAGATGGTGATGGATGATGTTATCACACCAAACTGTTGGCATGTTAGCTGGGAACTGACCACACTGTTCTACTGCATGGCTTGGACTTTACCATAGTGCATTATATCGCAGTGCTTCTGCATAGTGGGTAAGTTTATCCTGAGTCATGTGGCAAGTTTTTTAAAGTGCTTCACTGCAGCGCATAACCTGGTAACTAATCCTGTTTCACATGGCGGAGAACAGCAGCTGAACAACCAGTGTAGGTGGTTGCTTTTGTTGTTGTTGTTGTTGTTGTTGTTGTTGTTGTTGTTGTTGTTGTTGTTTGTTAGGTTACAACAATTAAAACACAATGTTGAAAACAACCTGAAATCACAGAAATGATGTGGTTCCTAAAAGATATACATCTCAGGTGCCAACAGCCAGCATAAAGAGCTACATCTGTTGGAGAAAGAGTTTTGGAAGAGATTTTTTACTCTCTCATAGCCACCAGGCGGGACCCAGGTGGCGCTGTGGTTAAAACCACTGAGCCTAGGGCTTGCTGATCAGAAGGTCAGCAGTTCGAATCCCTGTGACGGGGTGAGCTCCCGTTGCTTGGTCCCAGCTCCTGCCAACCTAGCAGTTCGAAAGCATGTCAAAATGCAAGTAGATAAATAGGAACCGCTACAGCGGGAAGGTAAACGGCGTTCCATGTGCTGCTCTGGTTTGCCAGAAGCGGCTTTGTCATGCTGGCCACATGACCTGGAAGCTATACGACGGCTCCCTCGGCCAATAATGCGAGATGAGCGCGCAACCCCAGAGTCGAACACGACTAGACCTAATGGTCAGGGGTCCCTTTACCTTTTTAGCCACCAGGCACATTAAAACTTGGTTAGATTTAAATCTAACCTCATCCACCTTTAAACAAACAATCTGCATGAAAATACTAGAATAAATCAGGCATTTAGTTTTCCAAATAATTGGAGAGGTTACTCGGAGTTTCAGGAGTTACAGCAAAAAAAGTCTCCACCCACAGGCAGAAAAGCAAAGAACAAAAAAGGATCCAAAAGACTTAAAAGAAAAGAACTTGGTTTCATCACAAAAGGATCGTGCAAGCTTTAGGAAAGCTGCAGGGTGTAAAATCTATTTTAGAGAGATTCATTCACCTGATTTTTCTTTGTCAGGGAGCCATTCCACATGACTCCTTTCTTCCAGGAAGACAGCAAAGACAGGAAAGGGGGATCAAAAGTTGCTGGGAGCCCACTAAACTCCACCCATTGGCAGCTTGAGCTCAGGGCCCAAGTTAACCCTTTAATGCATGCAAGTGTGAGTCAGTAACTATATATTGCAACAGCATCTTCAGTATTTGCCAAAAGATGCATAAAGAAGATGCCAGACGTATCTCTGTGGGGAGGGAGTCACACAACTGCCAGAGAGAATGCTGAGGACAAGAGAAACCTCTCTGCTGATCTTAACACCTGGGGGGGGGGCGGGGGGGCTGTAGGGAAGGAGGTGGCCTTTCAGGCAGTGGCAATTTGCACAGCTAAACCTGAAGGGTAGAATGGCCAGGCATGCCAAACTGTAAAATGGGATTAGTGGAGAAGGAGAAGAATTGATGTTACAAGTTACAACTGCTGCTGTGTGCATGTTTGAATATAGAAGAGGTATGGCACATGGACTATATACCCGTATAACTCTGGATATCGTACAGGAAAGTTTCCATTGGACTTTAATTCAATTCAATTACTGAACTTACGGAAGTTTTCCTGGCAGTTATTTGATATTTCAAGGATAGAACCGAAGTATTATTTTGTTGCCCCTGTTACATGCAGCACTATCTTGATGGAATTCACCAACAAGATAAAAAGGGGGGGGGGTGAAAATTTCAGGGAAGCAGCTAAACCAGGACTGCTCTGGCCACTGCCAAATATCTCCACATTATGAGAAAATTAGAGGCTCAGAACTACAGCAGAAAAGATGCCATTTCTAGTCCAAGAACCAGAAAGCACCAATCTTCAGTCAGAGCAGGAACTGGGAGAGGACATTCAGCATATTGGTTCAAACCACATTGCTTGCAATGGAAACAAACATTCTTGTTTTCAGTGGAATGCCCTTTAAAGTTATGTGGTTTCAAGTTTCACAAACTCTTGTCCCAATCATAGACTTACACAGTGGTCTGCTAGATCAGCGTTTCTCAACCGGTGTTCCGCAGCACACTACTGTGCCGCGAGACGCTGGCTGGTGTGCCGCGACGAGAAGGGCAATTTGCATTGTCACGTCGCTGACCCGCCGGAAAGGAAGCCGGCCGGGTCACGACGCGAGGCGAGTGCCTGCGTCGTGACCCGGCCGGCTTCCTTTCCGGCGGGCTATTGTTGGTTATTGGCGGCCGCCAGGCACGTGACAATGCAAATCGCCCTTCTCGTCGCCGCACGTCGCGGCAAAATTTAGAGTCGGCATCCAACCGGAGGCCAGAGAGGGTGCTGCCGCCGCCGCCTAAGTAGGAGGAGGCAGGCGGGGAAGGCTGCGCAGGGCTTCCCTTCGCCGGGCCAGAGCGGCGGCGGCTGCCTGGGGCGGCTGGGAGGGAGACGGCGGCAGCTGCGTGCCCGTGTCTGCCCGCCTGGGGTCTGTGCGTGCTGTCTAACGTGTCCCCACTCGCTCCGCAGGCTCTGCACCTGGTGGGTCCGCCTGGCTACCGCGCAGCAGTTCTTCAGTGGCATGCTTTACGTCTCCCCTCCAAACTAAACTAAATATAGGGCGGCACAGAGTTGGTGTGCCGCGGGATTTTTTTTCATAGAACAAGTGTGCCGTGGCCCAAAAAAGGTTGAGAAACACTGTGCTAGATTTTGTGGCAGGATTCCAAAACTTCTATTTCCCCCAGAACCTGGCTAGTACAGCTGTGATATGTGAGTGGCTTGCAGGGGCTGAGAAAGCCATAGGGCAAGGTTAGAGAGGGATGCATTGCTGCCTGCACCTAAAGTGAAAGCTAATATCAGATACTAAAAACTTAGCTCTTTTGATATAGGGAGCTAAAATATTACACTTCCTCCTCATGGTGGGGTTACAATGGCCACTTACCCTATTCTGGGTGGAAGGCAGTTGTGGCCTGTCGTGGGAGCCAGGACTCGTGGGCATTGCAGGATGGCATTGCCCACCAAATCCTGGGCACCTGAGGGAGCAGGGCCTCACTTGCGGGCTGGGAAGCAGATGCTTCTTCTCCAGTCCACCAGGGATGCTTGAAAGCCGACTGAGCTTGGCACCTTCATCACAGCTGGCAGAAGACCAAACCCTCCCTCCCTCCTTGTCTTGGTTTTGTAATTTGTCTTGTTTAACCTTATTTTGCATTCTAAGTCACTTGTTTTTAACTAGTCCTTGTTTTACCATATTTTCATTGTAGTTGCTTCTTTTAATCATGTTTACCTCCTTGTAATAATACCTGACCTTGCTCTGGTTGCTAATGGTTGCCATATTCGGAGCCAGGAAGAAATTTGCATGCAAACAGGCAAGGTTTTGCCTTCCCCGTAGCAAAATGAGCCACTTTCCCCATAGCAACTTTGGGCAGGTAAGGCATTGGGTTATCAAGGTCCCAGTTGAATTGGTGCACCACCTTGACTGAAGAGCAAGGTACCCTGTTAGAGGGGCCTCGGTGGAAGTCTCTATCCAGAAGCCAAGTGTGGGGCAAGTGGGAATGGCCACCTTGGTAGTCTGGTGTCTTGGGGATGCCATAAACCTTTGCATTACTGTCAAAGTTTCAGTCCTCTAGCAGGAGGCTGGAATGGATATACACCCAATGCATGAGCAAAGGTCCACCTGCATCTGGAGTCAATAAAGTTGTGTCCATTTCTAATTCAGATTGTAGTCTGGTTGAGTTTGTTCCTTTATGCCTTTAGCTATAGCTTCTGCACAGGGAGGGGTGGCTCTGCAACTGGGACCACAACACTATTAACAACTATTGCAACAAGTCATCTTTCCATCTTTCTGGCTTTAGTTTATTATGCCTTCATTTGAATTTATTTTATTTCTTTTGGCCAGATCGGGCTTGGCTGTTGGAACCAAGGAAAGTCCAGAAGCTTCAGGAAAAGATTTATTTTGCACTTCAACATGTGATCCAGAAGAATCATCTTGATGATGAGACTTTGGCAAAGGTAGCTCTTCAGTACACAAACTGACACTCCTACGTAAAAAGTGTACAGTTAATTAATATTGATTTTAATTCCCCCTTTTTCTGATTGGCTATTAGTGATTCCAGTGTTCCTGCCCGCAAAGGCTTTCTTGTTTGAATCAAATAGTTCTTCAGTCTCCTACCCAGGAATTTTCCTAGTCCATGTGATCTTCAAACATTGCTATGGCTTCTATTCCACACACATGCTAGAAGCTAGCCCACTGCTGCCTCCAGTGTGTAAAGGGATTTGCATGTAGAGCAATAGGTGTGCGCTTGGGGCTGTGTTGATGGAGTCTCCCTGCCCTACAGTTTCCCCCACCCATAAGGGAGGGAAGGATGCATGCCCAGCTAGAATGCATGCCCTTTGACTCCAGCTGATCTGCTGGTCTTAGCCACCAATTTAAAACATCAGTCAAGATACATTATAAAAACTCAAAGAAAAATAATTCAGTTTCAATCCCCATGCTCTGATAATTTGTATTACAATTAATTTAAAAAAACAAGACTTATTAGGCTCTAATTAAATTTTACAGCAGAGACCTGTCCCCCCGCCTTCAAGATGAATTGTTGTATTCTGCTCTTAGTTTTATTTTATGAATTTGAATGCAGTTATCACTTTAATTGGAATTGTTTTATAACGTTTCATGCTTATTATTATTATTATTAGCTGCTTTGGGATTATTTGATAAAGAAAAGTAACCTCATAAACATAGAAGCAGCTGGGCTGATTTGGATAAGATCTTTGGTATGGCAAAGGGAATTCCAACTCTTCCCCTCCATCAGGAGCAGCCAGCCTGGCGAGGCCGCAGTGCCCCAGAGCTGCTCTCCCAACTGGGGAAGCCAAGCCAATGCTTCCACTACTGAGCATGTGCAGTGTTCCTGACCTTGCCACCCAACTCCTTGCCGCACCCCATATCATTTGATGAGCACCAGCAACACTAGTGTCCGTAGGGCAGTTGCCAGCCACCCCGGCCACAAACATGAACACCCCCCCCCAGGGGCTTCTGCTTCCTGTATATTATGGTCCAAGTCCAAGTCTTTCCCATGGAGCTGCTATTAGCCATGGAAAGGAAAATCTACAGGCATAGAATGTGTGCCTACATATATTTCCCTCCGTTGCTCATAGTCTGCTGCTGTGCCTCAAGGGCACTCATAGGAATGTCACAACACAAGAAAGAGGAAATCAGAAAGCAAAATCCACACATTAAAAACACCAGTATAAATAAAACTAAAAAGCAGTCATATACAGCTACTGGATAAAAACATCAGCAGTAAAGTTTTAAACATTACAAATCTGTCAAATGAAAAGTGCTCTCTGTAAAAACTGCCAGAGATGGAGCCTATTGGCTCCACATGGAGAATATTCCACAGCTGTAGTGCCACCACTGAAAAGGCCTTAACACTTGTCCTTACATTCCTAGTGGCCTAACACATAAAACAAGCCCTCTGAAGTTGTTCTTAAGACCAAGGTAATCTATACGGCAGGTGGTGCTCCTTCAGGTAGCCAGAAAATAGCAGCTCCAGGATGTGGAACCCCACCTCCCACTCAGAAGCCCCAACCCAAATCACATGCACACACCTCTCTGTGTGGAAAGCCAATCAGTTTAGAAATCAGGATTTCATGAGACAATTTCTTTAAGAATAAACTTTCTCTCAATTTGCTTCTTTGTCTGTCTTATAGTTAGTAGCCAAGATACCAACTATCACTGCACTTTGCAACTTGCACGGAGAAAAACTGCAGGTATTTAAACAATCTCATCCCGATATAGTGAATACACTGTTTCCTCCGTTATACAAGGAACTGTTCAATCCAGACTCTGCCACGGGCTGCAAGTGAAGGCAAAGCTAGAATATTTCATGGAATGCATCACTCTTCAGACAAAAGAATTGTTTTCATGGAGACTTTCTTAAATATGTCACTACTGCAACACTAGGAATGTCCTGCACTTAATAGAATTATTTTTCACCGCTACAGTTTGAAGAATGTAAATATGCACCTCTGAGTGGGGCCTGTTTTTCTTTCTCTTCTTTTTCCCTTTATGTTAATTTTTTCCTTCTTTTTATTTTGTTTTGTTTATTTTTAACTTACCAGAAATTTGCAAATATAGAACACTGGGTGTTTATTTTTGATTTTATTTTATTGGGGACTTTCTTTTTGGGAGACAAACTGTTTATAGAAGTTTATTGTAGATATAAATGAAAACAGAGGAGTACTTTGCGGTATTACTCTTGCTGTTTATTGTTCAAATATAATTTAAGAAATTTCCACTAAACTAGGCTTACCTATTCTATGTTTTTAGCTAGTTAAATGCATGTGGCAATATGTGGCTGTCTTGGAAATAGGTGTGTGTGTGTGTAGGTGTGTATGTATATATATATATATGGGCATGAGCCTTCCCTGCCTGGATGCCGTGTGGATTCATAAAGGATAACTCAGGGGGCTTAAAAGAGCTCTGTTTCAACCCTCTCCTCAGCCAGTGTGCCTGGCCATGTGCATGCAGCATTCTAGAGGAATCTGGGCAATGGGTGGTCTCTACATGCCTCCCATACCATAGCTGCCAAGTCTCCCCTTTTCCCCGGGAAATCCCCGTTTTTCCAGCTGTTCCTAGCTGGAAAAAACGGAGTTTTTGGTTTTTCCCGGTTTATTCTGGTGCAGCAGCCATTTTGGAACTGGGCGGAGCATGCTCAGAAGCGACTTTTGATGCTGCTCTGCCCAGTTCCAAAATGGCTGCAGTGCGACTTCTGGCGCAGCGGCCATTTTGGAACTGGGCAAAGCAGCATCAAAAGTCACTTCTGAGCATGCTCCGCCCAGTTCCAAAATGGCTGCAGCGCTACTTCCGGTCTGCTATTTCCGGCCCGGTCCCTTATTTCTCTGACAGCAACTTGGCAGGTATGCTCCCATACCCCCATCTGAGCTTACAAGAATGAGCTTTAGGGACTTCCCATTCTCTGTAAATTTCCATTATGCTATGCACAAACTGAGAGGAATTAGTGAAAACAGGGCTCCCTTATGCCCTTTGGGGATCTTTTAACCCATGGGCAAGGATCATGTCCTGTGTGTATACATACATGGATAGTATATACCAGGGATGGATGGCTTTGACATTCTGTATCCTTAAAACAGCAGCCAGGTGCCAGAAGTCTGTTTTGCTGCACATCTCTACTTCACCATGGCAGGCGGCTAAGCTCCAATCTGCCCAAGAGAGATGAAATGTTTAAAAAGCATTCATACATTAACACACATAAAATCAAAATTTCCTTTCCTCCAAATAAAACTGCAGGCAAAGTTTAACCACAACTTGATTCAGATTTGGTAGCAGCCCCAGACTCAGGATGAAATTGGTTAATGAGTCGCCAGAAAGCCATCCCTGCTATTTACCAATATAGTACATATATACACACACACACATATATGGAATACGCAAACACTTGCTTTGGCTTAAAAAATGCCTATTTTCTAGGGACGCTCTTCTGCATTTTTAACTCTTCATGTAATGTGCTAGTTTTATGTTGGGCAATTAGGATTTGGCTCTGCCATCCACCCATGTATAATGACAAGATGGTACCTTTTCTGATCAGTTTGTATATAATGTGAATGCAGTACGCAGTCAGTGAATGAGAAGTCAGGTTAGTATTATGGTGCCAAAGCCTTGTCTGGATAATTCAAATGGACAGAGAAAAAGTTATTGGGAGATTCTCCCCCCCCCCCAAGTGATAAAACATATATTAAACCTAATATTATAGGACACAATGCCAATAGAGTATTTAAACCACAGAGTTAAATGTAGACTTGTCCAAAACAGTTTTTTTGTGAATCAGAAAGAGTTTATTTTATTAACACTTCGTCAAACAAAAGTCATCACTATTGCTCTGATATTCCCCAAGGGTGATGGAGCAGTCCAGTGATGTAACTCTGAAGGAGTAAATGAAAACTTACAAGAGCAAACAACCTGTTATCATCCACTAAGGTATTATTGTGAGGCTGTGAGGTGAAAGTGGAGGCTTTCCATCTGCATATGCATTGTTGAATGCAATTTTAATATCCTGGTGTCTGGATCAACAGCTGTTTTCACTAGTTCATTTCAAATCCAGGGCTTTCATTGCTCAACTGGTATGTCTGAACAATACTGGGGTGCTAGTTCAACCCATTGAAGCACCTAACATTAATACCCCTGACCTCTGAACCATGAATCCTCAAGCCCCAGAGCTTCTACATAACATTCCACTAGCGTCTAAGAGATTTCATATGAAACCTATCCCCTACTCCCCAACCCCTATGGTTGTAGACGTCTTAAGAATTGCAAGGGCAGAGGCATTCCAAGAGCCTTGGGCATGTGTTGTCCTTCAACAGCTATCCAAGGATGGTTATAGAAGATGCTAGTCTGGACACAGGATATTTGTGGTCTTCTAAAACTGCCCTGGCCCACCTTCCAAACCTCCTGGAAGGCTGCTAGAGACTATAGGATGTATCCTCTCCTGCCTTTCTTCTGCAACCCATTATGTTCCACCTTCTACTGCCTCTTTTCTATGACACAAATATATTCTTTGTACCCTCTGACAACAATGGCCCATAGCAATCACATCAGACTTGGGATAAGCTTTTTTAAAGTCCATACTGTACTATATGTAGCTCCTAATTTTATTGAAATTGGTTCTCTGCATTCCAGACTTTAGTTTGGAAAAGCACAGCTGTAAAAAAAAAAGTATAATGAGTTTTTTTGGTGGTGGTGGTGATTTAAGCCAGTACCTCATTTTCCAAAATAGCAACACATTAACTGACACATGCAAATTCACTTTCATTTCCTAAATTAATTTGCTGTGCCACCTAGAGATTCCAACGTAATTTACAAATCTTTGTCCTTTGTTGTAAATGAGAACAAAATCATTAAATGCCTGACCTACATTGGAACTAGGGAAGATCTTGCACTTTATTTCCTGGAATCATAGAACTGTAGAGTTGGAAGAAACCCTAAGGGTCATCTAGTCCAACCCCCTGCAATGCATGAATCTCAGCTAAAGCATGCATGACAGATGGCCATCCAGCCTCTGCTTAAAAACCTCCAGGGAAGGAGAATCCACGAACCTCCAATGGAGACAGTTCCACTGCCGAACAGCTCATACTGTCAGAAAGTTCTTCCTAATGTTTAGTCAGAATCTCATTTTTTGTAACTTGAATCCATTGGTTAAGGGCCTAGGCTCCAGAGCTGGAGAAAACAAGCTTGCTCCATCCTCCATGTGACAGCCCTTGAGATATTTGAAGGTGATGTTTCCACTCTGTCTCCTCTTTGCCAGACTAAACATACCCAACTCCCTCAATCGTTCCTCATAAGAATTGGTTTCCAGACCCTTAAGCATCTTGGTCACCCTTCTCTGCACACTTCCCAGCTTCCCAGTATCCTTAGGAAATTGTGTTCTGAGCAAGGCAGAATAGAGCGGTACTATTACTTCCCTTGATCTGGACACTATACTTCTGTTAATGCAGCCTAGAATAACACTGGCTATTTTTGCAGCTGATCACACTATTGACTCATGTTCAACTAGTGGTCTGCTAACACCCCTCGATCCTTTTCACGTGTACACCAGGTCCCCCGCCCCCCCATCTTATATTTGGTGGCTGGTTCTTTCTGCCTAACTGTAGAACCTTACATTTGTCCCTATTGAAATGTATTTTGTTAGTTTGGGCCGAGTTCTCCAATTTGTTAGAATCAAAGAATCATAGAGTTGGAAGAGACCACAAGGGCCATCCAGTCCAACCCCCCGCCAAGCAGGAAACACCATCAAAGCATTCTTGACATATGCCTGTCAAGCCTCTGCTTAAAGACCTCCAAAGAAGGAGACTCCACCACACTCCCTGGTAGCAAATTCCACTGCCTAACAGCTCTTACTGTCAGGAAGTTCTTCCTAATGTTTAGGTGGAATCTTCTTTCTTGTAGCTTGAATCCATTGCTCCGTGTCCGCTTCTCTGGAGCAGCAGAAAACAACCTTTCTCCCTCCTCTATATGACATCCTTTTAATGTCATCTTGAATCCTGATTCTGTCTTCTGTGACATTAGCTACCCCTCCCAGTTTGGATGAATACCTTCATCCAAGTTGTTTATAAAGATGTTAAACAACAATGGTCTCAGGTGCAGAGCCCTGCAGCACCCCACTTGTCACTTTTCTCCAGGATGATGAGGAACTGTTAGTAAGTACTCTAGGTTTGATCAGTCAACCAGCTACAAATTCACCTAACAATTAACTCCCACATTTTACCAGCTTCACCACAAGAATATCAAGGGGGACCACAGGATCAGATCTTCCACTTCCCACCCGATCACAATAGGCTATGTCCCTCCAAGTGACTTTGGGTATCACATCGCCATATTTCCTTCTGCCCCTTTTAAAGCTCCTGTGCTTTTAACAACAGAGAGACAGGCAGACGTTACACTATAAATGGCACTGGCTTTTCAGTGACTGATAAAGAATTGTTTTACAAAATAAGAGTCTGAGCTCCATGCCAACTGAATAGGAAAAGCCTCCTTTGAATACTCTTGGACTGCCTCCTGCTTCTGCTTCTTTCTTCTGCTTTCCCTCTTCAAAATAACAGGATATGGAGAGACAACAGAAGCTGTCCTTGTAACCGATACCCCTTCTTCCTTTATTTGATTTGACTCTCCTCCTCTGGAACTAACACAGCAATAACACTTTATATTGTATTCTGATAATGTAAAAGCACTGAGCCACTTTATTCTCAGTGTCTGAGCAGACAGATGTAGACTGCTTGTTACACTTCTACAGGGACTTAATTTTGTATAAATGTCACTCCTGCTGGCTCTCTGTATAAAGAATTAATTCCAAGAGTCATATTTCCTTCTAATGGAAAGATTACTTTACTGATTGCTAGGAAAACAGGGTAATAGAAGACACTCAATTAAACCAAGCTGTTTCCAAATGCAATATATATTTGATGATTGGTTTGTAATAGGGACCTTGCAGGATTTGAGGCAGGGAGGTCTTGATCTCTTTCAACTCTCATCTAACATAATCTTCTTGTTTTCCTTCTTGATACTCTGCGTGGGTTCTACATTGTGGGGATGTTGGGATGCTCCCAAGCTGTAGGATTTGGGTTGAATCTGTTTTTGTTGAATCTGAGGATATATTTACATGGGCTGAAGATCAGTACTCACTTTAACTCCACACTATCAACGTGGTAAAAATGACAGACAAAGAGGGAGGTGGGATGCCAACAGGAGGTTGGTTTTCATTTTCAAATGAGCACATATAGTGAGGTTTGCACCAGTAAAATGAGAATTCTAATGGTCCGATCCAAAAATAAGGTCACCAAGCTATTGCCCTATGCCAGGAATTCATTATGTGAAGTAGAGGCTATGATGCACAGACAGATTCATATTACCATTCCTTTATATAACCACATCTTCTCTCCCTGTTGGAAATAGCACCACAGGCCACCCATCCAAGAGCTTTGCATCAGGGTGCAATTGTATTTTCCAAAATGATAATATGGGATCAATGGTGAAATGCATATGGAATTGAAACTTTGAAACTTGAGACAAACAGCTAATTTTTTCTGGACACTAAAAAGGTGTGTGTGTGTGTGTGTGTGTGTGTGTGTGTGTGTGTGTACATGACTCAGCCATTCTGCCTCCTCTCTATAAACTAACCAGTGTCTCTGATATGCTGTAAGAACTGTATATCGAACACTAGGGCCATCTTATTCTTTCCTTTTAAATCTTCACTTTGTAAATGACAATCACTGCTTGATGCAGATGTTGCACTGTATGCCACTCAGGGATGTTACCTTAATAAAAATAATAAGATATATAAAATGACAGTAATAATAAGGAAACCATTATTAGAAATGTGTTGAAAGGCACAATTTGAGATGCCAAAATGTGGAAGACCCAGACAAGGCTTTCAAGCCAGTTATTAGAAATGATGAGGTTACAAACTGAATTCACTGTTACTATTTCCTCAGCAACACGCACCACTGATTTCACACTTCGATTGTGAGCACGAGATCCATATTGTGAATTTCCATCCTTCAGAATCAAATTCTGACCATATAAATAGAATTTCAAAGTACAGTACTGACATATTTAACATTTGGTCTGCAAAGCATTTTCTGTGGTAAAAAGAAGAAGAAGGATGGGTTAATTGCACTACCATTATAAACACACCTGCTTGAATATAAGTCCTTGTTAAGGCAGCAGGACTTGGGATTTAATCTACGGAAGTGTGTTTTGATTGAGATCTTTGACAGACAATTGTAACACAATAGCATAATTGCTACAGGTTTGCTGATTTACCACATGGAAAAATATATGGGATAGCAGTAAAATAACAACCAAGTTGTTCCTATTGCAAAAGAATCATCCAGCTGAGCCCCTCTATTTGTTGACAAACCAAAGCACTTCATAGGGTACCCCACCCTTAAAAGAATTAAAGCCAGCTCTCGCACTCATTTCTGCTACCAAATCTTCTCCACCCAATTGTCCTTGAGCAGTATGTGCCAATAATCATGCAAAGGAAGTACTGTGTGAATTAGTGGATATCTCTGAAGCAATTCCATGATTTGTACCTGTACTTTAAAAAACTTACGTCATTGCAAGAATGATAGCAACGTGTGTTAAGCTCTGTCCTATCATTTCTTGCAGTACATTTCTTAGAGCCAAAAGGAAATCAAAAAATGCCCCTCAGATTGGCTTAGGGACTGCCCCTTTGAATTAGGGCACTGGAGATCCTGGAAACAGTATTTCCCAGTTCAAATGATGTCCAAGGAAGGGGCCACAGTTCAGTGGTAAAGCACTTGTTGCATATGTAGGAGGCAACTGGTATCTCTACGATTTGGGTTGTTGTTTTTTAAATGGCTCTTGTAGCAGGTTCTTGGAAAAAGAACTCTCCATAGGATTTTGGAGATTGCTTCAAATAGTCTGATCTGAGATCAGGCAGCTTCCTGTGGAACCAAAGGCACAGCATAGGCTCTACATAAAGCCCACTTAAATTCTCTATTTTAAGCCTTTCTCTTCATGTCGTATTCTAGAAAGAAGATGAGTAAATGTGCTCCTCAGAACTCATGTGCCGTCCTGCACCACCCTTCCCCAACTTGCTGCTCTCCATATGTTTTGGACTACAACTCTTATCAGCCCCAGCCAGCATGCCCAGGGATGATGGGAGTTATAGTCCAAAACATCTGGAAAGCACCATGTATTGGAAGGCTGTTCTATGCTGTTCACCCACAAGCTTGGAAAGGTCACTTAGATATCGGTGATGATAAATAACTTTCAGAAGAGAGGAAATGGCTACAGGGTTTAGGGGAAGAATGGATGTTAGGGCAGACAGGATATGGGTTATAAATCTCAAACGTTTTATGAAAAGTTTGTAAATCTAATGGCATCCATTTCTGTAAACATGGTCTTTACTTTAACACTTCACCATTGCTTTTCATGTGCAGAAAAGACTCCATCACCATCTCAGCAACAGCAGCAGTTGCAGCCTGATGAAATCAAATTTGAACTGGCCAATCATGGGCCAAGCTAGGGGCGGTACTTTTTAGGTCCATGTCCACTGCATTTAAACTGGCTGCTTGCCAGGTAAGTGGGCTGTGCATATGTATGGCCTTGCAGTGGGGTCACTCAGGCCACCTTATTCAGGGCCAGGGAATAATTTGCCTGCAGACAAATTGAGCCATTTTGGAGACAGCAACTGTCACAACTTGCTGGCAGAAAAAGGCATTGGGTTCAGAGGCACCGCCTTGGGCCCAACCATTGGAGCGGCTCAGCGCCATGTAGTGCCCCTGTGGCATCATGGCTTGGCATGTGGTACGTGCCTGTGACATCATGTGTGCACCCATGAAGCCAGGAGGAGGCAAAGCACCTGACCCAGCCCACTGAGCCTGGTGGCAGACCGGAAAAGCCTCCTGCCAGCCGGGCTGCAGCATGGCTGAGACTGGCAGGGCCTGAGTAGGAGCCGCCGCTGCATCCACCGCAGCAGCCACAGTCAGCAGCAGTAGTGGGAGCAATGGAGCGCTGCAGCAAGGTTCCTGGCCACAGGGGGGCTGCCCACTTGTGGACCCACCTGAGCCACAGCCGCTTCTGTCAAGAACCCCAAGGCAGCAATGGCGGGAGGAGGAGGAGGCAGTGGCACATGGATGCTTGGCCTCAAAATTGGAAGAGCCTACTTGTTGCTTTTTGATCAAAGTATCAAGGTACCCCAGTAAAGGTGTTTGGGGGAAAGGATTCTGTCTGAAAACCCAGATGGGGCCAACAGGCCATATAACTCATCAAATGGCTTCCTGGAGGGATTGTCCTATTTGATGTGTGTCATATGGGGATCCGTAGTCCAGGATTGGCCATGAATCAGGCGACAATTGAGTTGGTTGTTTCGAGACACATACCAAAGCCAACTGACATCTGGAATCAATACAACCGTGGCCATTGTGATTCCAAGATGTTGTCAGGTCATTTGTATTGCTTCCTGTGTTGCTGTCCCGGCAGCTGAAGGCACCTGGGCCAGCAAATAAAAGAAATGATCAGTTGAGCAATACCCTTCTTGCCTAGCGAGATCTTGGCTTGAATCCTTTGCAAAATAAAAATGATACATAAATAATGGATGAGGGAACAGGAACAGTATAGAAAGTTAAACGACAACGGGGGGGGGGGAGAGAAATGCTGCTGCTTCCTATTCAAATTAATTCATCCAGTTTGATTTTTTGAGACAGCCATAAACTGTATAGAGATTATCTCCAAGTATGAGGGGCAGGTCCTGTTAATTATTGTAACAATGGAAGACCTCCGATCTGACTTTTGCGCAGAAATAAATCTTCAATACTAGAAATGTGTTTTGAAACCTTTACTTGCAGAACAAAGTTTCAAACGTTACAAAATAACAGAGGTACTTTGTTTCCAGTTTTACACACTTTCTCGCACTGGTCCCAGCATGAGCCCACACCTGACACTACAGTATTACCAAGGAGCTTTCCAAAATCTCCCTCCTCCTCCTACATGCAGACTGACCAGCCCCCCCCCCCCCGCTGCTGTGTCTTTGTGATGCAAGCAGCTTCATTTGCATATATAGGCATTCGTGGGCCAAACATAAAACTCAGTCACAAGGTAGCCCACCACACCCTTGGGTGGAAAAACAGCAGCTCTACAGGAAAACACTGGCTACATGCCTAAAGCATTCTGGGTAGCAACTTGAATACAATGCAGCTAAAACACAGCATTTTATGTAACACGAAACTGAATTTCAACAGGTCCTTCCCTTACCTATTAACTATAGATGCCAGGACTGAACCTGGAACCTTCAGCCATATGAAGCATGTGCTCTACAACTCGCTCTAGTTCCTCCCCTTGACAGTCCAGACAAAGTTGACTGTCTAGTATAACACACACACACACACACACACACACACACACACACACACACACTGAAGACACAGACGCAATCTCTGAAGCCACAGAACTTTAAATATTACTTTTATGCATACTCTGTAAAAGCTTCATAGTACAAAGAATTGCGGAATTTAGAATTGTTATTAAGCACATTTAGTTTGAAGCAAGTTCTGTTTATTACAATGAAATAAATACATTTTAAGATTGCAGACTTTGGACTGTAATCCAAGTACATTTATTAAGCGGTAAAGTCAATGGAAGTCATTAAACTTATTTCCCCCAAAATTATGTTTAGAATGGATGGAAGGCCAGGGTGGTATTTGAATGTTCTGTTTAAAATTCACTGGTCTTGACATGTATTTGATTTTATCATGCCTTCTACTTTCTATATCACATTATTAATATTCACAACGTCACACTGGTCATTTTGCCACATGTGAAACCTTAAATACGGTATAAATTTTAAGTTAACTTTTACTCTGCTAAGCCTCCTATCTAAATTTTATGGCTAGGTAATCCTTCCTCAAACCAGCTATGTTTATATTCTTCCCCTCAATGACATTGAGAAACGGTAACTCTTTCTTGTTGAGAAGGTACCTGATATTTCTCCTGTGGTAACTAATGCAACAGTTCTTCCTAAAACAGCAATCTGAATGTATAGTGACATGGATTGATTGTGCTCATATACTAGTGTTTTATAATAATAATAATAAATTCATCTGCTCAGTTTACATGAAAAAGAATAAAGAAACGCACAAACATTTGTGAGGAGAGGCGACTGTGGTGTGGGGCTCAAATAGTCCTCTGCATTACTGCAGATTATGAGGATTAAACTGCGTACAGTGAGTTTCGTAACTTGATGTATAATACTTGCCTATTTGTCTCATCCCAGTGGTTCAACCACAGAACAATGGATGAGTGAAAGTCAACAGCATTGGATATAGCAGCAATAAAATCTGAGTGTTATTATTTTTTATGAACATTTGCAGAAAATGTTTGCTTTGCACGCTGTCTTCTGTAAACTAACATAAAGAAAAAGCTTCATCTACTATAGTGTTGATTTTATTTTATGGCATAATTGTTGGTTTTTTATTTTATTCTTTTTGGAGGATGGAGCTGCTAACTTGTGACTGAAAATACTGCTGTTGTGTGAGAGGGGAATGTATGCTTATTTCTAGAAAAGGCAGATACCCTTTAGCATAGATGAGAATTGGCAACAGTCAAGTATGTTCAACAGCAAATAGAGTTCAGAAATAAGTTTTAAAAACAAACAAACAAACCATTACCTTGTTGTTGTTGTTGTTTTAATACATTGCCACATTCATCCTTTATTATTCAAGCAGCTATATTATTCAAGCCAGTTGGGCTGCTGCAGAGAACAGACTCTACCTTGAAGAGTATTCTACTTAAAACAGCTTATTTAAAGAAAGAGAAAAGCACTTATATTTGTCTTTGATTAGATTCCCAGCTTAAAGAACTGAAGCAAAATAGATTAGTCTGTCAGCTTCTTCTAGGGATCAAATGCACTATGATTGTGTTCTTTTCAATGTGTCACTTCAATGTCTGAATCAGGCAAAAAAATGTGTTATTTAATAAGATGTTCTACCATGACATGACCTTTAGAAGTTCTTTCATGCAAAGCAAGCATTCCTCTCTGGGTGGTGAGGATTTGCTCCTGCACTTATTTTGGAAAGCCATCAAATGGCATTAGCAAATAAGGTTCTCTTTGCCTGCAACCTGGCCTACAGCTTACAAGACACAGAGGCACAGTGATTGTATCCATGGCCATAAATAAAGCACAAATGAAACATATGAAGCTTTCCAAATTCTTTTTGAATCCATGTAGGTAGTCTAACTTTCCCCCGCTCTAGGGCTGCTTCTTCCATTGATATTTGATGCACTCCCATTAGTCCATGGCTAGATCTTTGGTCACATGGGAGGACCAGAAACACTTAGCACCTGAACATGACTGTTGCAGTAGCTCTGCTTTCTCCTGGGGAGGCAGCAACATTAAGGTGGATAAAGGGACAGAGAAGGATGTCGGCAGTGGCACAGGAGGGGACAAAAGCCACAATAGGCGCCAGAAAGGACACCTGAACAGGGTGCCCTAAGAGACTTGCACGAGGCAGTTCTGAGGATATATCTGAGGATATATTTATCTCTCGCAGAAGCTCCATTAACCTTTTCAGAGTAGATCCAGGTGGACACGTAAGATGATAACTACTGCAGTCATTACAGGTTGTGTTTATGTTGACTGTGAGAATAAAGGGTTCAATCCAACAACCCTTAGGCACCACCTCTGTCCTTGTGCTGTATTATGGTTCAAGGAACTGTGAGCCTGAAAACTTCCTTTCCGTTTTGGAGCGTTTAAACCCATTCCACTGAGGACATCCTCTTTAAGAATGTCATTGATGTCTGATTTGTTCTTCAGTAAGTGCCCTGCAAGTGTTGTATTTTCTGCCAATTAGATTTCCCAAACTCCAAGCCTGTATTGCTGGGCTGGCCTTTGAGGTTCAGTTGAATCAGGAAGCAGAAAATATCACAGAATTTGATGAATATGTCACAACTGGTCACAATACCAAAAATCACTCTATAATGCCCAACTCCAAACCCTAAAAAACTCACCAAATTTAGGGGTGATCTCCTAAGAAAAGCTCAACAAAAGAAAGCTTGACAGCATTGGCTGCCCCACCAGCCCCCAGCCCCTCCCCAAAATCCTGGCTACGGCCATGTTTGGAAGGGTGCAATTTAAAAAGCAGTCGTCAGATGACTATAGTGTCAAAGTATCTTGCTCTGGTTGTAAAAATGAGGTGCGACTTACATGAATTAGGACTTGGAATAGCTACACAATCTCTTTTGCTTACTCTACCATCTGCCTCATTTGTTCAACAACACTGAAGAAAAACTCAAAGTAAAACCTGAATATGTATTGTAGAAATGTAGAAGACAAATACAATATTTTTTCAAATGGAATTACTTTTAATAATATATACTCACAGAAGGTCTAATACTATGTATGCTGTCTCTGTATTTTTTCCTGTAAATATATTTGGGACAGTTTAAAAACACTGATTTTTTTCCTATATCTCTGTTTAAGCATAAGACTTTGTAATGCTTTTATAAAGAGAAAAAAAACATCAAAGAGCAAATTATGTACTTGCTTCCTATGAGTGTAATGTACTCTTCAGTTTTTTATGGAAACTGATTGTAATAGATAAAGCCTTTTGAACAGCCTTGGTGTTAGTGTCATACTCCAGTTTTATAACAGGGAGGAGGAGGAGAGTTGTCAATGAAGTGTTCCAAATGGGACTTTGCACTGAAAATTGTGCATTAGAAAAATTCTGTTTCCAGAACAATTGCTCAAAGAGCACATGAGCAAATCCACTGGTATATTTTTCTGCACACATCCCATAGAAGTGAGAGGTGTGTAAGTCCAGAAGAGTACTGCACTACTTTGTTAGTGCAAAGTTGTGCTGCTCCCATTTGCTTCAATGGGATTTGCACAGGAAAAATATTGTAGTGAATTGAGCTTTATGCCTTTTGACAAACCTTTCCCGTGTGGATCAGCAAAATCTAATATTTCTCTCCAATGAACAAAATATTTTTATACACTTTTCATTTCTTATTTGAATCTGAGGTCAGATCACTCAGTAGCTACAAGATGAAGCCATAACTGACCTTCACCAAATAAATGTTTTAAGGACCATAGTAGGGGGGGGGGAACCTTCAGTGTATTGC
The DNA here is from genome assembly GCF_963506605.1 of Zootoca vivipara. Lineage (NCBI taxonomy): Eukaryota > Metazoa > Chordata > Lepidosauria > Squamata > Lacertidae > Zootoca > Zootoca vivipara. The sequence continues at coordinate 3,693,417 of NC_083286.1, forward strand.
AGCTATGACAAAGGCAGACAGGAACACAAATACAAGTGCAAATGGTTTGGGTTGCCTTTGCAGGTTACCTAAGTTTGATTTTCATGGGTAATATTTTATGATGACCAATTTATTTTAAAAATAATAATAATAAGATTTAAATAAAACTTTCTAATATTTTTTGAAGAAAAAAATCCCTTGGAAATGCTTCCTTGCTTTTAGAATTATGAGAGAAACTGATTTTCATATACTTCCAAGTTTCAAAGGTTAACTATTTTTATCCTATTTCCAGTAACTTTTGTTAATGTGAAGTGAGATGTTACATCTCTGTGCTGTTGGAACCACAAGTTATTTGGTGCTTGGCTGTCGCTGTTATTGTTGTAAGTTTATTTTATCTTCCTTTTAGGAGTAGTTTGCAACTTTAATCAAGCATGCTCACCACTTGTAGGAAAAAACAAAGAATCAGGGTTGTGTTCTGGCCCGAAAACAAGGATAGATGAAAAAATACCCAGTCAAAAAGATTCACTTGAAACCATTAATTATTATTATTCTCTAGAAGTAAACATCTCATAGAATCAATATTAATTTCCCCCCATGAAGCTTAATTGTATGATAATATTAATAACAATGTATTTTATTGGCCTTTAGATACAGAAAGCAAATACACAAACAGATGGCAAAACATTTGTTTGACACCTGCAGTTTCCTTCTGACATCGTTCTCTCTCTCTGCTCTTTCTCCCATGTTTAATATTTATGTGAACGTGAGTAAAAACTACAGCCTGATTCATTTAGAAAGTGACCGTTATTATTATTTTCTTATAAATGTTTTAGGACCAGCATCCCCACAACCCATCGAAAAATTTAAAAAGGTTTTCTATTTCTTTAGAATGTAATAGCTTTTTTGTCTTATTTTATGTCCTGTAAGTTATTAGTTCAATACTGTTAGCATTCCATAATAATGCACACATGATTTTTGAATGTTTTCTGTAAATGACAATCAATGTTGATGAAGTTCCTTTCTTTAATGCTGAAGAAAATAAAAAAAAATGTATAAGAAATCAATTGTTTGACATGATTTTTTTCCTCACAAAATTTACTCTTCTCCTTTGGCTAAAAGCAGGGAAATGTACAGCTTAATAGATAGTTCCTGCATTCTGTGACATCATTGCATGGCCCAAAGATGGGATGCTAAGTGGTGTTAGGCAAATGAAGAGGCCAGGCTATTATTAGTTGCACTGATCAAATACTATAAAATAAATTGCAACTTATCACCAAGCTCAAAACCATGGAGGGACCTGGTTTGAACAGAGATATCGGGTTCTTATCTCATTATACATGATAAGCGATCTTCAGCCATCTCAACCCTTGCTTTTTCATGCAAAACCATTTGCAGTCGTTTGCGGTCATCAACAGCTATCAGTCAGTCAATCACCCATTTCCACCACCCTTCTGAGTGATCCCCCCTCCCCATCCCCACCCCTCCCCACCCCTTCTCTACATAAGTGCCTGGAAACTTCCATTTCACTGTATCTGAAGAAGTGTGCATGCACACGAAAGCTCATACCAAAATAAAAACTTAGTTGGTCTTTAAGGTGCTACTGAAGGAATTTTTTTATAAAATAAATGGACTGCAATCTAGGAAATAGGCAATGAGTAAGAGATATAAAATGATTATTCAGTTCAGGTGATCAATAATTTAAGGTTTGAACAACCAGGTCCTACTTGCACTGCCCCAGATGCCTGCTGCTAAAGTGATTCAGCAGGGAAAATGTAGCGCCAGAATTCTAAGACTTTTCACCTGGGACAAAGCTCTGCCAAATTCACCTTCTCCCGAGGAACTGCACATGAACTTCCAAACAAGAGTCTACTGTGGTCACAAGGTTGCACTATAGCTGAATCACCTCAAGAAGGATAAGAAAGAGAAAGGTGGGACAATCCCAGCTGGAGGGCCAGTTTGGGAATTGAATGTGCACACCTCTTTATGAGCAGATCTCCAGACACATACAGTACTCACAATTTAACAAGCCTTTTATTTGTGTACATAATTTTGGAGTGAGGAGTGGCTACAATATTTGATAATATTCCATCAACTAAATATGCCCGAGAGCCAAACTACACTTCGCTTTAAAGTCATCACCTGGAGTTATATTAATCTTTTGGGGTTTTTTAAATCTCTGTAGAGCAATCCAATCAGGATCAATCCCACAGTGCACAGGGAAAGGAGGCAATTCCTTTCCTATTCCAGGTCACAATGAAAATCTACCTCCTTGAAGCTGCTACCTGTGTCCTCAAGTGCAGTGAGCCTGCCACCTGGGCGCCTAATGGGTACAATCACAGAGACACAGAACTACGTTCTTGAATTGAAACTGGCCACAACTGTATTGATTACAGATGTAAGTGCTTTGCCTTAGGCATTGGGTAATTTCCAAATCAGTCAGCCCACCTCTTGACTGCCAGTCCCAGATAGGATGAAATATATCAAGTAGGAACAGCTCATCAGAGTTGCCACTGGAGAGCCGGGTGTTCTGGCCCTCTGTCCCAATCTGGGTTTATGGAAAGACACATCTCTCTTGGATCCTGACTTCTTAGGAGAGGAAGGCAATGCCCTACAACCCCCTGCCCCCCCCCCGCCATTCCTTACTATGCATTCTATCTGTCAGGGGAACTCCCTACAAAGAGCCTCCCCCAGTCATCCTGACCAGCACTTCGCCCAGCGATAGCATCAGCAGCGGGTCAGGAGGGAGAGAGGAGGACTGGAGCGGTATGGAGGGAGGGCTCCGAGATGTTGCTGAGCCCTTGCACTGACTCAGACGGCCAGTAGAGGAAGGAAGGCTCAGCGGAGTCACAGCAACATCCCAGCCAACAAAGGGGAGATGGGACGCAGCCCCTTCTGGCGCCCAATTTGAGGCACGCGCCCAGACATAGGGTGAGGGGGAGGCATTTTGGGGTCGCCTAGCTCTTATGTTGGACCAGAAACCGGAAGGCGGTCCAGTATACCTGAAGGAGCGTCTCCACCTCCATCGCTCTGCCCGGACACTGAGGTCCAGTGCCGAGGGCCTTCTGGCGGTTCTACCATTCCTCCTCTGCCCAGTTCCTGACAGGTGAAGATTTTGAGTGTGCTACAGAGGAGAGGAGGGTAGGTGGAAGTCAGCTGCATGAGCAGAACACCAGCTTTTGCTATAAGCCATAATAGATTGCTAACCTTTACCCAGCATCTCCCCTGTTATGATGGGGGGATTTATTAAATTTGCACCCTGCCCGTCATCTGTAGATCTCAGGATGGTTCATAGCATAAAAATACAGTCATACCTTGGGTTAAGTATGCTTCAGGTTGAGTACCTTCAAGTTAAGTACTCCACGGACCCGCCTGGAACGGATTAATCCACTTTCCATTACTTTCAATGGGAAAGTTCGCTTCAGGTTACGTATGCTTCAGGTTAAGTATGGACTTCTGGAACCAATTAAGTACTTAACCCGAGGTACCACTGTACAAGATAAAAACATAAAATGCATACTAAAAACAAGAACAAAAGCATAAATAAATAGATAAATAAACCGCCCCCCAACTGAAATTTCCACACCATTCTTCTATGGTCAAGATGTTGACCAGGGGTCAGCAAACTTTTTCAGCAGCGGGCCGGTCCACTGTCCCTCAAATCTTGGACTATATTTTGGGGGGGGGGGATGAACAAATTCCTATGCCCCACAAATAACCCGGAAATGCATTTTAAATAAAAGGACACATTCTACTCATATAAAAACATGCTGATTCCCGAACCGTCCACAGGCCGGATTTAGAAGGCGATTGGACCACATCCGGCCCCCGGGCCTTAGTTTGGGGACCGCTGATGTTGACCTTCTGCTATAAATTCAGTGCCAATTCATTCTTCCAAATGAAACCTCTTTTTGCAGGCTCCCCCATTTCTCCAAACAGCAGGAAGTTTCGGGGCAGCACTATCCAGGCTGGGTTTTCACGGGATTAGAAAGTACATCAGGACTCTGTTAACATTGGTTTTATTTATAAAGTTGAAAGCAGAGCATAAATGGAGGCAAACCTACTTCATTCGTGCTTTCTGAAATAATGTGAAAATTGAAGTGCAGACATCCTTCAAAATTTCTCCTCTCCAAATTTAGCAATGCAGTTCTTTCCAGCCAAGTAATGTGTACATGGACAAGGGTCAAGTGTGCCCTGAAAGGTACATATTAGTGAAATTGATGTGGAAACATGCATCATAGTAGAGAAAACTCTTTTGCAAAATGGTGTGTTTTAGGCAAAATTGCACACAAAGATTTGTCTGTTAGAAGAAATTCATGCTAAAATGCTGAAGAATTTCCCTGGGGACTTGTTGGGGACGGGGCTTGAATCACAAACTGGTATGGAAATGTGGAGAAGTGAATAGGGTTGCCAGACTCAATAGAGGACAGGACTTCTGTGCCTTTAATTGCCCTGCTCTCTTTTGAGTCTGGAAACCTTAAAGAGAAACCAGCAGACCCTTTGTTTAATTTCCAAGCAAAGGGTCTGCTCGTTTCTCTATAACACGGGTGTCAAACACAAGGCCCGGGGGCCTAATCCGGCCCGCCAGACCTCGTCATGTGGCCCGCGTAGCCGCCGCCGACATTGACCGCTGACAGTAGTTCTAGAGCCTGCGATTGGCCGAGGGTCAAAACCGGGGGCGGGGCTGCAGGCGGAGGCTGGGGCGCTGGAGCCACGCTGACGGCCTTGGCCAGGGAATTTAAATTTGAAATGAGGCTGAGGGAGGCGGTGGCACAGCGGCCAGATGGGGAAGTGAGATGCAGGAGGAGGAGGAGGAAGCCCGCCGAGGAGGTAGGAAAGCCCTACAGGCGCCGCCAGCAAAGTTGGTGCCGGGACGGAGCAGCGCTGGATTTTTTTTTGGCGGGCTTTGCTGTTGTCTCCGAGAGCGAGTGAGGCAGCACTGGGGAGCCGCCGCCCACCGCTTCCCTTCCTCTCCTCGGCTGCATCCGGGAGGTGGGCGAGCGAGCGGGCGAAAGGGATGCGGAGTGAGCCTGAGGGGGAAGTAGGCGAAGCGCAACAGCCGCTCTCTTGATGGAGCCGGGTTTCTCTTCCCTCTTTCCCCGTTTTCTTCTTATAGACACTCAGGAGGGTGCCTGGCTTTTGCTCTGCCCCCCACCCCCGAGCCGCCCTTTGGCTTCTCAGTTCCGGCGGAGCTGATCCCGGGGGGGGGGGGCGGGAGGGAGGCGGCGGCGGCGGCACGGATTCCTGCTCTTCCCGCTCTGCCGCCGCCTCCTCTCAGCCCCTCGTGATGTAGGGCTCCAGATGGAGTCGCCTCGCAGTTTGAGTAGGTGGGAGGGGAATTTTTTTGGGGGGGGAGGTTTTCAAGCCTCCTCTGCCTGCAGTGCCGGTAGGGAGAGGTGGCGGCGAAGACAACAGCGCGGGTGGGAGGAAGAGCAGCTCTGAGGCGAAGATGCACATCCGCTGGGGCTGCCGCCGCCTTCCTCCTCGGGAAATCCGCTGCCCTCCCTCAGCGCGAGGGGAAGGGACTCTGGCGCTGAGGAGGGAGGATGCAAAAGCAAAGCAGGGAGTTGGCGCTGCACCGCATGTTCCTGCCCCTCTCCAAAGCATGGGGGGGTGCAAGGTGTGGCATCCTGCCTAGCGGGGTTTGGGTGTGCGCAGGGCGGGAGAGGGAAGCCCTCTTTCCATCTGCAGGTTTTTAATCCCAGCAGTGGCTTTCTCCTTCCTGCCGAAGGTTTAGTTGAGCCCCCCCCCCCCAAGCCGTCGATCCCCACCTTTTGTTCAAATTTCCCTCGTTTACATCCCCTCCCACACACGCGCCACGACGCAGGAATGTGATCCGCGTGGGGGAGGGAATGACCTTACATTATTACAAAAAACAGTAATAATTGAATGCAGTGACAATAATTTATGATAATAAAGAGTGGACACATAGTCCTACAGACACAACCGGCCCTTTGAGGGTGACCAAACTGCTAATGCGGCCCCCGATGAATTTGAGTTTGACACCCCTGCTCTATAAGGTTTCCAGACTCAAAAGAGAGCAGGGCAATTAAAGGCACAGAAGTCCTGTCCTCTATTGAGTCTGGCAACCCTAGAAGTGAAGTATGGAAAAATGAGAAACTGGGGGGGGGGGGGCAAAAACAATGGAATAAATATGCACGTATAAAAATGTTCTTTGAAGGTCCACAATGCAGTGTGACTTTAAGTGAAACTATGGATGAAACATCAGGGCTTAGACTGAAATATTTTAAAAGTAGGCCATGCTGGAAATAGACATATTTTGTACTGAGCAAGTGCCAATATTCCACCAGGCTGCAGAGCAGAAAGAGAGAGAAAGGAAGCAAGATTGTTCTACCATGGCTGCTCAGAGCTGCCTATGGCTTTCCGCAACTGTCACCTAGCAGCAATCACATCAGGGCCCCTGCACTGTTCCCACCCCAACTGGTCATTATGACTTTAAGAACTAGTACCTGAGCTTGTTCCTTTCCTCCTTCCACCCTATTCCCTTTTCCTTTTATGTCATCTATTTTAGATTGTTTTTCACTATCTTTAAAACTGCTCTGGAAGCTTTTTGGGCTAATGGTTGGAATAAAACACTTTATAAATAAATAAGCTAAGGCACTGTGCATATACCCCTAGTATATTCTGGCCAAGTCTTCACCTGCCACTTTTAGAAAAGTCACCAATAAAAAGAAGAAGATATTTTTAGAGCAGTCACCAAGGGGGAAGGGAAAGAGTAGGTAGAAATAATTGGTGCTGAAAGAGAAATGAGTCCAGTACATTCTTGCAGGGCAGAGAGGAGCTACATTTCACTTTGTTACAGATACAGGATCCTGATAAGTGGAAGGGGCTCAGGATTCATCCAGACTGACCCCCCAAAAAAACAACCTCATAAACTCATAACAATACACTACAGTTTAGACTGGAATTTTATGTATAGTAACAGGAAATTAAAATAGGACCTATTCAACATTCCATAGTAAGAGGATGTTACAATGTGGAAGATATGTGGGAAAAGAAGGGTGTTGTTTTTTTCTTTTCTTTTTAAGCAACAAACTTGGAAGTAGGTGCCCAGAGCCACCCAAACAAGACAGTAAAAGTGATGAAAGATGTTAAGATGCATAGTCTTCTCTATTGGATAAAAGAAAACAGTACTGTAATGTTTCTTTTGAAATATATACTGAACGTATCACTGATGAGAAAACATTGCAAAGAGTTGTTTTGGTTGTGTAAAAATGTGCAACAGTTTCACCACCTGTGTTTGTTTACTACAGATATCATGGTGGTGGCGTAATGGTTAGAGTGCTGGACTAGGACCTGGGAGGGCAGGGTTCGAACATCAACTCAGCTATGAAGCTCACTGGGTGACTTTGGGCCAGTCACCATCTCTTAGCCTAACCTACCTCACAGGGTTGTTGTGAGGATGAAATGGGGGAGGAGAACCATGTACACAACCTTAAGATCCTTGGAAGATAAAGGTGGATATGAATATAATAAATAAGTACAAGAAAAATACAGCAAAAGGGGAAAAGAGCATAAAAATGTTTTTGGAATTATAGGCATTCTGAGGACCTAACGATTTTACAGCAGCACTAGAGTGCTTTGGGAAGGGAGGATTAATTCTTTTGTTCCACAGTCATGGAAGGATATAGAGAGCCCAGAGATGGGTGACTTGGGAACATCAGGCAGACCTACCCAGAACTGAGAGGACCTGAGGCACCTCCGGCCCTCCCCTGCCTGGTGCCTTTGCCCTGGGCAGCAACAGAGCTGAGCAGTGCTCTTTTTGCAGGAAAAGGTGTTTTGCAGAAAAAGAACTCACCATGAACACCACACTCATCGTTCTCTTAGAATGGCAATGGCACCCACCTGAGAGGTGCAGGATGGAGCAGTCACTTTCCTCTGTTGGCTCACTCCCCACTCCCAGAGAGGTGGTGGGAGGGGGAGGGGGAGCTGGTGTTAGGGAGGCAAATGCACACACCCAGCCTCTCCCACTCACCATCACTCTGTTGAGGGACTTGGGGCGGGGAGGGGGAGAGGCTGGGAGTGCGAGAGAGAGAGAGAGTGCTGAGCAGCAGGCCTCTTCCTGGTGCATCAACTTTGCCCCCTCAAATATGTTATTGCAAGGGCCAAATTACCTCGACCCCTAGGAGTTAGCACCTGTGTCATGGGGGTCAATAGATTGGCTGAGAGAAGTCATAGTCTCTGTGGAGATGAGGGCACACAGAGCAGGAATGGGATAAGGGCAGCCAAACCTCATAGGGATGCATGGACAAGGAGTGAAGGTTGGGTTGGGAGGCGCTAATCTAAGAGAGTGAGGAAATAGTAATTGATGGGTGAGTGACAATTCATATTATTCTAGCTACAGAATGTATTGATGCCAGGGGTTGAGCTTGCCTAGCTTTGTCAGAGGTGGGGGCCACTGACACAATCATACTGCTCCTTCTACATGTGAGTGCTTTTCATACAAGTAGTGGATAAAGAGCTGAGGGCAACTTTCCCCATAACTGGGACAAGAGTGACCACAGCCCTAAAGGCACAGAAAGCCACAGTGGGTCAGGATTGCTTCTACAGTGAATGTTCTGTACTTAGGTATTCTTCCTGCCCAGAGTAAAGGCTCATCAGCTCTTTTCCACCCATGCTCTTCTTTCCCATGCCCCCTTTTTAGAGTCAAATGTGCACATTGTATTGGGCAAATAATACCAAACAAGCACCATGCTTATATAGGGGGAGGCCTATGCCCATCTCATAGGGCACCATAGTCAATGGCCCTGGTCCCATCCACAGCCACCCTTTCACTTCCTTGCTGCAGGTGCTGCTTTTCACAAAATGTCCATCCGCCTGATAGTCACAATTTCAGCACCAAATTGGTACTGTATATTCCTGCGTATGAGACTACTTTTTAACCCAGGGAAATCTTCTCAGAAGTCGGGAGTCGTCTTATACGCCGGGTCGTATTTCTTATACGGCGAGTATATCCCAAACTCTATATTTTAACTGGAAAAGGTGGGGGTCGTCTTATGCACCCAGTCGTCTTATACGCTGGAATACTGTAGGTGGAGCCTCATCAGATTCATGCAGAGGGACTGATCAGTTTCCCATCACCTTTCCTAATGCCCAAGAGCAATGGGCCCATCTTCTAAAAGTGAACTCCTAGTGCCTTAGTTACAGGTAGGGTAGCCGTGTTGGTCTGACGTAGTCGAAACAAAATTAAAAAAAAAATTCCTTCCAGCAGCACCTTAGAGACCAGCTAAGTTTGTCGTTGGTATGAGCTTTCGTGTGCATGCACACTTCTTCAGATACCAGGTAGTTTCCTAGTGCCTTGTAAAGGAACTCATCAGCAGTTGTGGAACTGAAAGCTTTGACCCCAAAGTTTAAGAGTTTCAGAGCAATCTTGCCTTCAAATGAGCAGACAATTAAAAGAGATAATCAGGGCATTTCCAACCTCCAAAACCTTTAAATGAAAATAAGCTACACTCCAAGCTAAGTTAATCAGGCTCAATCTATTTTCCCTATCGCCGCAAATCACCAGAGTTTCCAACTAACAAGAATGGGTTGCCCTACTTGATCCGACAGCCCTTGTAAGAGAGGCACTTAGCATAACATTACTATCATTACATCCCCAGGTTAAAGGCAATGAAACTCCAGGAGTGGCAAAGTCAAATCAGTTCAATTGTCTGATTGTTCATGCTCACAAAGTAGTGAGGCCGGCAGGGGTCCGGCATAAAACTTAGGGTTTTTATAGAGGAGCTCCTTTAAGGTAATTCATTGCCCTCTGCAGTAGCTTTAAATCAGAAGGGATAGAATGGTCACAGTGAACATGGCTCTTAACGGTTCTCAAGAGCTCTGTAGCAGATAGCCAGCTGCTAGGCCAGATGTCAAAGGTGCATTAAGAGCACTTGCGCTTGATCTCACCCATTCCGGGGAAGTGCAATGGATGTGGCTCGAAGCACTGCAATAAAAAAGAGGGTGATTAATGAAGCAGCACAACTTAATAAAGCAAGTTGACTCCCGCTTCCTTCTCGCAGGCATTTTCACTGTCCACAAAGCAGTTCTTTTACTTACCAGCAGGGACGTGTAAAATGTTAATCATCAATCTGTGGGCCATTAAAGAAGTTGCTTTCCCTCTCTCAACTTGAAAAACCAAGGGGGGAAAGATAATAGGTTTGGTTAACAGAGCTCTTCAGATAATGGAGGGTGTTCAGAGGGAGGCATTGATGGAGTCAGCATGGGAGCTCAGCACATTAATCCAGCCTTTGCTTAAGGACTGCTGAGTTCCTACTGCTGCGCGTTGAAACCCCTGCCTGAGATGCAGGTCAGCCCACTTGCATGGCTAAACAGTGCTGACTTTCTACAAGCAATCCAGGTAGACAAGGCACTGGCCTAAGCCCGGAGAATGCGACTAATACTTTTTTTTTTTTTTTTATTATAGAAAACTTTATTATATACAGTCAATACCATAAAATGAGTAATACATCTAATAGTTACATTGTTCTTATTCCGTTCTCACCCGATTATATCCCCTCAAATCCCTCCCCCCCCCTAACCCACCCGTTGACTTCACAACCGTTTCTAAACTCATCCCACTATTCCTTTTGGTTGTTCTGCATACCTTACTTTACGGTTTTATGATGTTACATAATTTCATTTAAATTTTCTTTATATCCTTGTTTGCTAGCTTTATTTATTAAAGAGCCCTTTAAATATCCAAAAAAATTTGTGGAATTTCTAACTTTTTTTGCAAATAATTTAGAAATGGTTTCCAATTACTTTTGGATTCTTTGTTTTTTTTACTACTGATTTCATCGTGTTTTATCGCCAAATTATAATAGTTAAGAAGTTTTCCTTGCCATTCTTCTTTGCTGGGGGCGCTTGTGGTTTTCCAGTTTTTTGCAATTAGTATTCTCGCAGCGGCTACCGCATAGCTGACACAGCATCTATCACTGGGTTTGATATCATTGGGCATCATCCCCAAAAGGAATAGTTTCGGGCATTTCTTAAATGAGTACTTCAACATTTTCTTTAATTCCTTATAAATCGAATCCCAATACACCCTGATTATCTTACAATTCCACCACATATGTATGTTAGTTCCTACTTCTTGGTTGCATTTCCAGCAGATGTTGCTTGACCCCGGGTAGAATCTGGCCATTTTAATTGGTGTAATATACCATCTGCTTTGCATCTTTAATATATTTTCTCTCAAATCGTAATTTGGTGTGAAATAAAGATCTCTTTTCCAAAGACTTTCCCAATCCTTCATTATTATTGGTTGTCCTATGTCTTGGCTCCATTTTATCATATAATCTTTGGTCATTTCCTCCTCTGTTTTCCATTTTAAAATGATTTGATATAAATTTGATATAAATTTATCTTTATTCACCAATAATATTTCTTCTAATTTGGATGGTTCTTTATTAAATCCTATTTTTCTGTCAATTTGTAGCCTTTGATTTATTTGAAAATATTCTAGCCAAGTGTTTAATAATCCCTTTATTTCCGAATATTCTTTTATCTGCCAATTCCCGTCTTTTTGAATTAATAACTCTTTGTATGTCGGCCAATTTGATTCCATGTTCCTTCTCCTCACCGCAACTACCTCTAATGGTGAAATCCACCAGGGTGTATTGGGCTCGAAATATCTTCTATATTTCTGCCATGTTAAGTATAGCGATTTTCGAATGATGTTATACATGAAAGTATTCCTTTTAACTATTTTTTCCTTTAACATATAATGATGCCAGCCGAATCCCAGCCCTTGTCCCTCCAGGTCTAATAGGTCAGTATCTTTAAGTTGAATCCATTCTTTAATCCACCATATCGCTGCCGCGTCATGGTAACTTTCTAAATCTGGTAGACCATACCCCCCTCTCTGTCTAGAATCTATCATAATTTTGTATCTTACTCTAGGTTTCTTTCCGTTCCAAACAAATTTAGCGATGTCCTTTTTCCAATCTTTGAATATTTTTTTCTGATCCCCTAATATAGGTAAATTTTGAAACAAATAATTCATCTTTGAGGTCACAAACATTTTAATTGCTGATATTCTCCCCAATATAGACAATTTCAACTTGTTCCATACCTCTAGCTTTTGTTTGATTGTTTTCCAAATCTCCTTATAATTTTCTTGTATTAAGTCGATTCCTTTTACAGTTGTTTGAATTCCCAGGTATTTTATTTTTTTTACTATTTTTAGTCCAGTTTTTTCTTGAAGTTCTATTTTTTCTTTCCCCTCCAAATTTTTCACTAAGAGTTTTGATTTTTCAAGATTTATTTTAAAGCCAGCTAGGTCTCCAAATTCTCTTATCTTTTCCATTGCTGCGGGGATGCCCTCGACAGGGTCTTCAGTAGTTACTATTACATCATCGGCAAACGCTTTTACTTTAAATTTTTTCCTTCCAATTACAATTCCTTTAATTTTCTCTTCTTCTCTTATATTTTTTAATAGAATTTCTAAAGTAATTATAAAAAGAATTGGAGATAGGGGGCATCCCTGTCTGGTGCCCCTCATAATGTTAAATTTGTCTGTTAATTTGCCATTTATAGATATTCTGGCTTCTTGCGTTTTATATATTGCCTTGATTGCGTTATCCATTTTCTTTCCTAAATTTAAACTATCTAATGTTTTTGTCATAAAAAGCCATGATACCCTATCGAAGGCTTTTTCCGCATCAATGGAAAGAAGGGCTGCTTTTTTATCTCTTCTGTCCTCTAAACATTCCAGGATATTTACCACTGTTCTGATATTATCTTTAGCATATCTTCCCTTTATGAACCCTACCTGATCTTTATGAATAATTTCTTCAAGAATATTATTTAATCTTTTCGCTATTATTTTAGTAAAAATTTTATAATCACTATTTAGGAGTGAAATTGGTCTATAGTTGCCTGGGATATCCAAATCTGCTTGTGGCTTCGGTATTAATGTTATCTGAGCTTCTTTCCATGATTGAGGTATACTACCTCTCTGGAGAATCAAATTCATTAAATCTTTTAACGGATTTAATAATGCTTCTTGTAGCTCCTTATAAAATTCTATTGGGAGCCCATCCGGGCCTGGGGTTTTCCCTTTTTTCATATCTTTAATTGCATTTGTTATTTCCAAGATTGTTATTTCATTGTTTAATTGGCTTAATTTTTCTTTTGAGATCTTTGGTAATTTATATTTCTTTAGAAAATCGTCAATTTGTTGGGGGGAATTTTCTTCTTTTTGATATAAAATTTCATAATATTTTTGAAAGATTTTTAAAATTTCTTCGGTTTTATATATATAATTTCCTTCTGATTTAATTCTATTTATTATTTTTTCATTTTTCCTTTTTTTTATTTGCCAAATTAATAATTTGCCAGGTTTGTTGGCCCATTCAAAGTTTTTATATTTCCAATATTGCAATTGTCGTTCCAATTCTTGATCAATTAGATTTTCAAATTGCATTCTCAATATTTTAACTTCTTGTTCTAACGTTTTATTATACTTTTTATATAGAAGGTTTTGCTTTTTCTTTATCTCTAGCAAGAGTTTTTCTTTGTTTTGTTCTCTGACTTTTGTAATTTTGGCCCCTTGTGCAATAAAATAACCCCGCATTACCGCCTTTGCTGCATCCCAAACAACTAGTGGGTCAACTCCACTATTATTATTAAGTTTGAAATATTCCTTTAATCTTTCTATTGCTTCCTGAGTGATCTTATCATTATTTAATAAAAAAACATTTAACCTCCATTGTCTGTCTTTTTGGTCATTTTTTAATATCATAGTAACCGGGTTATGGTCTGATAGGATATTTGGTCCTATTTCGGATTTTTGAATCCTTGATGACAATTCTTTCGGGATCCATATTGAATCTATTCTACTCGCAGAGTGGTGTCGGGCGGATATGGGTGTATATTCTTTTTTTAACGGGTTTTTAAACCTCCATACATCTATTAGGTTTAAATTTCCCATTATCTCCATGAATTTTTTTGGTAATTTTGTCTTATTTGTACCTTTCTTTGTACTATTTCTATCTAGTTCTGGGTCAATGACTCCGTTCATATCGCCCATTATTATTATTTTTTGTCCCATATAATTCATCAGATGGCTCTCTAATTTTTTCAAATATTCCATCTTGCTCCCATTAGGTATATAGATGCCCACCCAGTACCAGTGTTCTCCTTCTATCATCGTTCTTACTATTACCGTTCTACCTTCTCTATCTGACCATATCATCTCTGGATTCCATTTATTTTTAATATAGATTACAACTCCTTTTTTTTTTTTCTTATCAGCTGCTATAAACTCTTTTCCTAACTTTTCATTTTTCAAAACTCTCATATGTTTTTTATTAATATGTGTCTCTTGGAGACATATGATGTCCCAATTTTTCTTCTTTAATATATGTTCCACTTTGTTCCTTTTTTTTTGTTATTTAAACCGTTCACATTCCATGAAATCACTCTCAAATTCATATTTATTAATCGTTACTTATCACTTTAAAAAGAGATAGAAAAAGAGAAGAGAAAAGAAAAGGAAAAAGGCAAAAGAAGAAAAGAAAAGGTAATTACAATTAGTTCTAGAATCATTCAATTTGACTAAGCAGGGTCTAGGCAATTATCTTACTCAATGCATTGAGAAGTGATTCCTTAATTAATTAATACAAATGGTTAATTCTAAAAACTATTATTTAGCTTACAGTGTCTCTATCTTAAGTTACATTATCAATTCAGTGATCATTCTTTCGTTTCTCCTTCTTCCTCAATCTCTCCATCCTCGTCTTCGTCTTTGCTGGGGTCATCTGCCTCTTCTTCTTTATCCAATTCAGATACAGATTTTGGTTTTAGTCCACCTAGTTCATTTGAGTAAGTCCTGAAGAATCTGTCCGCTGAGTCTTGGTTATCAAACCTTCTCCACCTCCCTTTAAAAGAGAACGCCATTCCCTCTGGATATTCCCATTTAAAAAAGATTTTCTTCGCTTTCAATGGCTTGGCTAGGAATTGGTATTTCTTTCTTTTGTGCACCAGCCGTGGCGGAATTTCTTTCAGGATGATGATTTCTGTCTCTTCCATTATCAGTTTCTTTTTTCCTTTAAGTTTTAAGACCTTGTTTCTTAACCACATCGATGTAAAAGTAACCAGGCAGTCCCCTGGCCAGTTATTAGCTTTGGCCTTTTTAGAATTAACTCTGAACACTTCCTCTATATTTGATTCAATTTCCTGTTCATCTAAATCCATCCATTCTGCTAGTGCACTTATTATTCTCTTTTCTATATCTTCGTTTGCAATCTCAGGTATATTCCGGAACCTCAAGATCTTCTCTCTCATTTTCATCTGCATCATTGCGAGGGCATCCTGTGAGGCTTCCAATGCTGCTTGATGTTCTTCTATATCCTTCTTCATTTTATCAGACTCTTTTTTCCCTTCTCTCTTTTCCTTTGCCATATTTTTCAATGCTGTTTCTAATGCCAAGTTCTTATTCTGTAATTCTTGAATCAATTCCATTGCCTTATCTGTTTTTTCTTCGGTTTTGTGTAGTTGTTCTTTTATTTCCTGTCTATCTACTTCGCCTGAAGTCATCTTCACTTCCATGTTATCCACCTTGCCCTCTATGCTCTTAATTCTTTCATTCATTTCCTTTTTTATCTCTGTGAGATCTTGTTTGATTTTTCCTATGTCATTTTTGAAATCTTGTTTGATCTCTCCTATATCAGATTTAAGACTTAAAATTAATTCTTTGAGGTCCAGTTCATGATCCGCATTTGATGTTCTTCTCTGTTGCCCATTTCCTGAGCCAGATGTCTTTTGTTTATTCATTTTAGCAGTTGATGTGCAATTTCTTGTTTGTCCAGAGGGTGTCGCTCTTTACTTATTTTCTATTGAGCAGTGTCCTTAGCACGGTTATTGTCTTTGTATCCACTTGGAGTCACTGTATCACTATTTACTAAGACCTCTTTAGATTCTTTGTTTCTTGCTGTTTCTTGCTGTCGTCACTTCTGGCTTCTACAAAGAAGCGACTAATACTTTTAAGCAACCCTCCAGAGCAGATGGGGCAGGGAGAAGATGGGGGGAAAGTCTAGTTGCATGACCTGCTCATCACACACAGTAGGGGTATACTGTTGTGTGACCAAGTCTCTGAGTGGTGAGAAACATTGGCTGTTCTGGTGCTTACCTTGCAATGAAGATCACTGGAGAGTGTGGTGTCTTTAGGGTGTATGGTTTTATTTGCACATATATACAACCTGAGTATATGATAGTAGGACTCACAGCTTTAATGCACAATCCAACAAATCATACTTCCCCATTTCTTTTCTAGGGGGACCCCCCCCAAAGCCATAGCTTGGTTTCAGCACAGAAAGCAAGTCAAGTCTCTATCTCCTTTCCTCTAACTCCTTTCCAAACCCAGCTTCAGCTCTTGGCCTATTGTTCTCCTTCCTACAAGATGATACGGTCTACAGCCAGATGCAAGGGTTACTCTTTCTTCTGCAAGCACCATTACATAGTTATTCCAATGGCAACATGGTCCAGTCGTTAGCCATGGAGAAAAGGTACTTACAGGATTGGTTGGGACCACTAACTTAACAACAAGACTGGTTTGACCACTTCCGCAGTCCCTTCTACTAGAAGCTACCATCTTAGATACAGACTTTTTTGGGACCCAATGCATACTCCAAATCAACACTACTTTGCTGAAGCAAAAGTTATTACTGAATACCAGTGCAAGTGGGATACCAATTCCTGAAGTAGAGTTCTGAATTATTGTTGCTGGGATTGTTTTAGTCCTCCCCAAAGACTCTGGTACAATAGTGTTGTGTGAATTTGCTTTTATCATGCAATAAAGCTCATTTTATCATGTGATAAAATCCTGTCAGCCATTTCTCTGGTCTGGACATGGCCACTGGAGAGAGATGAGGGGAGAAGACACTTAAAGACTGCTGTTAAGCACTGGGATCTCTGCACTGAGAAAGCAGCATTTATGATTCTATCAGTTCCCATTAAAATGTTTGTTTTATAACACAGCATGAACAGAGAATGTATTTATTTATGTGCAGTTGAAGGTTAATAGGCTGTCAGATCTGAACTAACAAATACTGCAATGCCTTAGCTGTATTGCAAAGTGTGGATAAAGTGACCTCGAAGGCTGCTATTTAAAGGCAGGAGAGGTGAAATAATTAGAATCACACAGAGACAGAATCTTAAGTGGTGACAATCAAAAGAATACAAAGGGGCTTGCAAAATCAAGAAGCCTGTCAAAAAGCCAGTCCAGCTGGGATTTTCAGATTGGATTCTGGATCTAAAATCCTCGTACGTTTCCCACATTTACCTGGCCTCTTCTTTATTCACACATTTTCTGTACTAGGAAACTCCTGAAGCTTTCCATAAAATAGAATAGCCCTTCACATCACACAACTGACTGCCCAGGTCTTTTCTTTGGAGTATTCGCAATTATTTTTAACTTCACATTTTGTAGCTTGTTAAGAGAGAACTGGAATGAAAAAAATTAAAATTAAAATACTCCACAGACTACCAAGTAGTTCTGATTTATGCCTCTGCTGAGACTTTTAATTGGATGAAGTTGTCAGGCTTTTAGTTACGACAATAGATTGCAACCTGGAGAAGCTGCCTTTCTCAAGAAAGTAGGAGAAGATGGAGTTACTTTTTACCCTGTGCTACTGTGGGGCGCGGGTGGCACTGTGGTCTAAACCACTGAGCCTAGGGCTTGCCAATCAGAAGGTCGGCAGTTCGAATCCCTGTGACAGGTGAGCTCCCATTGCTCGGTCCCAGCTCCTGCCAACCTAGCAGTTTGAAAGCACCTCAAAGTGCAAGTAGATAAATAGGTACCCCTCTAGCGGGAAGGTAAACAGCGTTTCCATGTGCTGCTCTGGTTCGCCAGAAGTGGCTTAGTCTTGCTGGCCACATGACCTGAAGCGCCGCAACCCCAGAGTCAGTCACAACTGGACCTAATGGATGTCATATAGAGGAGGGAGAAAGGTTGTTTTCTGCTGCTCCAGAGAAGCGGTCACGGAGCAATGGATTCAACCTATAAGAAAGAAGATTCCACCTAAACATTAAACAGTGGAATTTGCTACCAAGGGATGTGGTAGAGTCTCCTTCTTTGGAGGTCTTTAAGCGGAGGCTTGACAGCCATCTGTCAGGAATGCTTTGATGGTGTTTCCTGCTTGGCAGGGGGTTGGACTGGATGGCCCTTGTGGTCTCTTCCAACTCTATGATTCTATGTGATGGGTTTTGAGCTCGTGACTGAGACATGAACAATCAACACCCTTTTGCATAACAAATGTGGATGGAATAAATACATGAATACTTGACTGACTTAAATACCTTTACCTTTACCTTTACTTTCCCCTGGTCTGTCTCTGCTCACTCTTCCTCCCAGTATTCTGTAGCATGCAGGACTCCAACTGATTTTATGCTATGAACCATCAGCATTCCTCATAACAAAATTGCCATTTGTGCTTTTCGTGGGAACAAAACTGCTTTATTTCTGTGACAGAAACCTACTTTCTGCATACTGTCAATTCAAAACTTGCATGCATTTAACTTGCATGAACACAGCTGTATGTATCTGGTGACTGGCCAGAATGCAATCATACAAGTGTAATGCACAGAAATGTAATGCACATTGGATTTTCCTGGTGCAGAAAGAACTTTTTCGCTCTCCACCTTGACTACTGGGCTCTCGGAAGGTCTTGTGCAGGCTACAAAAGACTTCCACAAGATCTCATGGGAGACTCCCAGTGTCCTATAAGCATGACCCACTCAGTGTGCCAGTTGTAGAAAAGTAGGGGTGGTCATGCAGGGACGTTTCCAGGGTTATTATGCAATTTTGACTTTATGCGCAATCCCCAGAATCTAAAACCCATGCAAGTTGTAAGTTGATTGTATTTTGCTGGACACCTTCAACAGAAAAGGTTTAAAAAGTTTCACATTCATTTTATCCATCTTGCAAACTCTCTAAGACAATGTTATACAGTGGTACCTTGGTTCTCAAACTTAATCCATTCCGGAAGTCAGTTCCAAAACCAAGGTACACTTTCCCATAGAAAGTAATACAAAATGGATTAATCTGTTCCATACTTTTAAAAACAACCCCTAAAACAGCAATTTAACATGAATTTTACTATCTAATGGGACCATTGATCCATAAAATGAAAGCAATAATCAATGTACTGTACTATAAAATAAATAAGACAGTATTGTAGATAATAAAAATAAAAAAAAATTTTTTTTCTTACTTGCACTGATGATAGTCATTGTTTGGATGGGGGGCTTTTATCCATTTCCGCAGTCACACAATCAATCAATCAATCAATCAGTAGCTGAACTGGATTCCACACAGTCACAAAAACAAACTACGTAACTGAAAAAGCCTCAAAAACACAAAATAAATAGCAATAACAAAAGCACCAAACTTAATCCATTCCAGAAGTATGTTTGACTTGTCTTCCATGGTGGACCCCAAGGGGTTCCAGGTGGACCTGGGGTTCCAGGTCATCTTCTAGAAGAGACTTAGACTTGCTTAGTTTCAGCAAGAAGACTGCCTTCAAGTCCATCTCCAAAGATTCAATCTTGGTATAGTTTGAGACCCTTTTGAATCAAGCTATATCACCTATGCTTCACAGTGAACTGGGCTGGATTCATGCAATGCCCACCACACACAGCTCCGTTGGGTTTTCCCCTTCTTTGACTTGATATGACATAGATGGGGCAATGTTTTAATGGCATACTATCCCTATGTATTTTATCAAATCTACCTGCAGAGAGAAGTAGATGTCTTCTCCCCTTACTTGCTTCCTTGCATTAGAAATATTTATAATGTATTTGAAAATCTATGAGAAATCAACATCAATATAAAAAAAATAATTGCTTCCATGAGAACATAAAAATCAAAGTTACAAACTAAAGGAGGGTTATCTAATTTTGTAATATATACTTCAGAAAGTTTAGTAAATCTTGACGAGTACACCTTGCTTCAACTCAACATTACTGGAGACATAATTTGATGTGTAGCCCTGTTGCCCGGCACATTCCAGTAGGCAAGAATGCTTGCCCAGAGGCGGAGCTTCATGCAGTAAGAGCTGTTCGGCAGTGGAATTTGCTGCCAAGGAGTGTGGTGGAGTCTCCTTCTTTGGAGGTCTTTAAGCAGAGGCTTGACAGCCATCTGTCAGGAATGCTTTGATGGTGTTTCCTGCTTGGCAGGGGGTTGGACTGGATGGCCCTTGTGGTCTCTTCCAACTCTATGATTCTATGATTCTATGATTCTATGATTCTATGCTCCACCACCAGGGGCGGAGAGCAGGCACGCTGCCCCCAGTGACGTGACACGCGTTCTGGGGGCGGGGTGGGGCACGGCGCGCGTTTTGGGGATGGGGTGCGCCATGCGCAGTGGCGGGGCACACGTTTTGGGGATGGGGCGTGCCGTGCGCAGTAGCGGGGCACACGTTTTGGGGATGGGGCAGTGACGTAGCGTGCGCTTTGGAATGGGGCGTGCCATGCGCAGTGGCGGGACACGCATTTTGGGGCGGGGCGCGCCATGCGCAGTGAAATAGCGTGCATTTTGGGGTGGGGCGCGTCACGCGCACGTTTGGGAGGCAGGGCAGGCAGTGGCGATGGTGCCCCTGGGATTATGATGCTCGGGGCGCGCCTCCCCCACCGCCCCTATCTTCCTATGCCCCTGTGCTTGTCACTCACAGTATTGTGTGACAAAATGCAACACCAACAGCCTTGTCTCTAAGGGCAACCTCTCTTGTGTTATATAATCTTTGTGGAGTTAAAACATTTAGCAATTGTGGAACAATGATATTGTCAGTATTTAAGATTCATTTGATGGTCGGCTACAGTCTTGGAAGTTCATAATCAGATTTAGCCTTCTCCAAGCTAGCTTTCAGCTGCCACATAGTGTACTGAACTTGGCTGAAAATATCTTCTTTGTTGGCTTGTTCCATACTGAGATCTTGGAAATGGATAGCTCAGAAGACAAGAAATTAATTTACTGAGCCACACTTGGGCTTAAAAAATGAGCATGGGCTCATTAAAAAAAAATTCTTCCATATCAGCCAGGCCATATGCCAAACATTCCCTGGGAAGCCTTCTTCCCAGTGACCCAGCCACTGAGGTGAGGCAGATCACAATAGGAAAGGCAGCGCTTTGTGGTGGCATCTGGTTTGAGGCAAATCCCTTTAAAAAATAAATTTTAAAAATCCAGGTCTTTGAATGAATTAAGCAATTCATTTCAGTCACGGACCAGAGTGCAAGCATATACAACAACAGAGAGCATACAGATATAAATATATTAAAATTAAGCTCTATGATCTTTAAATAATCTTACTTCTAAAAATAATTTATTACTGCTATTTATTTTGCAGAATTGCCACAATCTTAAACCTTTTCAACAGTTGCATTTGATTTTTCTGTGCCCTGGGGGAAATCTTGAAGAATGAAACATAAATCTTGTAACTATTGCTCTGACCCATAGGGGTCAGAATCCTGTAACATGTTGATGTCTGCACCTCCTTATTATGTTACCTTTGCTCTCTTATCTAAATTTAAGTTGGCAGCAATCTGGATTTTTTGTTGTATCTTTTTTATCATCATCATTATGATCATCATCTATGTTACTTGGTCAAGCACCATTTTCATTGATAGCACCAAAGAAGTAATAATATTAATGGTACCAGTTGCCGCCATTATTGTCATTAATGATGCCCTGGATTCAGCCACAATCCCCACCATCATTAGGATGGGCATAAACAAAGAGTAAACATGATTGGCTTACCTACCCATGGGGTCAAAACCAAACGCTGGAAAGAAGGGGGGCCTTCAGACTCCAAGGACCAACTTTGAAAGATGGGAAGCATGCTCAGAGGGGCGTTTGGCAATTAGCTGCTTTACATAAAGGGAAGGTTTTATGTAATTCACAATGGCACATAAACCGTAACATTCCCCACTCCCCCAACATTAGTTGTTGACGTGGCTACCATTTCTAGCTATTATGGTCACTCAGTGTAGGAAATGAATTAAGATTCTCCACAGGGTCCTCATTTGTGTGGTATATATTAAGACTAAAAGGCTACTTATGTAAATAGTTACTCTTACATCACTACTTATTTGCCTGCTAGCTGAGTTGCATCCAATTTAGCAAAGTGGCCACAAAATGTGTAATTTCACACGAAGTAGCTTATCCAATGGCACTAAGGAGGTTTATTTACATAATAGTTATTACCTGAAGTGATTTAATGTACACACAGTGCCCCCTTTTGTCCAATGATAATGAAGAACACAACATTTTTTTTATTTTTTAAAATACATCTAAGAGGGCAATCCTTGAAATTTCTACTCAGTCATAAACTTCATTTGAGTTTAGCATGCAACTTGAAGCATGGCCATGCCAGAAAAGTTGGTGTGATTGAGCCAGAAACTTGACACTTCTTAAAAAAAAATACAGAGGATACATACAGTTGACTACTTAGGGGGGAAAGTGCGTTGTTCATATAATTCAGAATATTTTTCTTCCTGATATTTAAGAGATGTTTAGTTGTGTGCCATGAATTTTACCTGTATTTTTATAGCTGTTTTTTTATGTGTAATGTTTATTTTGAAACTTAAGATGATGCTCTATTTGGGTATTAATTGTGTTTTATGTAATGTAGAAATTCACTTAAGTTTCGTATAGTCACTGTTCATTTGGGGTGTTTTAACCTGTGTTGTAAACAGCTCAGAGTTTTGTTTAAATATGAATAGTATACAAATACAAATTTCTCAAATAAACAAGTGAAGCATCCTAGTGAGATGGTTGTGGTTGTATTGTGGCAAGTCTTCCCACCCCCCACTCAAAATTAAAACCCTCTTTCCCCCTCCCATTTTATTCCTTCTTCCATTAAATAGTTTGAGATTAAGTGATTTTAGTTACTGTTATCAATTCATTTTAGGTATTGTTATTCAATTCACTGGAGTTAATAGCTAAACTGTACTCAAGGCTAGCTCTTCCATGGGACCAAGTGAGGCAGCTCCCTCAAGCAAATGCTGGTGTGCATGTGTGTGAGAGGAACAGGAGCAGGCCCCTCCAGCCATTCCCTATGAGGCTTTTCCTTTCAGTCAGCCTGCCCTCTGCCACCTAAGCTGCCCTGCTGCCCTCAGGTGTGGTAGTAATTTTATGTTGTGCACTGCCCTGCGATCTACGGATGAAGGGTTGTGTACAAAATAATAATAATTAGTAGTAGTAGTAGTAGTAGTAGTAGTAGTTCATTACCAGTGTCCAGTCAAATATATGTAGAAGAAGGGACACCTCACACAGCAAAATGTATTGGGCTGGTCTTGCAATATATTTGGGGTGTCCAATCAAAATTATAAGGGTAGCACCACATTGGAGTAGCTCAGAGACATCCACCTAAACACTAGGAAGAACTTCCTGATGGTAAGAGCTGTTCGACAGTGGAATTTGCGGCCAAGAAGTGTGATAGAGTCTCCTTCTTTGGAGGTCTTTAAGCAGAGGCTTGACAGCCATCTGTCAGGAATGCTTTGATGGTGTTTTCTGCTTGGCAGGGGGTTAGACGGGATGGCCCTTGTGGTCTCTTCCAACTCTACAAGAACTCTACAAGAAAGAAGATCCTGGTTGGAGAGGGAGAGGGTTCATCACAAAGGCTAGCGAGAGAGTGGGTCTCAAAGTCCCCTTTTCTCTCCTTGCTGCCAACTCTATGGAGAGGCTGACAGAAGCCTGATGGCAACCAGCACCAGGTGTATCCCATTATATACCTGGGAAATAGGTGATTTCAGCATTCCTACTTAAATCCTTCAAACAAAGGACATTTAAAAATTATTCTGTTCAGATACCCAAGTCATGATCTGTTGCTTTATGGTTTTTGTGTATGCAATTTACTTTTTAAAATTTCTATAAGGGTTGTCATATTTCCGCACAACCTGTTCTTGGGGAACACTCATTTATTTTCGTATGCTTGTAGGGGTGGGGGAGAGAGATGCAAACACAATTATTGTCAAGTAGGCAAAGTAATGGCTCCCTCATTTTTTCTTTTCCAGCACAACCATTACACACTGTTCAAATATTGAATAAGAAAATACTTTTGTTCTTTGTTTGAGGCTTTTCTTCCCTGTGAGGGCTCCTTTAAATTAGGGGATTGAAATGAATTCAGGAGATAACCAGTAAAGCAGAGAAAAAATAAAAAAAAATCCTTTAAGCCAATAACGAATGTTTGAAAGGAGAAAAGTGCTGACAGTCACCAACGAAAAGGTTTCTTTTTCTATAATACTTAAAAAAATAATTATTGATGATCCTGTTAGGTTGGAAGTGTCTTTATTTTGGCCTTTAAAAATATATAAAGAAAAATAAAAACAAACAGAACAGATTTCCTGTTGAAATTAGCATTCATTTCAGTTGATATAGTGGATATTTTTTCCCATTAAGACAATAGAGAAGTACAAGTTTCTTTCCAAGCCAAACATGAGAGATACATAGGACTTTCCCCCTCGCAATTTATGAGCATAGCTGCCAAGTTTTCCCTTTTCTCACGAGGAAGCCTATTCAGCATAAGGGAAAATCCCTTAAAAAAAGGGATAACTTGGCAGCTATGTTTATGAGGCAGGATCATGCACTGGCTTACTAGCCCTCACTAGCCCTCACCTCCAAGTGTTAAATGTCAATATGGTGTGTAGATGTGTATATTTCCATGTGTTTTGATCCATCCTCCCGTTCTGTTTGGAACACCCATGGAGGGATTATACCTGCCTCCCACCATTATGTGTTACATCAAGAGGATGGAAGAGTAAATGTGGACTATTTAGTGCTATTTAGTGCTGCACAAACTGCATTTTGCCAATTGGAAGCTGCAGAAGTCCCATCGGACGCTCGGCTTCCGAAAGAACAATCGAAAATCAGAACACTCACTTCCAGTTTTTGATCCGGGAGCCAAAACGTCTGACTCCCAAGGCGTTCAGGAGCCGAGGTACGACTGTATTGAAGCAGGATTCAGCTGACCACCCAGTCAGCTTCTGCGTGTAGAATGGGGCTGGTAGTGAAAGAAGGCGGCCATCTTGGCCTTTTGCTCAGGCAGCAAAATTTCACGGCCAGCCCTGAATACGTGCATTTTATCTCCTGCACCTCAGTGACAGCACATATGCTTTGCATTCAGAATGCCCCAGATTCAATCCTGGCATCTTTACGTAGGATTGGGAAGGACCTCTCTCAGAAACCTTGCAAAGATTATGTCAGTTGCTGAAGGGCAACAATGCATATTGTACAGAGTCCTTACACTCAGTTTCATGCTGTTGCATGTCAGATTTTAGTCTGCATGTTGTTTTTATCTTGCTTTACATATTGTCACTTTCTGGAACCATCTTTTATCACTGTATTATTATTATTATTTAGGTCAGTCAAGTATTCATGTATTTATTCCATCCACATTTGCTATGCAAAAGTGCGTTGATTGTTCATGTCTCAGTCACGAGCTCAAAACCCAACACATAGAATCATGTGTTCCACCTAATGTTTAGGTGGAATCTTCTTTATTGTAGTTTGAATTCATTGCTCTGTGTCCACTTCTCTGGAGCAGCAGAAAACAACCTTTCTCCCTCCTCCAACACGTTTATTTGGATTGTTATAATAGTCCAAGGCATTGTGATAAGGATCTGTAAAATGGCACTTGTGCAAATCCACCTTGCAAATGCCATGTGAGAAGTGCACAAAATAGGATCCCGTCATTAACGATGGAGCAGAGCTCTTATAATATTTATTTTACATGTTACATTTCCCAAGGGATTTGATGTTTAGAAGAAGTTTCCATTGGAGGACAGAGAATTAGAATGTTGTGCTAGATTTGTAATAAATATACAGATTGATCAGGATTCATGAATGTGCAGGAGCGAAGCACACAGGCAGGCAAGTTCCAGTGGAATGTTAGCCTCAAGAAAGGTTTCTCTCGATGATTTTGCCAGTTATCCTAGATTCCAGTCCCCACTGCAATTCCCATTTCAGACGCTTGGCCCATCAATAGTTAACAATTAGCAATTGCCCATTAGCAGTAATAAGCCCAGTGGAGGAGTTATTTCTGTACCAGGGCCAATGCTGCTAGACATCTGCTTAGGGCACAGACCTCAGACAGGCACAGTACTGATCTTTGAGAGGCACTGTTTTATACAGATGAGTTTTTTGTTAATTTCTGATAATATTTTTCTTTTACTTTATATTTTTATGAATTTTATCATTTTAATGTAATTCATACATTAGAATGGTTTTTATGTATATATGAACTAGATAGACCATAGAGCTAATTGGTTACATATCAATATAATATATGAAAACACACTTAATTTTAAATATTACACTCACATCTTAACCATATAAAGAACATGTGTTCATTTTTATTGTAAAGCTTCTGGCAGGTGTTATAAAGTATTTAGCACATGCACACACAGCCAAATACGGCTCTATTATTCTGGACTGCATGCCTGATATTATTGAACAAATATATTGAACAAATGACAATGATTGTACCTTATGTTGATGTATACAAAACCATTAGATAATGATATGTCAGAGCCTGAGGTTATCATAAGAGAACATTTATTGGGATTTGTTCCACTAAAGGAGACTACAGGGGCCTTTATGACAGAAACTCTTCTTGGACAGTTTGAGCCAGTGGGATTACCTATTGAGAATCTGTTTGGGCAAGGTTAGGATAATGGGAGGATCATGAAAGGCAAAGAAAATGGCATTCAAAAGAGTCTGGACATAAATCCACATGCTTTTTTTTTTTACCCTGCAATGCACACTTCTTAAACTTGGTGTTCAATTATGCTGCTAAGTGTTGTCTGGAAGCAACTAGTTTCTTCAGCTTGATTCAACAAATCTATAATTATTTATCTGCATCAACAAATTCTAACTAGCTATGCATCAGACTTAGGCACAGCTGTCAAGCCATAGAACAAAACAAGATGGGACAATCGAATTGATGCTCTGAAACCACTGAGATATCATCTTGGTAGTATATATCAGGCACCCCCAAACTGCGGCCCTCCAGACGTTTTGGCCTACAACTCCCATGATCCCTAGCTGACAGGACCAGTGGTCAGGGAAGATGGGAATTGTAGTCCAAAACATCTGGAGGGCCGAACTTTGGGGATGCCTGGTATATACGATGCTTTAATGATCCACAAGCCTAATAGGTTTATCTGGAAATATTTCCCAAATTGAATAATCAGATGCACAAACATAAGATGGGGGACACCTGGCTTACTAGCAGTACATGTGAAAAGGATCTAGGGATCTTGGTGGACCACAAACTTAACATGAGTCAACAGTGTGATGCAGCAGCAAAAAACAACAACACCAAAGCTATTCTAGGCTGCATCAACAGAAGTCTAGTGTCCAAATCAAGGGAAATAATAGTCCTGCTCTATTTTGCGTTGGTCAGGCCATACCTGGAATACTGTGTCCAGCTCTGGGCACCACAATTTAAGAAGGATGATAACAAGCTGGAACGGGTGCAGAGGGTGGCAACCAAGATGATCAATGGTCTGGAAACCATGCCTTATGGGGGGGAAATTGAAGGAGCTGGTCTGTGTTTAGCCTGGAAAAGAGGAGACTGGGAGGAGATATTATAGCCATCTTGAAATATCTCAAGGGTTGTCACATGGAAGAGGGAACAAACTTGTATTCTCCTGCTCTGGAGGGAAGGACTTGAACCAATGACTTTAAGTTACAATAATGAGATTCCGACTAAATATCAGGAAACACTTTTTGACATTGAGGGCTGCTCGATATTGAAACGGTCTCCCTTGGGAGGTTGTGGACTCTCCTTCCTTGGAGGTTTTTAAGCAGAGGTTGGATGGTCATCAGTCATGGATGCTTTAGATGAGATTCTTGCATTGCAGGGGGCTGGACTAGATTATCTATGAGGTCCTGCCCTTCCAACTCTACAGTTCTATGATTCTATGAAGCTAAGACCCTTGCTGGGGCAATTTGTA
The DNA here is from genome assembly GCF_963506605.1 of Zootoca vivipara. Classification (NCBI taxonomy): domain Eukaryota; kingdom Metazoa; phylum Chordata; class Lepidosauria; order Squamata; family Lacertidae; genus Zootoca; species Zootoca vivipara. Next base: position 3,721,353 of record NC_083286.1, read on the forward strand.
AGTTCAAGGTTGTGGTATCTCTTTTTACATACCCTTTTGGCAGGGGTCAGCAAACTTTTTCAGCAGGTGGCCAACCCACCATCCCTCAGACCTTGTGGGGGGCAGGACTATTTTTTTTGGGGGGGGGAATGCATCTCTGAACGAATTCCTATACCCCACAAATAAGCCAGAGATGTATTTTAAATAAAAGGACACATTCTACTAATGTAAAAACATGCTGATTCCTGGACCATCCACGGGCCGGATTTAGAAGGCGATTGGGCCGGATCCGGCCCCCAGGCCTTAGTTTGGCTGCCCATGGTTGGGGGGGGGGTAAATCTTACAAGCAAGCTACTACAAAATAAGGAGGCTTCTTAAATACAGCTCCAAGCCAATTGCAACTGACTTAGAAAGATCTTGTGGGCTGCAGATGTGATGAGGGTTTTAAAACATGCTAGAAAGATTGCAAAGGAGCTAGAAATACTATCAGACTTTGAGACAGAACTAGCTAGAAAAAGGAGAAAGAAACAGCAGTTTGAGTATGAGGCCCAAGAAGAGATGCAAAGCAAAAATTCAAAGTAGGTTTCTACTATGCTGTCTTAGACATGACCATGCAATCTGTTGAAGAGAGATTCCAACAGTACAGTAATATAATTGTTGGCACAGCTGGGAGGGGAATAATAATAATAATAATAATAATAATAATAATAATAATAATAATAATAATAGGAGGTCGTGGCAGGTGCAGGGAGGGCCACAAGAATAGACATAGGAGACTGGTGTTGGGTTGAATTAGGCCACAACTTTATTGATTACATGAAAGAGTAGGATTGGCACTGGGCATGCATCCAGCTTCAGGCAGTCTGCCTGCTAGCTGACAGGAACCTGGTTGGGATTGGCTTCGTGCTGGGGAGTCACCCCCAACATGGATTGGATGCCACAATCCCACACAGGCTGCCATTGGGAGAGGTATATTGGTCCATCCATCCCACCATGGACTCCTGGACAGAGTCACCCGTCCTGTACTCCTCTAACCCCTGTCATTAAGGATCCAGCCCAATGCCTTATCTGCCAAAGTTGTGACAGTTGCTATGAGGTAGGTGAAAACCTGCAAGCCGGCCAATTTGCTTGCAGGAGAAAATTCATCCCAGGCCCTGAATACAGCGACTGAGTAAACCACAGCAAGCTCCACAGGCAACATGCCCACTTCCCCACTGGGCAGGTCCTAAAGGCTGGGTGGGAGAGTGGAAAATCTCACAACAATTGACCAAGAGGGAAGCCTACCCCTGGCTGCCCCCTTAAATAGGCCAGGAGTGGGCTGAACACAGCCCCCCAAGCCGCTGTGTTTCTGATTGGCTTATTTTATTTATTAAATTTGTATACTACCCTTCATCCGCAGATCTCAGGGCAGTTCACAACATTTGGCTTTCTGCATGATATATACAGCATCAACAAAAATTCTACTGAAGATAATGTTTAAAGCCTGCAAGAATTTGGAAAAATCACTGATGTACATCAGAAACAAAGATGTAGCAATAGTTCAAAGACTTCCAAAGTCTATGCCACCCCAAGTACATACTTCTCTCATACTACAACAAAATATTCCTAGATAATGTGCCTAATGTTTCTGTTGCTCTAAGGATCCTTCTGACACTTCTAGGGTCAGTGGCAAGTGGTGAACAGAGTTTCTCTAAGCTCAAACTGATAAAGAGAGACTTGACAACTATAACAGTTGAACATGCCCAGGCATCAGCACTTGACCTGAAGGAATTGATGACAAAATTTGCAAAGGGAAACACACACAAAGTGAGATTTTGATGTGCCTGAAATTGAAAATTTTAAGAGACTTCAGTTTTAACATCACATTTTAAGAGACTTAAGTTTTAAAATGATTTGTGTGCTAAAAGCAGGGGTGTTCTCTAGTTTTTCAAATTCAGCAGTGTCCTGTGCAAGGCCAAAATTAAGTCCCCACTCCCAGTGGCGGAGCTACATGTTCCGACACTGGGAGTGGAGAACAGGTGGGGGCGTGGTTAGCGTGCGTCCCGGGAGGGGGTGGCCATCATGGCACCCCACCTGGGATGCACCTGGGGCGACCGCTCCCCACCCCCACCCCCCTTCGTCCGCCAGTGCCCACTCCTGCCTCCAGCCTTCCATTCTCCTCAATTCACTATGTCATAGTTGCAATGCCCTGCAGCGCCCCCTAGACTTGGCACCCAGTGAGTTGGAACTGATTGCATTGCCCTAAATCCACCTCTGCCAAAATATTTTCTTCTGGATTTGAGGAAGATAATCAAAAATTGTTGCAATTTAAAATAAATTTAGCACTTTCAAGTTTTGTGCTTTTCATTTTTTCTACAATTTTTAAAAATTGATGTTAGCGCAAAAATATATTTTGGGGTGCAAATAGCCTTTCCTGGGGCACAATGTAGCACTGGTTCTCTACTACTATTATACCCAATGAGAAACTGCATTGGCTGGCCCTGCTCTTAGGCAGACGCAGGTTTGTCTCAGGAGTCAGAAACTGGGGGCCACCAGCCCTGGGACATCTAAGTTAGCCTACTGCCCACCGATAATGTGTAGGATGTTGTCTCCTCATCAGGACTGAAGCAAGATTCAACTGCATATCTTATTGTCTTTGCCTCAATGCGTGGATTGTGGGTGATTAAACTCTGTTTCAGAGTACTGATACATCTTAAATTGTGAGGTGTGGAAGCATTCTACAAAAAGCAGCTGCGATGCGGAACCCTAAGATAATAAATCTCTAAGATAGTAAATCTCTCCTATGAGATTTACTTCCTGTTTTGCTACCAGGTTTGTGATTATCCTCATTCTTCCTTTAAAGTTAAGTGCAATTTGTATTGTGAAGAATATAGAGAAATTGGCTCGTATTCTGCAACACAATATTACTGCTTCCACATTTGATAGTGACCAGATTTTTTTTCTAGAAGTGCCAGTATTGCATATGAGAGAGAGAGAGAGAGAGAGAGAGAGAGAGAGAGAGAGAGAGAGAGAGAGAGATGGCGGTACTGCATCCTTTCCAGCTCAGCTTTTCATTTCCAGCTCCCTTATTCATTCTGTGCCATTCAAGTGAAGTGTTTGTGTCCTTATACAGTCATACCTTGGTTTAAGTACGCCTCGGTTTGATCCACTTTCCATTACTTTCAATGGGAAAGTTCGCTTCAGGTTAAGTTCGCTTCAGGTTAAGTACAGACTTCTGGAACCAATTGTGTTTGTAAACGGAGGTACCACTGTAAAATGTTGGAGGAAGAAAGTGCCTGGTAAGCATGGCACTGCTTGAGAAATATTCAGAGGAAGGAGATCAGACCATTGGCAGACGAGGTCATCCTCACAGGGGATAGCATAGAAAGTAGAGGAGGAATTCCTGACCATGGGAATTTCTGGTGGGAAATGTAAGATATTAAGAGATCTTCCCTCAAAGATATCCATAGTTTTGTGACTACTTATTTACAGTACTCAAGCAGAAGGTAGTGCTCACAAAATTTGTGCAGTAGAAGTTAGACAGCTAGGGGGGACCTGCATGGCTTTTGGGATTTGCTTTGTTTCCACCAGAAATAAAAGTTCTCAGTTGGGGGGGAGAGAGATCAAGCAATTCCCAAATCTCTTCAACTCATTTTCTCATCATTCTCCTCCAAACTGTTATTATCAGCAACATTTCTAAAACATAAATAAATTGAATACGGTAAATCTCAACAATTTCATTGACTTTAATGGATAATTTTGGCACAATCTATAAGCAGAGTGCCCTGAAGTCAGTATCTAAAGAAGTTCCATTTTCAATAGGATATTTGTTCACACACTGGAATGCATGTAAATGGCTTTCATTTCCTTGGCATATAAATGTATGGACAATGGGCATATCTGAGCACCTATTGTTTGTCCCTCAAGGCAAATTCAATAATGGGCATCATTCAGATGCTCAAAAGGCAAGGCCCGGCCTGCCAATCCCTTACATCACAATCGAGTGCAATATTCCAAAGGCTCATCATTGCTATTGTTAAGTGCCTCATCTCCTGCTGCTGCCATTGCTTCAGTTTCAGCTTCAAAAGCTGGATTGAACCTCCCAGGTGTGTAGTCGTTCCTTTTCAGATCTGTGGAGAAAACAGTGAAAACTCTGATCATAATTCCTTAGCATATACAAAGTGTTAAATCGATCCATTACATGGTAGAGGACAGAAAAGAAACCACACTTACTGTATTTTTCACTCCATAAGACACACTTTTTTCCTCCTAAAAAGTAAGGGGAAGTGTCTGTGCATCTTATGGAGTGAATGTGTGGGCCCTGGAGCCGAATTGCCCAGGGGCTAAAGGCAGATCGTGCTTTTTTGAAATTTTTTTTAGAAAGAGCTAAAGGCTAACAAGAGGGAAAGAGGGGTGTTGAAAAGAAGCTGCTTGGCAGCTGATTGCAAGAGATCAGGGAGGGAGATCAGGGAGCTAGCTCCCTTCCCGGCCCCTCCCCTTGCCCAGGCCTCCATTGCTGACTGTTCTGCAGAGGCAGGCTGTTTGTTTCCCCAGCAACATATGACTGGCTGATTGGATTATCTGGTTGAGTAGATTATCAGAAGCTGCAGAACTGTGAGTTGAACAGGATTTTTTCCCTTAGCAAAGTAAACTCAACAACTTTGAGCTGATCCTTTAAAAAATGGGGCTTTTCCTCTTTGCAAACGAAGCTGCACAACTGTGAGCTGATCCCCCCCAAAACAGGGCTTTACCCCTTTCCTCCTCTGAAAACTAAGTGCGTCTTATGGTCAGGTGCGTCTTATGGAGCAAAAAAATACAGTGCTATGTTGTTGTCTCTCCCAAGTCCCACTAAACAAGTCCTGGTTTCAAAGAAGTGAAAGGGAAGCGAATCACTCAGCAAACATAACACTTTTCCTGCGTTTAAACCTTCTGTGCCTTCTGCTGTGTACCTGAGCTCCTCATCAGGAATGGGCTTTGTTGTGAACTCCTGATACGCCCAAGAAACAGACTAAGAGGTAGAGGATTCAGAAGGGCAATAGAGATGAGTGGAGAGTTGGGCTGACCAAGTTGTGGGTAGCAAAGTAATGGGGTAATGACTGATGGACCAGCTTAAGAAAAAAATATTGTAAAATCCTTATGAACAGAAGATTTATAAGACACCCCATGGTATCTGTTCAAGAAGTATTTGACATTTGTTTGCATCATTTAAAAAAAAAAGTGGTTGTGCTGTGTTTATTGCAATTTCACCATGCTTTGGCCCCACCACTCATTGCTTCATGGTGCCTGGAGCTAGCAAAATGCAGAGCTTTTCTATTGCTTACCTGGAAGTCTGAGTTTCTTGCAACAAGAGTTGCAGCAATGCTTTTTAATGAAGTTTTGTATTGCTTCTTCTCCAAGGTTTGCTGGTCCAAATACCATCCCTCTAGATCTGGAAGAGACAACAGTACAAATGAATTGTTAGCCTATGTTTTTATCTATTTCCCAAAATACTGCAAAGCAAAGCAGTGGTATGATAGCAGTTTGTTTAAATTAATTAGTTGCGAAATGAGAGGCTCGACTCCCCAGATGTTGCTAGATTGCAACTTCAGGCACCCCTAGTATTAGCTATGCTGGATGGGGAGATGGGAATTGGAGTCCAGCAACATCTGGGGGGTCACAGGTTCCCCACCCTGATACAGATATATAATGGCTGCTTGCCCAGTTACAGGTTGCTGCCCATTGTGGCTGGCTCAGATCTCCCAGGTTGGCTGCTTTTATTGGCAGGCTTCCCCACCAACTAACTAGGGGCGGAGGAAGGGAGTGCGGTGGGGGCAGGTCGCCTTGGGTATCATCACCGAGGGGGATGACAAAATGCCGGGCAGCACTCACTGCGGGGCCTGCAGCGCACCTGAGCCACACGTCTCTCCTGGGAGTGAAGCAGTGGCTTGGGCACCTGCAGGCTCCGCACTGCCCCAAACAGTCCACTTGCTGCCTCCCCCCCCCAGCTGTAGGGTGGCTGAGTGGGAGGAGGCAGGCAGACTCCTCGGAGGCCCCGTGGAGCGTCCTGCCCTGGCTGGCCCCACACCAGTGGGGGGCCAGCCCTGTCCCTAGGCGCAGGGCACGCACACCGCCCCAGGCACCCTATCGGCTTGCTCCGCCGCTGTTGGTGGCATTGGGCTTAGTCATGTCCAACTAAGCAGTTCCTTATTCTGCTCTTATTGCAGAATGTGGGGGCTTTCCTTCCAAGGCAACCACAGCAAAGCACACACAACTTTAGTTGGGAAATAAGCACCACCTAACACCAGCCACGTTTGAAACAAGATTGGGATCCCACATTTTATAAGAGAAGGAATACCCATGAGCATGTTCAGAAAAAGCCTCTGTAGAAGACTGATAAATCTACAAACAAATATTATGAGTCCATAGCACACAAAGATCAGCAAATCTCAAAAGACTCATCTACCTGGGGACCAACACAGTGACTGTAGCAAGAATTGATATTTGGGTGACCAGGAAAGCAACCAATCGGCTGGGAAACCTCTGATTCAAAGATTCCCCCTCATCATGAATTTACAAAGTGGCCCTAACTTAAGCAATAAATTATTTCACAGTACCAGACGTCTCCACACATCTGCCAGACTATAAAATACTGGCCTGTCCCCATAGTTTTTATAAAGCTTTTCATTTTTAGAAAAGGGATACTGGACTAGTCAGAGCCACCAGTACTACTGAATAAAGTTGCTGTAATTCAAAGTGTGTTCAAACCCAATGGAAACAACTAAATATTTGTTTATTTGTGTATTTTATTCCAAATCTAGCTTGCTCATTCCTTTGGAACCGGCAGCTGGGGTGTTTATTTCCAAATTTTGTATCCAATCTTTGCCAAATGTTCCAAATGACCAGTACCCTGGATGTTAGGACGCCGACAAGTCAGTGTGCTGAAGAGCAGCAGTCAGGGCCAGATGCAGCCGAGGTACGCAATCCAGGTCAAAGCCAGCAGTCAGGGTCAGATAAAGCCAAAGTACACAGTCCAGGTCAGTCAGGAAGCCGAGGTCAGGGGAGCCAGGAGTCAAAATGCCGAAATCAGGAAGCCGGGAACAGGGTTAGTCAGGAGTCAGAATACAGGAATACACACACTATGAGTGTTTCAACTTATGCCTTCAAACGCGGCAGTTGCAGACACTGATTGACTCTTATCTTGCCTTCTCTTAAGTATCTGACTCACTCCCACGCTTTCTACGAGCTGCAGCTGTTTCTAATTGCATCTTTCATTTTTTTGCTCGGTGTTGTAGAGCTGTGAATGGGGTGGGTGAGGGGGCTGGCTGGTCCCCTCCCTGACTGGGGCCTGCTTCTGACTCAACTTCTCCCTCTTCCTCTTCCTCTTCTGAGGCGTGCCTCCACCAGTCTTCCTCACATTCCTCTGTGGGTGCCACTTCGTCAGGGGGGCTGTGCCACCACTCTTCCCCCTCATCTGTCTCAACCCTGACACTGGAGTTATGATTTGTGTTGTTCTGAGCGTTCAAAGCAAGCTGCATTCTAACTGCCTCAGAACTCCAAGGGGCAGTTGCTACCGTGCTCAGACCAGCTTCACTCTTCTCAGGTCTTTTCTTAGGCCAGACACACGAAGAGAAAGTCCTGGGAAAAGTCCTTGCGTACCAGAGACTGGTTGAAGAACTGATCTCATGCAGGTGCATATATGCAGCACTCCTCAGTTCCCCACCAACATAGCAGTGTTTTCCCAGATAAGAACAAATTGACTTTATGATTGCAGGTATAGCAGAATTTTCCATTCCTACATCTCAAGGTGGGAAATGCAGAATTTGCCCTAGAATGATGGCATTGTTTTAGCTGCACATCACTATTTGCTCAAACTTTAGGAGATGTCCATATGATACTGCGTCTAAGTATCTAACGGTTATCTTTTGTCTTTGTTTTTCTCCAGTGTGCCTTCAATTGCCAGCCTTTCCAGTATCAAAGCTAAAGTTCCACCCCAGGCACATTATGGCTCCTTCCCGGTATGGCTGTTGTGTAGGGTATCCTGTTTTCAACTGGGATGCCAATGCGGTGACCGATTTTTGTATGGCCTTTGCGCTTTATAACATCTTCAAGCCTGGAAAACATGATGATTTGGAGCAATTGTGGACTTGGCAGCAGGTACATTTGTACTTATTTCCATTTCGTGGAATCTGCATTCTATATTAACAAACAAAGGAATTCAGCTTCCTGAGGTTTTGGGAATGCCTCCCATTCCAACAGAAATATGTGTTGGTATTTCTATCTATGTGGGGTTTATAGCTGCAGCTTCACAGCTCTTAAGTGGAACGCTGGTTCTGGGTGAAAAATACTTCTGGAAAATGAGTGAAACAAACACTTCCAAGGTAAATTTTGTAAGAAAGTGTTACAGACCCTGAAAGCCCAAAGCTGAGGGGGAAGTGCAGGCAGTACTACTCTTCTGTGACACTTGAGTGTGAAGAAAAACCCACTATTTGGCGGAGATATCAAAGTCATATTAAAACGGAAACCATACCAGGAATGTGGCTAAGGAATGGTTCCAGTCCTGTAACTGGCTTTTTAAAAATGGTAGCATGGAACGTTGCATATATTTATTATCAAATTTGTTGGTTTTTATCTTTTCTTACGCATATTCTGTTTGATTTTTTTCTTTTTAACTGAATGCTTCTGTATCCCACCCTGGGATGCTTACAACATAGGGTTAACTATAAATAGGGATAATAAATGAAAAGTATAAAACTGTTATATTTAGATATTTATTTTATGCTATATCTCTTTTAGCAATAAAAAGAATGCTATCTCATTACACACTTATGCTGGAGTGTTTCGCTGCAGACTCTACTGTCTATAGTGCTTTTTGAATTTTCTGCATTTCAGAAACACTGCAAATCACAAAATGTTCTGTACATGCTTGCTGTGTGTGTGTTTGCAGTCTTTTTTACAGAGAATACTGGCCAAGCCTTTGAGTGCCTGCGTGCTGCTCCCAGCCCTGGCCAGCAAGAACAATGATCCAGGACACTCTGTTTCAGTGGTTCAGAGAGACCTAGGCCACAGAATAAAAAATTAAAAAGGATGGAACACAAAACAAAATAGCGCCACACACTAAAGAAGTGAGACGTAATTAAATATGACGAAATATCTGTGAACAAAAAAGAACCATGTCTTTTACCAAATCACATCTCTCATTTGCTTAAGTTTGCAGCTCTAAGCTGAGAGTGGATATCACATTTTGGTCTGCTGCAGGTAGAAACAAGTTGAGAGAAGAATCAAATACCAAAAAAATTAAGAAGGGACTAAATCTGAGGCCCACTTTGAGCTTGTGCACCAGGCCAAATGCCCCCTGTAACCCCTTCCCCCCAACTGGCCCCGCTTACAGGATTACTTCAAAAACTCCTGCTGCTTCTGAACACCAAACATGACAGCGGAATGGGCCCTAAGGTACAAATGCTGTGCTATTTTTCTAGAAAACATGGTGCTGGAGCTCACCCTGAATGCCTTCCTTGTTCTCTTATAATGGCAACAGTGCCAACCTGAGAGGTGCCGGAACTGAGATCCAGCGAGTTCCGGCTGGAAAAAAAAGCCCTGTACAAACTATAATTTTGAACGGATCTGTGATTTTCTTAAGAGTCCTGTAAACATTTCAGTTTTTAGGCATCCAGAAGGTTGGGTTCCATTTTCTGCCAAATTGTACCAGGTCTTATTTTATTGCTGCCATAAATACAGTTCTGCTCTTTACAGCTTTCCCACAGTGATTTACAGCTAGGAATGACTTTGACAGAAGACCACAGGTATTTAGGAACAGATTTCCCTGTACAACACAGCAAAACTGTTATCTATACAGATGGTGCTCTCTGTGTCTATTATCCATACTGTAAAACAATAATAATACATTAAACGTTTGTAAAAGTCAACAGTTTCATAACAAAACCCTGGATGGAGTAATCTTTGACCTGTGTATCCAGCCTAGGCCACTACTTTCCTGATAACTCCTGGTGTCATTGTTCTCCATCTTGACCAACTTGCTCACTTCATCCTTTGGTTTCTCAAAATTTGTTCTGGAGTAAGTTATAATGATTACCTGTCAGTGTCACCTGGTCCCTATGCAAGGGCAGAGGAAGGGGGTGCAGTGGAGTGGGTCGCCCCGGATGTCACCACTGAGGGGGTGACAAAATGCCAGGCGGCACTTACTGCAGGGGCTGCAGCTCACCCAAGCCCCTCGCGTCTCTATTACTAACAGAGTGCTGAAGGAATTTCAGTTGTTGTTCAAACAACCCACTATTCCTCCTTCCTCCCAAATAAATTCTCTTTTTATATGGGGGTTGCTAGTATATAGAGTACAATTCCAGCTTTCCAAAGAACATGGCTCTGTATCCTTAAAAACTCCAGGCAAATTTTACAGGAACAATCTTGTGCCCTCAGTAAGGTTTCCCTCTCAACTCAGGTTCACCTCTGCAGCTGTTTGCCTCAGCACTTTAGCTACTTCGGGGCACTCTTTCCCTCCACTTGCTTCCTCTGTGCGTGACTTTGAGATACAAACTATCCACCTGCTACTCAGGCTTAGTTTTATCTCCCCTCTTCAGTCACCACCCTTTTGAGTTTAGATACGTTGCTGGAATAAGGAGGAACATCCAATTTGACACAACATAGATGAAAGCTTTATTTAACTGGAGAACATGTTTCTTTATGGTTTCATTTGTTTAAACTCTTAGTTCATAGTATTCAATTATTCCATAAAACTAGTGCATTAGATTAATCATAGTATCCAACCAAACCTCCCACTTTCCCACTATATCTCTCTCACTCCCTCGTCCCTCTTCTTCCCTCTCAACTGTCATTAACCGCCGTTCCCTCCTTATAGAATGTCCCTAACTCCGCCCCCATAATCATGTGCTGTCACTCAAGGTAGGAGATGGATTAACCCTTTTTCTTACAGGTGGGAACCAAAATATTTCCTACTAGGGTAAGTTCGTCACAGGGGTGCAGTGGGGTGGGTCGCCCCCGGTGTCACCACTGAGGGGGTGACAAAATGCCTGGCGGCACTTACTGCGGGGGCTGCAGCGCACCCAAGCCACGTGTCTCTCCTGGGAGTGATGTGGTGGCTTGGGCATCTGCAGGCTCCGCGCTGCCCAAACGCTCCATCCGCCGCCTCCCCCCAGCTGTAGGGTGGCTGAGTGGGAGAAGGCAGGCAGGCAGACTCCTCGCAGGCCCCGCGGAACGTCCTACCCTGGCTGGCCCTGCCCCAGGCAACCAATTGGCTTGCTCCGCAGCTGCATCTAACCATTTGAATCCTGGATCAATCCAGCCAAGGTGAGTGGCTCTGCAATGTACCTTCTTTCTGTTTCATAGGTGCCCACTCTACAGGGATGAGGCATCTTCAGCCCCCCAGTGTCTGTTGGGATAGGGCTGAGCAATGGAGGGACAAAGGAGGCTGAGCCCTTCCTTGCCTGCCCTCTCCCTCCCTCCTGTTTTTGCCTGCTGTCCTCTGCCACCTTGGGAGATGCCGTGCAGCCTGGCTGGAGGTTGTCCTGCCGTGCAGTGTGGAGAAATGCCATATGGCCTGGCACAGCCTGGCTGGAGGCTGCCCTGGGCCATGTAGCATCAAGATACACCAAACCAGCACTTGGGAGGTCTGTGACAGTTGTGCAACATCACAATGCGCATGACATCACATATGCACGTCGCATGTGTGACATCACAATGCACAACAGCCCACCCCCAATGTTGAATGAAACTCAGGGCCTCTGTTCTGCTTCATTGAGAAATAGCAGTTCTCCAACAAAATTTAGAAAATTCAGTAGTGTGACAACCTAGCAGTTACTCAGTACTTTTATGGAAAAAAACCTCGGATTAAGCATACAGTGGTACCTCGGGTTAATAACTTAATTCATTCTGGAGGTCCGTTCTTAACCTGAAACTGTTCTTAACCTGAGGTACCACTTTAGCTAATGGGGCCTCCCGCTGCCGCCGCGCCACCACTGCATGATTTCTGTTCTCATCCTGAAGCAAAGTTCTTAACCTGAGGTACTATTTCTGGGTTAGCGGAGTTTGTAACCTGAAGTGTCTGTAACCTGAAGTGTCTGTAACCCAAGATACCACTGCATTACATAGAAAATGTACATTACATGCACACGTTAGTTTCTGATTACATATTTCTTGTTTGTTTCCTGACCTAGGTCTCCGAAACTGTGCCCCATGTCGGGGGAGGCAGGCGGGAGGTGGCAACGGGAGAAGCTCTTCCCCCGCCGCCGCCTCTCGCAGCGCAAAGCCGGCATGCTTCCTGCCATCTCCCTGCCTGCTTCCCTGAGCTGAAGGAAGCAGGCAGGGAGACAGCAACAGCCCGCAGCTTCTTGCCATCTCCCTGCCTGCTTCCCCGAGCTGCCGCCAAGCCAGTCCGCAGCGGGGGCTTTTCGCCGTTTGCCTTCCCCCCAGGGCCATACTTCGGCTCGGGGACTGGCTTGGCGGCCGTGGTGGCTTTTCGTCGTTTGCCTCCCCCTTAGCTCGGGCTTAGCTTTCGCAGCCCCCACACTGCCGCACTTCGGCTCTGTCCCCGGAGCCTAAGTGCGGTGGTGTGGGGGCATTTTGCCGCCTGCCTTCCCCAAGCCAAGGGGAAGGCAGGCGGCAAAAAGCCCTGGCAATTTCTCGCTACACGGTAGACTTTGCAGAGGTTCATTTTTCTATGGCCGCGCTTCGCAAGACGAAGCGGCAGCCATAGAAAACCTCGTCGTCTTACGAGGCAACCTCTGATCGCAAAATCCATTCGTCTAGCGAGAAATTCGTCTTACAGGGCATTCGTTAAGCGAGGCACCACTGTATTTAGAAAAGGGAAGACTACAGATGAATTGCACTGTATTTAAAAATGCTCTCCCAGGATAAACAAAGTGTATCATCTGTTTGATTTAGCTACACACAAACTGGACAGACATTTCTTAGGTAAGTAAACCACTGGCGACGGAAGATTTCAGATCATTGCCAGAATGCAGTGATAGCGATTCTATGCAACATCCAGAATTAAAACAACCACAATAAAAAACACAGGGCAATACATTGCATTTACAGTATTTGCATCCTCACCTAATATATTTCTGCAATTTGACACCTAGGATCAATGCTCATTAAAAAGCAGTATTACTTACCCACCATTATTCTTGAGAATGTAATTAACCCTCTGGATCTCATATAAAAGGATGTACAAAAAATGCTGCCCATAGTAAGTGCATTTTATTTCTATATGTTAAAACAGTAAAGGGGGAAAGCAAATTCTCCCTCGCCTTCTCCTCATATAAGCACTGTCTTCAGAGACAGAGAAATTTGCAAACAAGCAAAATAGGACAAAGAGGAACAAGGTATTTAAGGTTGAAATCTTTTATAAAATATATTTTGTTAATATAGGGATATGCAAACTTTTGAATTCTCTGACCAAAGATTTGGGCACAACCTAGAGAGTCCTTTTGCAACTAGAACCTTTCCCTGGATCAAGTATTGTGGGACAATTCCCAGACTGATTGTAAACTTTCAGAGACACCATGCATTAAAGAAACTAGCATCTCAGACTGAATTTTTACAAGCAGTGGGGATTGACATGATTACTCCTCTCCATAGATTTACTTAAGTGTAATTACCCAAATGCTTTTCTTAACTGATGTTTGGGCAATCACTTCAACCCTTATATGGAAAATTACTACCAGGAAAGAAAAGAAGGGTGGGTGGAGCAGAGAGTATAGGAGGTGTTATGTACTAAGCTTGGATCCTAGAACAATAGGCAAGTAGGATCCTAGAATGCAACAACTGATTGGCTTGCAGGAGAAGACCAATCAGGCTCCAGGAAGAAGTTAATCAGCCTATTAGGCTGGTAGGATCGTAGAACACAACAACTGATTGGCCTGCAGGAGAAGACCAATCAGGCTCCGGGAGGGAAGCAGAATCATCCAATCAGACAGGACTCAGTGACTAAATAATGTAAATAAAAGCCTGATGTTGGGGGGGCATGTGATTCACTGTTTTACAAGCTGCAATAAAGAGCATGAAGTCACCACAGGACTCCAAGTATATTTCACTGGCGACAAGGATGGAATCCTGCTGACCTGTCCACCGTGCACCACACACAGCCACCACAGGCAACACAGCATTGCACCGCACATCCAGGCTTCAGCTCCAGGACCCAGAATGGTGACAGACAACAGCTTCATGCTGTTCAGCCCAGCCTGTAGAATACCTAAGCACAGAACTTGGAGCAAAGCCACTATTTTTTTCAATCAGGGATAGTATCATACAGAGACGGCCTTGAGAATGTACAGAGAGCCCTTCCTTTGCAGCTGAATAACCCATGGCATCCTGCACACCAAATGACAGAAGACATGGCTTCCAAGGATATTTAAACATGAATATATTTTCTTTGCAAAACTAAGCGCTGGTTGTTTCTATGTCCTTATGTCAGCCTAGTCAGTCACACAAGTAGATTTCCAAAACACCAGTGGCATTGCGTCCTTCACTGGCACCTTGGGGGGGGGGTGCGTACACACATGCCCCAGGCAGGACCAGGGGCTGGGCACAGAGAGTAAAGAAAACCTGCTGTGCCAGCCCAACCCTCGCTGCCGCTACTGGGCAGGGGCGGGACACTGAGGGTTCACAGGGCTGTGCCGTGCCCCCTGCCCCCCACACCGGGGGAAGCCCAGCCAGCCAATGCAGCCCTTGGCTAGCAAGTCTAGCTGACGTTTCTTAGTCAGCCTGAGGCAAGATTGTCCCATTTTTGTCAGTCTGGAAATAATTTGGGGCAATAACCTGGAGTTACTCAACAAATAATTCCTTTAAACCAGTGTCATGGAAACTCCGATTAGACACCATTTCATTCTTGGAACTATACTCAGTTTCAAGAGTTTTGGGGGCCTGTTTTTACAAGCCTAGGTGAAACTGAGTATATAGGTGAAACTGAGTATAGTTACAAGCCTGACCCATGCAATGATAGCAATGATAGCAAAAACACAAACCGTGCCCCTGTCAGCAGTGTGACAAATATGCATATGCGCATCACAGCTAATATGGAATATTAATTGAATCACATGAAAGATGTCACATTTGGTATGATAAAGTGACGCTAGATACTCACTGCTTGTCTTCAGGTTTAATAACGGATGGGTCTGTAAGATTCTCTCCAACCCCTGTAGAAGTCAAATTTGCCAAGTATATTAGAAGGAAAATGTATTTTTAAAAATCCTTTCTGAAACTGGAGCCTGTGCAATCATTTTACAGCTATCTAATCTTCCACTTTATAGGGCAGAAACTGAAAAAACAACATTACAACAAATGTTGCATGCTCATTTCATTTTTGAAGCTATTTTTAAAATCTTTTTTTTTTCAATTTTAATGCACCACCACCACCTCAACAACATCAATCTAAAGTGTTTTGTAGATCCAAATAGACACCTGAAATATATGTGAGCAAGAACTATATATCAATGTCAGGAAAAATTGAGTTCAAGAAATGCGTCCCTTTGGTGTGCATTGAGACTTCGGTGACACTGAAAGAAATAGACCAGTCTCTATAGAGACAGAGGTGGAATCTACACACATATAAAAACCTTTTTGAATTTTTTTTAAAGCGTTTTTTAAAACTACACTGAATTTTCTATAAGGCTCACCATCGCCGTCTAGTGTCAAATTGTACATTACACTTAAAACACATTTCAAAACATTTTATTTGCAGTTGTCTAGCTGAGTGCAGAGCTGCACATGTGCGCTTGGATCTCCATGCGCAGACCGCAGCTATTAGATCGGGGTGGGGGATCTTGTGTGCTCAAACTTTGCCATCCTGGATCAAAATAATTGCATTTTGTGTACAGTATATTACCGGTAAGTGCTGTATCTGGTTCCTTACAAACCCATTTGTGCATATGAATATTTTGCAGCTGTGTTGTTATATATATGAATATTAATATCAATATCAATATATACACATATCTATAGAATCTCCTGTACAAGACTAGGCTTATCTAAGAAGCCACTGACAAACATTTTTCACAGGGACTACTTCACAATTTGCCTAAATTCCAACCTTCCTAGATTGTGATGGCATAAATTGAAATTGGGTGTAGGTAAAATTGAGGAGAGGTGCAGAAGTGAAATCCCCACTTAATGGCTGACATTTGTGTTCAGTGGTGCTTCTCTTGCTGAGATTCAGATTTTCCAAGAATTCAATGGCACAGCTCATAGCTGCATGGTGCTCTGTGCATTGTATTGTGGTTCCCATTCTGTGGAACTTCCTTCTACTTGAGATCAGAGAGTTCCTATCGCTGTTGAATGTCTGATGCTTACTGAATACTTCTTCCTTCTCCTCCAGCAGGCTTTTTAGTTGAATTCTGATATTATAGTTGAAGTGTAGGTAGGTTCCCACAAGGCAAGACACAGTGATAACAGCAAGAACCTTTCTTGAACTACGTAACTGGGAAACAGGGGCAAAGCAACTGCTTATATACATTCCTGAAAGCCTAGGCCACTCCCACTCCCAACATGATTGGCTGTCTAAACTTCCAAGCTACGAATCATGACTCAGAGTTCAAGGGCCAATGGCAGAGGCCCAAATCCTGAAATGTTCTGTGATTGGACATCATGTATTGAATGAGAACACAGGAGCTCAGAATCCTTAGTCCAGACTCAAGCTCAGGCAAACACAGACCACCTAACAATAGTTTTAACTCATTTTTACTATTATTGTGTTGGGTCCCCTGTACCCTTCTTAGAGATTGCTAGGAACAATGGCAGATCTTGGGGTCCCAAATTTCAGCAGTGTCCTGTGCAATGCCAAAATTTGGCACCCCTCCACCTCTCGCACTCTGTTGTAAATCCTAGTTGTGGCATCCCCAGCAGTGCCCCCCAGCACCCAGTGCAGGCGAACGGGTCGTGCTCCCCTAAATCCGCCTCTGCTGGGGTTAAGCAGTCTGCAATTCTTTGAAATGAATATATTAATCTTAAATTCATTACCCACCTTCACCAGCCAGTCCCAGAGCAGGTTACAATATGTAATACTACAGAGCCATGCAGAAAACCACTGCAACAGTCATTCTGTACCCCATGCCCACTGACCAAGGCAGCAGCAATTTTTACTCTCTGAATAGCACATTAATTGCTTATTATGCTTTAAGGAGCATGCAAATATATTGTGCTATGGACAAAGGGATGCTTGGAGCACCCTGGCCTGAATATGAATTTTAAGAATATCACGATATTGAAATCCAAACCTTTTCTGAAAGCTGAACTGAATATGTCAGAGTTTGTTGTTGACTTTTATTGATATGCACAAACTTCCCCACAAGTCTTCCATGGCTCTGTGCAAAGACCTTCACATGCACTTAAGCTTTCAAAAGAAGCCACCCACACGGCAGTTTTAAATCACTTGACTCTTAAATTTTGAATGTGAAGATAACAATAAATGAGGTTAGGGGACTGGAAGGTTTATTTTGTTTGAAAAATGTGTCTCAGTGTAATTCAGGCCTTTTGCACACTGTAAATAAATTAAACCTTTATCTTTCAGTACACATTTCCTTTGACACAATAACAGACAATTATATTGCTACTGCTTTATAGGTGGCTGTTCATCTTTTCAAAACTGTCTAATATTTCCCTTAAAACACACTAGTCCCAATCCAGCGCCTGTATGTGTGAAAGATTTGTTTTCCATGTGAAGCTGCTGTTTGAGCCTGTGGTGTGGGGTGGACCCTTCTGTTTTATGTAGGGCCCATTTTGTGCCTATTTGCTAAACCCCCCCCCTGCTTCTTGTCCCAATGCTTCTTCCATCTGAGGGTTGAACCCAGTGTCACTCATAGAATAGACCTATGTAGGTCCATCAACTTCAACAGGTTTACTCTGAGCAGAGAGGGACAGAAGAGAGCGTCTTCATGGGCGTGAATGTGCTCACTCTTTCTGTAGCTGCAACTTATCTGTCCTTTTGGAAGTGTTGTTTTCCTACATGGGCAGTGATGCATTGGGCAGGTGAGCCTAGCACAGCTCAGACCACATTTACTGAAACATTTGTGTTGTATAACCCTGCGAATTTTTAAAAGAACAATTGCAGAAGTTAGCAGAGCACAACTGCACATTTCCCTAAAAGAAAGATAGCACTGAGAGGTTATCACTTAAAGGGGCTACATATCTCTTTAATGCTACTCTGCCCCTACCAGCCCTTCATCCATCTCCATGTGGCCTCCATAGCTGCCAAGTCTCCCGTATTCCCCGGGAAATCCCCGTTTTTCCAGCTGTTCCTAGCTGGAAAAAAATGGATTTTTTTGTTTTTTCCTGGTTTATTCTGGCGCGGCAGCCATTTTGGAACTGGGCGGAACATGCTCAGAAGCGACTTTTGATGCTGCTCTGCCCAGTTCCAAAATGGCTGCAGTGCGACTTCTGGTGCGGCGGCCATTTTGGAACTGGGCAAAGCAGCATCAAAAGTCACTTCTGAGCATGCTCCGCCCAGTTCCAAAATGGCGACAGCGCTACTTCCGGTCTGCTACTTCCGCCCGGTCCCTTATTTCTCCGACAGCAACTTGGCAGGTATGGTGGCCTCTGGAAATCTTGTTCTGCCCTTCAGCAGACAGAGGAAGAGGATGACAACCAAATCAGTTTTCAAGCAGTGTAGGAGGCACAAGAGTTCCATG
This sequence comes from Zootoca vivipara, assembly GCF_963506605.1. NCBI lineage: Eukaryota > Metazoa > Chordata > Lepidosauria > Squamata > Lacertidae > Zootoca > Zootoca vivipara. The sequence goes on from NC_083286.1 coordinate 3,739,943, forward strand.
ATCACTTCCTGTGAGAGAGTTCTTTAAAGAGACCAAGCCATCTAAATGATGAGGTGGAATCCAAGGGGAGTCAGTAAGAAAACTGAGTTGGGCACCAAACTACCTGTCATAATTTCAATGAAAAGAAACTGACAGCTTACAGCTGTCTCTAGTCCTTGTTTTCATGTATGTTGTACGTAAGGGTTGAATGGCCTCCCTCAGTTTTAGAGCAGTGTATTTTGGGTTCTCACTTACCTTGCAAATCTAATATAAGGAGCTCTCCTCGAGTATACTCATAAGTCCAGTGAGAAAAAGCCAGCATCATTTCTTCCAGCAAATTGCTAGGTGTGATCTCGTCCCCATTGTTGTTATTGTACTTGCGGAATTCTCCAGTCATGTACTTTTCTATGGTAAGCCACTGGTTGGCTGAATGGCAATATATTAAGAAGACTTCCAGGAACCTGAAAGAAGGATATTGTCAGTCAGGAAGTCATCTGAGGGGTGAACATCTTCCCATGAGCCACACCACTATTGCCAAATATGAGGGGGTGGGCAGATTTAGCAGAGCAGGAGCCCAGGGAGAGGAGTCGGGGGGGGGACTGCTGTTGCAAAAGCCGGCCTCATTCTGCACAATGAACAGCTTAGTAGCTCAGTCAGTAGAGCAAGAGGCTCTTAATCTCAGGGTTGTGGGTTTGAGCCCCACGTTGGGCAAAAGTTTCCTGCACTGCATGGGGGTTGGACTAGATGACCCCCGTGGTCCCTTCCAACTCTACCGTTCTGAGATTCTGTGAATGTTACCCAGGATGCTGCTCCCACCTGAAACCTTCGCTCATTTCAGAATTCTTAAGAACAAAAAACAGCACCTATGTATTACTTATATAAACTTATTAATAATGCAGCTCAGTGGCGAAGCTGCATGCTCCGCTACCGGGGGCGGAGAGCAGGTGTGGGCATGGCTGGCGCCCCCGGGGGCATGACACGCATCCCGGGGGTGTGACGCGCCACCCACAGGGGCATGGTGTGTGTCCTGGGAGCGTGGTACGCCACCCACGGGCACATGGCACACATTCTGGGGGCGTGGCATGCTGTTTGTGGGGACATGGCACCCGGCACGCGGGTGGGCCACCACGATGGCACCCTACCGGAATAATGGTGCCGGGGGCAGTCCGCTCCCTCCGCTCTCCCATTCCTCCACCAGTATATATATGTCTACTCAGAACTAAGTCCCACAGAGTTCAATGGGACTTACCTGGCAAGAATACACCTGGCAGAAAAAGTGTCACCTGCAGAGAGATACATTCTAGAACACACCATGTGCTAATCTGGTGGGCATGTTTCACAGTATCCTCATACTTGCGGGGGGCAGGGAGTGTTTGAGCCATCAAATCTGTTATTTAGCCAAAAAGAGCAGCAAAAGTTCTTTTGCTGCACTTGGTGAAAACAAAAAATAATTTGCATATCTGGCAAATGCCAAAGTACAGTCACTACCTGTAACTTTGCCTCAGAACAGAGGGTCACCTCATCTTGTTTTCTGGAGCTTCAGATGGGTTTCCCATTGGCTTAAAGTGGGAAATGAACTAACACCTATATACCTTTTTTTTGCAGAATTGGGTTTAATCCTAGAAGCCCTCCCAAGACTCTGAAGTGGTGGCAAAGTCTCAGAGCTTTCCTGCTTTGCCATGAACCTCTAGTCTAGGCAGTCCTAATATCTCTGGGGTGGAGATTCTTGCCTCAGAATCACGCCTCATCCAAGGCAAATGCACAGCCCTACTATTTAACAAAAAAACAATACATTTCTATAAATAACATTTTCTTTTAAGTCAAAAGGGAACACATTTGTCTTTAAACTCCTGTGTACAACTAAGTTCCTTTTAATTCCCTTGAGTCATGAAAACACTCCTGTCTATGGCAAGATGCTTTACATCAAGCTTAAGGTAAAGAGACCCCTGACCATTAGGTCCAGTCGTGACCGACTCTAGGGTTGCGCACTCATCTCACATTATTGGCCGAGGGAGCCGGCATACAGCTTCCAGGTCATGTGGCCAGCATGACAAAGCCACTTCTGGTGAACCAGAGCAGCACATGGAAACACCGTTTACCTTCCCGCTGTAGCGGTTCCTATTTATCTACTTGCATTTTGACGTGCTTTCGAACTGCTAGGTTGGCAGGAGCTGGGACCGAGCAACGGGAGCTCACCCCGTCACAGGGATTTGAACCGCCGACCTTCTGATCAGCAAGCCCTAGGCTCAGTGGTTTAGAACACAGCGCCACCTGGGTCCCACATCAAGCTTATAAAAAACTATAACAAAAAGCCAATCACAGCCTGAACAAAAGTATCTATTTCTGTAGCAGAGCCATCCGATGAGATAGAAAATAGCAACTTTAACTGGTCTAGTTGCAGTCCTCCAAACAAGTGTGGTCAAAGTCCTTAAAAATCAGATAGGCTTATCCCTTCTAATAAAAACCAGGTTAAAAACTCTTCTGAAATGGAACACTGTTTTTCACTTTGATAAAGCGTTCAGATTTTTTTATGAGGAAAAGGCCAATATTACTCTTGATACTCTATAAAATTGCTTGTAAAACAAATTGTAAAATTTTATTGTAAGTATTCAGAACCAAGTTATGAGATCTCTCATCAAATAAGTACGGCTAGATGGATAAATCTGAAATTGAGCTGCACAGGTGGGTGTTTAAGTATATTACCTCTACCCGGTACAGAAAATTAAAACATAAACTCAAATGGATTTTCTTTTTCTGCTACAGCTTTGAAACTGAGCTGAGAGCTATGAAAGGCTAAATAGTTGAGATGAGTCTGGCCTTAGCCAGGCCACCGCCTGAATCCAGAGGTGCCACTTTCTTTCAGAAGCCTTCCCTAGTTCTTCACCAGCTGTCAGCTGGTCAAATCCAAACTCTTCTTCAGCCACCTCCACATAATGAATGACTGTTTTGGGCTAGCTGTCCAAAGTTTACTTCTCTTCAAACTGTGCTCTGATCCATCAGTGGCCTGGCCTGGCCTCTATATTTTATTTCATGGCAGAACGAGTTCTGAGCTCTGATACACTGATGAATGAATGCGTGCTAGTGAGGGGGTGTGTGTGTGCTTCCATTTACACTGAAGCCATCCCACATTTAATCACAAGCAATTTTATTTATTTACTTATGGGACAAGGGACTCTTCCTTCCTTTTCTTTTATTAGCAAGGTGCTGGCTTCTAAGGACAAATTACACGATTGTGCAGAGCATAAAGCTAGTCTCTTACCCTGGTACTTCAGGGTTGAAGCTGACAATTGTATTGATTCTTCTGAAATAAACCAGTGACACGGCACCCCAAAGGTTCTGGTGGTCACCCTCCACAACACATTTCACAAGGACCTTTTCATGAACACAGAGCAATTGTCACCCAAAGGTCATTGATCAAGAGTTGTCTGACCACCAGCCAAGTTAAAAGTGCAGATACAACTGGGGTGTGTCAGTAATCCCAAAAGCTGGATTAGTACATTTCATGCAAAATGATAGGGTGAAAAAATGTTTTGCAGGATCACAAGGAAGCTTCTAACTGGACTTTTAAAATATAAAATTCAAGTTTGTAAATAGATTTTGTGGGGTATTCACAAGGTGTGAGACCTGTTATCACCAGAGCTTTTTCATGACAGAACTTACTGATCTGGAGTCCCAGTAGTCATTATGTGCTGGCACCCAAGGAAGATGTGTGTGTGTGTGTGTGTGTGTGTGTGCGTGCGTGCGTGCGCCAAACCCCCCAACACACACACTGATTATGAGAAAAACTGGGGTATTTTTTCACTCTCTGTGCTCCTTTCTCACACAAAATAGACAGAACAGGTTCTGGTCTATCCATAGAGGTGCTGAGTTCTAATAACTTTAAGTTTTGCAGGGTTCCTTTCACCCCAATGAGCTTAGGTCAATGCCTCTATTTCTTTGTGTTCCTCATTCAACCCAAAAGGAGTAGAATTGACCACACAACTTAAGAGGAAAAGTACTGACTGATCACTCAGTTAAGGAGTGGAGAGTCTGAAACAACCATACATCTCATCACACTTGAGGACAACCTGGAACATGGAATTGCAGAAGATTATCCCAAAGGTTTTGTGGAATTTTCCGTGCTGTTGGAGTGCATTTGACCCTACCTGTCAGTGGAGGGTTAAAGAAGCACAACTCAGCTGCAAATACTGCCATCATAAAATTGTGAAAATATCTGTTAAACAACTTTGACAAAAGTCCATATCAGGGGTCACCAAACTAAGGCCTGGGGGCCGGATGCGGCCCAATCGCCTTCTAAATTCGGCCCACAGATGGTCTGGGAATCAGCATTTTACATGAGTAGAATGTGTCCTTTTATGTAAAATGCATCTCTGGGTTATTTGTGGGGGCTGTCTGGTGTTTTTACATGAGTAGAATATGTCCTTTTATTTAAAATGCATCTCTGGGTTATTTGTGGGGCATAGGAATTCATTCAAAAAAAAATTCAAACTATAGTCCGGCCCCCCACAAGGTCTGAGGGACAGTGGACCGGCCCCCTGCTGAAAAAGTTTGCTGACCCCTGGTCCATATTCTATTTTAATGCTGCTGTTGCTGTTATTTTGTTAGCCACCTTAAGTGCTATTTTATGGTGGAATGGTGTGGCAAAACTTTATGTTACCTTGATAAATAATTCATTAAAATAAATATCGGTTTGCTTGTCTAATACTTGTCTTAGTTTTGAACCAGGATTTTGCCTGCCTGGTAATACTGACTTTCGTCATTGACTGATTCATTATCTCTTTAAGCAAGGCATCTTATACAGAATCTAGATAGCTTTCACCTCTTCCATGTTATGCCTGAAAACAGCTTCCCTACCTTGGGGTGTAAGGAATGGTATGTGGCTTCACTTGATTGAAGGTGTATATCAACTTCTGAGCAGCTCTTTGCTGCTGTATTTCCTAGGAAAAACAACAATGCCTTGCATTTAGTGTTTTTCAACAACAACAAAAATAGTACTACAGCTACAACAGTTCTTACAACAGCTCTTGAAATAAGACAGCTAGTATTATCATCATCCCCATTATTTCCGATTTACACTTTGGGGCAAGATTCTGCAGCTTGCAGGCCACCCCAGTAAGTCTTTTTATGGCTGAAGAAAGAGTAGCACTGGGGGCTTCCAGCTGAGAGATCATACTCCTAACCACTACCTGTGGCTTAGATGGAGAAAACAAACGTCAGTTATTATCTGTTTAATGCTAAGGATGCCTGACCTTGTTTTGTTTTCTAGCATCAATCAAAGATACAAAGCACCCTATTGTCTGACCTCTTCAGTTGCTACAGCAGATATTAAAACATCCTTGGGGTGCCTTCTATGCAGCGCCCCCCTCAAACACTGCAGGCAGCTTGCAAATTAGGTTTCATTGACTTTTATAGTTACATTGTCATTTTTGGTCTGTCCCAGCCTAGTGTGTCCAATATATTTTATGTGCAATGTTTGGATATAATTTCAACAAAAGGGGACAGAAATGGTGACGTTTCCCATTTATGCCACCAGGATCCTCCCAGGTAGTCAGGCATTCAACTTCAGGAAGGACTTCTGTTAAATAATTCCTCACAGGGGTTCAACGACATAGCTGCCAAGTCTCCCGTTTTCCCCAGGAAATCCCCGTTTTTCCAGCTGTTCCTAGCTGAAAAAATTGATTTTTTTGTTTTTCCCCGGTTTATTCTGGCGCGACGGCCATTTTGGAACTGGGCAGAGCATGCTCAAAAGCGACTTTTGATGCTGCTCTGCCCAGTTCCAAAATGGCTGCAGTGCGACTTCTGGCGCGGCAGCCATTTTGGAACTGGGCAAAGCAGCATCAAAAGTCACTTCTGAGCATGCTCCGCCCAGTTCCAAAATGGCAGCAGCGCTACTTCTGGTCTGCTATTTCCGGCCCGGTCCCTTATTTCTCTGACAGCAACTTGGCAGGTATGTTCAACAATCACATGGAGTCAGTACAGATTTCTAGCCAGGTCATACGCACTCTGAGGCAGAGATTGAGCACGGTGCCATCATGGAAGATTTTTTGCCATGACTGAACTACTTCGGGGAGGAAAGATTTCACAATGAAGACTTGACCCAACTTCAGCACTTCATTCTCAGACCATGTGCAAATGACCTTCATGGCCCTCCTGAGGCCTCCACCCATTTCCTCCCGAGACAACACTTGAATCATGGCCGCCATCCCATGCTGTGACCAGGAGGACATGCTTTTATCAAGATTCAGTGGGGAACTCTCTTCCAGCCTATAGACAGTCACTTCTTCTCCAGCTAAGACAAAATAAATGGGAAATATTATCTGGAAAGAAAACAGTCGCATTGATTTATACAAGTAGAAGAGCGTACTCTAGGCTGAATTTCTTTTCTTAAAACTATTTGTATATACAAAGCAGTTGTTTCTTGGTACCACAGTGAAGAGGTAAGATGTAATATATATTGATGTCGTATGATTTCATCCAGTAATGGTGCACTCCTATGCTTGTCTACTCAGAAGTAAGTCTCACCAATTTCAGTGGGGCTTACTCCCCTCTTTGTGCATTCGTAGAGAAGCTGGTACTCACCAAAGAGCTGCACTGGTGTGAAAGGGATTGTATGAGCCAATCTCATTAAATTGTTCCTTTCGACAGCTGCAAAGAAATAGGGGAAGGAGGTTATACTTGAGCAGTGCATGATTTACTCCTGTTTTCTGCCCAGAAACATTTGATGATACTTCTCAACATATGCATGTGGACAAGGCCTTTGGCTCCCAAACATCAAATCCTCATTATTTATCATCTTTCCAAGTACTGGGTTTCCTCTGCCCATCTTCAAAGCACACATCACCCTACTCTGCACTGCAGCAATATAGGAAAAAACATCCAGTACAGCTGGGGCAGATAATAATAATAATAATAATAATAATAATAATAATAATAATAATATAATGTAGTTTTTACCCAACATAGCAACCCATCCATCTTCCCTACCACTGCAATCCTTGGCTCAAGCTCAAGCAATCAAGTTTAGGGACAATGCAGGAATATTTATCAGGTTTATGTGCTTAGTTCCTGGTTTGTTTGGTAGTGTTGCCTAACTATGATATCTTCCGTTTGAGACCAGGTGAAGATGGCATTTAGCATGAATAAAGTAGCATGTCTGTATGCAGCTGCTGTCATAATTTATGCTAAGAACTGTGTAGGCTGGGAAGAAAGAACACGAGTTGTACTGACAAGTACGTAAAAGGCTATGCAACATGTTGTATGTAGTCAGAATATTTTTCTTCTCTCTTTATTAAGAAAGACAGGCATTAGAGACTGTAATCTTGAGCAAAGTTGTGACAGGCAGGGGGTGATTAATCTCCTTGCTTTCAGCCATTTCACTAGCTCAAGATCACACACACCCCAGTTGGTTTTCTCCCTAAAGGTAAAAAGATAAGGGACATGTTTTTATCTTTATCCTTGCAGGGACAAAAGCAGCCAGGAGATTGGGGGGGGGGGGAGAGAGTACTAAGAGAAATAGCCTGTTCCTGCTATAGGTTCTATCTTTAAATAATAATAATTATTATAATTATAATAATATGAAAGTTACATGCATCTGTGTGTGATTTGGCTGCAGGCATCTTTCCTGGAAATAAGAGTGCCGTTAAACCACAGAGCCTCTTGGGCTTGCTGATCAGAAGGTCGGTGGTTCAAATCCCCGCGACGGGGTGAGCTCCCATTGTTCAGTCCCAGCTCCTGCCAACCTAGCAGTTTGAAAGCACATCAAAGTGCAAGTACAGTAATACCTCGGGTTACGAACGCGATCCGTTCCGGATCGCAGTTCGTAACCCGAATAGTTCGCAAACCGAGCGCGATGGGCGCCGCCATTTTGCGCATGCGCAAAGCGCGATTTTCACGATTTTCACGCTTTGCGCATGCGCAAATCGCGCGCGCGGCGAAAACACTTCCGGGTTTGCGCAGTTCGTAACCCGAACTGTTCGCAAACCGAGGTGGTCGTAACCCGAGGTACGACTGTAGATAAATAGGTACTGCTGCGGTGGGAAGGTAAACGGCGTTTCCGGTGCTGCTCTGGTTTACCAGAAGCAACTGAGTCATGCCGGCCACATGACCCAGAAGCTGTCTGTGGACAAACGCTGGCTCCCTCGGCCAGTAAAGTGAGATGAGCATCAAAACCCCAGAGTCGTCCGCAACTGGACTTAATGGTCAGGGGTCCCCTTACCTTTACCTAACAGCAGCTCACCAGAGATGGAGTGGTTTGGGAATATCCTAGAACTGTGCTTACCTTGAACAGCCACCCCCCCCCAAAGGAATTTATGGCCACACTGCAGGTTGCAAAGTGGAAGTGGAAGTCTGATGACTTTCAGTAAGGAGGACAAAACTGCTTCATTTTCAGCAAGGGGATGTTTAGGGTTGGTTACCACAGGTTACTGTGGACTCGGGTGGTCCTGTGGATTAAACCTCAGAGCCTAGGGCTTGTCGATCAGAAGGTCGGCAGTTCGAATCCCGCAATGGGGTGAGCTCCCATTGCTCGGTCCCAGCTTCTGCCAACCTAGCAGTTCTAAAGCATGTCAAAGTGCAAGTAGATAAATAGGTACCACTCTGGCGGGAAGGTAAACGGCGTTTCCGTGTGCTGCTCTGGTTCACCAGAAGTGGCTTCGTCATGCTGGCCACATGACCTGGAAGCTGTACACCGGCTTCCTCGCCAATAATGCAAGACGAGCGCCACAACCCCAGAGTTGTCTGCGACTGGACCTAATGGTCAGGAGTCCCTTTACCTTTACCTTTACCGTGGTGGTTTAAAAAGAAAGGAACTACTTTTTTCAACAAAGAGACACTGCTCTAGAAAGCCCTAGCCTAGAATGACATTTGCTCCAATTGCCTCAAGTAGCATTTTTTTAAAGTTGTAAGGGGGAAAACAGCTGCCTCCAAAATAAAGTGAACAGTTTGCCCTCAACTCTCCCCCCCTCCTATTTGTTCCCCTATTCTAAGCAGAACATCAATGGTGGGGGGGAGAGATCTCATCCCCACAGCCAGTAAGATTTTAGCATCCCTGGTTGATATGCTTAGAAGCCTATGTCAGCATTAAGTGGCATGTAAATTAAATAATCAACAACTTCTGGAGTGTTGTGTGATGCTGGAGTCTTCTCTTTTGGGTATGGGTGAGATTATTATATTATTTTTTTAATTTTTATAATGCGCTTCATCTGGAGTTCACAGATGGTTCACAACTTAAAAATACAAAATGGAAACACAAAATGCATAATGAAACAAAAACAAACCAATAACCCCCTTCCCAAAAAACACATTGAAAAGGTCATAAAATGTTAAATCAGCCCGACACCTGTTTGAAGAGAAACAGGTTTGCCTAGTACCTAAAGACAGGCATTCCACAAATGGGGAACCACCACAGAAAAGGCCTGTTCTCCTGTTGCCAACCTCCGGACCTCTCGAAGGGGAGGCGCCCAATGGAGAGCCTCAGGTGAGAAATGATGGAAATGTTTTACCTAACATAGGAAGGTGTTATCCCTTCCCTTCTGGGAGAGCAAGGAAAATTAACTATTGCACAACATAGGACAATGTGTGTTAGGTTCTTTTCTGTAGAGAATGTTTAAAAAGCTTGCCTAAAGTCAAACAAGCCGTCTGTGGTACCGGCTGGAATTGAAGTGGGCAAGGCTGTGTTTCCAACCCAGAATCTTAAAATTATTCACAGTCCTGACTAGCCAACCTAACTATCGGTAGTAGCCATTCTTCAGGATGGAGACGCCATACAGAATCTGCATTTGAAGAAATATTCCAGTGGTAGAAAACAAATCAGGGTTAAGATTCAGAAATAAATAATAATAAATAGGTCTAAATAAGGATAATATTATATTTAGGGAAACATAGTTCTCCAACTCAATTTTGCAGTGGAAATCTTCCCAACCAATCTTCCCAAAAGAACTGCTCTCTTTTGTTTCATACCAGGTGGCCATGGCATTCTTAGCCACAACTCACCCATTGCAGTTGTGTTTGATTTTTGTTGATACATTCATTGGACTTATGATGTAATAGGTAGAGAGGAGGGGGAATTGGCCATTATTGACTGAAAATCTGACACAAGTTTGGAATTTCATTTAAATGTGCTCTTCTCAATTTAAATGTGCAAAGATTTTCAGATTCTAAAGTAAGTGTGGACTATAGGGACATCTACTGGCGAGTTCTACCCATTTCTCACTATCCTCACAGAAAAAGACCCAGTTTTGTGGCATTCTACTACTGACTGGTACATGTTCAGATGGAGAATGTAAAACAGAGCTCTGTCTAAGCAATGTTCAAACGGTTGAATTGGAACTTAATCAGTTTAAGGTGGAAATCAGAAGCTATGAAGGCTATTTTGTTACATTTGATCTGATACATCAGTTGTGGCCCACTAGCGACAAGGCAGGCTTCCTAAGATCTGGAGACTTTTCCTTTTAATTCTTGTTTATTTAGAAGAAAATATAAATCACTTAAATAAGAACTCTACGGTAAGCAGTGTACATAAAGCTGAGAGACTGCAACCAAGACTCTGACACAATCAGCCTGATCTATTTGCTAAAATTACAATAAAAATCTCCCTGTTTACAGACATGCAAGGCAGGTGATCATCCTTGAAGTGGAAGATGAAGTGGAAGATGTGTGTTACTTTTTAGCAAGTTAATGCAGCATATGGGGAAATAATCGGTAGTTGGTCTGGATGCTCCTCAGATTCCTTCCATATGAGAAATTTTACTTTAGAAATTCCCAGTTTGAAAACAAACCAAACCTGAAGATAATCCACTTACCGGTATGTTAGGAACAAGAATATGCAGGAAATATTGCATTTTTATGACAAGTACAAATTAATAGAGATTAACAAGCTGTTGCTTCTGTGTGCTCCTCTATTATTTCCTTGTGTTGTCTTTGGCTATGAAACTGCCATTTCTTCCTTGCCAGTAGTTTTTTTTTTAAAAAAAAACTTGGTTCACCAACTTGGTTCACCAACAAGTTGGTGAACTTGGTTCACCAACAACAACTACAGTACTTGCAAAGTGATAAATAATCTTCTCACTCACTTCTGTTACAAATCACATTAATATCTTACTTTTGATAACAAATTACTTCAAAGTGAGACTATCAAAAAATGGCAGGGGAAAAGAACTACAGTAATATGCTTATCAACTACTACAATATTTCAGCTATCACTTAGATACTTAATACTTACCTGAGTAATGATGGTGTAGATCTTGAGTCTTTAAGGAGGATGAGATTTCTAACAACAACAACAAACAACGGATTTTTGTTATAACCAAAGGGAATTAATTTAACTGTGTTATAAAGTACAAAATGTAGCCTGTGTAAACTGTCAATAAAACAACATGTAATTATGCTGGAGAACACAGAATGACAGGCAATAGTCAACTCAAGGACACTCAGCTTCTTCAAAACTAAAGAGCTGGAAATTGCACTTTAGGGATGATAAAAAAAACCCTTTCCTGTCCACTGTGCTTCATGGGATCCCGAAGGTATGATCTCCTCAATTCCATCCTCAGTCATTATGCATTCCATTAACTACATGATGACAATGATGTTATAGTAATACTGCTTCATTAACTCATGACATCTACCGTAAGATGTTGTAAAATTTAAAACAGACAAATAATAAAGAAGCAAAACTAATTTAAAGAGGCATTTATAAAGTGGCCTAGATTCTATACTGTACAAAGCAAACTCTGATCTTACTTGAAACAGAGGCTCAATTCAAACATCATCAATGTCAGAGGCATGGTTTAGGATGCCCAACTATGGTTAGGTGTGATGCAGTATGAACTGACAATACGTGCTTAGCTTCTCTGACAAACCAGAATCAGAAACCATGATTTGAAGATGGTGCACAAACCATGGCTTCTGCTAACTATACTTTGCAGTGATGTCTAAACTGGCTTCATTTAGGGTGGCACACAAGCAACTGTATGCTATGCTTTGTGTATACATTTGTAAGCTTTTGCCATGGTTTGGGTTCTACTGTTGGCTCGTGTTAAGCTTGTGGTCTGCTAAAACCCCTAGATCCTTTTCACATGTACTACTGACAAGCCAGGTGTCACTCATCTTATATTTGTGCATCTGGTTCTTCCTGCCTAAATCCATAACCTTACATTTGTCCCTATTGAAATTCATCTTGTTAGTTTGGAGACCTGTGCTCCAAACATAAACATATATATCTGTTAGGCTGATATATATGTGACCTTTCAGGTTTTGCAGACATTTACCATCACATGTCTAGCAAAGCATGGCCTCATCTTTTCTAGGAGTCCTCTGAATACAGTTTATCTGAAGCATTAACTTTAAAAAAAGTCATAAATGGAAGTGTATTTTCATTGCAGAAGTCTCCAAGTCAACCTCTGAATTATGTATTAAAGTAGCACAACTATAGGAAGGTCTAAAAATGATGAGCTGATATTAACAGACTTTTGAAAAGACCAAGGTCTATTCTAATTATACATTTTATAACTATGCAATTTACAAATAAGAAAAATGCTTACCAAGAGTTCCATCTGAACTACTCAACCTGTTCAAAATAAAATACTGGAGTTAGCTTCATGTGCTTGGGAAAATATATATCCATATTAAGTATATAATAAATGCAGGGGGGAGAACAAAGTTTTTCATCTTTACAAATAATGATAACAAAAATATATATGTGCAGTACCACATGTAGAAACATATAATGCTACAGACATTGGAAAGGAACATAAAATTATGTCCACATTAAGAAGATGTGCAGGACAATATAGGGCTGTTAGAATTGTTCATCTTGAGCAGTACTGACATATGATCCACTAGATTGGCGGCTCCAGGCACACAGGCCAGGAAGCCCATGGCAACCTAAAACAGCCATTAGACTGTCCTCAATACAGCCAGTATGACTGCTTGCTTTGTGGTGACATGAAGCTTGTGTCTATGTTGATGGGACAGCTGAGCAAAGAGAAAATATTTGAAGGTTGGAGAGAATAATGTGAAATACCCAGCACTGGCAGAAACATACAAAATCCTACCACCACCCCTACACATCAAACTTGGTCTGGTGAAAAAAATGTAAACACCATGGATCACCTTTCAAGTACCTGGCTGCAAATTTCCCTCAGCTCAGTGAAGCAAAAATTAAAGAGGGTTGGTTTTTTGTGTGTGTGTAGGTCCTCAGATCTGTGTGGTGTAGTGGTTAAGAGCGGTAGATTCGTAATCTGGGAAACAGGGTTCGTGTCTCCGCTCCTCCACATGCAGCTGCTGGGTGACCTTGGGCTAGTCACACTTCTCTGAAGTTTCTCAGCCCCACCCACTTCACAGAGTGTTTGTTGTGGGAGAGGAAGGGAAAGGAGAATGTTAGCCACTTTGAGATTCTTTAGGGTAGTGATAAAGCGGGATATCAAATCCAAACTCCTCTTCTTCTTCTTCAAAGACATACTGTTTGACAACTTGCTTCAGGGTGACAGGAAAAAAGGCTGGGATGTGTTTTGTTTGGTGTTAACTAACTTCCTTGGAAATGTCAGGACAGAAAACTGCAAGGAAGAGGTTGAGGACATGTTGCCTCTGTATTATAAACTTGGCTGCAAAATGTCCTTAAAGATCCACTTTTCCCATTCCCACTTGGATTTATTCCCTGACAACTACAATATGGTAAGTCATGAACATGATGAACGTTTTCATCAGGAAATTGCAACAATGGAGAAACAATTCCAGCGAAAGTGGTCTACTTCCATGTTGGCTGACTACTGTTGGGCGTTTGCCAGAGAGGATCCTGAGGAACAGGCAGAGTGGCATCAGACGTAGAAGCTGGCTCTCACTGGTCCTTGTTGTATGTACATATTCCTTGATTATGTAATAAACTATTGCAGATCTCTAAGAAACAGTAGCCAATTTTGCATTTTCATTGTCACATTTGGCTTCAGCTCCTCAACTCATTTTTAAGAAATGGCTACTTTTATCTCAGAGGTGTTACTTTTGTCAAAATTTGTTGTGCAGTGATATTAGCAACGTTGCATATCTAAAGTGAACCAAGGAAGACAGATGTAGCTGGTGATACAAACAGGACTACTTACGAATGGCTCCGGCTCAAATTATTCTTCCTATTTTTCCTAGTCCAAGTCATGCTGTTATTTAAATCCTGAAAGGGGAGGGAAATGGCAAGTACATTTTCTCAATTAAAACATGGCCTGATTTCATGGCTGCTTGGGCATGTTGTCCTCAAGTCTGCAGCCATGTTTATCCAGGAATCATCACCATCACCATCATTTTATCTGTATGCCACCTTTCCACTGTTAAAATTATGCTCAAGGCGGCTTACTACATAAAAATATTTACATAATTGCAGACGTAAACCAAGTAGTCATGAAAAATAAATAAAACACATCAAAAAGTACACAACCAAATTGAACTATTTCCACATAGATCATAAGATCTAAAAATAAAGATACAAAAAATAACATCAACAACAGCAGAAATACTGCAACCCATGGTTATGTTAGCCATGGCAGAACCAAGCTATCTGTGACACAATTGGTCAATTAGTGAAGTATTTTTATTTATTCACTTGATTTAGAGGCAGGCAGCTGACCCGCTGACCTCTCCTGGCTAGGCCCATGCCCCAGCCCAATATTCTGTTTAGCCTCAGTTTCTGTCCTTGCCATCAGTCAGGGCACTGACCTCCCAGGCCAGGTGGAAAAGACCTGCAAGGCAAGGAGCCACCAAGATGGCAATGTTTGACCTAAACTGGGAGTTACAGGTAGGTAGCCGTGTTGGTCTGAGTTGAAGCAAAATAAAAAAATTCCTTCAGTAGCACCTTAAAGACCAACTAAGTTTTTATTTTGGTATGAGCTTTCGTGTGCATACCAAAATAAAAACTTAGTTGGTCTTTAAGGTGCTACTGAAGGAATTTTTTTTACTAAACTGGGAGGTTACTCTACTTTGGGGCAGTATGTTTACAAAGACTTTTGTGGTATCAAGAGAAGCAGTTAAAATGCCCTACCAATTCTATTCCCAAAGTCTGTTTTGATCAGCAAGCTTTTCTACTTAAGTCAATGGCAAAAATATTATTGCCTTGAATTGCCCTTGACATTCTGGTTTTCACTACTTTAGTTTGCATAAATTAGTTCAAATGGAAAGGGGGGAAATCTAAAGGTAAATGCATAATCCAAAATACAAATAGCAGGATGAGTTTAATCCCCAAATTGCAAGGAATAATTATATCACCAAACAGCTAAGAAGTTTGCTTAATATCGTTCTTCAATAGAGCCGACTCCACTCAGTCTATTTTCTTAATGGCCTAGAGAATTACCATATAAAACCTCAGTTTCAAAAAAAGTATCCTCTTCATATAGACTCCCATTTCATGATTCAATAGTTTAATGGCTTTTTTTATTAATCTTTTCTGAAGGTTAAGTGGTTAATTACTTATTTCTTACCCAGAGTCTACTGTGCCTGCTGCATAAAATGAAATTTCACAAGAAAAAGTTTCTTCCTAGTGCTCAGCCATGAATTCAGACCAAGATATAGCACAAGAATCAGCAATAATTTTATGTCTTCAAGCCTTACCTCTTGCGATTGCCTCAGGTAGTCACAAATCTGTACCGTGTGTCTTGCCGTTTCTTGGTTTTTCATTCTCTGGCGCATACAACCAATACGGTCCAAACCTAGCCAAGTAAGCAAGCACAGCAAGAACACATGTGAAGATTTTTTTTAAAGGCACACAAATGCAAGCATGAACAGCCCAGTCTGAACAGGATGTTCTGTGCCTCTGAGAAATGTACAGGATACTGCAATATTGGAGATGCTGCTTGAGCCTTTGCAACCTAGTGTGTTGCTTCTCATCCATAGAAGCCAATTCTTAGTGCCCAAGGTCCCTTCACTGCCACCGCCCCCACAAATAAAAGCTGATGGGAGGCTTACTTCTCCGCCCCCAATATTTGCCCCCATCCCCACAGCAGACAGTGAGCAAGAGGAGGAGAAAGAGAAGTCCCTTCCCATCTCTTCTCCCAATGCTATGCTTCCATCACAGCACAGGCACCTGTGGTGACATCCCAGGAAGTGGGATTGAAGGGAATGAGAAAGAAGGAGAGGGAATTTGAGCAGCCCATGGACCAAATTCAGATCATCTTGGCAATGAGGTGAGTGAGCCTTTTCCATTTTGGGAGGAAGTAGGTCAGGCTTATTCTGGACACACTCCAATGCAAGACTTTCCTGTTCAGAATCTATGGAATGTTTCCAGAAGATCTGCAAAATCAAGCTGTATGCAAGCTCTTGATGTTATCATGTCCTCTAAAGCAAAAGAATTGGAAGCATACCCTGTCACCTCACCCAGGTCTGTATTTCAAATGTAGCGTTGATGCTCAGGGAGTAGAAATAAAACAACTTCCTATTCATTAACGTAATTACTGTGCCACAAATGGAGTATAATACATAGGCAATCAAATCAAAACACATTTTCGACCAGCATGTATTGAGGAATATCATTAACTCTGTAGAAGAGAAGTATGTACTTTAGTGATCCCAGGTTTCCTATTTTCTTGGGAGCTGACCTGTAACCTTTCACTGATTGGTCTATAAGTGTGAGAGGGAGGTTTGGGGAGGGGTCAGGTGGATTTGATGCTGAGTATTTGGCTCCCCTCACCTGTCTCAATGGTTTTTCTTCTTTGGAGGTCTTTAAGCAGAGGCTTGACAGCCATATGTCAAGAATGCTTTGATGGTGTTTCCTGCTTGGCAGGGGGTTGGACTGGATGGCCCTTGTGGTCTCTTCCAACTCTATGATTCTATGATTTTTCAACCTTGGCAGCTTTCTGGTATAAGCTAAACTGAAGGGCTCTTGGTTTGAGACAAACAGCCAATAAACAAACAGAAAAGTGTGAAATTTCTGGAAGTCAATCCAGACCCAGATGATATCAGGATACCAGGAGAGATACTTCACAAGAAATTTAATAGCCTATCCCCACAATTTGTTCTCTTAAGAAGGCTATTGTGGGTAGTATTTATGGGTCCTGGGTGCCACCAAACATTTCAAATTCTACCTATCGTTAGTTGCTTTGGATTACATACTTCATGGATCACTGCCTTGTCGTGGCGAAGGGGCTTGAGTAACTCAGAGAAGCTATGAGCTATGCCGTTCAGGGCCACCCAAGATGGACAGGTCATAGTGAAGAGTTTTGACTAAACTGGACTAAACTGGCAAGCCACTCCAGTATCCCTGCCAAGAAAACTCCATGGACAAAGACAACAGGCATATAAAAGTTATGACGCTGGAAGATGAGCCCCTCAGGTCGGAAGGCGTCCAACATGCTACTGAGGAAGAGCGGAGGACAAGTACAAGTAGATTCAGAGCTGATGAAGCGGCTGGGCCAAAGCCGAAAGGTCGCTCAGTTGCGGATATGCCTGGAAGCGAAAGGAAAGTCCGATGCTGTAAAGAAAAATATTGTATAGGAACTTGGAATGTAAGAACCATGGATAAAGGTAAGCTGGATGTGGTCAAAAATGAGATGACAAGAATAAATATTGACATCCTGGGCATCAGTGAACTAAAATGGAAGGGAATGGGTGAATTCAGTTCGGATGACTATCATATCTACTACTATGGGCAAGAATCCCGTAGAAGAAATGGAGTGGGCCTCATAGTCAACAAAAGAGTGGTGAAAGCTGTACTGGGATGCAATCTCAAAAATGATAGAGTGATCTCCATACGAATCCAAGAAGGACCTTTTAAAATCACAGTAATCCAAGTTTATGCACCAACTACCGGTGCTGAAGAAAGTGAAATTGACCAATTCTATGAAGACTTACAATACCTTCTAGAAATGACACCAAAGAAGGATGTTCTTCTCATTATAGGGGATTGGAATGCTAAAGTAGGGAATCAAGAGATAAAAGGAATAACTGGCAAGTTTGGCCTTGGAGTTCAAAACGAAGCAGGGCAAAGGCTAATAGAGTTCTGTCAAGAGAACAAGCTGGTCATCACAAACACTCTTTTCCAACAACACAAGAGACGACTCTACACATGGACATCACCAGATGGGCAGCATCGAAATCAGATTGATTATATTCTCTGCAGCCAAAGATGGAGAAGCTCTATACAGTCAACAAAAACAAGACCTGGAGCTGACTGTGGCTCAGATCATCAGCTTCTAATAGCAAAATTCCAGCTTAAACCGAAGAAAGTAGGAAAAACCACTGGGCCAGTAAGACACAATCTAAATCAAATCCCTTATGAATACACAGTGGAAGTGAGGAACAGGTTTAAAGATTTAGATTTGGTGGAGAGAGTGCCTGAAGAACTATGGATGGAGTCTTGTAGCATTATACAGGAGGCAGCAACGAAAACCATCCCAATGAAAAGGAAATGCAAGAAAGCAAATTGGCTGTCCAATGAGGCCTTACAAATAGCGGGGGAGAGAAGGCAGGCAAAATGTGAGGGAGATAGTGAAAGATACAGGAAATTGAATGCAGATTTCCAAATAATAGCAAGGAGAGACAAGAAGGCCTCATTAAACGAGCAATGCAAAGAAATAGAGGAAAACAACAGAATTAGAAAAACCAGAGATCTGTTCAAGAAAATTGGAGATATGAAAGGAACATTCCGTACAAAGATTACCATAATAAAGGACAAAAGTGGAAAGGACCTAACAGAAGCAGAAGACATCAAGAAGAGGTGGCAAGAATACACAGAGGAATTATACCAGAAAGATATGGAGGTCTCGTACACCCCAGGTAGTGTGGTTGCTGACCTTGAGCCAGACATCCTGCAGAGTGAAGTCAAATGGGCCTTAGAAAGCACTGCTAATAACAAGGCCAGTGGAAGTGATGATATTCCAGCTGAACTATTAAAATTTTTAAAAGATGATGCTGTTAAGGTGCTACACTCAATATGCCAGGAAGTTTGGAAAACTCAGCAGTGGCCAGAGGATTGGAGAGGATCAGTCTACATCCCAATCCCAAAGAAGGGCAGTGCCAAAGAATGCTCCAACTACCGCACAATTGCGCTCATTTCACACGGTGGCAAGGTTATGCTTAAAATTCTACAAGGCAGGCTTAAGCAGTATGTGGACTGAGAACTCCCAGAAGTGCAAGCTGGATTTCGAAGGGGCAGAGGAACCAGAGACCAAATTGCAAACATGCGCTGGATTATGAATAAAGAGTTCCAGAAAAACATCTACTTCTGCTTCATTGACTACGCAAAAGCATTTGACTGTGTCGACCACAGCAAATTATGGCAAGTTCTTATACAAATGGGACTGCCTGATCATCTCATCTGTCTCCTGAGAAATCTCTATGTGGGACAAGAAGCTACAGTTAGAAGTGGAGATGGAATAACTGACTGGTTCAAAATTGGGAAAGGAGTACGACAAGGCTGTATATTGTCTCCCTGCTTATTTAACTTCTATGCAGAATTCATCATGAGAAAGGCTGGACTGGATGAATCCCAAACTGGAATTAAGATTGCCGGAAGAAATATCAACAACCTCAGATATGCAGATGACACAACCTTGATGGCAGAAAGTGAGGAGGAATTAAAGAACCTTTTAATGAGGGTGAAAGAGGAGAGCGCAAAATATGGTCTGAAGCTTAACATTAAAAAAAACAACACCTAAGATCATGGCCACTGGTCCCATCACCTCCTGGCAAATAGAATGGGAAGAAATGGAGGCAGTGAGAGATTTTACTTTCTTGGGTTCCATGATCACTGCAGATGGTGACAGCAGTCGCAAAATTAAAACACACCTGCTTCTTGGGAGAAAAGCAATGACAAACCTAGACAGCATCTTAAAAAGCAGAGACATCACCTTGCCAACAAAGGTCCGTATCGTTAAAGCTATGGTTTCTCAGTAGTGATGTATGGAAGTGAGAGCTGGAAGGCTGATCGCCGAAGAATTGATGCTTTTGAATTCTGGTGCTGGAGGAGACTCTTGAGAGTCCCATGGACTGCAAGAAGATCAAACCTATCCATTCTGAAGGAAATCAGCCCCGAGTGCTCACTGGAAGGACAGATCGTGAAGCTGAGGCTCCAATACTTTGACCACCTCATGAGAAGAGAAGACTCCCTGGAAAAGACCCTGATGTTGGGAAAGATGGAGGGCACAAGGAGAAGGGGCGACAGAGGACGAGATGGTTGGACAGTGTTCTCGAAGCCACCAACATGAGTCTGCCCAAACTGCAGGAGGCAGTGGAAGACAGGAGTGCTTGGCGTGCTCTGGTCCATGGGGTCACGAAGAGTCGGACACGACTAAATGACTAAACAACAACAACAACAACAACAATACATACTTAGCTGATTGAAGCAAGATGAAGTTAGCTCATTTGTTCTGTGTTCCCATTTGTCTCCCACAGGTCTCCTTTCAAGTGGCTCTGAACTAACTTGGGTACTCTGGGGACAACCATCAACTGTAATCATCTGCCAAAAGAAAAGGGAAAATAGTAAACAGCCAAAGATGACAGGTAAAAAGGTAAAGGACCCCTGACAGTTCAGTCCAGTCGTGGACGACTCTGGGGTTGTGGTGCTCATCTCGCTTTACTGGCCGAGGCAGCTGGCGTTTGTCCGCAGACAGTTTTTCCGGGTCATGTGGCCAGCATGACCAAGCCGCTTCTGGTGAACCAGAGCAGCACACGGAAACGCTGTTTACCTTCCTGCTGTAGCGGTATCTATTTATCCACTTGCACTTTGACATGCTTTCAAACTGCTAGGTTGGCTGGAGCTGGGAACAAGCATTGGGAGCTCACTCCATTGTGGGGATTCGAACTGCTGACCTTCCGATCAGCAAGCCCTAGGCTCAGTGGTTTAGTCCACAGCGCCACCCACTTAAATTGAGCTTAAGTTGCCAGTAGCAAAACCCTTTCAATCCACTCCAGCAGGAAAGTCCCTTATACATAATGGGGAGGGCAGATCATTGTTTGCAAATGTTACATTAATAAAGCATTAGCAGTAACAAAGAGGAAGTATAGCATTAACAACACTTGTCCGAAGTCATAGTCAAGATGTTTTTAGTCAGAGTAAAAAGGGGGAAATCAGCCCTGAGTGCTCACTGGAAGGACAGATCGTGAAGCTGAGGCTCCAATACTTTGGCCACCTCATGAGAAGAGAAGAATCTTTGGGAAAGACCTTGATGTTGGGAAAGATGGAGGGCACTAGGAGAAGGGGATGACAGAGGACGAGATGGTTGGACAGTGTTCTCGAAGCTACGAACATGAGTCTGACCAAACTGCAGGAGGCAGTGGAAGACAGGAGTGCCTGGCGTGCTCTGGTCCATGGGGTCACGAAGAGTCGGACATGACTAAACGACTAAACAACAACAACAATAACAAAGGGGGGTGGGTAATGGACAGCTGGATTTCATTCAGAGCTACTTGCTTCCCGGCCCCCCAATAATGTGAGTGTGAGCCAAACAGTTTCCAAATATGCAATGATTAATCAGCCATGCCAGTAACAGTTTTAATAATCATCTTCAAAACAGAGCTGAGCTTTCATAACTGTGTCATTCTATATTTATTCAGCCTGTTAAAAAAACAGAAAAAGGACATTCAATTCTAATTCCACCTTCACCTACCGGCACCTGAAGAGTTTTCTGTTTCTTCCTCAAAGATTTCCTTTCTTTGTTTCCAGGTTTTGCCTTTGCCAATACTGGCTGATGTGACTCTGCAGATTTTGATAACTCTGAGAGTAAAAAGGCGGGGGGGGGGGAGTCAACTAAATTCATATTTCAAAGAAAACTTAATAAAGTTTCACACCTACCTGGCATTAAGCCTAATTGAACTAATTTAGTGAGACTTTCTGAGCAGTCACACAAAGGATTGGATTAGGTACAGGTAGGTAGCCGTGTTGGTCTGAGTCGAAACAAAATAAAAAAAATTCCTTCAGTACCACCTGACATCTGACGAAGTGTGCATGCACACGAAAGCTCATACCAAAATAAAAACTTAGTTGGTCTTTAAGGTGCTACTGAAAGGATTGGATTGTTACAGTATTCTTATCTAGCCATTTTACTACTGTGTATAAGGGTCAGCACTTGTGCATGCCACATAGAATAGAATAGAATATTAATTTATTGGCCAAGTACCAACCATCATGTAATTAATTACCACAATGTAAGTAAATATAATCTACTGATTACTTGATTGATCTTTAAAATCATTAATTAGTCAACAGCTCCATTTGACCCTGTTTGATAGTAAGCATATATCCTTTATTTCTGAGAAGTGGATGGAAAAGGCAGCAGATCTAGGGTAGTCCAATACTGAAGCAGAGAACCACCCCCACCCCACAGCTATTGCTTAACAATGACCGTTTCTCCAACCTAAAAGGGGAGGCGCATTTTGCGCAGTCACGTGCAGCCCCCCTGGGATCCGTGAGGCGGCCCTGGTAGTTCGGAAGCCGGCACTGCCTACCTGAGGCTGGAGACTGGTGTCTCCACCCACTCAGTCAGTCGACCAATCCAGCCAAGGGGAGGTGTGCTGGGGGATTGGCCAGGTAAGAACCTGGCACACAGAGAAGAGGAGCCATTCTGGGGAAGCAGCCAACGGATTCAGAGCTTTCCCACCCTCCACTCCCTAAAATAATGCTTGCTTTACAGGTTGATTCCTTCCACAGGCGTACACGCACGCAGGCGCTGCTACGACAAGGCTGCTGTTGAAGGGCCAGAAAGGAATTTCCCTGCATTGGCAGGTTTCGCCTTTCCCATAGCAATTTGTCACAACTTGGCGGTTGCAGGCCTTGGGTGGAATCCTTTAGTCATTTACATAAAGGGACGTGGCGTGGGGGCGGTGACCCCCCGCTCCATCGCGGCGACGATAACAGGGTTCCCGTAAACGGGGAAAGTGGGGGCATTTGGCGATGCCAGTTGGCTGTTATTGCCCTCCCCTTCCAGCGGTGGCGATCGCGGGGGGCGGGCTATCTGCTTGAACATATGTTCTCCAGAGTTAGCCCAACCCCCGCACATGCTGGACAACCCTGAAAGTTACCCCACCCCCGGGTGGGGGCTGGGAGGGATACACGCCCAATGCCTGAGCCAAGGTCTTCCTACGTCTGAATTTTAATAAAGTTGGGGCCAATTTCAATCCCATAAAATGTGGTCTTACGTGGCTTATGTGGCTGCCCGGGGTTTAGGGGGGACTCCGCCTGACTGCGCAATGACCCCTAAACAGCTGGGAAGGGCTTGGAACTTCTTTGTGGAAAGTGGCTTAAAGCAATGTAACATTTATTTGTTTATTCAAAACATTTATATATTGTCTTTCAAAATAAGTGTTCGGGGCATGCTTTAAAAAAAAATCCTTATTAAAAACAAAACAAAGCAGGAGACCACCAGGAGATGAATGCATAAGAACAAGCAGTAAAATCAATCAAACAGCAACAACACTGTGTAGCCGTTACCTTTTATTCTGAAGGTCTTTCCCACTTTCTCCGCTTTGCGGGACCAGAATCCACTTCCCTTGCCAAAAGGCCAGTTCTTCCTGCGGGGATTGATCCAGACTGACATACTGCGCTGGAATGGGAGAGGAGACTGGGAGCTGTCACTACTGTAGCCTGATCTGTCAGAAACGTAGGAAAACGATTTGGATTCATTTATCTCTGCATGTTGAGGATTACGGCAGCCTTTATTGTAGTTAAAATGTGTGCATGGCAGCTGCCTTGACTTGTTACTAAAATAACACTTTTCATCATCTCCCAAGAACCCCCAGTTCACATAACCTCCTTCAAGTTCCTCACTGTGCTGATGAGAACGGATAGAGACCTCACTGGCAATTCTAGGTTCTTGGAAGTTCAAATAGGGTTCAGTGATATTTTCACTATCCTCTTGGTCTGACGAAAATTCCAGTTCCCATTTTTCATTGATAACTGGATTTCTTTCTGGAGCCTTGTGGATCTCCAGCTGAGCAGTGATGCTGCCATGCTTGGTTTGGGGTTTAGCTTGCAGTTCATCTTCTCTGAGCAGACTACTTGAGAAGGCTGAACTTAAGGTGGCATTTTCAGATAAAGAGGCTCCTTGCTGACCGGAAGGAACCAGGAGGAATTGTCCATATCTAGGGGGTGATTTACACTCTGAAGATACCCCAGAGGTTAGCGTGTCATTTTCAATTTCCTGCTCCTGATGTTTGCTTATTGATTTTATCTTTTTGTAGTCCAGGGCACCAAGAATGCCACAACGAGCCCCTGGGGGCCAATGTGTCCTGACCAAGCTTTTCTGAAGAGAAGGTGGCATGCTGTAGTAATTATACTTCTTGTCACACACACTTTCCATACTGCTCAGAGCCTTGGAGCACATGGAATTGCTCCAGCTATGGGGAAGCTTCCTGTATGTTTGATGCTTCTTGTGAGCAAGAAGGGCCTCCTCTACTTGCAAAGTGTCCACAGCTGAAATGACTTTAAGCGTATCGACGGTTAAAGCAGAGAGGTCTTGTAAGTGTCCGAGCTGGCTATCCAGGGCAAGCAAAGCATCTTTGACATAAAATACTTTCTCATGCACCTCCTTCAGTTGTGAAAACATCTCTTCCACTCTAAGAGAGAATAATAGATGTATTAAAAACTGCATTATATATATTCTTCAGTATATCAGTTACGTTAATAACGTTCCATTTTTCAAATAGTGACTGGAATCATTGAATAGTTCACCCTCAAATAGTGAATGGAACCATTGTTCTAGCCACTGTAATTGAGATTGGTTTTTATTGTTGTATTTTGTTGTTGCCTTATTGTCTTGTGAACTGCCTTGGTGTTTCTTTTGAAATGAAAGTTAGTATATAAATTACAAATAAATATGATACTAATGTGACAAAACAATCAATAATTTATCTGTAGTATTAATATACTCTTTTCCCGAGAACTAGAGTGTACTACAGAATAACAAATTATGTTTTATACTTCCATAAAATTTGATGCCTGGTAACTATAAAGAAACAATATATAAGTCCAACTCCACAATTCTATGATTCTAAGTGGAAACTGGTAGCTATGTTTGAAATGAGTGTGTAAAATGTTGCCTGAAGTATTGCTCTTTTGTAATAAAAAAAATCTTCAAATCTGCAAGTGTTGCTGAATGTAAAAAAACAGTAATATATTAGGGAGAAAAAATATTTTCTATTTGCTAGCCTCTTTTATTTTTTCTCATGGTTTCTGTACAAAAAACCCCGCTTTCAAGTCTACCAGATCTATTTCACTTCTCAAAATGTCTTTCAACAAGATCCATTTAGATTATGACTTGTCTGTTAGCTTATTTTAGCTATATACAGTGGTACCTCGGTTTATGAACACAATTGGTTCCGGAAGTCTGTTCATAAACTGAAGCGTTCATAAACTGAAGTGAACTTTCCCATTGAAAGTAATGGAAAGTGGATTAATCTGTTCCAGACGGTCCGCGGAGTACTTAAACTGAAGCGTTCATAAACTGAAGCAAACTTTCCCATTGAAAGTAATGGAAAGTGGATTAATCCGTTCCAGACAGGTCCGCAGAGTACTCAACCTGAAGCGTACTTAACCCGAAGCATGGGTGTAATTCGTTCCGGAAGTCTGTTCATAAACTGAAGCGTTCATAAACTGAAGCAAACTTTCCCATTGAAAGTAATGGAAAGTGAATTAATCCGTTCCAGATGGGTCTGCGGCGTTCGTAAACCGAAAATTCATAAACCGAGGTGTTCATAAACCGAGGTTCCACTGTAACTTCAGGTAATCTTTCTAAGCCTTCACCTTAAAAAAAAACTGTTTAAGTTTTGCTACTACAGTATTTGGGGTTGGAAATGCTGGAATAGATGCTCTAAATCAGTATAAGGTGGTACTCCATGTGGCCCTAAATAATGGAAAGCATTGCTGCATTTAACATACTAAGGGAACTCAAAGAGTTTAGCTGCATTTTGCTGACATTCAATACAAACGTCCATATGCACCTTTGGCCACCTCATGAGAAGAGAAGAATCCTTGGAAAAGACCTTGATGTTGGGACAGATTGAGGGCACTAGGAGAAGGGGACGACAGAGGAAGAGATGGTTGGACAGTGTTCTCGAAGCTACGAACATGAGTCTGACCAAACTGCGGGAGGCAGTGGAAGACAGGAGTGCCTGGCGTGCTATGTTCATGGGGTCACGAAGAGTCGGACACGACTAAACGACTAAACAACAACAACACAACTAACATTGTCAGGGGGAAAGTTATCTTACCTTTCAGTTGTCACACGAATCCTTTCACTGTCACTGGAATGCAGGCTTCCATTCTTCTCATGCAGGTACTTTTCCACACACTGCTCTTCAAAATCATGAAGTTTTTTCAATTCCTCATCACTCAGATACAGCTCTGGATAATGGTGATGAGAAGAAAGTTTAAACACAGTGACGTAAACATGTCACTAGCAAAGGGCTGGCTCGAAATATTTTGCTGACTAAGGTGAAATGCAAGACGCCCACCCCATGTACAGAAGCTGATTGGAGAGCAGCTGGATCTTATTTTAACACCAGAGATGTTTTGTCCCTGCTGTCCACCCAGAATCTACTGCCTGAGGCAGTTACCTCACTCTGCCTAATGCACTTCCAATGGCACGAATCTTGAAACAAGGTTAGACAGTAGGTGTGAAGGGTGGTGCCACAAAGGTTGAGACCAGGACATGTGGCACCACTCTATGTCACAGGTAAACAAATTCACCATCTTTGATGTGGCACTTGAAAGGGCACAATTAATCACTCGACCAGGTAAGAGATTTCAAGCCATTTTGTACACATTGAGACTCTACTCACACCTTCACATAAACATGGGCAGGTACAATTCCCAGTTCTTTCCTTCTCAAAGGGCACATTCCTTGAAGGACACATTCCCAGGGCTCCAGCGAGCCACTTTGGAAACTGAGGAAACTTCAGAATACAATTTGAGACAGGGCATGGACTGTTCAAGGAAGACCAATTTAAAATATCCTATTTGGTGCACCTAGTTGCTCTTTAGATCCTTCCCCATGTAAAGGTAAAGGGGCCCCTGACCATCAGGCCCAGTCGTGTCCGACTCTGGGGTTGCGGCGCTCATCTCGCTCTATAGGCCGAGGGAGCTGGCATTTGTCCGCAGACAGCTTCCGGGTCATGTGGCCAGCATGACAAAGCTGCTTCTGGCGAACCAGAGCAGCGCACGGAAACGCCGTTTACCTTCCCACCGGAGCGGTCCCTATTTATCTACTTGCACTATGATGTACTTTCGAACTGCTAGGTGGGCAGGAGCTGGGACCGAGCAACGGGAGCTCACCCCGTTGCAGGGATTCGAACCTGCCGACCTTCTGATCAGCAAGCCCTAGACTCTGGTTTAACCCACAGCGCCACCTGGGTCCCTTCCTTCCCCATGTAGTCTACTTGTATTATTTTTTGTTCTACGGCACTAATTCCTGTTTTGTTTGTTCCTTCAGCCCCAACCCAAAATGAGAATTTCACATTTTAATTTCATTTCCATTTCTTGCTTTTGGGTTTTGTGAATTATACCGTGAATAACTACAATGCATCTAGAAAGCCCCTTCCTCACCATTTCCAAATTGTTCCCACGCTGAAAATACTAGTGGCAACTGCATAAGTGAGACTGACAAATAAATGTTGAATTCAGGTGTGCATTTGTAATAGAGTGCATCACTTTCAATCTTCTTTGGAACTGTACCATGATTTGTTGAGGAATGATCAAGTCACTACAGCTAAGTTTTGGCAGTCCGATTCCACTGGATGGTGCTATTTTCTTATGTCTTCTTATGTCTTAGGAGTTATATGGTTCCAGAAAACATATTAAGGAGCAATGTACTTGCCACTGAAATGGAAGCAGCACTGAGGTGCGAATACTGTCTAACTGCTGTAAGTACATGGAACAGTCCTTATGTTTATGATGAATAGAAACAAAGTTAGGGTCCCATGACAGAAGGTCTCTGGATTTACTGACTTTAGGCATAGTGTGAACCTTGTACAGTGGAACCTCGGTTTATGAACACCTCGATTTATGAATTTTCGGTTTATGAACGCTGCGGACCCATCTGGAACGGATTAATTCATTTCCCATTACTTTCAATGGGAAAGTTTGCTTCAGTTTATGAACGCTTCAGTTTATGAACAGACTTCCGGAACCAATTACACCCATGCTTCAGTTTATGAACGTTTCAGTTTAAGTACTCCGCGGACCCATCTGGAACAGATTAATTCACTTTCCATTACTTTCAATGGGAAAGTTTGCTTCAGTTTATGAACGCTTCAGTTTATGAACAGACTTCCGGAACCAATTGTGTTCATAAACCGAGGTACCACTGTATAAGGAGCACCAGAAAGAACAGGCTCTGCTTACTCAGTTCAACATGCCCCTCTTCTTGGTCCAGCTCATTTGGCAGCCGGCGATGGCAAAGGCAATTTATGAGGATGCCAATATGGCTCAGTATGATAAAAGGTGGTGGTAGCCATGGCTTTTCATGATACATCATGATGTACCGATACCGGTTGTATTTCCAGAGTTTGTTTGAGATGGATTTCATATCAAAATAAACATTACTGTGGATGCAGAGGAAAAGGGGTGTGGGAGAGAGAGAGATCCATAAGACTTTAAAAAAAAACAACAACCCACGATGTTAAAATATGTAGCAGAATATATAAATTAAGATAATGAATAAAAGGTAATTATATTAACCAAGCAAAATATGGAGACCAGAGTTCCCCAAGGAGTGAGATTGACAAAACTTGCTGTGGGATCTAGACACATAATGCTTACTAATAATGGCAATACTGATTCGGTTTATTAAGCTTTTTACCAACAAATACCATCCATATTTTTCCATCTCTAAGACATCCCCATGTATAAGACACCCCCTATTTTGGGGGACTCAGATTTAAGAAAATGGGGGAGATGTATCCGTGTATAAGACACACCCTAATTTTTGACATTATTTTTAAGGGGGGGAAACCTAGCCTTATACACAGAAAAAATATGGTAATTTTTAAAATAAACATATTCAAACAGACATCAAAGCAGCTACTTATGACTTGTTCCTTTGAATTGCTCAGCTGCAGCAGAAGCTCATACAACGGAGAGGATTAAAAAATTGTGTCTGACATACAGGGAACTGCCAGCATACTGAATACATGTGTATTTTCATCCTTCACTTTATCTCATGGGTCTTACAAAATCATTCAGCACATTTGGAATTTTGAGAGGGTGCTGTGGGTCCACTCTGGTTACCTCTTCCACCACCCTCCCCCAGATTTCTTCTCCACCACCACCAGATAAAAAGAAGTGGGGGGCCCCCTCTGGGTGAAAGTTGGATTCAGAAGAATAAAAATGGGTCTTCATGAATTTGTATGATTTTACACAGCCCCCCCCCCCCAAAAAAACCCCATCAAATTAAAGATTACAGTGGTAGACCATGCAAGTTAAAGAACAGATCCTGAGTTTGCCAGCACCACAAAAATATTGATCTACGGTGTGCATCTTCATGGTTTTTTACACAGGAAGATAACAAGGGAGGGGCCATGAAGGCATTGCAGACACGAGGGTAAGTGTTTAAGACAGAAGTTTTCAACCTTTTTGAGTCCAAGGCTTCCTTGACCAACTATATTCAGTGATGCCTCGCAAGACGAAATTAATTCATTCCGCGAGTAGTTTTGTATTGCGAAAATTTCATCTTGCGGTTTTCCAATTTAAACAAATCAAAGCAAAAGACAAAAAGCAAAAAAAAATGTCTTGCGAAGCACAGCCATAGAAAAATTCGTCTTGCGAGTGAACAAAAAGATCGCAAAACGCTTCCATCTTGCGAGTTTTTCGTTGCGTGAGGCATTCGTCTTGCGAGATACCACTGTTCTTTCTGTGACTCCCTTGTGGGGCTCAGGAGCCCAGTTATGTCCCCCCTTGCCTGAAGAGCTGGCAGTCTCTCGCACTTTTTTCAACACCCTCCTTTGTGCAGTGTTCCCTCGGCCTTCTCTCCTCTCCCATGTCCTTGGGAGTCCTCTGGGCAGCTGCTGCTGCTGCTGTCCTGGCCTCTGAGCTGCCCTCTGCCCCAAAGAGAGGTGCACCCTCACACTGCCCCACAGGGATCTGGCCAGAGGATGCCCCCCCCCAGTGGCCCAATGGAGATTGGTGAAAGGTGAAGGTGAGGCCAGCACCTTACCTTGGGAGGCAGTCGTGGCGGCAGCAGGGCTGCTGCAACAAACAGCTGTGGAAGCCTTTGGGAGTCAGAGATGGGAGAGGGCATTTGAGGAAAGAGGGACAGAGGCCAGGGTGCCATGGTATACTGGTTGCAAACCACTGCATTAAGGGGCATCACGGTGTCTGCAGATGATGTTGGCAATCTTAGCACTAACTAATTTAGTGGTTGTTGTTAAATTGTATAAAAGTTTCCCTTTGTCTATAGGCAGCTGAAAATGAAGCTTAAAGTTGTGTAATCTACTAGAAATGAGAAGGTAAATCATTCCGCTCATTTATCATGGTAGTCCAGACTGATGCTTCTCCTCTATTACTTTATTACTCCTAGGCTGGGTGGGTCCACTTAATGTAGAAATTCTTAGAATTTTGAAGTGTCAGGCATAGCTCTAGTGGCTTTAGCCCAAACGTAGCAGAGTTTTCCTGCACAGCGCAGAAGCTAGTTGAGGTGGAAATGACTAGTTGGCTAGACACAGAATAACTATTTACAGGATTTATTAAAAGAAAATAAAACCAGCAGAGTTTCTGCATACAAAGCAAAGCAAAATAAATCCTCACTGTCTCTCTCCCTCCAACCATATGCAGCACTCCTACTCCTAACACCCAACAAGAAACAACTGTGCTAGCATTCCTAGATAACAGAGTTCAGTGCTGGTCGTTAACCAATCAGAGAGCTGTTGCCAGGCCAGGCAGACCTTGGCTTTCTGCCAAGAGTAAATTGACACTGCCTTGAGTTAACTGTGTGAAGCAAGAATCTGTAAGTTTCCCATGAGAACCAATTAACAGAAACCGAACAGAAATAGCACCAATAAACCCAACAGGAAATATGACAGGCACTTACTTGAAGAAAGCAATCAGCAGATTGACCATGATGATGTACTGTACAAAGAGATAGACAGCTTGAAGGAATGGTGTGAGGAAGGAACCAGGAGGACAGTCGGGGTTTGCTTCACAAGCTGTAAATTTAAAAAGGAAAGCTTCTGTATGCAACACTAGCATAGGAATTGTCAGCTAATTAACGATAGATTTCTCATTCATAGACCAAGAAGGCTTGTTCTTTTCCCCCAATCAAGGGTATTGGGCCATGGCATGCTTTTGTGACCCAGGAAGTGGAAGCAGGGGGTGACACCTGGCATATGACATCATAGTGTGGAGTAAGTGGGATAAACACCCTATTCACCCTATTCACCATTGCCAGTCCGTGGATACAGACTGGCAATGGTGAATAGGGTGTTTATGACACCTCCTGCTGCGCGCACATGCCGCTGGAACACGACTTCTGCTCGCATCCCGGGGCAAAAGTTGCAACAAGGGGCATCTACTTCCGGGTTGGCGGAGTGCCTAACACGCAGCATTCATAAGGGGGATGGTACGTAACACAAGGTACCACTGTATTAGGTTTTTTTAAAAAGTATACATAATATTGAAGTGTATTCCAATTTATACTAAGAAAAATTTGAAAAACTACTGAACTACCACTCTATTTTTAAAAATCCTATCTGTTCAACCCTTATACGGTACATTGCAGTCTAAGACAAGCATCCTCAAATGCCCCAATCCAATGACCTCTTTTAGAGAAAACAAAATACTCATATGGGGCCTCATTGCTTGTTGAGAGCTGCTTGCCTTCTTCCGGTGACCTTTGATCTAGTTTGGACATACTAGAACCACAAATACTGCCACTGCCCCTTTGATCTGGTCACTCCTTTCTGGTTGACAACTATCGCTCTCACACACACACCCCACTGCAGACTAGGACACAAGCAGCTCATTGCCTTGCTTTGCTGTGGGGGTGGGGGTTGAGGCCAGAGTGGCATGGAGCAGAAACTTCAAAAGAACTGTTGTGAATGCCAAAATATCAGAGGAAAAAAATGACAAATTGAATACTGAACAGTAACCAAGACCTACAGGTGAACTAAAAATTGATATATGCTGACTTTTGCTTCTACAAAACTATGGCATTTGTGGATTTAAATTTCATACCTATGCTGAGCAGCTCAATCGCTCAACTTTATATTCTATGTTATACGTGATACATTTCCTGCTGTTAAAGCAGGAAAACAAGTAATATATAATAATACATATATAATATAATAATTATATATAATAAAGACTTTCTTCTGGAAAAAAATGGTGGTGGTGGGGAATCTGGCTTTTCCCACAGCTGCAAAATTTCTGAAAATGCTACCTTTTCTAGTGGCTGTGTTAAGTGATAGATATGCTATATAATTGTTCACATTTTGTTGGAATCAGACCTACCATCAATTTCTCCTGCATATACTTCACCAAACATCATCCAATAAGGCTGGAATACAATATCTCTTGCAAGGCTCCATGAAGGCTGCTCATTTGGAGAGAGTATCGCTTTTCGAGAAACTCCAAAACTTAACAATACTATGGCCATCATAATGACAATATAAAACATGTTTGCTGTCTGCACGAAAAAGAAAATTAAACACAGTGATCAAAGTGGTGTGATTTTGCAAGGTGAAAAAATTGTTTCCTGTGGCTACGACACATTATTTTGCTATTTTAATCAACTTATGCAGAAACGCTGTATAAAGTACTTCATTCATCTTATTGGATGTATTGATGTTCAGTTATTCAGAATGGCAGCAGTCCTGTACTTCCTTCTGTACAAGTTCCTGTCAAGTCAATCAAATGCACTTAATCTAAGAGGGCAGCACCCAGAATAAGTATCTGGCATAGCACAAAGAATAGGGCTACTAAATAATTCAGATATATAAAGAATTTTCTTCCTCCTCTTATACTTCCAACAGCACAGTTAGTGCAAAGACAGACCTAGTTTGCAAATGTGCAGGCTCCCAGATAAAAAAAACATGGCTCATTTGCTCTTCCTCCATTTCCCCTACAGCTGTGCTGCTGTAGGCAAAGCCATGGTTTGGTTTAGTATTAAACCATGAACCCAGGTTTGAATGTGCCTCACTCCAGGAAAACCACAACCTGTAGCCAAAGTTTGTTCTATGGCTTACCACTCGCAGTTTGACTGGGGGAAATAAACCACAAGTCTGGATTTGGCCAGGAGGCTGAGGTCTAGCTCACAGCAGCATGGCAACACCTTTGCTTATTCACTCTAAGCCAGTGTTTCTCAACCAGTGTGCCTCCAGATGTTTTGGGACTACAACTCCCATCATCCCTAGCTAGCAAGACCAGTGGTCAGGAATGATGGGAGTTGTAGTCCCAAAACATCTGGAGGCACACTGGTTGAGAAACACTGCTCTAAGCCATGGTTTGGCTTAGCATGTTGACTAGGCCAGTGTGTGATGGGGCTTTACATTTCTCTCTACTTCATATATAATAGGCAAAATTTTCATAGGTGAAGATTCAAACTTCATTAGCTGAAATTCTGCCTCTATAAGAAAAAGTGGTATCCTCATAGGGAGAAAGTGCTCTGTTTCTAAATACCAGTACTTACCATTTTCCCAATCATTGTCAGATATGGACCTGCACGCTGGTTCACAGCAAAGAAGTCAAGAAGCCGAGTATACCAGAATATTATATCCAGACAGTAAATTAACCTTCCTGCGGTGTGAAGGGGAGGATCTGCCCAGCGCAAGCCAAAACCAGTCATGAACAAGATAATGGCGATAGAATCTGTAAAGTTCCAGTACTCATAAATCCACACTTTCACCTTTTGGCTGAACTTTCCCGGCTCTGAAATGAATACCTAACAGAAAAATGGGAACATCCCTTGAATTTATATGAGCCATGTAAACAACATTACGTATCTCTGCAGGTGATCTTCCTACATAAGGCAGAGGCCACCGGGTCATCTTGGGCAAGCTGTCACCTTTCACCATCAGTTCCCTTGCCCTTAAAATAGTATGTTAATGCTCTTTGTGATGCGGATGCAAATGAATCGGATAGAAATGATGTCATGTCTTGCATATTAAATATTCTTTTCAAACGATTGGTTATTAACAAGAATATTCTCATGGACAAATGGTTTAGAAAGAAGCAGGAATGTATGCTTCTCTTATTCTTCCCTCATTTTAACTCCTTAATTATTCAAGGCAACAATTCCCTTATGTGCTCCTATCTGCTGCAAACAGAAGGGAGACTGTCTCTACACTCATTAGCCCTTGTCAAGAAATGTTTGGATTCTGTCCTTTCTTGTTTGCTTGTTTGTTTGTTTTTGTTTGTTTGTATATGCTTTTGTATATACACTCTCTCTAACAGTGTGTTTCACCAGTTTTTATGGAGCAGGCATAGGTCTGTAGCTAACTAGTCTGTAATTTTCAGGATTCCCATTCTTGATCCCTTCTTAAAAATTGGTGTAATATGTTCCAGTCCTCAGATCAGAGGCTGATCTTAGAAACAAGTTAAAATTTTAGTCAGAAGAGGGCTGTTCAGACACTAGGTTCAAAATAACCATTGGATTGTGTCCTATCATTTTTGTCTTGTTCCTGGATGTAGAATGGAATATAGTATGATGCTATTGGAGCTCTGAGTAAGTTTCCATTTTTGTGATTAAATTTTTGTTGTTGCTGCTGTAAGCCATTTTGGCACATATATATTTTAAAATAAAATATAAGTAAATATTTGCAGGCCTGGGCACAGAGAAGCCGCAGGGAGCAGGCCAAGGCAGGGGGAAGTTGCAATGAACACGGGACGACCACTTGGTATTTAAACAGGCCTCAACTTTATTGATTACAGGTGTCAGCTTTTTTGTGTGCAGGCAGTGGGTGTGTATCCTGACTTAACCAACTCATCTGCTGGTTGATTATTTGGCATGGTTAACCAAGATTAAGTATTGTCCTATGACATAAATCAAATTGGGAGGACGACAGAAGCACCTCCCCTGGATCCCTTTAAGAGGATACCCTGATTCCTTGGACCGAGGGTGGGGTGGAATGGGGGGCCTCCTGAACTGCCTTCCATCTAGACTAAGGATCCAACCCATTGGCTTATCCACAATCAAGTTGAGACAATTGCTATGAGGAAGGCAAATTCCCCTGTAGTCCCAAATACGGTGACTGAAGACTTCCATAGCAAGGTCTTACGCAGGGCTTGCCCACTTCTCTTGGCGAGGCCTACACATGAAGCATCAGGTGAGTGGAAAATCACGTGCCAGCTGAGGCTGAGGCCTGGGCATGGCTGGCTTTTGCAGCCAGGGAGAGAACCAGAGAGAAGTTTTCCCTCTGGTCTACTCCCTGAACAGCACCCCCAATTGGCTGCAACCATGGGCAAGCCCCAACAGCCAGCGAAGCCATTGGAGAAGTGATGCCCCCCCAGCTGGGTCAAAACCGGAAGATTGCCCGGCAGCTGCCACTGGACCACAAATACCACTCCCCTGCAGTTGGCAGGTGAGCAGTTGTTTCCCACACAGTGCAAAAAGGCTTGAGCTGTTTTTTTTATTTGGTTTCAGAATATTTCATTCTTTTTCTATTTAGAACACCATGTGACACTATCTTTGGTTTTCACTCTACACATACTCCTGCCACTCATAATAACTACATTGGGAGTGTCCCGAGGGTCTGTCAAGAGTCAGGATGGTGGTAAGCAAGTATTTCATGGAGGTTTTTGAACATTGGGAGGAAGCTCGCTGGGTTGCCAAGTTCGGAAATTGGAACAAGCTCTGCTTGGCTCCATGTTTCCATGACATATAAACAGCTGAGAAAGAGCAAGACTTGAGTTTTTATATTGCAAGGTCACAACACAAGCTGCAATGGCACAGCTTCTTAAAGTTTGAAATGAAACATTGCATTGCTTCTCAAAGACTCTGCGCCCTCAATATATCTCTATTCTTCCTTCTGAAATGTATTTCTGTTTGCTCATTATTTCAGGAAGTGAGTTCAGGGGTACAATTGTTAGACTATGTTGTTGTTCTTTAATAGAAACAAATCAGAGGTTTGGTGAAATGGAAAGAAAGGGTTGTAAAATGACAATAAATATTGCATAAGCCCCAGGAGGCATGGGAAAAAAAGCAGAACAGCTTTCATAAGTGAAGTAACAAATTAGTTTTACTTTGGTGCAAACAGAAAGAAACAAATCTTTGTCATTTATCAAGGACATGGCAGTCTTGAAAAGGCAAGTTTTCAAAATTAGGAAGGTGGAAAATGAGATGTTTATTTCTTGAACAACAAGGGTTCGCCAGAGGGCCTTTTCAGTTTTGCTAAGCAAATGGTGAAAAAGAGTCTTTGAATGGCTATAAACAAGATTCCTCGCATTGTATAGCAAAGTCCAATTACATACTGCTAAGATCAAACTGATAAGCAGCAAGTGAAAGGGGAATGTCGAAGTGTTAGCCAAACCTTAGAAAAAAGACATGTATAAATAACTTTATGTATATGAGTACCATTGAGCGAATGATGTTATTAGCATGTGTAACAACATATTAGAGGAATGAAAGCCAAAGGGTGCAATTACTTGATACTATCTAAAGAAAAACGATTTCCAGCACTACACATAGCAAACCCTGGAGAAGTTAATGAAGCGTGTATGTAACACAGAGTCCTGCCCCATTTTATCCTGTGGGCCAGAACCACCACATGTGAAACAATTGCTTCATACAGGAGTAGCTGTCCCAGTGGCAGCCCCTCAACCCCCACTTTAACCACTTTAAACCCCCTCTCCTTGTCTTCCACATTACAGTCACTTAATCCCTGCATGGCATCTGCAGGAACTGTGGTCTAACCCTGCCCCATAACTCTTCACAAGGAGAGATATAAATAGCTATTTTCAAATTGCAGAAAAGAACTGCAAACAAAATCCTAAAGATGTAATTTTATGCATTTAAATGTATATACTGTAATACATAAAAGGGTTTTTTTAAAAAAAGCTTTACGCCCAAATCTCCCCCCACCCCTGTATTTCATTCAAAACTGGAAACTTAACTCCAGGCTCCTATATTTGAAAGCTACAATTATTATTATTATTAATTATTATTATTATTATTATTATTATTATTATTATTATTATTATGAAAAATGTACATTGATTCAATTTCATAAAGATTTCTTTTTTGTAACTTAAAGGTGAAGGTAAAGGGACCCCTGACCATTAGGTCCAGTCATGACCGACTCTGGGGTTGCGGTGCTCATCTCGAGCAACGGGAGCTCACCCCGTCGCAGGGATTTGAACCGACGACATTCTGATCGGCAAGCCCTAGGCTCTGTGATTTAACCCACAGTGCCACCCGCATCGCTTTTGTAACTTACCCCATAGATAATTGCTTGTCTTAATTCCTATAATAGGCATGGACAGCAGAAACATCAGAATGAAAGAAAGGACCTACCTCTCTGACTTTCTCAATGGAGGTGGTGAAAATGTAAATGATGACAAGCCATTCTGGCACGCTGGGTGTTGGTTCCATCTCCACCAAGACAGTGTAAGTGAACAGCATGAGAAATGCTAAGTAGGCCATCTACAAAACACACAAACACAATGCGT
Organism: Zootoca vivipara; assembly: GCF_963506605.1. NCBI lineage: Eukaryota > Metazoa > Chordata > Lepidosauria > Squamata > Lacertidae > Zootoca > Zootoca vivipara. Next base: position 3,777,477 of record NC_083286.1, read on the forward strand.
AGCCCTTATAAACACACATTTGTGGCAAAATAGAGAGGAAACTAATAGGTCACACAACACAATCCCCACCACCATTTGTGTAAACTCTGCAGGGTAGGTGTGCATCATCATTATTACCAATTTATAAACTGTTTCACAGCCTGAAGCCTTCAAAGTGGTGTAGAAAAAGATAAAAGTAATAATACAAATTCTAAAAACAATGACAATTAGTCTTACAAACTCTAAAAATAATAAAACCATCCCTACATTTGTAGACTTAAAGTTTCATAAATGACTGGGTGATCTCTAAATCCTTCTTAACACCTTTTCCAGGTGCCTAAATATCATGACGCGGGTGGAGCTGTGGTCTAAACCACTGAGCCTCTTGGGCTTGTCGATCAGAAGGTTGGTGGTTCGAATCTCTGCAACAGGGTGAGCTCCCGTTGCCTGGTCCCTGCTCCTGCCAACCTAGCAGTTCAAAAGCACGTCAAAGTGCAAGTAGATAAATAGGTACCGCTCCGGCGGGAAGGTAAACGGCATTTCTGTGCACTGCTCTGGCTTCACCAGAAGTGCCATAGTCATGCTGGCCACATGACCTGGAAGCTGTACGCCGGCTCCCTCAGCCAGTAAAGTGAGGTGAGCGCCGCAACCCCAGATTTGTTCGCGACTGGACTGAAATGTCAGGGGTCCTTTACCTTTAAATATCACGACAAGCCTGGTTTCTAGGACCAACTAGGGCATGCAGTACTCTCAGCAGTGCCACATCCAAGGAACACATTTGCCAGGCAGCCATATGTAGGGCAAGACAGTCCCTTAGGCAACCTGACCGCAAATTGTTTGGGACCATGAGCAACCATAGCAGGCAGGTTAGGAGCTCCAAGACTATGGCAACATAAGATCCAAGGGAGTATAGGATTATGCTCCAAGACTGTGGACGTTGCCACAGCTAAGAACCATGAGCTTCAGCCTCACACAGAAGGAGGGGCAACCAGTCATAAACAATGACTAACCGTGTGAAACCAGAACTTCACAATTGGAGCATTGTAGAATTCATACACTTTCCTAGTTCCAGGAAGGCTCCCCTGCTCATTATTGCCGGGGAAATTCTGGCTTTCCTCTTGCTTCTCAACTCCTTTCTCTAAATCATAATGGCTCTGTATAAGAAAACAAGGTGCTCTTGTTAGTGGTCATCCAACTCCATAAGAAACTTCTATTATGCAAATTCTGTACATAAGCAAAATGGAAAAGAAATATGGAATAGTGACATTGGAACACACTGTGCTGGGTAAATATAATTTAATATTATTATATAAATATAATAAATGCTAGAATATGCTAGAAAAGCATATAAATATAATAAATGCTAGAATATGCTAGAAAAGCAAGAATAACCAGGTTATTTTCCATAAACAAATATATGGGTTTATCATTCAAGCTTAAACTATAATTGTAAACAGTAATTTGGAGATTATTGTTCTGAATTTGAACTGAACTTGAAGATCTTTTGCAGTTCCAACACCTTAAGAAGAGAAATTAACATTAAGCCCAGAAAGATGTTCAAAGTTTCTTTTTTAAAAAAAAATGAGATTGCGATATATCTACACACCATAAAAAATATACATATTTTTGTTTATCCTCCCTAGGTTCTTGTGCATCTAATTATAACATTCCTTTAGTGGGTTATATGAGATGGAAAACAGAAAATATTCTCATGGAATTCACATTTTTAGTGAGAAGTTGTAGAGAAGTTGTGTTTTTCTAAAGTAAAATTTCCTTCTAGCATCCTATCCCAGGGAAAGGTCATTGCTCAGAAAGACAAAGCTACTGCTTTGTAGCTGAGTGGTAGAGCATATGCTATCCATGCAGAGAGTCCCGGGATCTATTCCCAGCCCTTTCCAAAAGCCTAGAGAACTATTGTCAGTCATCGTAAATAGCACCAATTAATGGTCTAAAATGGTCTAGCACAGTACTTGTAATGTCAATGATATATATGGGAAAGCAAATGCTTAGCCCATATAAGAGCATCAGAATCTAGTTCTGCATTTTTCTAGCATCCACCACATTATAGAACTAAATGTTTAGAAATAAAAAGATATATGTTCCACATTTAGGAAAAATGAAATCTAAACCTGGTACCATACTAACCAATGAGACATTATCTTTAACACTGGAAGCGCTGGGATCACCATGATACCATGTGAACTGGTGGAACTCCTGTGACTGAGGGACATGAGACATTTCAGCCTTGCTTTTAAACTCCAGCATCAAGATGGTAGGAGGCAGAAGGATGCTTAGGATCACCTGCAGTTAGGAGCATGAGGCAGTTAGTAAGATTGCATTGGATCTTATCACTAGCCTTTATATGAAACTAACAAAGAGGCTGGCTGACGCCTACAAAAAGTGGCTGGCTGATGCCTACAAAAAGTGAGAGTCTTTCTCCTCCTGCCCAACCATTCCCTCTACTTCACTGCCCAAAGTTCCTCCTAGTTGCTCTAAACCAAAACAGGAAAGGGAAATTCAAGCCTTTGATGCAAAGGAGAAATCAAGAGTGCAGTTAGAGTGTCTTCCCAATTCTACCCTTTGAATCTGATGCCCTACTCTTGTCTTGTTTTTGGAAGTGGCTGGGTGCACTCAGGAGTAATCAGGACCTCCCAAGGATGCCCAAAACCTGGTGAACGTAGCATGGAAAGGTGCCAAATTTAACCCACAGCTGCAAAAGAAAGTCATGGCTTGAATTTGGAGCAGTTGGAAGCCACAGCTTTAACTGCCCTGAACCTATGCCTGGCATCACATAGCATCAAGTGATGGACAGGTGAGCATACCTTACTTCCTGGGATTTCCGTTGGGGGGGAAATTGGAAGCATCCACACCATTATGTTGGTATCATCCCCAATTTTGGCTCCAACTATAGTCAGGAATCAATCTGTGATTCCCAAATCTTTTCACACTGAGCTTGACACATTTGGCTTCCAGAGAAAGAAAACGTGCAGGCAATAGCATGATGAAGCCAAAGGCCCACCAACCCCTCCGCTGCCACACACAGATGTGAGCAGGGAAAACATTATCAGGAACTATGAGAGCCTCAGAAACAAAGGGCATGGCTCCTCATCCACGGGGAAACTCTTGCTTGTATTTAGTAAGAAGTCTCCACAATGCATCAGTAGCTTTAGCCTAAATTCTCATTTTAAACCAGCCACATGATACCCGGAATTGCTCCTGTTACCAGGGCAGGAATAAATGCCAGTAAAAAACAAGCAGATCATATAGCAAGATTCAAAACACAATATTCCTTCAATCAGCACAGTATTGGCAGTGAAAGTACAATCCACTTCTGTGGTAAAATGAGCAAACGTTATTATTATTTATTCCCCACCCATCTGGCTGGGTTTCCCCCACCACTCTGGGCGGCTTCCAACAAAGATTAAAATACATTAAAATATCACAGATTAAAAACTTCCCTAAACAGGGCTGCCTGTAACGGTCCGGTCGGCAGGCGTCAGGACCAGAGGCAAGATGGTGGTGTAGAAGCAGGACAGGTGCAGGGCTGAGGGTCCAGCAGCAGGCAGTTGCAGGGTCAAGGAGCAAGGCAGAGACGAAGGTCCACGGGGCAAGAAGCAAGGCGAAGGCTCAAGGAACAAGAAGCAAGGCGAAGGTCCAGGGAACAGGAAGCAAGGCGAAGGTCCAGGGAACAGGAAGCAAGGCGAAGGTCCAAGGGTCAAGGAGCAAGGCGACGACAAGGTGAGGGTCCAAGGAGCAAGGAGAATGGCGAAGGATCAAGGAACAAGAAGCAAGGCGAGGGTCCAAGGAGCAGGAAGCAAGGCGAAGGTCCAAGGGTCGAGGAACAAGGCGTCGACAAGGCGAGGGTCCAAGGAACAAGAAGCAAGGCGAAGGTCCAAAGGTCGAGGAGCAAGGCGTCGACAAGGCGAGGGTCCAAGGAACAAGAAGCAAGAGGCCAGAGGCAACCAGGCAGGGAAAGCGAAGGTCAGGAGGCAGGCAAAGGTCAGGAGGCAGGCGTCCCAAAGGCGAAGGTCCGAGAGTCAGGAGGCAGGAAGCAAGAGGCCAGACATAGCAAGGTAGAGAACGCGTTGCTGTGGCAAAGAGCTGAAGGAAAATGCTGAGCTTTTATCTCTCCCAGCTCCTGCCACCAGGTGCAGTGAGATCTCAAGTGGCCTCACCTGGGTGACTACTCCTTGCCTCTCCAGCACAAGCTGAGGTCTTCACCTGTGTGGCCACGCCTTGCTTCCCCAGCACAAGCTGAGGCAGGCCCCAGAGCCTGACTCCTGCCCATACTCCTGACACTGCCTTTAGGTGTTTTCTAAATGTCAGGTAGTTGTTTATCTCCTTGACCTCTGATGGGAGGGCGTTCCACAGGGCGGGCGCCACTACCGAAAGTGTTAACATTACACTTGCGCATGCCAGGTCCAATAAAGTCATAAGCAGTGCATACATACATGTGCACACATGCCAATACTTAGAAAATTCAGGGCATCATAGATTAAGAGAAATATAATCCATATGTGTGGCAAACAGAAGGAGCTCCCAAATGGAGAGTAGCATAAGCAATAAGCAGGCAAAACTGGGGCAAGCAACCAAGAGGAATTTTGCTAGGTCAAATTAAGCCACAAGCCCCACACAGGCATGCAATCTTGCTTGCATGTCCCTCAGTCAGAACAACCTTTTCCCTCTGCTGGCCAGTCAGCCAGCCATTTTCTCTTTCCCAGCAGACGGACATGATAATGCAGCTGCCTCGAAAACTATGGCTTGGGAAAGAAAACTACGGAATTCTAAATATCTACCTCCTTATGCTGCACACACAAATATGGAAGGCACAGGAGTAATTGTTGACTTTGAAAGCTTTTACAATGTAATTAAAGGTAGGAGACTTTAAATCTGTGTTTGCTTTGGCAGAAAAGGAACTAAGGTGCTTCTGTGGGAAGGAATATACTCCTTTTTATGGCTTTCAAGAGTGCAAGGTACACAGTCTTCCCTACAACAGGCCTAGTAGGAGACACTTGCAAAGAGATAATAAGCAGCTGACTTCTTGAGAAACATAGAGGAGTGTCTTCTAGGAGCTTTTCAAGGAGAAGTTTGCTTCCTCTGCCTTAGCAATTCTCTTCCCCCACCCTCAATATCCTTATCCATCTGTTTGTTGTGACAGATGGATTACACAGTTTCTGTCCTATACATTTTTTTTCCCTTTTGTAACCAGAGATATGACACAATTTTCTACAACTATTTGACAAAGCATGTTTAGATGGGACTCTGGAAGGATTTGACTGCTTAACTAAGATTTCTTTCTTTAATGTTACCATCCTTCAATAGGTATTTCCAGGGGGAGGGTTCACAAAGATGCCCACTTTCGGTCCATCCTGCCTGTGATTCATGTCCTGCCCTCATGTCCTGAGTTCAACAGGGCTGATTTCCAACTCACTCAACAGACTGTGTTGCATTGTGCTAAAGGAGCTTTCCCAGAGGACAGAAAGTGGGGTGTCGGGGAAAGTGCTGAAGTGCTGACAGGAACTGTTTCTGACTGTGTTCTTGCTCCCACAGTTCATCAGTTGCATTTGCCCTGCATGAATACACTCAGCGATGAACAAGAGCGCCGATGGATAGTGCGCAACATCTTCTGTGACTGGAGCACAGGGCAACAGCAGACCTAATGCAGGCTGCACTATTTGCACAATCCAAGCCAGGACAGTGCACCTAAGTTATCCTCACACCTGATCTTTGAAAGTCTCCTCTCAACAAACCCATTGAACTTGAATGAGGTGAGCCATCATGCAGTGATTATCAAACCCCCCAGCCCCACTATTGGCACACAGGATAAGGAACTGCCGACAGCTGCTGTACCTTAAACCAGGAGTTCTTTCTCATTTTCAGGCGTCCCATCCACATATCAGTCAGCAGCATCTGTGTGCACGTGTGAGAGACAAAGGGTCGCAATACCACAGACACGGCCAGCTTCAGGCATGTTGAGTTGCTCCAGTTCTTCAGCTCGTATGTTAGCAGTTTCATGGCCATCTGCTCATTTTGTTTGAAAGCATTATCCAGCACATCTAGAGCCAGCTGCCCAAACTCACTATGACAGCAAAAGAAAAGCCAGGTTGGGGGGGGGGGGAATGTTGCCTGTCTTAGAGTACTGACGGAGCACAAATAACAGAGGCAGGCAGTATGGCTTGTATTAAGCGCCTCTCATATGAACAGCGTGGTCCAAACTGTGGACTCCAGTAGGAATTTCTCCAAGTAAATGTGTGCTTAGGAGTACAGCCATTGTGTTTTTCCTATTGTTTCAAATAAACCCATCATTCTGAGAAATTCTTCTGGTAATCCAGAAATTCTTCTGCTAATCTTAGACCCACACCTGTACATCTATAGAAAAACGCCTGTTGATTTTTAATGGATTTTGGATTTAATGGATTTGGGCTATGAAACCTGTTGAACTCCTTACAGCACAATTCTGTAAGCACAATTCTATGTCTGCCTACTTAGAAGTAATTTCCACTGTTCAATGGAGCTTACAGTATTTTGACCTTGGCACTAAAACAAATGACATACATTTTTAAAAGAACTTTAAAATGAATGTAAAATACTGTATACTGAAATCATATATAGCTGGCCTTCAAGCAGAAGACATAAATGAAATAAATAAAATCATATTGCAAATATAATTCAAAATATATATTATGCAACAGTATTTAGTGGATAACATCTATACTTCTGAGACATGGAAGAATGAGCATTGATAAGCAACTTTAACAATATTTATCTCAGCTCAGTTATGTCAACCTACAATAGAGTTAAAAAACTTTCCTAACAATATTACTAAAAAATATATGTCTAATGTAACACACACACACACAAATCAGGAATCAAAATAATAAGATACAAAACTCATAAAAAAAATCAAGTATTAACATGCATGACAAAAATTCTATTGCTTCAAAAGGACTATGTTCTTACACTGGAAAGCACATAGGATCCTTCTTGGGAATGTTCTGTTCCAGCTACATGGAACTTCTGTTAAACTAAAAGTTCTGTTTCTTGATGTGCCCAATGGGGCAAAGAATGGCATAAAAATAGAGTTGAAATAATGGACTTTTTCTAATAAAAAATGAAGGCACAGAAAATTCTACATTAGACGGAATACTGGCTTGTCAGTATTTCTCACCAATTTTCTTTTCATTACTACCGGTAGGAATCCCAGCCCAATGGACGGGATATTATTATTATTATTATTATTATTATTATTATTATTATTATTATTATTAGGAAATGTACTTCTTTAAGGAAATGTGCCTTTCAGCTCAGATCATCCTTTTTAGAACTATTCTCCTCCTTTGCCTGCTAAGCTAAAGGATACCCTTCAGCTGTCACCAACTCTAATGTTAGGAACAGAAGAAGAGTCCTGCTGGAAGAGGCCAAAGGCCCACCTAGTCCAACACTCTTTTCTGACAGTGGTCAACTAAATGCCCATGGGAAGCCCATTATATAATCTTAGGTGATGGAGAGAAAAATGTCTAACCATTCTAAGCACTGTAGATCTGTATTATCTGAAGTGAAGGGAGAATCCCTACTTTGAATACTTCTTCAGCTCTTCTGACGTATCGTCCTCCATGTTGCTTTGCTTAGCTTCATGTGCCATCGCTCTGTAGAGTTTGCAAGCCACCACAGCCTTGACCATGGCTTCCTTTCCATGCTGCCAGAAGAACATGGCCATCTTCTGCCTTTTCATCAATACTGCCCAAACCAAGAGATCATTATATGGGTATATAAACCCAACTGATTGTTGGTCATCAGAGACAGTAAATTCATCCTTCAGCTTCTTTCTAGACTTGTGAAGAACAGCTGTTTTTTGCTGCAAGTTAATAAATAAAAAGTTACTCAAAGTCTAGCACCTCTAGGCGCAATTTGCTTACTTCAAATCAAATTTCTGAGTTATGGGGCTATTATCCACAAGAATTATACAATATATTAAATGACAGCTATGATAAATACAGAATCACAATCCACAAAAGGAACCACATTCTAGATGAAATAATATACTCAAAGCTCCATATAACAGAATGCAACTATTAATATCAATTTTGTGTTCTATTATGCAGAAAGGTAGAAAATTCTGGGAAGATTTAATAGGTCAGATCCTTGATCCAGATAGCTCAATATTGTCTACACCAGGCATCCCCAAACTGCGGCCCTCCAGATGTTTTGGCCTACAACTCCCATGATCCCTAGCTAACAGGACCAGTGGTCAGGGATGATGGGAATTGTAGTCCAAAACATCTGGAGGGCCGAAGTTTGGGGATGCCTGGTCTACACTGACTGACAAAAGCTTCAGACAGCAGTCTCTCAAGATGTCAGGAATTGAACTCATATGTGCTCTGCCACTGAGTCGTCGGCCAGAACAGCTCTCCATTGGAATTTCTTTTAAAATGCCTATTCACTTGCCTTGGGTCCAAAACTGTCTGAACACCCTGCCTTATTGGGAACAAGGAGGAGGAAGGTCTCTTTGCCCTTCCCTTAAAGAGGAACAAATTTAGAGGTGCATGACACACATCTAGAGAAGATGCTGGTGACGAGTCTTTCTCTGGATTGTTGGACAGTGAAGAATGGAGAAACTGGCCTCTCAGAGTTTCTGAAAAACTCTAAGGAACACAAATCTAAATTTGTATTAGGAACCCATTGACCTACAGTCATTCACTTTCACATTTTTCAACCACCAACCCTCATAACACAGAATAAACCATTATCCCCAAGGGGATTATAGGGAACCAACTGTGGTTCTTGATTTTCATGTGATTCAAGCCCTGAAGAGGAAATGGTTTACTTTAGCCATTGAATCTGCCTCTGACCCATGTATAAACCCATTGGATGAGTAAACAGGATTTTTCAGCCTGCTGGTTTTCTATCAAATTGCATAAGCAAGCAAAGAATCACAGTACTTTGTATTTGTATGGCTGTGCTGTTCGGATGAACTGGGAATGTGAGGTGCTTTCATCAGATTTATTTCTGCTCCTCATATGATTATTGTGATGAAGGGAGAAGTTCTGCGTCAAGCTGGAGACAACTCTCTGGTTCCATGAAACAAAGAGAAAGAGACAAATGAGATCCGGATCATCATGACCATGTTTACCAAAACACAGTAACAGAGGTTTATAATTTTCTCTTCCACTTAAAGTAGTTATGGGGAACCTGCGGCACTTCAGATATTGTTGGATGGTTGGCCATGCTGGCTTGGCATCCAACAACATCTCCACACAATGGCTATTCTCTGCCTCCATGCTCAGAGGCAGCAATGCTTCTGAAAGCCAGTTGCTAGAAACCACAGGAAAGAAAAGAGCTCTTGTGCTCAGGCCCTGCTTGTGGGTTTTCCATGGGGATCTGGTTGGCCACTGTGAGAACAGAATGCTGGACTAGATGGGCCACTGGTCTGATCCAGCAGACTGCTACAATGTCAGGGAAACATAGGGTCGGCAGTCCCGCTGGTGTGTGCACACCTGCAGGACTATTGCTGCCAATGTGACACTCCCCTGACCGCTCCATCGCCACATCAACCTATCCCATCCCGATTCCTGACGGACACAGTACTACAAGGATATGCTGCCTTTCCGAGGAACTACCACTGCTCAGTAGCATGAGCACAAAATGATAAATGGAAAAATAGGTTCCTCTAAATAGGAAGAAAGGGCCCTCAAGGGCCCTGAGCCAACATCCCACCTGATACTGAAAGGCTTTTCTGGGCTCACAAATGCACAAGGTGAGCAAATTGCAATCTGTTAGACAGGCATCAGAACGTATTAAAATGATGTCAAGAGTTGAGAAGCAGAAAGTTCAAGTACTACCTTATTTTGTAAACAAGCATTATAACCAGTGAAGACACAATAAATATTGATCCCCACAATTCTATTTAACAATTACATCTCATATCAAAAATAAATTGGCTAAATGATGGTTAAATTGGCTATATTTGCATTATTTATTATTCTAGTGTATTATCTATTAATATGATGCTTGACTGAATGTGGAAATGCGTTTTTTTGTATTCCAATTCCGAATCCTTACTAAATACCCAAACTGTAATAACATATACACGGTAAACTATTTCCCCTAAACCAGGCACCCCCAAACTCGGCCCTCCAGCTGTTTTGGGGACTACAATTCCCATCATCCCTGACCACTGGACCTGTTAGCTAGGGATGATGGGAGTTGCAGTCCCAAAACAGCTGGAGAGCCGAGTTTGGGGATGCCTGCCTTAAACTCTATTTCTATAAGCTCTCCCTGATGGAAGCAGCTGTGACCATTTTATTGAGTTTACCTCATGTTTCCTGTAAAGGCTATTGTACAGAACTCGGAAATGCTTTCTTGTGTAGCTGCTCTGATAAGCTCCACCAATCAAGTATTCTATTACCAATCCAATATCAATCAGAGATATTTTATAATCCACAGGAAGAGTACTCTGTAACACAAATATTTGACATTTCATATAACAATCATAAGCATATTGATACTGCTTTAGAGCACGAATCAAGAATCCTTCACAAGCACTTTATAATCTGAGCCACTAAATAAATGTTCAGGAAAATAGTTTAATAGCTTGAGCCACTTATTAGCCAATAAGAAGTTTCTCAGATTGTCCATATGTAAACATATGATGTTTTTCCTTCAACATCTTTATCATATTGACTGGCTGTGCCCAGATGACATATATCCTACTGATAGCAGCTCTAATCAACTCCCACCTGGAAACCTATGTCTCCGCTGCGGAAGGACATGTGGATCCAGAATTGGCCTCCACAGTCACTTACAGACTGTTAACACAGTTAAGACTGTCTTCATGGAAGACAATCTTACTCAGCTATGAGTGATCACCAAAGAAGAAGAAAACAGTTCAAGTTCTATTTAGAATGAGTGTTTGTTGCTATTCCTAACATTTTTGAAGTTGCTGCTAGTCTGGTTGGGCCAATAAGATCAGCACAGCTCCCAAGGTGATCATACAGACCCTATAGTCCTATACTATAAAACAGCATATAGCAAGTGGTGATTCAGTTGTGATCATGGCAAAAACCACCATCTAAAGGAGTTCTTCCTGTCAACCTAGCAGTTCAAAAGCACGTCAAAGTGCAAGTAGATAAATAGGTACCGCTCCGTCGGGAAGGTAAACAGCCAACAACACAAGATGAACGCCGCAACCCCAGAGTCGGTCACGACTGGACCTCATGGTCAGGGGTCCCTTTACCTTTACCTTAAAGGAGTTCTAGCTCATCATTCTTCAGAATGTAATTACCTGTTTCACGTCACAAACAAGATGACGCAGAAGAAGATTTGTTGGCCCTTGTTTCTGAAATGTTAAAAGAAGAATGACAAGAACACAGGGACTAAATTAAAAGAAAGGAAGAAACTTTATTTTCTTTAATTCAGAAATAAAGATTCAGAAACAAGACAGCTAGTACATTAATATTTATTAAGAACTAAATTTTGTTTAAGACTTGGGCTGGAGAAAGCTGTATTTAAAAAGAGAAAGCACATTCTTCAGCTGCATTTCCTCCCCATGATCACAACAGAACCATCAGATCAATCTATCAATCAACCTATCGTTCTCTTCAAATGAGCCTCCTGCCGGGCTAAACTGCTTCTTCTTTTTTGTTTATATAGATTGGGCAAGAGGTGGAGGCTGTGGGACTGCAAGAGGAAATAGTCTCTCTTTTATCCTTGCTGTCTTATCCTGCATGCCTCCCTCATAGATTTTAAACTGGCCTTTGGGGCATTGTAACCTGCCCTTTACATTTTCTGCCATTCCTCTAATAGAAAATTAAACAAATTGCCTAGTTAGTGTTACACTTGTGGAAGGTAAGGCACTTTTTCATATCTTTAAATACATCCAAAAGAGCAAAATCCAAGGACCAAGGCACTGAAGGGTTATTTATTTTTATTATACTGTTGAATACTACATTGCACTAATAGGGTGAAATTCCAAAACTCTGTTCTGGAATATGTTTGGTGCGCCCAGATCCGCCCCCAGCCCAATCTGTATCATTCCAAACTTTCAGAATGGATAGTGACATCCATTTTAGATTCCAGGTGTCCCAGTTTTATGAGGGATGTGATGGGGATCAGTTTCTGAATGACTCATTGTTGCAGAAGCCTCAGCATATGCACTGCAAGGCCTCAGCTGTGATGATGAAGTAAATGGCAAACTGTCTTGAATAACAAAACAAAAAACATCATTGTCTGCTCTCTTTTCGATGAAACAAATAGATCAACAGATAAACAAGGAAGAACAGAAGATGACGTTACTTTGTAGCTTGGGTCATCTGCCTATTCATCCATCTAGGATAAAGCAATCATGACAGGCAGTTCTGCAGGAGCATATACAACTAGGCATGCAACTGCACAATAGCCACTCACCAAGACCTATGACCAGAACTATGCAACGAGTTCGGGGGGGGCACTAGGCATACTTATAACAGCTTTTGGGATTCTATGCTACAAGTTCAAACATCCACGCAAAAATGCAGAAACGACCTATTGTTCCATTGGAACTACCTCTGAATATTAGCAAAGTAGATACATATTTAAGCAAAATGTATTCAGCATTGGAATTCCAGGCACTCACAGTATTGTACAGTTCTTCCAATCGGGTTATGGTAAGAAAGCGGTGCAGATTCACTCCATGTTCTATTAGCAACTTCACAAATTCTACCCGATCCATCACCAAAGCATCAAGCATTGCTTGTTCCAGGGACCCAACCTTCAAAAAATTGCAGGAAATGTAAAGTAAGAGGGAGAAATAATTGTTTTCTTCATAACTTTTGCAATTTCTGGGAGTTATTTGCATCTCAGTGCTGGTGAGCAAACTCCAATTCAATATTCTCCTTAAACACAATAAGACAAATATAAGAGTGCAGAAACACAACTGTAAATGTTTGTCCATAGTGTGTGTGAAAAATACATGTGAAAACTACCTTCCAGTGCTGTCCATAAATCAATATATGCTTCTTAGCAATGTCCAGTCTGTTCCAGGCCAGTGCCAGGTTTAGCTGATCTGGAGCAGACATATTTGTTCCTACAAAAAATAAATTATTCTTTTAGATTTTATACAAAAAGTTTTTCCTCTTCTGCTTCATAAGTAATTCTTATGCATTGCTATGACTTTGAAGAAAGAGGCAGAAATTATGATATGCACGTACCTTTTAAGAGTGCAGTCAGGATTGCCAAATCAATGTCCTGATGCTCATCCGACTCTGCATCAAATATGGTTATCTGTCAAAATAACAAAACATTTTACTGAGAGAAGAGTGAAAACCACCAGACAATTCAGAACTACATGGTGGGCAAAGGATAGGCAGGAAACTGTGACCGGCAATCATTTTTCTAAACATGATTAATTTAGTGAAACATCTTCTGAACCCAAGTCAAAATTCAATGGCACTCTAGAGAATGAGATTAATGAAAAGAATTTCATGAATTTATCATACTTACAGAATCCCTGTGTTCCATGCACTCCATTAACATTTTAAATAAATGGTGGGACTGTTTCTGCCCCAAACTGAAGGTGTTCTGAATCATTAATAATATCTCTTCCTTAAGCTGAGGGCTCAAATTCCTGAGAAAGAAATGTACGTACAAAAAGATAATTATTATTGCACCAATAGATACTTATTGTCAGTTACTGTAATACTGTAAATATTTTTCAACAAATGTGTAACACACAAAGCTTCCCCCATCACTTTACTTGCACTGCTTGTCCCACTACACTAGGGCAACAAATGTATGTGCCCTCCAGATGTTATTGGACTACAAATCCCATCAGCACCAACCTGTTGGACAATGGTCAGGGATGATGGGAGCTGGAGTCCACCAAAATATGGAGGGCATGACTGAGTCTACCCTTGCATTATATAGTGACTAAAACATCACCCCTAAACAACTGAAGTCAAGGCTTGTCCACAAAAAGAATAAAGGGTGCAATTTAGAATGGTTCCCTGCAAATCTCATCTAAATTAATGTTACTTTACACATACATAGGGATGCAGGTGAGCTCCCATTGCTCGGTCCCAGCTCCTGCCCTCCTAGCAGTTCAAAAGCACGTCAAAGTGCAAGTAGATAAATAGGTACTGCTCCGGCGGGAAGGTAAACGGCGTTTCCATGTGCTGTTCTGGTACACCAGAAGTGGCTTAGTCATGCTGGCCTCATGACCCAGAAGCTGTCTGCGGACAAACGCCGGCTCCCTCGGCCTATAGAGCAACCCCAGAGTTGTCCATGACTGGACCTAATGGTCAGGGGTACCTTTACCTTTAAGGGACCCCTGACCATTAGGTCCAGTTGTGACTGACTCTGGGGTTGCAGCGCTCATCTCGCGTTATTGGCCGAGGGAGCCAGCGTATAGCTTCCAGGTCATGTGGCCAGCATGACAAAGCCGCTTCTGGCGAACCAGAGCAGCACATGGAAACGCCGTTTACCTTCCTGCTGTAGCGGAACCTATGTATCTAATGGCACTTTGACGTGCTTTCGAACTGCTAGGTGGGCAGGAGCTGGGACCGAGCAATGGGAGCTCACCCCATCGCAGGGATTCGAACCGCCAACCTTCTGATCGGCAAACCCTAGGCTCAGTGGTTTAACCCACAGCGCCACCCGCGTCCCTTTACCTTTACCACACACTTAGTTGGTTATAGGCATTCCACCTAAGTAACAGTCAATCCGCACTGTACAACTGTGATTGGTAACTAGTTTGGCTGATGGCGAAATTACCGTATGTTGCCTCTGCCCCACTTACTGTTGTTGACATATGCATAGATTGTGGAGAAAGAATATAATAATAATAATAATAATAATAATAATAATAATAATAATAATAATATTTTTATACCCCGCCCATCTGGCTGGGTTTCCCCAGCCACTCTGGGCAGCTTCCAGCAGAAGAATAAAATAATCGATTAAATATTAAAAGCCTCCCTAAACAGGGCTGCCTTCAGATGTCTTCTAAAGAGTTTAATAGGACCCATAGGATGAGCCCAAGGCAATGATGGGTCAACTAGTGGTTGATCTGGACGATGGGCTGCCAGATTTCCACTGTAGAAGCACCCAAAGAATAATGGCTTATAAATAGTAATGTCAAATGTTAATATGAGCAGTACAATTTCAACGTGAAAATGTCCAATCTAGGGGAAGAGAAACATCTCTGAATGGTAAGAAATATGCTGAAGTTGGTGAAACTAGGCTGGAAGTATTAGACAGTTAAATCTTGAAAATATAGGGCTATTCAGAATATGTGCCCTACAACACTTGTGGAGCATCAGAATCATAGTTTGACCACCATCTCAGTTTCACTACCAATTGGACCACTTTAAGCTACTTCTCCAGAACCACCCTGTGAGGACACAAAAAAGAAAATGGTGGTGACCAGAATCTTCACCATTTGCCAAGCACATATTCCCAGTACAGTGGTACCTCTACTTACGAATTTAATGCGTTCTGAACACACATTTGTAAGTCGAAAAAAATTGTAAGTCAAATCCCATAGGAATGCATTGGGAGGAAAAATTCGTAAGTCGAAGCAACCCTATCTAAAAATTCGTAAGTAGAAAAAATCCTATCTAAACCACATCCAAGATGGCGGACTGAGCTCCATTTGTAAGTAGAAAAATTCGTAAGTAGAGTTATTTGTAAGTAGATGTACCACTGTACTATCCATCAGTCAATAAATAAAATAAGGATGTGACTAGCTAGCAGTACAGGAAGCAAATTGGGCAGGTATGAGAAAGAGATAACAGGTGGTATCCAGTGAGTTTTGCTCAGAGCAGACCCATTGAAATTAATTAACATGACTATGTTAGGGCCATTAATTTAAATGGGTCTAGCCTGAGTAAAATTTAGTAGACAGCAGATGAAAGGATCAGCACCAGGGCCAGAAAGGTCCTGGGCAAAGGCCTAGAAAAAGGCTGAGCAATTCTTCTTTCCTTGCTCAAGAGTGAGAAGTTCAGAGACAATCTAATTAAACCATGTTTTTATTTTTTAAAAAACACCAAGATTTCTTAGCTATAGACTTGTTTGATTAAAGGCATCTTTTGCAATGAAGTGGCAAGTGCAAGCAAATGCTGCAAGCTGCAAGTACTCACGTCATATCTGCTGTGTGCTTATGGGTGAAAGCGAGAAGGTCAGCCGCTCGCCCAGTTCCCTCATAAACTACTACAGGGACAGCCGGCTTGTCCCTCACATATTCCCACACTGTCAGGATCTCATTTGGACCACCTTCCACCAGCAGCCCAACTAAGGGCACTCCTTGTCCCATTCCTATTTCAAATCACATTGAAAACGTTAACAGGGCAGAGTTCCACAGTGATATAATAACCCACTTTTGTACCCATCAAGATTTTTAAAAATCACAAGACAAAAAGTAGGGCTATTGCCTGTTTTGTTTTTTTTAATGGTCAATTAAATAATGTTTTACTCAACTGTCAATTTCACTGATTAAATTTGCATGAACATGCATGTGAGTAAAACATAAATAATTCTAAAGCAAAAAGCGTTATTAGCTTTTGCTTTGTAGAAGAAGAACTTGTATGTCCGCTTCTTAGAAGATGGAAGTGTGACAGAGAAGAAATATGATGTATTCAAAAAGCTGCAGGTGGCTGGAACTAAGTATTAAAACTGCAGTATTATTTTTTAAATAAAAAAATGTACTACTCAATGAATTGGGACAAAAGAAAACCTATCAAAACAATTGCTAATTGATTAAGCCTTTAATTTTTATTGGCAACATTCACATATCACAATACACCATAGTCAATGGTCGCAGTAAACCATACTGAATGACAGTGCAGAAAACTTCCACTGTGCTCCTCCCTAAAGATTTGTAAAACAGATTTAAGATACGTTCCAGGCTCCAATTTATTGTAGAGAAAACATGACTCGCTGGTATCCAGGAGAAGTTACTTCTCTTCTCTTAGGGCAAAGCCAGCTATCAGTGGTGCCTGAGATAAGACACTTCTTACAAAGTGAAGCCAGAACAAGGATAACTTACTAGAGTGTATTTTCTGGAGTGACAGGTATTTTTCTAGATTCCTCCTGAGTTTCATCTCATTGCCATATTTGCCCACTGTGCCATCATCAGCCAGTATGAAGTGGGAATGCATGCTGTTCAGGGTGCTCAGCTTGCTGAGAGGATTGCTCAAGGTCTGATACAGGCACACTACCTGAGGAGAATTCAGGTAAAAGCAAAACAAAACAGCCCCACCAAAATACTATAGCATTCTCATCTGCCTGATTTAGACATTTCTATTGCCTAATAGAGAAATAATTTGTTTTATTTCACAAGAATTCATGCATCAGCTCTTGATATATTTGCATAGTATTTTCTAATAATCCTTGTACACATTGATATTCTATAAGGCAGAAGACCTGAGGTCCTTGGTCACTGCTATTTTAAAAACATTCTTTTACACAGTGCTTTTTTCTGGGGGGACACATTTTGTGAATCTAAGTTTGGCCTCATTGAGGGGGAGTATTTCAATATGAGTAGGAAACTGAGAGTACTCCTAATTTTTTTATATAGAAAAAAGCACTGCTTTTATATCATCACCAATCCAGTCTCCAAACAGCAGAATAATGGTATCCTTCCTGAAGTACAACAGGGTTATGGGTGGTATTTAACTACCTTTTGCTCAGAGTAGACTCACTGGAATTAAGGTAATAAGAATGATTACGTTAGGTCAATTAATTTCAATGGGTCTACAACGAGTAAAACTGGACCAGATTCGACTAATGAGTGCAAGGACTTCCTCTAGCACAGTGGGGGCTCCCCCCCCCATTTCTTCCTCCCCACCCCCACTCCTCCAACTGCCTTGAGGAAACTTCCCCAAACAGTAGACAAAGGGGACGCCGTTTACCTTCCCGCTGTAGCGGTTCCTATTTATCTACTTGCATTTTGACGTGCTTTCAAACTGCTAGGTTGGCAGGAGCTGAGACCAAGCAACGGGAGCTCACCCCGTCACAGGGATTCGAACCGCCGACCTTCTGATCAGCAAGCCCTAGGCTCAGTGGTTTAACCACAGCGCCACCTGGGTCCCTATGTCATCATATAGATCATATAGATACTGTGAAAAAACTGCATAGATTTCCACAATAAACACCCATCTGGGAAGCACTTAGATATGAGGTAATCCATACAATAGTTTCTATCCCATTGCCACTAATATCCATATATACAGTATCTGCATTGCATAAATTACATATGTGCAGCTGATGGTAAGTTACACAAGAATAATTGCACAAAGCACCCTTTTTGCTATGGGACATGGGTGGTGCTGTGGTCTAAAGTAAACCACAGAGTCTAGGGATTGCCGATCAGAAGGTCGGCGGTTCAAATCCCCACGACGGGATAAGCTCCCGTTGTTCGGTCCCAGATCCTGCCCACCTAGCAGTTTGAAAGCACATCAAAGTGCAAATAGATAAATAGGTACTACTCCAGCGGGAAGGTAAACGGCATTTCTGTGTGCTGCTCTGGTTCGCCAGAAGCGGTTTAGTCATGCTGGCCACATGACCTGGAAGCTGTCTGAAGACAAATGCTGGCTCCCTTGGCCTATAGAACAAGATGAGCGCCGCAACTCCAGAGTCATCCGCAACTGGACCTAATGGTTGGGGTACCTTTACCTTTACCCTTTTTGCTGGAGATACAAGTTTGTACATACGAAACAGCTCTTCCCTACAGGCAAACCCCTACTTTGCAGGCTTTGGGGCTGAGGGAAAGAGTGCACTTAAAACAAGAAAACAAAAAGCATTCATTAACTCACATCTTTTCCAATGAGGTCCCTCTGGTTCTCAATGATACCCCAAGGGGGGATTCCAACAGCCAATATCTTTCTTAAGTACTGAGAGGCATGTAGTTTCAAGGCATCTCCCACATGCTTAGACACGCCTAGAAATATTATCACCATCATCATTAATATTACAAAACAGCTGGCATCTTGCCATCACAGCATATAATTCTATGTACTGTAGATTCTTTGTAATCTACATAGATGAAAGGCAGTCTAGACATGAAATTGTCATGGATTCTACTCAGTATTGATCCAGAGCAGAACTCCAACCAGGGCCGTCTTAAGCATGTCGGGCACCCTGGCGCCGTGGTGCGATGATCGCTCCGGTGCCCCCTGCCCCGCCCTGTTTCTCACCGCAGCAGGCAGGCGCAGCCGCGCGGCGCCCCCCTGGCAGCCCTGCACCCCCCGGGCTTGCCTTAGAGCCGGCCCTGACTCCAACGTATAGTTAGCAAGTTAAAAACTTAAACATGTTGTGGGATTCCCAAACAATAGACCAGAGGCAACTGTATTTCATCCAGCAGAGCTTTACTGCTACTGAGCATAATGGTCACAAATTGACACCGTCCATAAGAAGTCCAGTTGCAGCAGACTTAAACTTACAATAACTTACAATAGGACTAAAACTTAACACTATATACAGAACACCACACCAGAAGGAACTAGAGACAGGAAGAGAGTGAAACCTAAGCTCCTTCTGGCCTCACTATTATAATTAGCATGACCTTGACAGAAAGAGATAACAGGAGCAGTTTAAGCCAGCTGTACTCAGCTTCTCTGAAGGAATAACCCAAACATCATGAACCTTCTGCTTGTTTCTTTCACACGGAGAAGCTTCCAGAACCCTCTTGAATTAATTAGAATAGGAAAGATCTCTACAGATCAATACTTTCTGTACCAAGAAATGCAAACTGACAGAAATAAGTAAGAAATTTATATCACATCCAAACTGCAAAAAGGATATAGCTCATAGCCTAAGAACATGGTGAAGTTACATACATGGAAAATGTTGCATTTGTGGGACTTCTCCACAGAATTGTGAGCTGTATTTCTTGAATAACACAATGTTTTTCAACCACATAGTTATTACATCCACACTATACACTTAAACTATTAACAGTCATGGCTTCCCCCAAATAATTTTGGGAACTGCAGTTTGTTAAGGGTGCTGAGAGTTATTATTATGTCATGATTATTTATTAAATTTAAACAATTCATATGGTAAGATCACAGGTTGTCAGGAGGCCCCCTCGGAAATCAAAATTCCCAGAAACCATAACAAACTACACAGATCCAAATATTCCATATGACCAAGGCACAGAAGGGTCAAATTGCCTCACACAGGCAGCTCTAACAAGCTAACCAGCCACAAGCTGCCTGTCATCTAAGAAACCAAAGCTATGAGAGGAGGCATAACTCAGTGGTAGAGCACATGCTTTGCATACAAAGGATCCAGGCACAATTCTTGGCATCTTCATGTAGATTGGGGGGAAATCCTCAATAATCTAGACAATTCTAAGGTTAGGCTCAGTATAAGACCATTTTTTGTGTTTCTATCTTCCCCAGAGAGAACATTACATTTCAAAAGAGTTGACTGTACCCGTGTTGATGCCTTCTGTTAGTATCCATGCTCCTGTGGTCTCAGCAGCTTTGACCAAGCCTTTGCTCAAAAGCTGCTTAAGTTTAGATGGAAGCTTGAAGTTCTGGATGCCACCATGAACAGAAATGACCAGTTTGGGCAATTCCATCTGCCATTCTTTCACCATGAGTTGTAACAGCTGGTCCACCTTGGTATCATAAGATGTTCTAATATACTGGGGAAAATAAACTGTAGTTGTTAGAACTACACATCGAGAAAAGGTAGCATATATTTTATAGGGTAAAGATATCACCTTAGTCCTAACCTCTTCAATTTGCTGCAAAATCTAATAGTTTGAACATTTCCAACTGTTTAAATTGGCCTGTTTTCAAAATCACATCACAGTGAAACGCGCACACACAAACCTCATGGGTTAGCATAATGTTCCTTTCAAACACAGGAACAGAAATCCATTGATTATGGTGAGGAACTAAAGTACACTATCACTTAATGTATAGCTGAGTAACTCATGTGTGCTTATCTTTTTGTCTAAGCATTCAGAGGTGAATATGTTCACTGCTTTAATTTCAAAAGTATTATGCCAGAGATGATGGAAGTTGTTAGAAGCACTCTATTATATGTGATGGTGGTGCTTGATCTTTTAGACACATGCATGTTATCTCTTAATATTGTAGTCATCAAATTATGAGATAGCATGTGTGAGGGACAGAAGTTATAGACAGCCGCCTCCCATCTTATCCACAAGCTCTTCCCCAAGCGCCAGTGGGAGCGGGGAGGGGGATGTCTCTAGTGAGGAATCAGGAAGTAGGAGCCAGGGCTCGGGCAAGGTAGCTGAGCCAAGGCGCCGCTTGGGAACGGAAGGGGGAAGCAGGGAAGGCGCGGGAAGAAGACCGATCCCAGCGACCCCGGAATTGTGCAGGAAACGTCGTGGGCGGAGATTTAGTATCCCCAGGCTACTTTGCTGGAGGAAAACGCAGGAATCTCCATTCGGAGGTTCTGCACCCGACTGACAACATGTACATACCGTGTTTCCCCCTTTTTAAGACACCGTCTTACAACTTTTTTCTTTCAAAAAAACACACGGTGGCTTATTTTCAGGGGGTGTCTTTTTTTTAATTTTAAAGTGCCAGTACAACTGGGTCCCACTGGCTCAGGACGCTTGGCGCTCTCTTCCGCGTGCATTTTCTGCCTCCTCTATTCTCTCCGTTTCCCCTCCTCCCCATCCTGAGTCAAGGGCTCTCCTTCCTTGGAGGCTTCTAAGCAGAGGCTGGATGTCCACCTGCCTAGGAGACAGACGTGCACAGGGGGGGGGGCTTCACTCTGTGAGGTGGATTTAAACCTCATAGGATGCCAGAGCAGGAGGTATACACGAAGCTGCCCATCTCCCTCAGCAGCTTTAGGTGCTTCTCCTCCTGCTTCGGCTTGGCGCTCGCCGCCATGGCTTCAAAGGCAGCGGCGGCCGGGTGTGTGTGCGCGCGGAGGTATAGAGGCTGCTCCCCGGGCTCTCTCATGCTGGCCGGGGAATGGGAGGGAGGCTGGGACCCGTCCCGCTCCAAGACGCTAGTGAGGGAAGCGCGAGGGGGACCAGGTTAGGGCCTGCGCCTCTGGCGCGCGCAACCCCAACTGACGGACCGACCGACGGAAGGAAGGGAAGGGAGGGGGGAAAGGGAAGGAGGGGGAGAGGAGCGGCGTCAGCTCTCGGCGAGGAGGCCGGAGCAGCTGAATGACGAGCCGAAGAGGAACCTGCGCGGCACAAACAGAGACGCGATCACAAACGGAGAGACACAGGGGGAGAGAGAGAGAAAGACGCACGGGGGGGGGGGAGAGAGAGACGCGCGCGCACACAGAGAGAAAGAGACTGACACCCACAGAGAGAGAGAGAGCGGTGCTGCTTCGCGCTTTGTCAGCGCTGCAGCCGCCGCCGCTTCCGACCACCAACCCGACCTGGCAGGCTTCCTCCTCCTGCCATGGCCGGCATTGCAGGAGCTGGGTCCTGCTGGCTTGTGCCCTCCGTGCTCCGTGCGGTACTGCTGCACGCTTCATTGGCGCTGCAGCAGCCGCCGCCGCTTCCGGGCACCGACCCAACCTGGCAGGCTTCCTCCTCCTGCTGCGGCCGCCGTGCTGGGTCCCGCTAGTTGGCTGGGGCGCTCAGTGGTCTTGCTCTGCACGTCGCGGAAGTATGGCTTATTTTCGGGGTATGACTTACATTTCTCAAACGGTTAAAAACCCTGCCATGCCTTACTTTTTGACTACGTATTAAAAAAGGGGAAACACGGTAGCACTGTTTCAGCACTGTAAATAGACTGCACTAAATAAAAGGATAAAATGCAGAGCTGTGAGGAGTCGTTACTCTAGAGTAGCCACCAGCGCCACTGTGACAGCATGGAACAAACTCATACCAATTTATACTGGATTTTTATCTAACACCAGCAGTTTTATGTTTAGCACTATTAGTTGTTTTTATGCTAAGTCACTGAGAAAGTTATTTTATTACAGCCCTGTTTCAAAGTGTGTACGCACCTTGGCATGGTAAGTGTGATCACCGTCTTGAAAATTGATAGTACCAAATGCATCAGTTGGACTTGTCTTTGTGTCCTTTTGGACACACCATTCCCTGTTCTCTACCTCCTGTGCAGACAGACAGATGGGCCAGCAACAATCAATCCCAGGATGGTCGCCAATTAGCCGTCCACAACAACATCTTTAAAAAAAGACAAAAAGCTCATAACATTGGCATAAATTAATTAAATGTATTTCTAAACTACAGTACTACATATAAACAGTGACTAGCTGACAGTAATGCATTGTACTAGAATGCTGTAAGACATTTCTCAAGTTCTATAGAAATGCTGAACAACCCAAACACCTTGCACTGTACGAATATCTTGTTAAAATTATAAGCAAATTGCAGGTTAAGGCTCCTGTTAACATCTTAAATTATCAATCCAGAGATTTCTCACTGGAAAATTCGGACTGAATGGAAGGATAAGACAGAAAATGTGGCAATTTTTCAAATATATATGCATAGAATAGCATAATCTGGATGCCTGCAGCTTTTCACAGCTGTTTTGTAATGAAGGACAGGTGGACGATATAACTAGATGTGAATAATATATCCTCCTGTTATTTTGAAGCGCTTATAGCAGGTGTGAGGATATTCCATTGGAATCAGGACCTCTGGAGGAGGAGTTTCAGTGTCTCTCCTGAGTTGACCTGAAGATACGTACTGGGGTTTAAACCTGGGACATTCTGCATGCAAAGCTGATGCTCTAGCACTAAGCTATGGTTTGCAACATAAAGCCTCCACTTGGAAGCACCACTATTTTATTCCTCCACACCAAACTTTCTCTACTATGTAGGCATAGCCCACTGACAGCTGTGTAACTGCTTGCACTCTCTTTTTGTTTCTTTGTCTTCCCATCTCCAACAGGAGGCACCAGCTGTGCAGGGAAGTCTGTGGATGCCACATGTAGTTTATTGACCACAGCAGGATTTCTAGTAAATCCTCCAGCAACTGACGGAAATGCAATCAACCATTTTTATTAGCAGTGGACACATCCTTGGTTAGGAATATTTCACACCCATTCTTTATTTTAAAAAATACAGTCCCAAATCATATGTGGTCTTACCGAATTAAGTTCTGGCACACTTGGCATCTTGCGGGACATCTGAAAAAGGAGAAGAAGAAGAAGTTAAAAACAGCAGTATGTTGTACCGTTACATTTGTAAAAAAAGAAGTTAGGCTTCAAAAAGGCAGACCATTCATCTGAAGCATTTCATTGCACCACTGTCACAAAAAACTGAGTAACACTTTTTACACAATGTCTTATCTGGACAACATTATCAGTAACTTACTGAAAGGTTCAAATGCAAAAATGTAATGGTTCAAAACAACAACTTCAAGGTTGGTAAAAAATAATAATAGAACCACTGTTTCTAACTTTGACTTCCTAAATATGCATGCTACACCGATTTAAATCATTAATAATCAATACTACATCTATCCCTGTCAAAATCACCTGTATTGTATATTTCAAAGCAATGAAAGAATTGATTGGGTCAAACTTGGTAAGGTGTAAAAAGAGGGGAAGTTGGCCAGCTGTGTGGGAAGGAGGGGTGGCAAAGGCGTTGGTAGGCGGGGGGGAGGGTAAGCAGACTGGGCAGGGGTCGCAGCCCCTCGTACGCAGCTATTAGTGTAGGGTCTCTCTGGGTGGTTCTTATGATACTCATGGATTGTGGGTTACACACTGGAAACATAGCTGCCAAGTCTCCCGTATTCCCCGGGAAACCCCCATTTTTCCAGCTGTTCCCATCCGAAAAAACAGATTTTTTTGTCTTTCCCCGGTTTATTCTGGCACGGCGGCCATTTTAGAACTGGGCGGATCATGCTCAGAAGCGACTTTTGATGTTGCTTTGCCCAGTTCCAAAATGGCTGCAGCATGACTTCTGGTGCAGCGGCCATTTTGGAACAGGGCAGAGCAGCATCAAAAGTAGCTTCTGAGCATGCTACGCCCAGTTCCAAAATGGCGGCAGCGCTACTTTCAGTCTGCTACTTCCGGTCCAGTCCCTTATTTCTCAGGCCGGAACTTGGCAGCTATGACTGGAAAAATGTTGCCTGCAGTGCCCTGTATAAATGTTTGAAGCCGCATGAAGCCAATGCCTTACTGAAGCTGAGCAGGCCTGGCTCTGTCAGAGAGGGTTCCACGATGGAAGAAATGTAGGATAAACATGTCAGAAAACAAATAAATGATACTGTACAAAGTATGACTGCCATTTTAAGGGAAACGTGAGCCTCAAATTCAAAATGAAAATATGGCTGAAGTTAACTAGATTATAGTTGTGCTTGTAGCAGCGGGGAGGGCCTATATTTATTCAAGCAAAACCGACATGGTTAAAGTGTGAATTAGAAGTTTTTAATTGTATTTTTAACTTCTTGCTACTTGTACAATTCAACCAAAACAAAGCAAAATAAAGTACCTGTGATGATCTTTGGAACTTGGCACGATTTTTGCACACTCTCTTTTACAGAAGACACCTTCAATCCAAGATTTCTGGGACTAAAAAGAAATATTATACATCAAACAGATACTTTGGGAGGCAAAATAACTATCTGCAATAACTAATACCGCACATAGGAACTACCTATATGTAGCTATTAGCACATGTTGTAGGACTGAACACAGTTGGCATTAGTATTGTGCATGAGATCAGTTTACAGAGTTACTTATCTCAGAACATTGCAGATTAATCTGTGCTGACCTAAACTCTAGAGTTTAGAATTCACTCACGCTAACCCATGCCTAGAGATAGGAAGAAAGCTCACAACCTTCCTAATAGCAAACGAATTGAGTGAGATAAGGAAGAAATGCTGAACTGACAGAACTCATCTCCACTTGCTTGACACAATATTAATACCTGGCAGCTATTTTACATTTGTACAATGAACAGATGGTGCTGGCTATCACTAATTGTGGTCATGTTCTTTTCTTAAAAGATTCAAAACCTTCTGTTCCAATTTAGTAATGACAATCATGGAGAGAAACTTATCCAAGAAATTCTACCCTACCCGGAAACTACAACTAATCCAGAATGTGGCAGCTAGACTGGTGACTGGGAGCAGCCACCGAGACCACATAACACCGGCCTTGAAAGATCTCCATTGACTCCCAGTTCGTTTCCGAGCACAATTCAAAATGTTGGTGCTGACCTTTAGAGCCCTAAACAGCCTCGGTCCAGTATACCTGAAGGAGCGTCTCCACCCCTGAAATATACTCGGAGTCAAGAGTGAATTTCATGCTCTTTATTCAGCTCATAGTCATCAAGGAGGAGAAGAGAAGACGAATGGCTCTTTTCCCCAAACCGTCTGCTTATATACATTATTTACACAATGGGCCTTGCGTGATTGGCTACTTCAGGGCTACACCTGTGGGCCAATTATATTGTGGATTGACTTCTGCCTGCAGCCTGATTGGCTGCTCCTACAGGCCAATCAGGTAGCAGATTCACTTCTGCCAGCCGCCTGATTGGCTGCTCCAGCAGGCCAATCAGGTTGAGGATTCACTTCCACCTGGAGTTGGATTGGGTAGCTCCCGCTGATTCTGAATCCTATTGTTCTAGGATTCAGCTCAGTACATAACACCCCTCCCCTCTAAGTTCCAGTCCTGCCCGGGAAGTTGCATTCGTAGTCCCCAAGGTCTGCTGGCCGCCTCCGTGTGCGTTGTGGCCTGGGGTGTTCCTTGGTCAGGGGTTCTGGTTCTGGCTCGTGTTCCGAGGCTGCTGGCTGTGCCAGGGCTGTCTGGTCTGGCGCCACTGAACCACTAGGTTGTAGCTCTGGTTCCGGTGTCCTTCCAGCCTCGGGGCGCCCCTCTGTGCCTACTGCTTCTGCTTCCCCTGCCCACCCCTCTCGCTCTACAGGCCTCACTGCCCTGCTGTCCCCTTGGGACCCCTCTGTCCCGCTCTCCTCCCGGGTTCCTCCTGGGAATCGTCGCCGTAGCTGGTCGCAGTGGCGGCGCCAACATTGCCCCCCTTCCGTTAGTACCTCGTACGACACGGGACCGGTCACCTTGGTGACTGTGGCGGGTACCCATGCTGGGCCTGCCCCAAAATTCTTTGCATACACTGGGTCCTGGGCCACAAATGTCCGGGGGTTCCTGCCTTTCCCCACCACTACCTCATCCTGAGCTCTGTCGGGGTGAAGTCGGTCCAGTCTAGTTGCAAGGCGCCGGCCCATTAGTAATTCAGCTGGGCTCCGGCCCGTCGTTGTGCTTGGGGTGCTGTGCTGTGCTAGAAGAAATGCGGCAAGGCGGTATTCCCAGTCCCCTTGTGTCATGCGGCGGAGGCTGTCCTTGGTGGTCCGCACCATGTGCTCCGCTTGGCCATTGGTGGCAGGGTGGAATGGTGCTGAGCGGATGTGGCGGATGGCGTTCTGCGCTGTGAAGGTCTGGAACTCCTCTGACGTGAATGCGGTTCCATTGTCCGAGACGAGGGTGTCAGGGAGCCCGTGGGTCGCAAACAGCTTACGTAGTACCCGGATGGCCGCCGCCGTAGAAGTGGATGGTACCAGTGCGACCTCCAGCCATTTGGTGTAGGAATCCACCACTATGAAGAATGTTTTTCCCTGGAAGGGGCCAGCGAAGTCCACGTGCAAGCGTGACCATGGATGTCGGGCGGACTCCCAGGGCTGGACTGGGGCCCTTGGGGGATCTGGGCGGGATTCTTGGCAGGTCTGGCAGTGTTGGACCCAGGCCTCTATCTCTCTGTCAATCCCCGGCCACCACACATAACTCCTGGCAAGGGCCTTCATCCTCACTACCCCTGGGTGTGTCTCGTGTAGGGCTGTGAGGACCCTTTTGCGGAGGGGCTGGGGAACAACAACCCTGCTTCCCCATAACAGGCACCCCTTGTGGGCCGACAGTTCATGTTTGCGGTTTGTGTAGCCAGCGAATTCTGGCCCGGGGCTGCTGCTGGGCCATCCTCGCCACACCCAGTCCAGGACCCGGGAGATGACCCTATCTTTTGTGGAATGGTGCGCAACTTCTTGTGCCTGAATGGGTCGGTCGGGAAGCAGCTCCAGGGTCATAACCTCTTGCGCAGGCGCTGGGTCGGGGCCTGTTTCTGGTAGTGGTAGCCTGCTGAGGGCGTCTGCGTGGCCCATCGCCTTCCCAGGGCGGTGGATTAGTGCATACTGGTAGCCGGCAAGGAAAATTGACCACCTGAGGACACGTGGAGACAACACTTGGGGGGTCTGCTTCTCAGGAGCAAACAGGCCAAGCAACGGCTTGTGGTCAGTCACTATGGTAAAGGGCCGCCCGTACAAGAAATCATGGAATTTTTTTACGCCCTTCACGATTGCCAGACCCTCCTTGTCAATCTGTGAGTAGTTTCGTTCGGCTGCAGCAAGCGTCTGGGAGAAGTATGCCACCGGCACCTCTCTTCCATCCGGGAGTTGGTGTCCCAGGACAGCGCCGATGCCATAGGGAGAGGCGTCGCATGCCAGCACCACTGGCAGCCTCTCGTCGAAGTGTGCTAAGACCGAGTTCGAGACGAGCAAGTCCTTGACTGCCTGGAATGCGGCCCTTTGTCGCTGGCCCCACACCCAAGGGGCCCTTTTATCTAGGAGTCTGTGTAGGGGCTCCGCTACCGCTGCCTTATGGGGAAGGAAGGCATGGTAAAAGTTCAATAGTCCCAAGAATGACTGAAGTTCGGGCTTGCTCTTGGGCGCTGGGGCCTCACAAATGGCCCGTACCTTGTCACCGGTTGGATGGACCCCTTCTGCGTCCACCTTAAATCCCAGAAAGTCCACCTGCGGCACTCCCAGTAAACACTTTTCCCGCTTCACCTTGAGGCCCGCCGTCTGGAAACGGTGCAGGACGGAGCGGAGGCGGTCCTCAAATTCCTCTGGTGTGGGCCCGGCGATCAGTACATCATCGAAGAAGGGGGTGACGCCAGGAATCCCTTTAAGGAGAGAGTCCATTAGATTCTGGAATATGCCTGGTGCCACGCTAACGCCAAATTGCAGCCGCTTAACTCTGAATGCCCCTCTGTGCGTCACAATCGTCTGAGCCTCTGCTGTGGCTTCGTCCACAGGCAACTGTTGATACGCTTGGGCCAAGTCCAGTTTGCCAAAGATTTTTGACCCAGCCAGGGTGGCGAGGACATGGCTGACCACTGGCACTGGGTATGCATGGGCCGTGAGAGCCTTGTTTATGGTGCATTTGTAGTCTGCACAGATGCGGACCGAACCGTTAGGCTTGACGGGTGTGACAATTGGAGTTTCCCAGGGGGCGTTGGGCACCGGCTCCAGCACTCCTTGCTCCACGAGCCGGTCCAATTCCTCGTCTATGCGGGGTTTCAGGGCGAACGGGACCCGGCGGGCCTTGTGCCTGATGGGTCGTACAGCGGGGTCTAGCTGTAGGGCAATGGGGGGTCCTGTATATCGTCCCAATGCCCCATCGAAAACCCCTGGAAACTCTTTGCATATGGCGTCCACGTCCACTTGTAAGCTAGTGCGGTTCACCCCGGTAACGGCTAGCCCCAGAGGTCCAAACCATGCCAGTCCCAGTAAGCTAACGTAGGGGCCCTTAACTACCAGCAAGTCCAATTGTTGCTTTCGCCCTCGATATTGCACCCTGAAGGTCCCCACCCCCATAGTAGGGACCTTACGTTTCTGGAAGTCCCGGAGGGTGAATGGGGCCGGCCTTAGTTTGGGACCCCCATTAGGGCACAGTTCCCTTAATGTTCGGGCCGAGATTATGGATAGAGTTGAACCCGTGTCCAGCTCCATGCGGCATGGGGCTCCCTCTATCTGTACCTCTATATAAATTTTCTCTGTGCTGGGATGGGGCAACTGGAATACCTGGTAGTCCGTGATCTCCGTCGAGTTGCCTTGGTGCATGGTGCCGTGTGACCTGGGGCTCCTGGGTCGGTCATCT
Source organism: Zootoca vivipara (assembly GCF_963506605.1). Taxonomy (NCBI): domain Eukaryota; kingdom Metazoa; phylum Chordata; class Lepidosauria; order Squamata; family Lacertidae; genus Zootoca; species Zootoca vivipara. The sequence goes on from NC_083286.1 coordinate 3,807,296, forward strand.
GATGCTTGTCGACGGGTGAGTCGAGCCCGACACACCCGGGCGATGTGTCCCAATTTTCTGCACTGCCTGCACTCTGCGTTGCGGAAACGACAGGTCCTCCTCTCGTGGTTCTCCCCGCAGCTTGCACAGTTCCCTCCTTCTCGTCGAGGCTGCTGTGGTGTGTGTGCTGCTTGAGTGCGCCGCTGTACTCGGTGTACTTCCTCCCTGTCAGATTCGGATTCGTCGGTGAGGTCTTCGTGGTAGACCCTCGGTTGGGATGGCGGGGCCGGTCGTGCCTCTTGCGTTGACCTCTCGGCGGCTTCGGTTGCCAGGGCTTCCTCCAGAGCAATCTGGAACGTGAGGTCTTTTTTGGCGTAGAGGCGTCGTTGCAACATCTCGTCCCTCAGGCCACCGACGAGGCGGTCATGAAGCATGTTCTCCAATTCTGAGAAGTTGCATAACCGGGCGGCTTGGCGGAGGGAGGTCACAAACCCAGTTATGGTTTCCCCCGGGGCTTGCCGCTTTGCGTAGAAGGCATTTCGGCAAGCTACCACCGAGGGCTGTGGTGAGAAGTGCTCCTTCAGCCGTTCCATTATTGTTTTGTAAGAGACGGTAGCGACATCTCTAGGTGCAAGGAGAGCCCGGGCGATTTCAAACGTCTCCTCTCCACAGACGCTGAAGAATGTTGCCCTCTTCATGGCATCGTTGGTGACTTCTTTTGCTTGCAGGAGGAAGTTGAAACGGGCGGCGTACCCTTCCCAGTCTCCTGATGCTGGTTTGAATGGTGAGAAGCTGCTGTCGGTTGCCATTCTGGGTTCCTTGGGTCCTGGAGCTGAAGCCTGGATGCACGGTGCGATGCAGCGGTGCAGCAGGTGGCGGTGCTGCGGTGCAGTGCGTGGTGGCGGTCAGCTCAGCAGGATCCCACCTTCGTCGCCAGTGAAATATACTCGGAGTCAAGAGTGAATTTCATGCTCTTTATTCAGCTCATAGTCATCAAGGAGGAGAAGAGAAGACGAATGGCTCTTTTCCCCAAACCGTCTGCTTATATACATTATTTACACAATGGGCCTTGCGTGATTGGCTACTTCAGGGCTACACCTGTGGGCCAATTATATTGTGGATTGACTTCTGCCTGCAGCCTGATTGGCTGCTCCTACAGGCCAATCAGGTAGCAGATTCACTTCTGCCAGCCGCCTGATTGGCTGCTCCAGCAGGCCAATCAGGTTGAGGATTCACTTCCACCTGGAGTTGGATTGGGTAGCTCCCGCTGATTCTGAATCCTATTGTTCTAGGATTCTTCATAGTGGTGGATTCCTACACCAAATGGCTGGAGGTCGCACTGGTACCATCCACTTCTACGGCGGCGGCCATCCGGGTACTACTGCCCAGACACTGAGGTCCAGCACCGAAGGCCTTCTGGCGGTTCCCTCGTTGCGAGAAGCCACGTTGCAGAGAACTAGGCAGAGGGCCTTCTCGGTAGTGGCGCCCGCCCTCCCAGATGTCAAAGAGAACAACAACTACCAGACTTTTAGAAGACACTTGAAGGCAGCCCTGTTTAGGGAAGCTTTTAATGTTTAATAGATTACTGTATTTTATTTTTCTGTTGGAAGCCACCCAGAGTGGCTGGGGAAACCCAGCTAGATGGGCAGGATATAAATAATAAATTGTTGTTGTTGTTGTTGTTGTTATTGTTGTTGTTGTAAATGAATGGAAATTCAAGATTACCCTACTATGGGGAATAACTTTATAATTCAGATAGCTTTCAAAAATCATTAAAAATTTCAAGGAACCCCTGAGCCTTGCTGGGTCACCTGAAATTTCCATAGGACCCATTGAAATATTTGCTGAGTGTCTGAAAAGTGAGGCAAGTGGCACAAATCTACAGATATGCAGATTGCTCCATGCAATTGGACTGAGGAAGGGCCAGAGCTCAGTGGTAGAGTATCTGCCTTGGGTTCAATCCCCAGCATCTCTAGAAAGGCCTGGGAGAGAAGTCTATCTGAAACCCAGTCAGTGAAGAGCTAGATCAGGCACCCCCAAACTTCGGCCCTCCAGATGTTTTGGACTACAATTCCCATCATCCCTGACCACTGGTCCTCTTAGCTAGGGATCATGGGAGTTGTAGGCCAAAACATCTGGAGGGCCGCAGTTTGGGGATGCCTGAGCTAGATGGACCAGGGGCTCCTATGTTGCGAAGCTCTATATTCCATTCTTCACCAAACCATGACAGACATTTATTTATTTCATAAAATTTATAGACTGCTTGATTGTAGAAAACCTCAAAACAGTTTACAAAAAGAATAGAACAGCAAGTTTATTAGTTTAAAAAAATTCTGAAAAATCATAAGCTAGCAATAAACTAAAAACACATCAGAATTCTAAATATCAGTTTATAATAATAATAATAATAATAATAATAATAATAATTTATTATTTATACCCGAACTACGGGTATAACGAACATGAGAGGTATAGCTACGGGTATAGCTACGAACATGAGAGCTGGACCATAAAGAAGGCTGATCGCCGAATAATTTATGCTTTTGAATTATGGTACTAGAGGAGACTCTGCCCAGCACAGGGGGCGGGGAGGAGGGGGGCGAGGGGCGCCGAGAATGTCGCCTCCCGCCCCTTCTGCACCACAGCGCCGGATATGCTTAAGACGGCCCTGTGCTGAAAAACCTCCAAGAGATTTGTTTACAATAAAAGCCAAACTAATCTAATCAACTTTCAGGTTTTATGGTCTTGGTTCATGATCTATAGCTGCTTAGATTTGCCTAGCTGCACTTCAACTCTGTTTCAAGGAAACAGGCAGGGTGTGAGTGGAAGCTCAGGGTGAGAAGGGGACAAGAGGTTCTGAGAAGCCTTGAATTATTTTAACACATATTTGATAAGCTGTTTTGTAAATCCCATGTATTTAGACAACTCATGAACTATTTAGTAAAAATCAGTCAAGGGATGTGGAAAGCCTTGGCTGTATGCCTGATCTGGGTGTAAATTATGCTCACATGCATGTGGGATTTCATCCCCTGGGACTTGTGCTAGATGTAGTCTAATGCATTATTATGCAGATGTTATGCAAACCTGTCTACTTAGAAGAATGCCCCACTTTTGATCCTAGATTAAATATTTGTTCAATGTTGTTTATTGGCAGCATTCTCTTTTTAAAATGCATTATATGTCCATGTGCTCATTTAGCAAAAAACCATTTCAGAATTGCCAAATTATATAAACATAACCCAAGGGACGCAGGTGACGCTGTGGGTTAAACCACAGAGCCTAGGGCTTGCTGATCTGAAGGTTGGCATTTCGAATCCCTGCGACAGGGTGAGCTCCCGTTGTTTGGTCCCAGCTCCTGCCAACCTAGCAGTTGGAAAGCACGTCAAAGTGCAAGTAGATAAATAGGGACCGCTACAGCGGGAAGGTAAACGGCGTTTCCGTGTGCTGCTCTGGTTAGCCAGAAGCGGCTTTGTCATGCTGGCCACATGACCTGGAAGCTATACGCCGGCTCCCTCGGCCAATAATGTGAGATGAGCGCGCAACCCCAGAGTCGGTCACGACTGGACCTAATGGTCAGGGGTCCCTTTACCTATAAACATATTCCACAAACAAAAGCCACAACTACAGTGAAACTGTTCAGAATTCTGGAAGTCTTCAGTTTCCTGTGATGTGGTCCATGGCATTTAAACATCCAAATCTAATTGGACAGGGGTTGGACTAGATGACCCTTGGGTGCCTTCCAACTCTTATGAATCTATAATTGCTTCCACAATAGATGTTTTCTGCTGAATGGCCATTGTTCACTCTCACTCACTCACTCATTAATTTATTTACAAAGGATCCTGGTTTCAGTAGTGATAGACAGCTAGAGCATTGCATTACAATGGTACCTCAGTTTAAGTACACAATTGGTTCCGGAAGTCCGTACTTAACCTGAAGCGTACTTAACCTGAAGCGAACTTTCCCATTGAAAGTAATGGAAAGTGGATTAATCCGTTCCAGACGGGTCCGTGGAGTACTTAAACTGAAAGTACTCAAACCGAAGCATACTTAAACAGAGGTATGACTGTATAGTGTTTTCATGTGGTTCTTATCTCCCCCCCCCAGCTTGATTTATGGCAATTTAAAAATGTAATTGCAATGAATCAACAAAGTACTGTTAAGGATCTTTACATTGGGATCCTGAGGGTCATCTAGTCCAAACCCCTACAATGCAGAAATCTCATCTAGATCATATCTGACAGATGGCCACCCAACCTCTGCTTTAAAAGCTCCAAAGAAGGATTCCATTACCATTGGGGTCTCTTCCAGCTCTGCAATCATACCGGTATGATTCATTACACAGTATTACTGTATACAGGTTGAGTGTAGGTGTTGCTACTGCTTCACTCCAACAGGTGTCCCAAATTCACTGTTCCACACCAGATTTCCAGGGAAGCCATCAGGAAGATCAGATTTCTGTCTGAGAGCTCCTCCACCCTTAGCGCCTGCAGCTTCTTCACAAACAGTTTGGTGACATCATCCACCACAAAGGGGGGAAACTGAAGTAGATGAGCATGCCCTTTCTTTAGTGATGCAAAGGCTCACTAGCCAGGTGCACCAGATCTTCCCAACAGTAGGAAATCTGCCCCATTAAACTTGCCCAACCGGTTTGACCCACAAGCAGAGTTGTAAATGGGTGGTGGGAGATCTTTGAGACCAACTCTCATCTCATTACGTTATTAAAATTAGACAGGTATGAATTATTAAGCACCGAAGGAAGCACCACAGAATTAATCACAAAATGCCAGCAGTCTGACAATCTAAATAAATTACTGGCACATGAGGGAAAAGGAAGAATTGAGTAAGGCAAGAACACTAAGACACTATGTTAAAATCTCAGTCAATTGGAGAAGGCCTGGAAGAAAAACCAACGAAGATGGGTTCTGTTGGAACTCTGCACGCTGTGGCAGAGCTTCATGCTCTGGCACCGGGGGGGGGGGGGGAGAGAGAGCAGGTGGGGGCAGGGCTGGCGCGAGTCCTGGGGGCGTGGCATGCTGCCTGCGGGGGCATGGCACCCAGTGCGGGCGGGGGGAGCAGCCACGATGGCACCCCACCAGGATCACGCTGCCGGGGGCGGTGTGCTCCCCCCCGCACTCCTCTTCCTCTGCCACTGTCTCCACATGCATTTCTGTTTCACTCTGAACAAAGATCACAGCTCAAGTGCATGTGATCAGAAGCAGCTCAAGCAAACTATAAATTCAACTTAGTCTTTTGCGGGGGAAACTCTAATGCTTCACACCAGGGGAATTTCTCCATGGAAATCAAATGCTAGCCCAATTAATCCCAATTAATTAATCTGCCATATCTAGTGCAAGTTCATATTTTCATTTAATTTTATTTTATTTTAGGATTCCTTAACCTGCCTTTCACCAGTAAGTCTCATGGCAGATTACTACAAAACAATTATGCAACTTGAAAGCAAGTAAAACCAATACTTAACATATTAAAAATACAGTGTAGGTCCTGAACTTACATCACAGCTGTCAAAGGTACAGGGGTTTGTTTGTGTTCAGCATATTACAAAGGCTGTACAATGAAGACACTATGGACACCTCTGTGGGGAGAGAATTTGGGAGTTGACACGGAACAGCTTTTCCTGGAACACCACCACCCAAATTTCCAAATAGTAATTAAGATGCATCCTCCTGCAAGCACTTACTCCTGGTAATTGGATTGTCTGAATATCCTGGGAAAGTGTTGACATCTTTTACAAGTAAGAAAAAAAAATGCACCCAATGTCTCTCTGGTGGAATAATTATATTGTGTCATGGTTTGACAAAGGGCACAAGTAATGTCCTCTTTACCCATCCTCTACAATATCATACTCTGACAGAGAGATGCATAGCAGGAAATCAATGTCTTGCAAATGAGCACATCAGTCTGCAGGTCTGTTCAATTTTTTGGGGGGGGGGGGACTTCCAAAAGACTGCACCATGTTACTTTCTTCTGAGCTTGCTCCATGAGTATCTATGGCAGAAGAAATCCTTTTTACTCAGCTAGACATCCTACCTTTGTTTCCCTTTGCTGCCTTTGCCACATCCTTTGTTGTAAGAAGCACAGGGGGTTGGACTGGATGGCCCTTGTGGTCTCTTCCAACTCCATGATTCTATTATTCTCCCAAAAGAAAAGCTTTTGCTATTTTTTGAACCATATGCTAAGGCTTCCAAGGAATCCAGAGTGGAATCAGATGTGGCCAAGCTAAGCTTGAGCCCATTGCAGGAGAATCTCAGAAACAGACTGAACAAAAGCCCCCCCCCCCCCCGGAAATGTCTATGAATTCCAAGGAAAAGACATTTGGAAATTGCCATATTCACTTATTGGTCCCATGTCTAGAACAGAAATCAATCCAGCAAATATTCACTCTTGTGATGAATAACATAGTTAATGGCAGAAGATGAACTGCTGCAGAACAGAACCAGTACTGCATACAATAAACGGGGGGTGAAAATAATACTGTCCTGCATCCCTAACACACACACACACACACACACACACACACACACACACTTCAACAACCTATCCTTTCCCAGCCACTCCAGACCCATCTGGAGAATGCAGTCTTGGATCCTTCAATTCCCGTGAAAATCCCCCAAATCGCTTTTCTTTGCTCCTCCTTCCACAAGGCAGTACCATGCAGTTATGCTTTTCACTTCTCTTTACCTTTCTTATTTTATGAATCTCAATCACCTGTAACCCTTGTGAGATTTGGATCACAGGCATTTTCATGTGATGTTTCCCTTTGCCAGTTCATTTAGTCTTTCCACAGTTCTGCTGGGTTTCTAAATGCCAGTCCCATCTACGGTAAAAGGCATGTCTCTGAAGTAAGTTCTGTGAGCCTCTGTGTTGGATACAGGTTCATGTGTTATAAAGACAAGAGGCCAGAAGGGCCAACATTGATGCCAAAATCCAGCATCGCCTGAGCTCTGCGAGTGCAGCTTTCTCCTGACTGAAGTGCAGAGGACATTCACAGGGAAACCAAAATGCTTGTTTACAAAGCTATTATACTACCAACCTTACTATATGCTTGTGAAACATGGACCACTTATAAACGCCATCTCCAACTCCTCAAAAGATTTCATCAACGGTGTCTCTGAAATTTTTTACACATCACTTGGGAAGACAGGCAAACTAATGTCAGTGTACTGGAAGAAGCAAAGATCACCAGTGTTGAAGCAATGATTCTTCAACATCAACTTCATTGGACTGGTCATGTTGTGCGGATGCCTGATGACCGTCTTCCAAAGCAACTACTCTATTCCGAACTTAAAAATGGAAAGTGTAACGCTGGTGGTCAACAAAAGAGGTTTAAAGACTGTCTCAAGGCAAATCTTTAAAAATGTAGTATAAACACTGACAACTGGGAAACACTGGCCTGCGAGCGCTCCAGCTGGAGAACAGCCTTTACCAAAGGTATCATGGGCTTTGAAGAAACTCGATCTCAGGAAGCAAGGGAGAAATGTGCTATGAGGAAGGCACGCTTGGCAAATCCACACCGTGATCAACTCCCACCTGGAAACCAATGTCCCCACTGTGGAAGGATGTGTGGATCCAGAATTGGCCTCCACAGTCACTTACGGACTCATTGTTAAAACCGTGTTTATGAAGACAACCTTACTCGGCTACGAGAGAAGAAGAAGAAGAAGAAGAAGAAGAAGAAGAAGAAGAAGAAGAAGAAGAAGAAGAAGAAGAAGAAGAAGAAGAAGAAGAAGAAGAAGAGACCATATCTGATAAAACACAAGGTGCTTCCTAAAGACTGGCTGAGACTGCATCATGTGAACATCTGGTGGCTTTCTTCATGTGGCTAAGAAGCGGATAGAGATGCAATCCACCACCTACAGTCTGAAGTTGCCAAGTTCAGACATAGGTGTATCACTTCATATACTACATATATGGGAACTGATCTTCAGCCCTCAGGAACCACCAATGCAGAAGGAAAATAAAATATGTGCCACAAGCAGACTAGTAATGTGCACCAAGAGTTGGTATGCTCTTTGTTTTGCCCTAACTTGATCCCTGGACTGATTGTCATGTCTGGGCTTTCCATTTTAAACCATACTTGTTTTAGCAATTGACATAAAGCTGAACCTAGACCGGAAGTCAAATCTTTTTGATGCAGTACAGTACACTAATTAAGCACCGATAAGCAAGGGATAACAGGTATTTTAGACAGCTCTGGAATTAATTTTACTAAACTGAAGTCTGCATGAGTGTGGACATAAATAGGCATTGTTCAGAAATTGACTGCTGAACTGGAAAGAAACTAGGTTACAGTATAAATACAACCATCAGTATTCCAAGAGCATTATTATCCCAACACCATTATATTCCAAGCTTTCTTTAAACAAAAATAAAAAGGGTGAAGATAGTTGCCAGTGAGCTGGCTATTAAGGCAGCCATCAGAGCCATAGCTAGGTGATCTTGCACCACCGGCAGAACCAGCCAGGTTGCACCCCCTGGCCATGGACAAATTAGCTGCTTTTTGCTTCTCCTCCAACCACTCCCCCTCCACCCATTCATTTCGCCCTCTATTAGAAACCATTTCTTATGAGGCAATAATTGATACTTATATTTATGGAAATATTATTTAGCTGATTTTGCACCCCCCACCTGCGCCCCTGATGGGGGCCCACCTCACCACCCCCTAGCTACAGCCCCGGCAGTCAGACCTGGTTTTCTTGGTTCCATAAAAAATGTTATTAATGTCCCCAACAGGCAATTTAAATTTTTTGCACATACCATGTTTCTCCGAAAATAAGACATCCCCTGAAAATAAGCCACCGGGTGTTTTTTTTGAGGAAAAATAAATATAAGACGGTGTCTTATTTTTGGAGAAACACGGTATAAATTAAGTTAACCTTGCCATGAAGCACAATATGTTCTCAGACAACTAATGTTGGTGTTATTTGCATATTGTTTTCCTTGGGAAGTGAGCGCTGTAGGAATTTCTGCTGGCCCAGCCTAGCTGCATGTTTGCACCACTCTACAGGAGATTGTGGGGCATCCAGAGGCACAGCAAAGGGTCCCTGCTCCCGCTCCCAGTGCCCTCATCTTCCTTACACAAATGGACACAGCCACCAGGAATGTTCAACTCAGTTGCTTTTATTGGGCATTATATGTTACAGCATGGTCAGAATAACCCAGTTTATGCCCGTGATCCCATTCAAGAGCACTCTGGCAAACAACACTTACTTTATTTATCTATTTTATTTGTTTATTTTGTAAAATTTACACACCACTTGATTATAAAAAATTATCAAAGTAGTTTAAAAAAGAAAAAAATATATAACCCTACATACAAAAGTTACAATACTAAATCAGATTAGTTACCTCAATTTTCTAAGCGTCTGGGTAAAGGTAAGGGTAAAGGTAAAGGTAAGGTCCAGTCACAAACGACTCTGGGTTGCGGCGCTCATCTCACTTTACTGGCCGAGGGAGCTGGCGTACAGCTTTCGGGTCATGTGGCCAGCATGACTAAGCGGCTTCTGGCGAAACCAGAGCAGCGCACGGAAACGCCATTTACCTTCCTGCAGGAGCCGTACCTATTTATCTACTTGCACTTGACGTGCTTTCAAACTGCTAGGTTGGCAGGAGCTGGGACCGAACAACAGGAGCTCACCCCGTCACGGGGATTCGAACCGCCAACCTTCTGATCAGCAAGTTCTAGGCTCTGTGGTTTAGACCACAGCGCCACCCGCGTCCCTTTTAAGCTTGGGTAAAGGTAAATGTAAATGTAAAGAGACCCCTGACCATTAGGTCCAGTCGTGACCGACTCTGGGGTTGCGACGCTCATCTTGCATTATTGGCTGAGGGAGCCAGCATACAGCTTCCAGGTCATGTGGGCAGCATGACTAAGCTGTTTCTGGTAACCAGAGCAGCGCTCGGAAACGCTGTGGGATGCAGGTGGCGCTGTGGGTTAAACCACCAAGCCTAGGGCTTGCCGATCAGTGGTTTGAATCCCTGTCACGGGGTTTGAATCCCTGTCACGGGGTGAGCTCCCATTGCTCAGTCCCTGCTCCTGCCAATCTAGCAGTTTGAAAGCATGTCAAAGTGCAAGTAGATAAATAGGTACCGCTCTGGCGGGAAGGTAAACGGCATTTCCATGCGCGCTTTTTTTTAAAGCCTGGGTAGGCTCATCTAAAGGGACGTGGGTGGCGCTGTGGTCTAAACCACAGAGCCTAGGGTTTGCCGATCAGAAGGTCAGCGGTTTGAATCCCCGTGGCGGGGTGAGCTCCTGTTGCTCGGTCCCAGCTCCTGCCAACCTAGCAGTTTGAAAGCACGTCAAGTGCAAGTAGATAAATAGGTACAGCTCCTGCAGGAAGGTAAACAGTGTTTCCGTGTGCTGCTCTGGTTCGCCAGAACTGGCTTAGTCATGCTGGCCACATGACCTGGAAGCTGTACGCCGGTTCCCTCGGCCAATAATGCGAGATAAGCGCCGCAACCCCAGTCGTCCGCGACGGGACCTAACGGTCAGGGGTCCCTTTACCTTTAGGCTCGTCTAAAAAAGATTTTTTAGCAGGTGTCAAAAAGAGAACAGTGAAGGCACCTGCTTGATCTCAAGAGGCAGGGAGTTCCAAAGAGCAGGTGCTGCCACCCTAAGCCATTGAATTCTTTCAAATGCAGAACAGGTATTATATTGCACCTGTAGTAGTGGCAATTCCACCGACTGAAGCAGTCAAGTGGGCACATGTAGGGTAAGACTTGTTTTCAAGAAAGGCAGTTCCTTTCCCAGCAGCTCTGACTCAAGCCCGTTTCTGGGGAAGGCACAAGAAAGGGGGAAACTACCCTGTTGTTGTTCCCTTCCAGGATATTCTGGTTCCAGGTGAGCAAATGTCAAAAAGGTCAGCGGAACGAGGCCCATTTCCCAGTCTGAACTCACTAGTGACCTGGAAATGTCATAAAGACGTCACAAGGGCAGAACGGAGTGTTTGTAGACTTTTCCAATGGGTTTCAATTCTGTACGATTTCACTAACACACACGGTGCCTCGGAATGTAACACCTGCTCAAACGGGGGGCTGCCTGTACCCCACTCAGGACTACATTGCATTCCACCCATAGAAGCAAACTTTAACAAATAGCATGTTGTCAGGCCATTGATAATGAAGACGCTTTCAACACCTAAAACTAACAGTAATTCTGGTCACAGACTAAACTTCACTTCATTAAATGCAGTTGACAGGTATGTATTACTCACATAAAATATGAGGATACGGCAGGGGTTTCAATACCAACTTTTTATTTCCTATTTCACCTCTTTTCTCAGTTCTAATTATTTTCTCCTCTGTTAAAAATGCTTGTTTCCGTCTCCATAGCAGGGATGGGGAGGCTGTGGCCCTTCAAGTGATGCTCATTTCTCATTAGCACCAGCCAGCACCACCAACCATCAGGGACACTGGGAACTGGAGCCTCACAAATCGAGCGTGTGTGTGTGTGTGTGTGTGTGTGTGTGTGTGTGGAATAGGTCCCCTGTCCCTAGTAAATGAGGAGGTAAAAGAGCCATGAATCACAAAAGGGTATGGTCAGATAAGCAAAGTTGCCATTCATAACAACAGTATTTGGCAATAATCAACCCACTAAAGGTAAAGGTAAAGGGACCCCTGACCATTTGGTCCAGTCGTGACCGACTCTGGGGTTGCGCGCTCATCTCGCATTATTGGCCGAGGGAGCTGGACGTATAGCTTCCAGGTCATGTGGCCAGCATGACAAAGCCACTTCTGGCAAACCAGAGCAGCACATGGAAACGCCGTTTACCTTCCCACTGTAGCAGTTCCTATTTATCTACTTGCATTTTTGACGTGCTTTCGAACTGCTAGGTTGGCAGGAGTTGGGACCGAGCAATGGGAGCTCACCCCGTCACAGGGATTCAAACCACCGACCTTCTGATCAGCAAGCCCTAGGCTCTGTGGTTTAACCACAGCACCACCTGGGTCCCAATCAACCCACTACAGACACTTAATTAGTAATCATTTTTGCAGCCTGTGAGTAGCTGTTTTAACTTCTGAGTCAGAGGATAGGTTTACTACTGAAGGCCTATAAAAGGGATGCTATCATTGTCCAGGATGACATGTTGAATGGTTTTAACTGGGAGTTGTAGGTGACAAATATTCTTACACCTTCACTTCTGGAACTGCACTGCAGTAAGTTATTTGTGGGTATAAATCAGAATATGTGGGTCTGTTTTTCTCACTTTAAAGGTAAAGGTAAAGAGACCCCTGACTATTAGGTCCAGTTGTGACTGACTCTGGGGTTGCGGCGCTCATCTCGTGTTATTGGCCGAGGGAGCTGGCGTACAGCTTCCAGGTCATGTGGCCAGCATGACAAAGCCGCTTCTGGCGAACCAGAGCAGCACACGGAAATGCTGTTTACCTTCCCACATTTATCTGCTTGCACTGGCGTGCTTTTGAACTGCTAGGTTGGCAGGAGCTGGGACAGAGTAACGGGAGCTCACCCTGTCGCGGGGATTCAAACCGCCAACCTTCTGATTGGCAAGCCCTAGGTTCTGTGGTTTAACCCACAGCACCACCCGCGTCTCACTTTAACAGATGGATATTATATTTCAAGGATTTACAACAGGCATTTCTTAAAGAACAAATTCCTGCCTGGTGAGTTGTGGTTGTACTGTAGGCTTGGGCCATTGACAATTGATTTTGTGGAAGCTAGAAGTGTAAATAAGTGTGTAGTAGTTAATGGGTTTCCAATATAAGTTGAAGCTTTTATGTCCATTGTGAAAGTGGACAGCATCAGCAACGCAGTAAAACTGCTATGCAGACTAACCTAGGCTCATATTCAGTGGGGTAAAAGCTATCAAAGTCCCAAAATAATTTCTCAAGGGCTTCCTACTGGTGACATGGATGTGTCATTAACCTGGATGGCCAACTATGTCTCTCTAAAATATAATGAACCCTGCCTAGAGGTAGCACTATTCTTAGATGTCTGTCCATTTATCATTTGCTTATGTGACTTAATCATAAGCAGCTGAATGGCAACATTTTGGAAAAACTTGAAAAACGTTTTACAAAGTATTTCATTCTAGAGCCACATAAAATCAAAGTATGTAATGTCAACAACAGTCACACATTCAACTGTTTCTGGAATGTCATTAAATCTTACTGCCATTTACAAGATAGAACACATTAAAAAAGCAGCAGTGCACTTTACAATTTTTATTATGCCTAGAGAGCCCATGATTATTCCACATGAACATTAGAGGAGGCTGAAAGATGCAGATCCCAAACTGAAGTCTGCCAGCTGTCTTTCATATTGTATTACAATGTCATAGCATTTTAAAACAAAAGCACAGGCTGTAGTTGCAGTGTACATCATTGATGGCCAGCATAACAGGGTGAATAAGACAATGGGTGCAAGAGCACCACCCTCCAAGAAACAACCTAGCCTACAACAAGAAGGCCATGCAAAGCCATCCTTCTCAATCTATCTGCCTCTGCCCTGGAGTGACAGCTCCTAGCTGCATAGAATGTTCTGCAGTAGATGTCAAGGTAGAGTGGCATGAAATCTGTTCACATTTAATAGGTGAATTAAGACCTTAAAATACAATTCTGCAATAAAAAGCTCTAATTCTCTCACTAAACTGCACATTAAAGTGTTATGTGTTTATGATCCCAGTGAAAGTTCACTTTACGTATAATTGGTATGCAGCGCACAACTTCTACAGGGCCAACCTAAATTGACAGTGCATACGTAATGTGAAGCATTAAGCAATAAGCTCTAAAGCAATTAAAGAGACAGGTGAGGCTTTCAGGGGGTACCTTAGGACAAGTCACTGTGGCTGCAGCACTGAAATAGTGTTGGCCAGGTGCCAGAATTAGTTTCATGTCTTACCATGTGACATCGCAGCACTTCAAAAGGACTCACGGAAATTTTGGCATCTGATCGTCCAAGGTACAAATGGGCTGGGCTACTCGCTAGAAGCATCAGTCCAAGGAAAGGATTGGGTGACATATTTTACAGGAATATATGGCCCCCGAACCTACTCACCCTCACAAGTTCACCACATTCAGTTATCAGAACTGCCAGAATGGCCAGACGCCACGCCCAACCAGATTAAGAGGCGAATCATAAGCCAACTAGCCAATAAAGCCCCAGGAGAAGACATGATCCCAACGGAGATTTATAAGACCAGATTTCTGGTCACCCATTTTTGCAAAACTGTTCTCATATATTAACAACTCAGGTCGCATACCAGAAGGGTGGAAGCTGAGCATAATTGCCCCAATATATAAAAAGGGTGATAAGAAAAATCCTGCTAATTATAAACCTATTAGTTAGTTAGATGTAGCCTCTAAATTATATGCCAGACTCCTCCTTGAGAGACTGGAAGAATGGGCAGATACAAATAAGGTGATATCTGAAGCCCAGGCAGGTTTCCAAAGAGGGAAATCCACATTGGACCAGTGCTGTGTGATGAACTTTCTGCTATGTAAATACATCCATAATTTGAAGCAAAAACTATATGTTGCTTTTATTGATCTAAAATCAGCTTTTGATACGATTCCGAGACATGCATTGTGGCAGAAATTGGGAAAGACAAATATGATTTCTCAATGACCAAGCTTAAATAACTTTCCCTACATGCTCAGATTTTTTTTAAAAAACGTACCATAAGGACAGTGGCTACTAAAAACGACTTAAATTTCATGTATTCATCCACATACGCTCCATTATATTTTAAACTTAGAGAGGCCCATGAACATACGTATTTTAATGAATTAACTTTTGTACAACTCCGGAAAGCGTTTACAGAGTTACGATTAAACACAATAAATTCTGCTTATAGGGATGGGAGACACAGAGGCATTCCAGTAAATGAATGTGTTTGTATTAGAGGATGCCCTGAATTAGAGGACCTTACGCATTATATGTTGCGTTGTCCTTTATACAGTGATGGAAGAGAACGGTTTTTGACACCTATAATGACAAGGTCCCCTGGCCAGAATCCTTCTGATATGATTCTTTATCTCCTTGCAGACACAGATAAATATGTGACCTGGTGTGTAGCACTTTTTGCAACTGCCGCCAGGAAAATTAAAAATAATTATATTGCTGAGGTAGCTATTAACTGTAAAGGAGGTGAATTTATCTGACCGCAGCCAAGATGCCCCTTTCTCACCAAAGTTGTACACAATTATCAATTGTATTGTTTAATATTTCTTTTAATATATCAATGGCCACGTGATGATTTTAGTTTATAAATTTTATTATTTAATGTTTTAATTGGTATAATAAAGTGTTTCCGTAGCTTTGTGCTGATTAGGTTATGTTTTGATAATGAAAATGTTCTAAGTTTTGTACCAAATTTGTATATTCCTGCGTATAAGACTACTTTTTAACCCAAGAAAATCTTCTCAAAAGTCGGGGGTCGTCTTATACGCCAGGTCGTATTTCTTATATGGCGAGTATATTCCAAACTCTATATTTTAACTGGAAAAGTTGGGGGTCGTCTTATATGCCCAGTCGTCTTATATGCCGGAATATATGGTATTTTACTGAATGACATTGTATACATGGCAGCAGCCTTTGGCTATAAGCAATAAACTTGATACCGATACCTGTGACATTGTACTGACGTAACAACTGGTATGTGCATTTCCACTCTACCCTGACATGATTATACGCTGGCACAGCAAATCTTGCAGACTAATTCTAAGCAAAGTAGGGATTTCAAATTGGGTCTTTAATTATTATATCTAGGACAGGAGGCACTGAATTTATTTATTTTTACTCCCAAACAAGGTGTGGAAACAAGTAGACTTGCCACTTAACCTTTTAAATGATATGGAAAAAATGAACCACTGAGCTTCATCCCTGATCACTGGTTCCCATTTGCTGATACTTGTCTATCTACTGTGAAATGTTTATTATTTTATTTTATTTTTTATTAAATTTGTATACCGCCCTTCATCCAAAGAACTCGGGGCAGTATACAAAATAAAACCACAAAGTACATAATACAAACAATAACAAAACAAACCCACCCACGCTGAATCCTGCTTGCTATTGCAGAAAAAAACGCATTAAGAGGCACAAAGGGCTTTAACTTTTGAAGTGTAAGGAATACGCAGGACTTGTAAGTAGGGTTGATGACCCTTTTTCTGCAGGGCACCTGTGCTTTTAACAATTTATTCAGACAAAGTTAGCAGGTGAAGCTGCCTAGCACTGAGACACGGTACTGGCAAAGGCTTCACGATAAGTACAGTATATGACAATAATGCTGCTACTTAAATCAAAGTGAAGTTCTTGGAAATCCTGTTGAAATTAATACTGCTGAAACTAAGGGTGCCAGGTGGCTCCTTTGAGAAGATTCTTGCTTCCTCCAGCTACAGAACAAACACCTAACCTCATTTTGCAACCCTAGAACACTGCCGTCTGCCCACTCAGTTGAACACACTGGCAAGCCAGGAATGGTGTTATACAGCTCTCCTCCATACCTTACAAACAAGGACAAAAGTTTCAAAATATATAATCACCTCCTGAACTAATGATGCCACAGATCCCGAAACAAAGCAATGCACTCTCTCACATATGCTGCAGATCATCTGTATTTCTTTCTTGCTTCAGTCTATTTTTGAATCCACAAGCCTAACAGAATGGCTGTGCAAATGAACCCTGGAAAGTTAACGGTGGTGAAGAGTGAGTTAGCAAATTTAAGCTCACATTTCAACCTGTGGTGATCAGTAGCTGCCAGGAGGCATTTAAGTTCCTGTCCAAACTCATCTATCTGCCTATCTATGTGTACAGAGTTTTACCTTCATTTGAACTTTCATTTGTCCTGCTTTGTCTCTTGCATCTTGTAATTCTTGGACACAGTCAGGACTGCGCTCGTAAGACAAACTCTTTTCTGGTCCCCAAAGCTTCTGCAGCAACCAAAGTGTAGGCAGGAGGCAAGGAAGCCCATTCAGACCTCAAGGAGTACTCCTTGATCCTTGGACCACACTAGAGAATGGTTAATGTTCCACTTTCCCCTATCAGCGATTGGCAGCTGTCTTTATGGCCTGGATTCTTCCAGCAGCTCAGCAGGTTACATACCAAGTCGCTTTCTTGCACAACACTTAAGCAACAACCAGGCCAGGCCAAAATTAACTAATGCTTGACATTTCCTCTTGTACAGATCACTCTATGAATCTTATTCCACTATAAACACCAATATACTTCTCCGCCCCTGATGAGATACTCTGTGATTCCTTAGGTTAAATAATAATGGGAGGGAGTTAAACTTTTGAAGCTCTTATTAGGAACCTGTCAAGCAGGGCTGGGCCAACTAACCACACAATCTCGGCTTTCAGTTTGAAAGGGGGCTGGTGTGTAAGAAAATATAGCTGGTCACATTTTCAAGATTTTCTGCAACATGTAATTTAAAATCCAGTTTGCACGCAATTCTAGTTTAGTTTGATTGATATCACTACCTGTGACATAAATGTAGCCCGCTTTATGTTTTCTTGGCATGCATGTATTTTTCAAGGCAGAGAGAAGCTTAGCATTAAGGAAAACTAAAGGCAGTTCTGAAAAATATAAATCACTTGGGCATTGTTGTTCTTTGATATTCGTCAGGACATAATTTGTGTGTAAGCACTTGGTAGTTTCTAAAAAATTAACTAATGCTTGACATTTCCTCTTGTACAGATCAACGTGCATCTTCAGCTCCAGGGTCTGAACTCAATGTGACATGCAGCTATGTATTTTTTAAAACTCTCTAAGCAGAAACCAGGAGATTGTGTGAGTGGGGGAACACTGGGAGAAAAGGGGACTTCTTACACATTTCTCTTCTGTTTGTTTCTCTGTATAAAGTTTTTCCCTAGCTGCTTTTCCTCTCTATAAGGGCAAAGACATGAATGGACACATCTCATTCACCACCGGAGGAAGACGGGGGAGCATATTCACTCCGTATTTCTGAAGGGGGAAATGGCTAAAGGACACCAGCATACTTCTGCTACAAAACCCATCTTTTTAAACTCCCTTTTTATATAGCTCTTAGAAAATACAGTAAGACAACCAAACCAAGCTGAACCACTTCTAACTTAACCTTTTTAATGTTAGTTACTGCTGCTGCATTTGTTATTTTTAAAAAATATTATTTTAGATCATTGCAATTGTTGTGCTTTTATGATATTGTGAGCCACTTGGGTGCTGTCCTGAGAAAGGTGGTACGTTAATAATTTTATTACACAAATATTTTGGGGGTTTTCTAGAATACCATTGAGTATAAGATATATATATATATATAACTGCAGGTGTCACTTGGTTGTCAGACACATTTCAACAGAACATCTATAGTTATGACAGGTCTGCCTTCTTTGGTACAACCAACATGGAAACTGGCAAGTTCAACTACTTGTCAATCTGATCAACTGAAATTTCGCCAGTCATCTAGTCATCTACAAAAGATAACCACTTTCTAAATTTGCACCCATTTTTAACTGGCTAGTAGACATTTATATGCAGTTAAATTTGTCGCAGCAGCAACCCCCTTTTTGGCAACATGCAGAAAAATCCTTCACATATTTAATCAGAAGTTCCACTATGTTTAATGTGGCTTGTTCCCTTGTGCGGTCCATTGCAGATTTCTAAAGGCTATCTTCCATATATCTTTGAGAAATAATCTCTTGCCATATTTCCTCTTACTAGTTCCAAATGGTAGCCAGAGTTCAGGTACCAGCTCTGTATTTTATTTGTCTACTGTCCATAATGTATGATATTTTTGTTCCCCCCTATATTTTTTTCTGGAGAAGGGTTTTTCGTCACATATAAAAAACTCTTCTAAGACTGCTTCTGTTGGTTGACTATGTGTTTTTTAATACAATTAAAACCATTTCATATATAAAAACACCAAATTGTTTTAATTGTCTTCATATATTGTTTTATATATGTTTTATTGGTGTCTTTAATAAATCACTTTGAAATGTATAGGAAGCTATCGATATATTGAGTTAAATAAATGTTAATTTATTTTTTAAAATATAACAGGAGCATAATCAGTACTTAACTGCTCAACGTGTAAAGCAAGATGATAAGCTAGTTCATGAAATTAATGGACTGCAAACTTGTTATAAGGATACAAAAACATCATGAATTTTGAAGATTCAAGAATTTTTAGATAAAAAAATTAGTAAGCAAGTCTTAATTGACACAATTAATAATTTAAAGCTATAATTTAATTTTTCATCCTGCTTTATAGGCCCTTGTTTAGTAATTTATGCTGATGGACTATTCACAGAACCAAATCCAACATTTTTTTACATTTGCCAAGCACTGCTGTTTTGCAAAGATATTTCTATAGTCTTTTGAAGAGAAGCATCAAATTGAACTGAAATTGAAAAGGCTGTCAATTTAAGAGTGCGTTCATTTCAACTTTTCCGTCTCCAGTCCTTACCTTTTCGTAAACAGTCTGTTAGAAAAGTGTCTGAAATGCACTTCTACTAAAAAACAAACTAGGCATTCCAACTGAAGCTACTAAAAACACATTATAATTTTATTCCAGATTAAGCAATGCTTGTATCAAAATCTTAAACATTGCAACAGAAAAGTCAGCCTACTTACCTTCATTCTGATCACTAAAACATAACATTTTTGTAGCCTTCAGCCACTGGATCTCAGTCTGAAGTTTCCATCTCATTCCCAATCAGATAAAGCTTGCTTAGCTCTAGAAACTAGTGGAAACAATGCCAAAAAGCAATGATTACAAAGTTCCATGGACTTGCACTTAAAAGCTTTAATGAGATGGAAAAGAGATGGCCCCTGAAAACTGGTGAAATGTTTGTACTGCAATTAAACTGAAGAGACTATCACCTGGTAATCAGAAGCATGTGACACAATCTGGTTTCAAGTTTATATACCACATTAGGGAAATGATTAACATTCACGACACTTGTTTCAACAACAGCCCGGTTCAAAATAAAACCTTTCCAATGAAAACAAATTCAGATTTTTCAAGAGTTTATTGTGCATCTCTATTGCCATCTAAAGAGTCTGGTTTATAACTGTTTGCGTTATGATGACTACAGAGCAATTTAGGCTACACTAGTTTCTATTTTATCTCAACAGTACTTACGATAAATGCATTTGTTCTCAAATGGTACCAGTTGCCACAAAATAAAATGCATGAAGTATCTTCAGGAAACTTGCTCATGTTTGTATGTAGCCAAGTATGTCCTTACAACCATAAGCTCTGGGACCTTTGGGTAAATACAGGGTTGTAGTCAACAAACTGTTACTTCAGAGTAGACTCCCTGAAATTACTGGATCTTATTTTGTTATGGGCCTGCTCTGAGTAAGTTAATAGACGACAAGTCACAGAAAATTAACAATTTGTGTTCAGGTCTTGCCGTGTATTGCAAAAACCAGCTGGCCAATGTACCTGCGAGTATATACGAGACCAGCAAAGTTTCCGTCCCCAGTCTAAATTAAGGTATGTGCATATTTTCTCCTGTCCCAAACCTCAGTTGTCAGCTCAAATCTCCCCTCTCCATTTCCATCCCAGCACTTGTTCAGGAACTTACATACACTGCAATATTCACAGCAGAAAAAGAGGTCCCGGGGTGCTTATTCTACTACAAAGGTGGCACCTTTGGCTTTCCCACATAATTTCTAAACACTGCCTTACTTTCTTCCTATAAATTTCCCCATTCTCCTTTTGCAACCCATAATAGGAAAGTAATGCTAGTAAATGGGCAATAATACTTAAGGAAGCTTATTCTACACTCCATGGGATAACCTCCCCCCTTCCGCCAGCCCCAGATTAAGAGAAAGGGGGAGAATTCATTAAATTTCTTCTCCTTGGTCAAGAGACAGATGATGGATGCTTCAAAATCACAACAGGATACTGAAATGAGAAAGGCTGCAACATTATCTTTTTTTACACTCTGTGAGGGAGCAATCTACATGCACAGTCCTCCTCACCTGATCAAACTGAGGTTGTAGTTCTGTACCTCTTCATACTTGAACTTGCTTCTGAATAGACATGTATAGGAATTCATTGTGACTCTAGTTTAAAGCTATATAAAAATGTGGTAGAGAAAATAATTTCATACTGTATCATTTTGATGATTCCATTTTCTTTTGAGTCTATGACCTAGCTAAACTGAAAAGGTCTGCACCTGCCTACCTTTTACAGTACAAAACTAGCTGCTTTTAGGTACTGTAGGCAGTGAATGTCTGTTCCAGAACAATGAAAAGAATAAACTGTTAGAATCTATGGTGGCCATTGTATGCATGAAAAGAGAACTGGCTAAGCAATTGTTTTGTAGACAGATTAAAGAGGATACTGGGAGACATTTAATGAATAGGAAAAACAGTCAATAAAGAAAGACACTGAAAAGAATTTATGTGTACAGTGGTACCTCTACTTACGAATAACTCTACTTACGAATGTTTCTACTTACAAATGGAGCTCCGTCCGCCATCTTGGATGCGGTTTAGATAGGATTTTTTCTACTTACGAATTTTTAGATAGGGTTGCTTCTACTTACGATTTTTTTCTCCTAATGCATTCCTATGGGATTCGACTTACAAAATTTTTCAACTTACGAATGTGCATTCGGAACACATTAAATTCGTAAGTAGAGGTACCACTGTAATCATATGATATTATGATAAGGGCTGATACGAAGAGCCAAATGATTTTGATTGGTTCAGGAAGATGACATTTGGTTGCATCTACAGTGGTACCTCTACTTACGAATAACTCTACTTACGAATGTTTCTACTTACGAATGGAGCTCCGTCCGCCATCTTGGATGCAGTTTAGCTAGGATTTTTTTTTCTATTTACGAATTTTTAGATAGGGTTGCTTTGACTTACGAATTTCTTCTCCCAATGCATTCCTATGGGATTCGACTTACAATTTTTTTCGACTTACAAATGTGCGTTCGGAACACATTAAATTCGTAAGTAGAGGTACCACTGTATTAAGATTGCTGTGATCCTTTGACTGGTGAATAGAAACCATGTGTGTAATCTGAAAATGTATTTAAAAAACCCATCGCTTTGGAAGTGGTCCTTTACAGCCTCTTGCTAATTGCTGAGGCTGTCCCTATACATTATTTGTATTTCAGTAAAGGCCTAGCTTTTCACTTGGAGCCTGCCTCCTTTTCTGTTGTAACATTTCTAGGAGGGATACCTCTAGTCCAAGAAATGTACATACGTTTACATTTTGACTTAAAAGTAAAAGATGGTGTGTAGAACACTGGAAACAATAAAAACTTGGGCTGTGATAGTCTAATCATATTTTCCTTTCTACAGCTCAGGAAAAAGTAAAATGTGTACACTGTTAACACTGAATGTACATTTTTAAAAGCCACCCCCAACCCCAGAAAAGCTTACTGATAAAGCATCCAGGCACACAGAGAAAGTATTCAAATGAGATAATCAACATGAGCATTACTTCAGAAGGGTTTTTTTATTAAAAAAACATACTGGAGATTTTATTACACAGTGAAAAGTATTTCCACAAATATGCCAAAGTTATGGTGTATTAATAAAGAAATGCCATTCAACTGGAATAACACTATGAAATGATTAGCAGATCTGAAGTTGAAGTCTACTGGTAAACTCTCTAGTTTCATGTAGTCATTCCTAGCAAAGAATATAAAATGGTGACATTCATACTTAAGTCCAATATCTGACAAGCACATGATACAAAACACAAAGAATCAAACATATTAACTAGGTAGGATTGGAGGAGTCCAGCAAGAAGCCCCAAGAAATGTGCCCAATAGTCTCACATTGCACAGCATGGTTCTTTTTCCTTGTCCATCGCAGTCCATGTATTTGCTGGCTCAAGCCAAAATGCAATCAGCTCCTGACATCATTTTTACCCTCACACCATTCTCAGAAATGCTTAAAGAAACTTGTATAGTGGCATTGGCAAAAAAATGATATCCATTGCCATCATTTTGCATAGAAGTGTGGATTTATAAAAAATATTTTTTGGTTAAGCGACAATATTTTTTGTCTACCAACAAAGACAGCACAGATCTCAACTGAGTTATCTGACCAGGTTCAACTTAGGACACACCCTTCTGACTTTCTTTCAATGAAGTAAGTACCAACTACAGTACGTGGTTTTTTTTTGTCAGAATACATCCATTTTCAAATATTCCAATAGTTCTCAAAGCTTCATGCTCCCTTCATTCTGTATACCATCAATTTTCTAGACAGTCCAATGATGGTTCTTTTGCCATTCTTCCTTTTTAAGAAGCTCTCCTTCCTTCAAAACATATTTTTCTCCAGCAGGCTATCATCTCTGCTTACTTTTCCAAGCAAAAGAAGAAACCAACTTCGGCAAAGTAACTTGAGAATTAATCAGGTTTCAGGTTTCCATTTCTGAGAGGCAAACACTGCTGGACTGTCTTGCATCTATTGTATCATCTTTTTCTAAATCCAGAATATCAGACAGATCAATAGCAGGCAATGGAGACCTCCAGTACTGGAAGGAGTTGTAGCGCCAAACATCATCTTCATGCTAGAAAAATAAAATGTAATTAACAGATATCACTGTAGCAGAAAATAATAATAATAATTTATTATTTATACCCCGCCCTCTGGGTGGCTCCCAACAGAAAAATAAAATAATCTATTAAACATTAAATGAACACCTCTAAAAAAGCACTTCGAAATGACAAGCCAAATCTACAGCTTAAGAATCTCTATTTATGAAAAATTCAATAGTTTAGTAAAAATTAAGAGCCAGGATCTAACGCAAAGAACATGTGCAATAGAGAGAGAATCACACAAACAGGCAAACATTTATCCTAAGAACACAAGGAGAGTCTGCTGGATCAGGCCAATGGTCCAGCTAGTGCAGCATCATGTTCTCAGATGCCTCTGGGAAACCTACAAGCATGACACAGTTTCCAGCAAACTGGAATTCAGAAGCATACTATCTTTGACTGTGGAAGCAGAGCAAAGCAACCATGGCTAGCAGCCACTGCTAGACTTATCTTCCATGATTTTTTCTAATCCTCTTTCAAAGCAGTCTAAGTTGGTGGCCATCACTGCCTCCTGTGGGAGAGTTCCATAGTTTAATTATGTGCTGCGTGAGGTACTTTTGTTTGTCTGTCCACTATGAGGAAAGGATGCAGTGTTTGGGACTGTTTCGTTTAGAAAAAAGGTGAGTAACCTATAGGGGAAGTTGCTCCAGCTCCTTGATCATTTTGGTTGCACTAACACTTGTTTACATTGAACTGCATTGGCCTTTTTACAGCCATCCACTCAGTATGGAGAGGTGTTTTTTGAACTCTTCACAATCCTTTCTATTTTAATGATCCCGAACAAATTAAAATCATCAGCAAATCTGGCCACCGCACTGCTCATAACGAACTCTAGATCATTTACAAACAAATTAAAAAGCACAGGTCCCAATACCAATCCTTGGAGACACCTCAATTTCTTCATCGCTCTATCAGTAGAACTGTCAATTTATTTCTACTCTTCATGTCACTTAACCCACAAGAGTCCCTTACCTCTTATTCCATGACTGCAAAACTTAATCAGGACTCTTGTTAACAGCTTTTTGAAAGTTCAAGTACACAATGTCAACTGGATCACCTTTATCTATAAGCTTTTCACACTCTTAAAAAACTCTTAACAGGCTAGTGAGACGGTCCATGACCTTGTAGAAGCCATGCTTGTTTTCCTTCAGCAAGACCTCTTCTTCTGTATGTTTGGTTACTATGTTTAACAATATTTTCCACCCGTATTCCCAGGACAGACATTAAGATAGCTGGCCTGTAATATCCGGGATTGCCCATATTCTCTTTGAAAAAATTGTGTTACAATGGCCACTTTCCACTCCTCAGGTATGCAGCCTGCTTTACCGGTAGGGACAAATCACATACTTTTGTTAACAGATCAGCAATTTTACATTTGAGTTCTTTTGGAACATTGGGATTGATACTATCCAGACCCAGTGATTTTTCAGTTTTTATTTTGTCCATTAGGCCTAGAACCAGTTGTTCTCATTGTGACAGTTCTCGCTGCTAAAATAAGCTACTGTTGTATTATTACATTTTGAGGGGGGGCAATGTATAAAAATTGCAAATAGCAAGGATTATTTCTTTAAGGCAACAGTTTTCAATATTTTAATCCAAACATGTATTTGAGGAAGGACCTTTATGTAAAAGGGTCAATTCCACAGATTGAAGACATCAAATAGGAACAAAGAATCATATGGAACCAGAATTATAGAGCTGGAACAGACCCTGAGGGTCATCTAGTCAAACCCCTTGCAATGCAGGAATCACAACTCGATCATACATGACAGATTTTGTTTACTAAATATAAGTAAGATAAACATGTTACATTCTATCACCTTCTAGGTCATCAGAAAATGTTCCAATGCAAATTCAAAATTTTCCTGAAACCCACTTCACTTGATTTTAGCAGCATGCACACTGCTTGTTCACTTTATACCATAGTTTATTTTAAACTGTGGTTTAAAGTAACATGCTGATGAAGCCAATAGAGATATATAAAATAATGAATGGTGCAATAGGGGAAATATTATCCTTTAGCAATAGTAGCCTAACTCAGGATCAGCTAATGAAATTAATTAACAATATATTAGAGAAACAAATTAAAGTATTTCACAAATGCATAATTCATTAATAAAATTTACTGTGGTGATAACCATTATGATATATAGCTTTAAATTTACGTAAATTTATGAAAGGTTTACCAACTACGGTAGCCATGATATCTAAATATAACGTGGACTGAGAAACTGAATCAGTTGCTGACAAAGTGCCACCTTCATGGCTCTACCTATGGGCTACTCGTTGTAGGTGTTTATCGTGGGATCAGTGCTGCTCATGGATACAAATTTTTCACATCATCTATACTGCGAGGTCAGCATCAAAATGTCAAACCATAATTTCTATTTACATATTTCACCACAGTACCATGGCAGGTTACATACGGCTCAATACAATTAAACCACGTGCAATACATTTACATTAAATGGGAGGAATATTCTGATTGCATCCTCTGGTCCCAAAAGCACGTGCAGAAAGGTGTGTTTAAAAATTTATAATGACAACGCCAGGTGCACTTTGGGGGATCACCACAGAAAGGTCCCTCTCACACCCTTTTCACTCTTTCTGCAGAAACCCCAATTTCTGACATGTGAACCGCCCTCTGGAAACACCCTTTGGGGGGGGGCGCAACTGGCTGGACGTTGTTGGAAATGGGGCACCTGCATATGAATATTATGTACTGCTGGACTCCTTCAGACAGTGCGCCGCTTTTTACCAAAGTTGGGCTAAGCTTCGCAAAATAAAGGGATTTACTTCAGAAGCCTTCGCCCCATTTACCCCTTTCCTCACTTGTGTTAGCTACTTTGGGGGGGGGCGCTGCTGCAACCTGGTTCTTCGCCCACAGCAACCTTCTCCCCTCTCCGCCTGGCCGACCTCGCAGGGCTGTTGTGCGGATTCAAGGAGCCCTCCCCCCCCGGCCTCTTTACCTCCTCGAGAGGCGCCTTGGGGCGGCCTCCCCTCGCCGACCCGCAGCCCTGTGGCCGCTGCTGCCGCGAGAGAGCCGTGGCGCCTCTGCCCCTCTTGGCGGCCCGCGCCGCCGCCTCCGCCTCCTCCTCTTCGCCCTCCTCCGCCCTCTGGCGCTTCAGGCCTCCGCCTCCTCCTCCGCCTCGCGGCTCCTCCTTCCTCTCCGGATCGCCCCGGCGGCGCTTCAGGAGCGGCGCGGCAGCCGCAAAGCTCTCGCACCCGGGCGCGTGACACGCCAACGCCGCCGCCGCGCCGCGCTTCGCCATAGGGGCCGCCGCCGCCGCGCTCCACGCCCCAAGCGCGCACGCGCGGGGAGAGGGCGGGGCCTTCGCGCTCGCCGGCGCCCCCTGGCGGAGACGCGCCTCAAGGGTGTTACGGGAGTAGCGTTCCCCGCCAGCGCTGGCCAGCTATAGCGCCACATGCGCCTTGTGAACGCTGCAACCCTAGACACGTTCAGAAGAAAGCAAGCTTCCTGGCGTGCAATGGGAGTTACTTCCGAGTGCACATTCTTAGGATCACTCTCAGCGCAAGGGATAAGGCCTCGCCCCCCCCCCCCGAGCTGCCCAAGGATGGTGGGCAATGCCAGAAGCAAAACCAGGCAGGGGGAGGGAGGGAGGGAGGGTGGCAGGGAGCGACGGAATGAATGGCACCCTCGGAAAATTGTGGCTTCTAACCCCCCCCCCCCGTTCTTCATGCAGGCAAGGAAGAAACTTACCACAGTTCATGAACAAGTTTCAGCTAGGCAAAAGCACTTGAGAGCATGGAACAGAGAGGGTGAAGCAAGTGCGTCTAATTAGCTAATTAAGTAGTTGCTGTAAACAGTTCTTTGTTATATCAGCTGCATATGGGTTGACTTTGTAAATTAAGAAATCAATGCTAAACTTCTACATTGCATTTTAAGTTAAATCTTTCCCTTTAAAATGAATAAAATAAAATAATAACTGGACATTCAGACTTTTGCTAGCACATAACCACAAACCTAACCATTTGACAAACTTGTGTTATTTGATATCCTCAGCAAAAGGTAGTCCTAGATTTCACCAATTCCTCAGTATACCTTTAATAATTTAAAAGTATTTTTGAAAATGAAGCCATTGTGCTTAGTTTCCCCATCAGTTTGGATTGTATTTGTCAGGTCATCATACTTGGTGTGCAGAAAAAGCACCCAGCATATCTCATGTCTTGCAATATCTGGATCTGATCATTAATTTAAGTTGTAAATCTAACTGTAATTAATCTTAAAGAAAACCTGTACACAATTTGGAAACTCAACCTATCAGACATCAATGGGTATAACTTAAGGTTACCAGACTTTTCCAATGAATCTGGGGATACTTTTCAACTTCAATGGATTTTGTATGGGGACTGATTTGTAAATCCAGGAACAGTCCCCAGGAAACAGGGATGTCTGGTAACCTTAGTATAACTCCAAAAAGAATTATGAAAGTGTAAATTGGCCAGGCGGTTGATTAGCATGACATTCAGTTAAGAATAGCTAACAAGCAGGTAGCAAGCTGAATGGCAGTAGCTCATAAGCATGGATGTCAGGTGGCTTCTTCACATGTGCAGGTGGATTCGGTAGAACTGCCAATACTATGGGCCTAAAACAGTAACTTAGAAAGAAATTCAAACTGCAACAGCAACAGCAGTAGGGCTTAGCACAAAGTAGGAGCACCAACTGCACCTGGAGCATGGCTGCTTGCACTGGCTAGGGCAGAAGGGGGGGAGCAGCAGGAAGAAAACTCCTAATTTTTCTTTTCTTTTTGTTTGCATCAGCTCTAGGCCTGTTGATACTGGAGGGACAGGCTCAGGATCCCATGAATCTTTAGCATCCAAGCTCCAAAGCCAGACCTCACCTGGAATACCGTGTCCAGTTCTGGGCACCACAGTTCAAGAAGGATACTGACGAGCTGGAACGTGTCCAGAAGAGGGCAACCAAAATGGTCAAAGGCCTGGAAACGATGCCTTATGAGGAACGGCTTGGGGAGCTGGGTATGTTTAGCCTGGAGAAGAGAAGGTTAAGGGGTGATATGATAGCCATGTTCAAATATATTAAAGGATGCCATAAAGAGGAGGGAGAAAGATTGTTTTCTGCTGCTCCAGAGAAGCGGACATGGAGCAACGGATTCAAACTACAGTGGTACCTCTACTTACGAATGGAGCTCCGTCCGCCATCTTGGATGTGGTTTAGATAGGATTTTTTCTACTTACGAATTTTTAGATAGGGTTGCTTTGACTCACGAATTTTTTCTCCCAATGCATTCCTATGGGATTCGACTTACAATTTTTTTCGACTTACGAATGTGCATTCGGAATGCATTAAATTCATAAGTAGAGGTACCACTGTACAAGAAAGAAGATTCCACCTACACATTAGGAAGAACATCCTGACAGTAAGAGCTGTTTGGCAGTGTAATTTGCTGCCAAGGAGTGTGGTGGAGTCTCCTTCTTTGGAGGTCTTCAAGCAGAGGCTTGACAGCCATCTGTCAGGAATGCTTTGATGGTGTTTCCTGCTTGGCAGGGGGTTGGACTGGATGGCCCTTGTGGTCTCTTCCAACTCTTTGATTCTATGATTCTAAATCCTGCTAAGAGTGGCTTTCCCCTGTGGCTTAAGCAGGCTCCATTGGAAGTTCCGTGCATCAGAATATGGACAGCTGGGTGAAGCAATACCTGCACCTAAAAACAACCCACTACACTGTGGTGGAATGGGACTGCTCTGCCCATATTTGTTTCACTTTGTGTGGTTAATGCCATCAAAAAATTTCTTAAAATTGTAAACCCACAGCTAACATACAGTGGTGCCTCGCAAGACAAATTTAATTCGTTCCGCAAGTCAATTCGTTTTGCGAAACATTCGTCTTGTGAATCGCGGTTTCCCATAGGAATGCACTAAAATTTCTTTTTTTGCCCATAGGAATGCATTAACTAAATTTCAATGCATTCCTATTTGAAACCATGATTCGCAAGACAAATTTTTCGCAAAATGAATTTATCTTGCGAGTCACCATCAGATCGCAAGGCGCATTCGTCTTGTAAAATTTTTTCACTGTACTTAAACTCATCAATTTCAGTCTTGATTAGAACACCCTTAATGGGATCAAAGTACTCATGTACAAACATTACTGTTAGTCTTAATTTAGATCTTATTTTAAGTGACTTCAGCCACATATTACTTCAAATTACCCATCAAATGCTTAAGATGGCATGAAGAATAGTATAATTGTGTGTGTGTGTGTGTGTGTGTGTGTGTGTGTGTGTGTGTGTAGTATATGTATATATATAAATGCATCGGCCACAAATATCAGTCAGATTCACGGTAATATTTTCTTGTGAATGCACGTGTTATTTTTATAAACTCTTTACATTTTTACAAGTGTTTGATAAGTAGAAGACCAAGTTCACATGATGCTGCTTATCAGACTGCAGAAGACCAAAATTTCTATGGGGAGTAAAGTCACCCAAATAGTATTTAAATATGCTAAGATGAGGAGTGGTCTTGTTTTCTGTACAACATGGGACAAAAAATGAATTGTGTATCCAATATGACATTAGATATTATTTCAGAGAAAACCTTAGACCATTTTATACCTTACAGAGAACTGCAAGTGTTAGTAATGGCATTTGCAAAGTAGTACCCGTCAGAAAAAAAACCCATTAATCGGAATTTGAAGAAATGATACAGGAGTGTTTGCTCTCTACGTTCATTACACAGATACAAATATCCAGAAGTACACATCTGGAGATTATAGGATAGATAAAAAAATAGACAACAGAGCTACATTCTGCGATGAATAAAAAGGCACCACTGATATGAGGTTGTGTTCAGTCATAATTCCAGAAGCCACTGTGCATTTTTCTTCTTGGATAATCCACTTCAGACACTGCTTCCTGGTTTCCTAACCACAAACATCACACATTCATAGTAATATTTCATCATAGATAGCTCATTCACAGTGTATGTGGTCAAAACAGATTCATTCTCCACCTGAAAATAAACAACACTTTCTTGAAAACCCTTGTAGGCATTTCATTCATATATGTTATTATTACTGCTATTGTAGAAATTAATATACCTCCCTTCAATTGAAATTCCAATAGGTACAAAAACAAATGAAATATAAATACATAAAAAAGAAGTCCTTTCTTCTGCTCACGTTTTGCTCCTTGCTTTCGCACAAGTATCTGGTTGGCCACTGCGAGAACAGGATACTGGACTAAAAGGGTCTTTGGCCTGATCCAGCAGGCTCTTCTTTAGGGCTGGGCAATGTCAGATTTTCAACATCACATTGTATCACCAGCCAAACATCACGGATCTGGTGATACACCACAATGTTGAAACAAGAAGCTGCTTTGGCCCCAGCCTGAGAGGTGTGGGGTGAAACTGCCGCAGCTCTCACTGCAGGAACTGAGGTGCAACCACCCCAGCACCTTGAGGGCCGGGACAACACAGCTTGTTTGCACTGCTCAGCTGGGGGAGCGGGTAAGTTCCGGCTCCTTAGCTGAGCAAGCCTCAATGTCCCTGCTGTTTGCTCTTGAGTCCCTTTACTACCAGCAGCCCGATGTTGAAAGCGGCACAGGTAGCAGAGGGACACAGGAGCGCCGTCAGTTTCACCTGCGCTATCACAGTCGGCCCCTCCCACCAGCCCTGAACAATGTATTGATACATTGACCAGGCCTGCTCTTCTTATGTTCGCATGGATCCAGAATTGGCCATGCTTAGCATAGACCCAACGAAATCAACAGGATTTAAGTTAGTAATTATAATTTTAAGTCCCATTGGTTTCAGTCTGTCTACTCTATGTGTGACTAAATTTGGATCCAACCCAAAGATTAAAAGGCAGCAATACATCAAAAGTCGAATTGTTTTATTGTTTTAAAACAAATAGCAGGCAATAATAAGGATAAAAAAGATACGGGAACATTAAAAAATCCTGGTCCCAAGTTTTTTAGGCCTTTACATTTCTACAACAAAACCTGGAACTTGGCTTGGTAGCTAACAGGCAGCCAACCCAGATATTTCAACACCGGCATAATATGGATAAGGCAAATGGATCCATTATGCAGAAACCACTACCTTATTTTGGGCTGCTGTGTTTTGCGGCCAAACTGATAGGCACTTGAACACCCAATATCAGTATTAGTATTTGTGATGACTGAAAGCGCATCTTAATGACACAGGGCTGATGGAAGACAAAATTTGGTGGGGAACTATCTGAAATCTAATAGCCAATGTTTTAGATTATTTATTCTGCTAATACAACAGAAAAATACTTACCTCTATATGGAATCCATATTGCAATATAACGCTTTTTATATCTTCATAGCTTAACTCAATAGATAATTCATTTGCTAAATTTTCAAAATGGTAAAGAAGAGGACCTGCAATACAATGAAAAGGTCAGTAAAATTAACTTGTCAAATGTATCTGATACTCATAAATTCTGCCAACCCTGAAACAACTACTATAGATCAAGGACAGAACTGGGTGCATCTTAATACAACATTATAAATCTAGATTTTGTTTTTAATTGTTTTATTTATACTTATAAATCACTTAACATATTACAAATTCCCAAAGCATATAACACCACCTGGATGGTGAAGAACTCTTCAGATGATCTCCGTGACCAGGCAAGGTCAATAACAGAGAAGAAAGTCTCTCAAGTAGGCTGATTCCAAATTGCTTAGGGCTTCATATAGTAACAGCAGAACCTTTAAACTTGGCCCACTCTATCCACCCAAACAAATCCTACAGAGCAATCAGAAATCCACTGGATTCCATTAGTTTCCAGGAGCAGACTATCTGAATGGGTCCCCAACCCCTGCGGGATGGAACAAACAAGTCCAAACCTCATATGCTCATTGGCATCCTTTTGTTGAATCCATGTAGGTCCAATTTTAGAGAAAATTTTGACAAAATGGATTGGCATTAAAAGAGAACAAGTCTAATATTTAAAATCCACTTAGTTCCAGAAGTACAGACCAAGTTGAGTTTTTCTCCTTAATTGTACAAACTCTAGTTCTAACATTAGTTTTTTTCTGCTAAAATTACTCAACAAAATAGCAAGTTACCTAAATTGATCCATATTCCTCCTGGTTTGAGTATTTTCCATATTGTGTCAATGTAGTCTATGACATTATGTGCCGTGTCTATGAAGAAGCAGGTTGCTATGCAGTCCCATATATCTGTATAAAGGCAGAAAGTAATCTAGCTTTCAATATTTTACTGCGCATTGTTACCTGCACTTTTAGAACTGAGAGATACTTTCAGAAAAGCACTTTGCCTTGCTTAGTGGAGGTTCCTCCCTCTCCCTCTTCCTTCCCCAGCTGCAACCCTCTGCAGTGCATCAAACAGTGTTCCAGAGGAGCAGCTTTTTTGTAGGGGGTGGGGGAGGCAGTCTCATTTCACACATAACTGAACCATATATTCATGCCTCCAAAAGAAATGGAGGCGATTTCACATTATTACTCACTTTTTATTGCTCTTTGTTCTGTTGGGCCTAAGACAGAGATAGCCAACATGGTGTCTTCTAGGTATTTTCAGCATTAATTCTCACCATCCCTGACCAATGGCCCATTAAACTGATGGGAACAGTACCGTATATGCCGGCATATAAGGCGAATGGGCGTATAAGACGACCCCCTAATTTTCAAGTTAAAATATAGAATTTGGGATATACTCTAGCCCTTTTTTGGCAGGGAGGGGAGGGGAGGCTGTCTTCCCCAGCACTCAAGCCTGCAGCTGGGGAAATGGTGGTTTGTTTGTCTAGTTATTGAGAGGGGAAAGGAAGCCATAGAGAGGAGAGAGAGGAGAGAGAGAGAGGGGCAGAGAGAGAGAGGCAGAGAGAGAGAGAGAGGCAGAGACATCGAGGCTGGCTGAGCAAGTGAAAGGGGAATAGAAGCCATAGAGAGGAGAGAGATAGAGGGGCAGAGACATCGGGGCTCGCACAGCCAGCGAAAGACGCTGAGCAGAGCAGTGAAAGAGAGAGCGGAGAGAGACGGAGAGATCCCTTCGCTATGCGCTGACAAAGAGAGAAGAGCCAGCAGCTTGACACCAATGAAATACACAAAACTGTATCTCTATGCTGATGCGGGTCGTGAAGCCATGAGGGAGCCGTTCTCCCTGGTGGGGAGCAGCCCTCTCCTGAGCACCTCTTCGCGTTCATACGGTCGCTGCATATGGTGGGGATGCAGCCGCGGCCGTTTTTGTGCTCCCCCCACCATATGTGGCGACTGCAGATTCTTGTACCCGGTGTATAAGACGGCCCCCCAACTTTTGAAAA
Organism: Zootoca vivipara; assembly: GCF_963506605.1. Taxonomy (NCBI): domain Eukaryota; kingdom Metazoa; phylum Chordata; class Lepidosauria; order Squamata; family Lacertidae; genus Zootoca; species Zootoca vivipara. Next base: position 3,841,105 of record NC_083286.1, read on the forward strand.
GATTTTCCTGGGTTCAGAAGCCTTCTTATAAGCCGGAATATACGGTAGTTCAAATCTTGGGGGGAGGCATGTTGGCTAGCCCTGCCCAAAAAACTCCCTCTAGTTGTACAAAATTGCCACATTTGCACATCGAATTCATGGAGAGTAAGGCTATCAATAGTTATTACCTCCACTGCAGGGAATTGCAGGTGGGCAGAATGCTGTTGTTTCATGTCCAACTTTCAGGTTTCCCACAGGCATCTGGTTGGCCACTGTGAGAATAGGGTTTTGGCCTAGATTGGCCACTCGCCTGATCCAGAAGGCACTTCTTCCATTCTTATGTTCAATGAGCCAAAAACATTGGTAACCTCTACACTAAACCATGGTTTCAAATGATATGCTAACACTGCCAATGATACAGAAGTAAATCGTATAGAAGTAATCTTGAAGCAAAGTCCCGTTTACAAAATATTAATTTGACAGATAGATCTTGGTATTAGATGAATTTTGTATTCAGACAAGAGAGCTAGTCTAGGACATGAAAATGCACAGCAAGGGCAGCCCAAATTTTCTAAGCGATGATTCTAGCTGCAGCCTCTCAGAGACTGACACAGGTTAAGCACAAGTGTTCACTGCTTACTGAATATGCCCTGCTCACTCTCAGTGAGGAATAGATCACACCTAATCTTCAATTATAAACATCTGTGCATGCCTCTAGTAACTGAATATTAGCCGGTAAACAAATTCACCTTCTTAACTTTTGAATCAGGGGAAACAAACATTTAAAGAAGATAAACTTTTTCAAGTTTTAAAAATAAATAAATTTAAGAAGTAGAAAATTATTTTACAACATAAGGACTGATTTTTCTTTGCATTAAAAATACGTAATAAAACACAGTAATATCTGTCACATAATCGGTTTTGTTTTACAGTTTTTCTAGTAAGGATTGACAAATGGCATAAATTTTATTGTCTGAGTATTTTTTTTCTTACTTACTACACTCAGAGTAGATTTCTTGAAAATCTCCCGCTGTCATAGAAAAGTTTGCATCAGGAGGAAGACTGTGAGGATCAACATCAGGGAAATAAACTGGCTGTATCTGATCAGCAGATCTCTTGTTATTGCTAAACTGATGTATCCAGGGATATAGTTTGTGTGAATTAGTTTCAGAGCATCTGTAACATATGATTATCAAAAGAACAATTTCACCTTGCCACTCAGAAAAGAATCTTGCAAACATTGCAAAGCTTAAAAATTTTAGTTTGACTTTCAGTAACACAAGCTGGTAGGGAGTGTCAATCTGCATTTTAGAGGTAGTTAATTTAACATCATCCTGAAGGTCCATTATTCATTAACAATATAATATAAGGTAAAGGGACCCCTGACTGACTCTGGGGTTGCGCGCTCATCTCGCATTATTGGCCGAGGGAGCTGGCGTACAGCTTCCAGGTCATGTGGCCAGCATGACAAAGCCGCTTCTGGCGAACCAGAGCAGCGCATGGAAACGCCGTTTACCTTCCTGCCGGTGCAGTACCATTTATCTACTTGCACTTTGACATGCTTTCCAACTGCTAGGTTGGCAGGAGCTGGGACCAAGCAACGGGAGCTCACCCCGTCACAGGGATTCGAACCACCGACCTTCTGATCAGCAAGCCCTAGGCTCTGTGGTTTAACCCACAGTGCCACCTGCATCCCAACAATATAATATATGACATATATTATATATGTCATATATACATCATATATAATATATATATTATATATATTAATATAACAATATAAAGAGTTACAAAAGACGCAATCAGAGAAACCATTCACTATTTAAAAGTCTGGTTCTACTTCTGAAAATGTAATAAATTCTAAGATTCTTAAAGCAATAGATTGAGGTTAGCTTTAATTTGTGTTGGTGATTAATCCTATTAACATTTTTTTAAATTAAGGTTTTGATAGCTTGCAGGTAATGCAGTTCTCCAATATGCTTTCTCCTCGTGAACCTATCTTCAAATTTTTCAAATTATAATAACTATGTGTGTACAGATTCATACCTGAAGTTATATGCCCTCCCCAAGATTTAACTTTATTTCCCCCTCCTCCCTCCTATTGCTTTTTCCTTATGTGTCATGTCTTTTTAGATTGTGAGCCTGAGGCCAGGGACCAATTTACAATTGTTTTTAAGTCATGGTATAAATTATGTACATAAATGAATAAAGAATCAAATGTTTTTCAATTTCATGTTTTAAGCAGTTCCATCTACTGATTTATAAACATGTACACACAGGAGCTTGATCCAGACATAATGAATTTTGGCTGATAAATGGATGAATCCTAGAATGAACTACATGCCCATATACTCCCTTCTTGCCCTGCTCCTGCCCTCCTCTCCTTGTGCTCCCTGTTTTCACGCTGATATGGTGGGTTGCTTACACATTACATAGTTTCCAATTATTTTTCCATGCTCTGGATAACTGTAGTTTAGCCTCTGCTTATTAACCTGGATAGGAAACCATTATCATTTCACAGTTAATAAGCATGGATTGATCAACAGTTTCCCAATTCAAAAATAATGGGAAATTGTGGTTTAAACAAGTCTGACATTGGCCAAAGCAGAGATATAAATACAGAACTACATGTATAAAGAAGCAACCAACAACTGAAAACAAGTTTAAGTACCTGTTGAGCACAAAATTAGAAGAAAAGAGCATAAAGAGGCTCCATTCATTTCCTTGGCAAGTATAACCAAGCATAGCTATTTCCCAGGCCAATCTACCTAGCCCAGCACCAGGTACCAGGATATTAACTTTGGAGAGATCCCTGTAACACAACAAAAATAATTGTTAATCCTTTAATAAATATATTTGATAGAATGAATAGCCCTGTCAAGGGTTTTTACATCTTGCAGGTATTTGATCACATTTATATGGATAATTTGTGCTATTTCCCAAATTTTGTTTAGCAGATAAATAATATTAAATTTGGTTTATATTTACTTAGTATCTCCAGATCTCCTCCTACATGAATTTCAATGCTTTCTTTCTTTCTGTTCTCTATCTCCCAAAGGAACCTGAATGTTCTGACTACTGGCTTCATTTTCAAAAGGGGGAGAAGCCATTGTTTCTTTGATCGTAGCCTTCAGCAACGTCTTGCGCTCCAGAGGTTTTGGACTACAACTACAAACTCACAGCAGCCCCAGCATTATAGGGCTGTGCTGGCTGGAGTGATGGGAATTGTAGTCCAAAACATCTACAGAGTACCAGGTTCAGCAAGGCTATACTAACGCGTAGTGGGACCTTTGTCACTACATTATGACTTTCAGCTGATTACAGCAAATGTATTTTTACTGCTGCTGTTTGGATTTTACCTACACAATTAGCTCTGATAGATGCCTTCTCATATCACCATTCTCATTCTATAACCACCAAGACAACTCTTATTCAGTTGCAAGTCTTAAGAATACAAATTTGCTAATCTGTTGCAAACACAAATACTTTACCTGTATCCCAAAGTCCTGAAAGTAGTTTAAACATTTGATTATTGTCTTTGGAGGCATGTTCTAAGTTACATACAGCCAACATGGTGTCCCCAAAATGTTGTAGGACATCCATCATTCCTAACCACTGGCCATCCTGACTGGTGCTGATGGTGGCTGGAGTTCAGCAACATCTAGGGAGCACCATGTCAGCTTTCCCTATCCTAAGGCAAACATAGGCTTCCAGCATATTTTCTTTGTTGAATTATCCAAAACTGTATTTCAGATTTAAGAAGTCAACCAAGTTCCTCGTAATGCAACTCTCTTTCTTCATTATACGAGGGGTGGGGATGACTGCAACATCTAACAGTAAAATAAATCTAAGACAGTTATTGTATTTTACATCATAAAACTGCCCCATAATCCCCAAATGTAGATGCTACTAATTATGTTTAATGTGGGGAAAATTAGAACAGAACACTGGCAACGGTCAAACAGGATTGTTTGAAAATGTTTAAACATTTTCAAGCATTTTAAGATTTATCTTAGTTGAATAATAAACTTATATAGCTCCAATCTATTATTTTCAATTTCCTCAAAATTAATTCAACATCACCACCCAAAAAAATGGAAGAAACAGATAAGCTACTTATTTCAGACTACAAATATTGCCTGAAACCTAAGAATTCAGATTTGGTAATATATTTTGGCTTGTTCAGAGAATGTTATGATTTGGAAAAAGAATGTATGAAGACAAACATTCTGCCAAGAAATAGCTCAACAAATTTGCTTTTGTCACATTGGTATTTCAAAATTGTGGGATGTATTCAACGTTCGAAACTCCCATTGTTCTAGGCACGTTTTGCGACAGGGAATTTCATTAGAGCAAGTAGTTTCTGAGCTCTGGGTGCAGTACTGCGCCTAAGATATCAGATTAAATCTCTCACTGCTTACGCTGAAGGCATGAAAGGAGAAATTCCTCCCTGCTGGACTTCCTAGAGATTGCTGCAGCGTCAAGCAAGTTGATAGGTTCCACCTCTCAGCTGGCCTTACAGAAAGGCAGTGTTTTGCACTCTGTGGCCTCGGATCGGCTTAAATAGGTTTGGTTTAATTAGTTCATGTTAAAATGTTATCTACCTCAGACTCTCGAAACAAATTTTGGAGTGGGATTATTGAAGGACACTGAAGTCTTAGATTAGTGAACTGGACACTCAAGGTGGGTGTCTCTGCCATCAGTTGTATAGGCCTGTTAATTGTGGCGCCAAAAAGATATATTTATATGAATGAAAGGGGGTGTAGGGAGAATCCAGAGCTTGTCTGCAGAGTGGAAGGAAATGAGGACCTTTTTCTGCCTCCCCACTTCCAGCCATTCTCTGAAGACTGGAGAAGGAACCCTCTTAAGAATATTAGGGGGATGGGCAGGGGAAGCAGGGCTTTGTTTTGTGCAGTCATCAGATGAGGACTAGACCATGTGAATGTAAGATTTTAGCCGCAGTTCATTCATTTTCAGCTTTGTATTTTTGTTATTAAAAAACTGTGCTTAGACATTCTGTTGTGGCGCCCATAACCTAGATTTCAGATGCCATTTAGCTCCTAGCTTTCATATCTTAGTTTCTAACACTGGATGTATTCAACTAAATAACTACATGAGGAGAACTTCCACTTGTGTAACAGGACTCCCCATGACCCACGCCATCTCTAAATCTGCTCCAGAGGATTGAGAGAAATCCTAGAACAGACAGGGGGCATAGAAGGAGAGGAAAAGGGGACACTGTTCTGTTGCATAAGGAGAAATTATTGTGGTGATGGAACCTTAGTGCTATGTTGAATTCCACCCTAGTTACGAAAAATTACTTGTTTAATCAGAATACTGTTCAACAGTCCTGTATTTTTTTCTTTTAACACTTGCTTGGGCTAGCCAAACATTTTAAGATGCATATGCACCTGCTTTAGAATGCTAAAATGCTAAAATACAGTGTCTGTATTCATGCATCATAGCATAAGCAGTGGTTAATGTTGAAAAGCAGATTGTCTCCCCTTTGCTCCTTCTCACTAGTGAGTGGGAGCAACAAACCACAATCCTTGACTTTGTGTTATGCCAGGAAGCCAAGAACAAAGAGTATGGTTTGTCTGGCGCAAAATTACCATGGTTCCTTATTCAGACATAACACTAAGTCATGTGCTGTGGTTTGCTGCTTCTGCTTATTAGCAAGGAGGAGCAAAGAAGGAACAATCTGTACTTTCATGGTACAATATAACCATAACGTCCTATGATACATAACTGTGCCCAGTAGATTATGTCCAATTATAGCTTTGCAGTAGCAGAAAGCGCCTCTACTTGTGCAAGTCAGGACATCTCATTTTCTCAAACCTTCTGTACTGACTGTAGTCCTCTGCACCATATCCCATACTGTTTTCGAGGATTCCCCAAACCATCAGGACCTGTTTTGTGGGGGGTCACTGAACAGTAGTGAATGGGGTGATCAGCAAAAAGTTGCCCTTGCCTTGAACAAGTGGAAGGTCAAATATCAGTAAATTTATAAAAGAAATAGAACAACAACAAAAAGAGTACATTGTAGAAAGACAGAAAATGTACAATGCTGATCTTCAGCTATAAGCATTTCTACACAACTTTAAATTACCAAAAATTTGGAAACATTCCATTTTCAACTAAGCTGGGGGAGAATGCGATTATTTAGAACAAAGCAAAACACCTTTTTATTTAGATGTATAAAAACTTACCGTATATTTTTCTACAATTGAAGACATTCTTGAATGCCTTGAATCTAACAAGGGAAGGGTATTCATGTTATATTTTGAATGAGCTTTTGAGCGTTTATCTTCTTTAAAACTCTTGTTTGTTAGGTAATGCAGCAACACTGACTGCAAGCTAAGTTAAAAGTGAGATTGGAGATGGCTGGTTATTTTGGACTAGCCCACCATTGTTGTAACAGGAATTCTGTCAACAGAGCCAAGTGACAACTTAGAAGAGGCACTCTGAATCAAGACTGAAGTGCCGTTTCAATTCTGTAAGGAAACCAATGCTATACTATTGCTAGCTATTTATAACCAGTGTAATCAGACCTCACATTTATGGAAATAAAAAGCAAAAAATAAAAATATTATGTGATAGTGTTTCTTTAATTATTCTATTTTGCTTTAAGACACCTTTCAGCTTCTCCTCCAATGTGCAGCTTCACCTCCTGCAATATTTATTTAGAAACTGATGATATAAGTATCTTCTAATAGTGTATCTGTTCTCCACTTGTCGTACACTGTACTTATTCTATTTTAGAAAAGAGGACTAGATTAGATAGCCATTAAGTCCTTCTGATTGTAGGAGAATCATACTGTTATATCTAACATGTTCTTCCACATGATAAAATATAAATAGTATGCATTATGTTTTCTTGGCGCTAATCCAGTATGTTATCCTATCAAACTTAATTGGAGTGTTGTCTGTGCAGCCATAATTTTGAACTGCTGAACCTTAACATTTTGAGCAAAATCATATTAGTAAGGTGTGCCGAAGTTTATTATAACTTCTCCTTGTGCAGCTAACATGGACATTTTTAAAGATCAATTCTAATAGTATTTTATAGTTTTTTCCAGTCTAAAGATTATTGGCAACAAATGCATTCTTCTGCATACCTTCCTTTCAAATACATCTTTAAAAAATGATTTACCATCTGTCTTTTGGAAAGTTCTTTACAATTTCATTAATGATTGGCTGATAGCAGGAATCTCGCTCCGGTTTCCCAGTTTCACTCCAGTCTCTTACAAATTGTTTCAAGGTGGACTTTAATTTATCCATATCAAAAGTTGAAGCTGGTGTAATTTTTCCATTTTCCTGAGAAAAGTGTAAAACCAGAAAATCAAGTAAATAATAATAATAATAATAATATTTATACGCCGCCCATCTGGCTGGGTTTCCCCAGCCACTCTAGGCAGCTTCCAACAGAATATTAAAATACAATAATCTATTAAACATTAAAAGCTTCCCTAAACAGGGCTGCCTTCAGATGTCCTCTAAAAGTCTGGTAGTTGTTTTTCTCTTTGACATCTGGTGGGAGGGCGTTCCATAGGGCGGGTGCCACTACTGAGAAGGCCCTCTGCCTGGTTCCCTGTAACTTGGCTTCTCGCAGCGAGGGAACCGCCAGAAGGTCCTCAGTGCTGGACCTCAGTGTCCAGGCAGAACGATGGGGGTGGAGACGCTCCTTCAGGTATATTGGACTGTTGGGCAGTTAGTTGATATGCCCTTTCCTTCTCACCTCCAGGTTGAGACTCATCTATATGCATACAGTGGTGCCTTGCTTAACGAATGCCCTGCTTAATGAAATTTCCGCTTAACAAAAGGATTTTTCTAGCGGAGGTTGCCTCGCTAGACGAATTCGTTTTATGAAAAATTTGTCTAGCAAATCGCGGTTTCCCATAGGAATGCATTGAAATTCAATTAATGTGTTCCTATGGGCAAAAAAAAAATCAAACTAAAAATTCAATGCATTCCTATGGGATTCGCTAGACGAATGTTTCGTTATAAGAAAAGACCCGTGGAACGAATTAAATTCGTCTAGCGAGGCACCACTGTAACTGAATCATAAATGAAGTAAGCGTGAAAACATCACATCTACCCTTAACATACTGTACCATTCTCTGAATATACTTCTTTATAGAAAGTAGGGCAGTTATTAAGTAAAATAGGAAAACATAGACATAAATAGCCCCTTACTTCACCAAATGTGGCAAGTAAGAATCTGTTCTAGGCAAAGAAGCAGAGGCCTTTTTAATTGGTGTGCTTTATAAGTTGAGAACACAGAAGTATGGGCAAATTGGCCTGTGGAAACTACATATGGACTAGTAATACTTGTGGAAGGCTAAGCTAGCATGGAAACTGCATATTTTATCTCAGTAAGGGGCTCTTACACACACTGCAAGACTTCACTGAGAAGTTTGAACTTGAGCCATTTGAAATTATATGTAGTCCATGAAATCAAAGAAAAGCTTTGCAAGGAAAAGAAGCATTTAAAATGAATTATGAGGTAAGTGATACAGCCCAAATGATAGAACAAATGTGCAATAATAGTTAACTTACAAAGATTGAAATTTTATGCTTATTTAACTGTAAGAATATAGTTACTAATGCTGGACACAACCACCAAGTGCTCTAATCAAATGATTTAATATGTATCAAGGAACAAAAATAATATTCATAACTGATTAGCCCAGTGGCCCTCCTGATTTTGTTGGACTCCAATTCCCATAATTTCTTGCCAGTGTTAGAAACTAAAGAAGTTAGAGTTCTTGATTGAAGCTTACATAGAACTCTAAGCTACCAGTACACGTTGACTTTAAGACTATATGCTGAAGAATTTTCGAAACAGGGTCATGTCCTGACGCATAAACTTCACCTGGCATATAAACTTCAAAAAATTAATCTACCCATAAGAGACTATTTGGAAAAATTGGATCATTCGAACTATTAGTCCAACACAATTTTGCTTGTGTGGCCAGAGTTCTTGCCTTTCTACAGTATTTGAAACTAGCCAGGTGTGTTATGCAACTGGCGATAGTCCAATTGCAACCTTGTGGAGATCTCTGGATGCCAGGAGGTAACAGGGGAAAGCAAAATGTCCCTTAGAGAAGGATCTGAAATATTTTACTTGAAGCTTGAATTTGTTTTATTCTGGTTTCATTTGATGTTTTAATGTGTTGTCAACTGCTTTGAGATTTGTACTTTAAAATCTAAAGCGGTATAGAAATGACATTAACAACATCAATAAACTTCATTATTTAAAAAAATGGCACCCAGACATTCCATTGCGGCAACCATAATCTAGGTTTGAGGTGCCATTTGGCGATTAGATTATACACCTGAGTTTCTAACATTATTTCTTGCATTTGAACATGCAAGCTGAGAATGACAGAAGTTAAGAGTCCAACAAGATATGGAAGGCTACAGGTTCCCCATCTCTCTGTAAAACATACATAAATTATAGAAAACACACATTTATGATGAGATAAGAAATAAAACCGATAAAAGAGGGAAAGTAGCAAATAGTTGGTATTGAAATACAATTTATACATACATCATCACCATATTCTTTATTTTCAAACATGTGTGTGCAGTCATTCACAACTGTCTGCAAGATTCCTTGATTATGGTCAATACATTTCCGAATCTTGTCAAGATGAGGAAGGAACTGAGGAAGCAATTTCTGTTGAATGGCTGGAAGGGATCTGAACTGTCTTTCTGCACGATTGACTCTTTCATGCATATTAATTCTAGAATTTAAAAATCAAAATGAACATCAGAAACAAATATAAACAAAAATTAAGCTGAAGTTCTGTATTAGTATTGTAAACCCACTGAGGATTCCTACTTTGGGACCATTTTTAATTCTATATTCATATGGTTACTTGTATAAGATATACGAGTTCTGTACATCTCACCATGCAACCAAAAGCAAACAATTATTATGGAATTGTTATGGGTTGCCACTTACTGTTGGTTTAACTTTATTTGTTTCATATGCTTGAGGGACACCAAGTGTCAAAGGCCAAGATATCAAATAGGAGTTGCCCAACACCACCCAATGAATGACAGGAACTACCAAGGTACTAAATACTGAGAGGCCGAACAGAACCAAAAGCACTATTTAATCTATAAGATAAAGAGACATATTTGTACAGTATTCATTAGAATTCTATTAGGTGTTTATGTAGCAAGCTTTGGAAAAGCTACACTTATTTTTGTCTGGATGCATCCTCCCAGTGTGATGTCTGAAGTTGAAATGTGTGGATGCATGCAAGCAGTCCCACACAAGTATTTACTGTTAGCATGGCACAAACAATAAGGCAGGTACTTTAATTCAAAGGTTTCAAGCTTTTTGATCCTATTGTTAATTAGCTGTACTGAATTGGGTGCTTACCAATCTGCCTCTAATATCCGGAACTAACTGCAGTACAAAGTTTTATTTACCCTGTTCCCACTTTATCCCAGGTTAAACATCACGACTTTCCCTCAAACACTCGTGGCAACTTTAGTTTGTCTGACTGCTCCTCCATCCTGAAGTAGCTCTCAGGGTTCCTTGGAGAGGAGCAATCCCCCTTGTACTATGGGATGGCAGCGCCACCGTCCTCCTGGCGCGCTTATTGGGCAGCCAGTGGATCCAGCGGGCGCTACTCCACAGGCCCAGGCTCTGGGAGGCAGCCTCGGGGCGGGGGGGGGGGAGCCGGTTACCCGTAGTAACGGAAGGCGTTGATGATTCTCCGGAAGTGCTCCCTCTCCAACTCCTCCTCCTTCTCCGCCTCCTCTTTTCCGCCCTCCGCCGCTGGCTGGGTCTGCAGCGGAACCTGCTGCGCTTCCCGCTTGCGCCCCTCGCTGCCGAGCGCCGCTTCCCCTTCCCACTCCGCCTCCTCGGCCTCTCCGCCGGGCCCGCTCCGCCGGCTCCCCCTGCGCATCGCCTTCCCCGGCGGCTGCAGCTGCCTTTTCCGGGACAAAGCGCATGCGGCGGCGGCGGCCGACATCCCGCTCCCTCCCGACGCGCAACGGCTGACGCTCCTCGCTCGCGCTTCCTGCTTCATAGAGAAGCGGCCGCCGTCAGCATCGCGACCAACCGTATCTCGCCCAGCGCGGCGGCGCCGACTCCTCCTCCCGCCTCAGGCCGTGTGCGCACGCGCAGAAAGATCTCCGCCGAAAGAAGCGAGGCTGCGCAGGCGCGTTGTGCCGCGAGGGTCCCCGCGCACGCGCGAACGGACGAACGAATTCTCGCGGGAAGATACGAGCCGGACGCGAAGGGCCGCCGAAGGCTGCGTTCGTGGTGCGGCTCCTTCAGCGCGCTGAGTTCCATAGGGAGTGAGGCAGCTCCACGCGGCTGAGGCGAACCAGGCTCGCCTGGCTCCCTGCCTGGCGGGCCCACGATCTGGCTGCCCGTGAACCTTCCGTGTCCGCGAGGGAAGAAGGGCCTCGGCCTCCCGCCTTTCTCCCACGAACAGCAGCCGCAGATATCGAGGCCCCGCTAAAGGGGCTTGGCGTGGGTGACACGGCCCTCGGGGTTGCGGCCCTGAAATCCCACCCTATGAACCGCGAAGGGCTCTGCATTACACCGGCACCACGTGGGAGCCCTGCTGGTCAGACTGAAGACTCGATCCAGCCTTTCCTCTGTGGCCAAAAGCGCGCCCGCGGTAAGTCCACAAGCGAGTAAAGTGGCATGGGCCAGGTTGGTTCAAAGCATGCGAATGAATGGATTCCAAAAGCTGCTTTGGATACAGGAGCATTAGAGACCTCTGGGGAAAATTAACCCTGTCTACATTGTGATGTATTTTCATTCATCTAAAGCTGAAAAAGTTAATTGGTGTGTGTATATGTGTATTTAATAGTATCCACTTTGTTTTTTCTACAGTCAAGCCATGTATATTTTTTATGAAATAAATATAAATAAATAAAGTGTATCTAGCTACAGCTGCTGCAGTCCTTGATATTTTAATGCAAGATATCTAAATTTCTCGTAATGACAACAGCATCCCACTACTTAAAGGAAGAGGGAACAAAATATACTATGGCTGTAACAGTCCATTACTCTGCAACTAGAATGCTGGTCCTACCATGTACCAACTACCAATCTAGGTATTATATTTTTTAAAAATATTTTTTTACTATACTACAAAATACATCTATTGCAAAATGCATTTTGCAGACTTGGGGCTAAAGCTTGTGGAACCTATCTGTACATACAGGTGAAACTCGTAAAATTAGAATATTGTTGAAAAGTGCATTTATTTCAGTATTGCAACTTATTTTTTATTTTTATTTTAATTTTTACAAATGCTTTCTTTTGGAAATTCCATAGTAATAAAACAAATAGTTACAATAATAAACATCACTATTACATTTCATTAATTACATTCCATTTATAATTTGTCGCCCAACGACAAATAATTGCAATTACAACAAATAAAGGCTTGACATTTCTTGCTTTGCATGTCATACATCAATTTCATATACAGTGGTCCCTCGACATACGAATTTAATCCATTCCGAATGCACATTCGGAGGTCGAAAAGTTTGTAAGCCGTTTCCCATAGCAATGCATTGGAAACTGAAAAATTCGTAAGTCGAGTAAACCGCATCTAAAATTCGTAAGTCGAGTAAACCCCATCTAAACTGCAACGGTTTTCCTTTCGGATGTCGAAAAAACGTAAGCGTGCGACCAATTTTTTTTCCATTCGTAACTCGAAATTTCTAAGTACAGTACTTCGTAAGTCAAGGGACCACTGTATTGCTTTCACCTTTTAAGTTGCATTACTGAAATAAATTCACTTTTTGACGATATTCTAATTTTACGAGTTTCACCTGTACCTATTGGCCTCTGTTAAGAATTCAAGGGGATGGGGAATCAAATCATTAAATGATCAGCCCTGTTTCTATCGGAGCATATTTTTAAAAGGTAAAGCAACCCCTGACCATTAGGTCCAGTCGTGACCAACTCTGGGGTTGCAGCGCTCATCTTGTGTTATTGGCCGCGGGAGCCGGCGTACAGCTTTCAGGTCATGTGGCCAGCATGACAAAGCCGCTTCTGGCAAACCAGAGCAACACACAGAAACACCGTTTACCTTCCCACTGTAGCAGTAACTATTTACTTGCACTTTGACGTGCTTTCGAACTGCTAGGTTGGCAGGAGCTGGGACCGAGCAACGGGAGCTCACCCCGTCGCGGGGATTTGAACCACCGGCCTTCTTGATCGGCAAGCCCTAGGCCAGGGGTCCCCCAACCTACGGCGCTTCGGGCCTGCAGCGCCGATGCCTCAATGGGCTGAAGGGCCGGGGAGCGCACGCCCATACGCGTGCACACACACTATTTCCGGCGCACAGGAGCATGCGCACCGGCCCCCCACCTGGAAGTGCACCAGAAATGAAGCTTATGCATGCGTGAAAGCTATTTCCGGTGCTCTGCGCCCACACTGCACTGTGCCGCGCCGGTAATAGTGGATGGTTGTAGCGGGCGGCGGCAGCAGGCTGGATAAATGAGCCCTTCGGGCCATATCCAGCCCCCGGGCCGTAGTTTGGGGATGCCTGCCCTAGGATCTGTGGTTTAACCCATAGCGCCACCCGCGTCCCTAGAGCATATTTTAGCCATTACCAATTTGAGAAACAAGTACCGTATATGAAGACCAGTGCTTGTTTCTCATGTTTTTTTGTAATGTTTTGACTTCTCTTCCATAGACTCCCATAGTTATAAACAGAACAGCCTGTATGGTTTTAGGCAGCCTTGCAAAGAAGATATTGGCATTTCTCTTACTCCTGATCAATGTGCAGAGTATCTGACTGTGCTAAAAAGGGTTTACTACATTCTACTGTAATTGTTTTCCCCTTTTAATTAAATCAATAAGGTTATGTATCATGACAACTTGCCTGTAATTCAGAATTGATTTTTTTATTAAACAATATATTTTTAAAAATCAGCTTCCTGCAAGCAGATTTTAGATATCTAAAATATATTTAAGTTACTGAGCCTTACAAAAGTATCCTGATGCTCCACTGAAAGGTGCCTTGCTTGCAATGCCATTCACATTGGAGGGACAGCTGTATCACAAAGGATGCACTCAGGAGAGTAGAGTGGAAAACACTGAGGTGCAGGTAGGGTAATAGAAAGTTTGCCCCTCTTTGTTACGTTGGAGGAAAAGGACAGTGGATGTGTCTAGGCCAGGCATCCCCAAACTGCGGCCCTCCAGATGTTTTGGCCTACAACTCCCATGATCCCTAGCTAACAGGACCAGTGGTCAGGGAAGATGGGAATTGTAGTCCCAAACATCTGGAGGGCCGAAGTTTGGGGATGCCTGGTCTAGGCTCACTGTTGCATTAAGCAAGGAGGAGAGACTGTTGAGCACCTGGAAGAACGCATCTATGAGATGATACATGTCCAAACATTCTTAGTAAACTCTGAAAGTTTTAGGGTTTTTATTCCAAATGGATGACACCATAGCAAGAGAACAGTAACTCTAAATAAACTAGCTGGAAAGCATATCCATGAGAATGTCACATACACTCTTGGTTTGGTGCTGCTTTGGAAGGGCTTCAGTTAGCTTCTTAAAACATTGTTTTAGCCACAACGTATTAAAATATTCATGTATGAGGTTTGTTATTGCTCTCATCGAGGCCAAGGCTTTATACGTGCACAATAGCACCACGATAATCTGAAAGGTTGGAAGAGAAAAAACACACATTCACAAACACTGGGCTATAGCTTCTTTATAATCACTCATTAGTTTTTATAGCTTTTTAAAATGTTGGATAGAATCATAAAAAGCTTATACCATCAAATTAAGTTAAATTGAATCCTTCCTGGCTTGAGGTTCCTAGTTCTGCGAATTATGCAACTCCTAGATGGGAGTTGTACTCCCTCTGAAGGAGCAAGTACACAGTGTAGTACTCTTAGACCAACTTTCCACTACAGTAGTTAGTTACTTACTTGACTTTTCCAGTTCTTGTACTATATCATTGTATAGCCTTGAATAAAGGTCTTCCTGTGATTGAGTTCCATCCAAATAAACTGCAAGAAGAGCAGTGAAGTAGTCAAAACATCTTCAGTACAGCCAGAAATTTTCAATAGGCTACCTTCCAGTGCAACCCACATTCCATTCACAACTCACATAAGCTTTATGTACTGACTTTTTTTTAGGTGAATTTTTAAAAAGCTGCAGACATATATATAGGTGAAACTTGGAAAATTATAATATCGTCAAAAAGTGCATTTATTTCAGTAATGCAACTTAAAAGGCGAAACCAATATATGAGATAGATGCATGACATGCAAAGCAAGATATGTCAAGCCTTTATTTGTTGTAACTAATTATTTGTCGTTAAGCAGGTCAATTATAAATGGAATGTAATTAATGAAATGTAATAGCGATCTTTATTTTTGTATTGTTACTATTTGTTTTATTACAGTACTGTGGAATTTCCAAAAGAAAGCATTTTTAAAAAACAAAAATAAAAAAACAATAAGTTGCAGTACTGAAATAAATGCACTTTTCGATGATATTCTAATTTTCGGAGTTTCACCTGTACTAACATTATGCATTACCAGGGAGTAATTCCCAGTGAACTCAACTGAACTTACCTCCGAGGAAGTTAGCATGGCACTGTCAGAGAATTTTGTTTGTTTGTTTTTTAAATAGCCATCTTCAGATACCCACACGTTCCCATCCACATTTACCCCATGAGACAGATGCTGAAGCATTCTGACAAAAGAGGTGGATTTAGGGCAGTGCAACCAGTTTTGCCTCACTGGGCGCTGAGCCTAGGGGGTGCTGCAGGGCATCACAACAATGACAGATGCCCCCCCCTTTAAGCAGGGTTTACGTTCTAAGCTCTCACTCGTGTATGCAAAAATTGTGTAAGTAGGGAACACTGTAAAAAAAAAGACCTGTTTTTCCCCTGCTCTCTAGCTCTCTCACATTCTCCACACACCTCTCTTCAACTAGAAGCTCTGGGGCCAGCTGGAGGCTGTGCAAAAATGCACAAGTCTCTAGGTGGGGAGGCTGAGCAGCCTAAGCAAAGTCTCACTGCACCTCCAGTCTCTGGGGCTGCCTCTGCCCTCACTGAAGTCCTCTTCAGGCTCTGGGGAGGGTCTCCTCGTGAGTCATGAGGACTCTCCAACTCTCATGCCTTTTCCTTGTTTGAATCTATTTATTCATTTATTTCTTGGTGTCATTCGTATATAGTCACACATGTTGATCATGAGTAAGGGGGAGGGGAGCCCGTTGTGAATAGAGCAAAACAGAATGCAAGAGGTGGGGTGGCACCAAATTTTGGCCTTGCACAGGGCACTGCTGAAATTTAAAAGTTCAAAATCCACCCCTGCCAACAAGGCCAGTCCTTTGAACCTGAACTAGGTAATGTCACTACTTTTGCCAGCATTCTCTACTTGAATGAGCTACGTGTATGAGCTATATGCATATATTATATATAAATGTGTTTGCCATACCGATGCCAGTTTCATTTTCTTCCATCTCTCTCCTATGTTTCAGATACATTGGCCATACATGCCCATCGAAGTATCCAGGTGGGTCTGGTGGGTTATAAATTCGTGTGCTGTATAAGAACAGAAGCTTTACTCAGACATCTTGCTTAGCAAGAATTTATATCCAAAAATATCAAAAGCCTCTAGTGGTGACTGAATATTTATATCTTTAGTTTACATGGTAACTTCTTAATAAAATGTTTCTTCAGTAGTTTCTTCAAACTCAGAAGGACACAATCTCAAGGTGTCCAATACCAAAGACTTGGTGCAAATTCCTCTAATCCACTTTACTAAAACAGATTTTGATTTTGTGACAGCTGCCCCCTCCTCAGGTGTACTGGACAGGACCTCAGACCCTTAGCAAGCCTATGTCCTGCTAGACTAATACATGTCCTGATGTATCGCAGTGGTGTGGCATCTGCTTTGAATGCAAAAGATATCTCCCAAGCATCTCCCTGACATCTCCCAAGCAGAGCTGAGAATTCCCCCCACCTAGAAACCCTGGAGAGCCACTGTCAGTCAGCTAGATAGACCAATGGTCTGACTCAGTCAGTATAAGGCAGCTTCCTATTTTCCTAATGTATTCAGGGGCACGAAGTATCCTCCATAAGCTTTAATTGAAGATTGGTTTTTTTAAAAACACCATTGTACATTGTACAGTGGTGCCTCGCTTAACAAATGCCCTGCTTAACGAAATTTCAGTTTAACGAAAGGTTTTTTCTAGTGGAGGTTGCCTCGCTAGACGAATTCGTTTTACGAAAAATTCGTCTAGCGAATGCTTCCCTATGGGAAAAAAAAATTCCAAAAAAATTCAATGCATTTCTATGGGATTCGTTAGACGAATTTTTCGTTATAAGAAAAGACCCGTGGAACGAATTAAATTCGTCTAGCGAGGCACCACTGTAAGGTAGAATGTGCTTGCAGCCTAATCTAGAAAATGGTTATTTTAAATGAGTGCTACTGCTTTCTTTTATGACTTAGTTCAATGTACCTATGGTTTTAAAAATTGAAGCGCAAGGCTACAGTTCTGTATAGATCTACTTTGGACTAAGCCCCACTGAATTCAAAGAAGCCTTGCTGGAGTAAGCGTACTGTGTTTGGGCTCTTTCAATGAAAACCTAAAGTCTAGGTTATTAAGACATACATTTATAGCCTGGAGAAAAGACTTAATGAGTAAAAAGCAAAACAAAACTTGCTTTTTACAGTGCCTAGTACGTACAGGATAGAAGAACAGCATGCTCTTTCTTCAGTTTGTGTACTGCAACAATGTTAGCTTTATTTGTAACAACATATACAGTCTTAATATATAAAAACATAACAGTCTTAATATATAGAAACAGAAAGTTTGCCTGCTTGAAACGAAGGACTCTGGTGTCAAGTAAGGCACCACTTGCTAGCACACCAGCACTAATGATTTTCTTATAGCTAAAAATACACAGGGATCAAAATTGTTCAAATGATATAGATAACAATTAGAGGGCTTTAAACACCTGAATGCATACCTCAAAGGGGGAGAAGTGTATACACCATGTTGCACTCCTTGGAAAAAATGGTGGGATATAAATGTAATTTTTAAAAACCCCATAGCATTCTCTTAGACCACGAGTCAGTACAAAGTTAAAAGCATTTAAGTTGCCAAGTTTGTTGCACTGACTCCTTGCTTATCTCCAAATGACTTTGCTAGTGGCATGAAAGCACAGACAGAGCAGAGAGAATCTGCCTTTACTTGTCTCTTTGCCAGATTTTGAGGCTCTAATTTACAGGAACTCGTGTTGGAACCTGTGATTTCCCTGGAGATATAATACCGTTCCAGAATTTTGCAAGACATCATCATCATCATTTTTTCAAAAATACAGTGCATTGTTCCAAATTGCGCAACTCTAAAACTGATCAAGTTTCTTTTAAAAAACCTAACTGGGAATAGAGCTGGTTATCTGCTTTGCAATTCCCTTATTAGATTGCAGTATGAAGGTGTGGAGGGACACGGGTGGCGCTGTGGGTTAAACCACAGAGCCTAGGGCTTGCTGATCAGAAGGTCGGCGGTTCAAAACCCCACGACAGGGTGAGCTCCCGTTGCTTGGTCCCAGCTCCTGCCAACCTAGCAGTTCGAAAGCACATCAAGGTGCAAGTAGATAAGACTTCCGGCCACCGCAAGCGCTGGAACCGGCGGGGTTTGCCTCGAGCTCCGAGGCAGCCCGGCTTCGCGAGGGGGGGGGAAGGTGGGATAGCGCCCCACCACCCCAAAAGAGCCCCCGGTTGAGCTTCCGGGGGACGAATAGGCTCAGCGGCGCCCCAAAAACACGACTCCTCAGCTCCCCGGCAAGCTTTAAAGCCCCGGAGAGAGCCTGAGTGGAAGTCGCGGGGGCCATCTTGAGTGAAACCGTTACCCTCGCGAAGTGAAGCTACATGCCGGCAGCGGAAAGCAGTGGATTTCTTCCTTCTTTTCAAGTAAGGACTTCATATTTTAAACCTGTCAGCAAAAAGCTGGAAAAATATTGGAAAAAAATTAAGAATTGGCTGCAGGGGGTGATTTAAAAAGGGAGTCGATTACCCCCCCTTTGACAGACTGTGATGCAGTAACCGATCCCTTGCCGGGAAGGTGAAACGAAGTATCCAGGTTATTAGCAACTGGCTTAAAAGAAGCCCCCCCAGGGAACCAGATCTAGCGGACTTTGAGGGGTGGAACTGTTAAAAGAAAAGAAGAAGTGGAATATGGTGAAAAGAAATTAAAAGAAAGGATACTTAGACTGGGAAATAACTTGAACTGAAAAAATTAAAAGTGAGGCTATTGAAAGGAAATTAAAGAACAAAGTAACCAGATTGGGCAACAAAATGGCTTATAATGTTTTGGAATAAGCCCTCCGCCATTCCCTGCAGTGCAACTGGTGGGTTTCCCACGGGACTAGAATAGATAAGATGGCCTCGGATTCAGCAGCTGCAAAAGATCAGCCCTGGCATAAGATATTTGCAGAGATCCGCGAAATTAAAAAGGGGCTGAACTCGTATACCACTTTGTTGCGGGAATGTGCCTCATCATGGGAATATAACAAACAATTAAGTGAGCTGAATGGAGAAAGCTGCACAGAAAGAAGAACTGGCGTTGAGGTTGAGAAATCGGACGTTGAGGTGAAAAAGGAAGCATCAACACTGGACATTTGTACAACGTATGGAGAATTGGCACAACAGGAAGAGGAAGAAGAAGGATGGAAGAATGTTCCACAAGTGGGAGATGTGGAACAGAAAAAAGATTGGTCTCAAGAACTCCTCCAAAATGAACCAGGGTGGGCTCTGGCCCTCCCAGTGAGAGGGGGAGGACAGGGCATGCTCTGGGAAGACAGGAATAAAGGTGCATGTGGGAAACTGAAGAAGTGGGGGGGGAATGTTCTGTGGAAGCTATGGGAAAGGGTGGGAGTGGGTTAATAGTTTATAAATGTTAAAAGAGATGGATGGAATGGAGTGGCCCTATACTGGTATGTTATATGGATCTCGCTGTAAACTTCTGGAAAACCTAGATCTGGGGGAAGGGGGGGAGTTATGTTATTATGTTTTGGAATATATTTGATACAAGAGTTAATATTAGAATGATGATTCGTTGTTAATAAAAAAATTATAGGTAGAGGGGAAAAGATTTATAGAATGAATAATGGGAATTAGAAATATTTGGTATGAAATATTAGATTAAAGTTGATTGTATTAATATTTGTAAGAAGAGATTAAAATAAGAATAAAGGATTGAGAGAATAATATTTAAGATAAGCAAAGTTATAATGAATACTGCCTAAATAATATTGTAATAGGGACCCTAGGTGGGGGTAGTCGGGGGAGTCTAAAGGGTAAAGATTTAAGTTAGAATTATAGTCTTTGATATTTTTGTATTTTGTATATTCTTTTTTTTCTTTTTTTGTATTTTTTCTTGTTTTTTCTGTTTTTTTTGGGTTTTGTATTTTTGTATGTGTGTGTGTGTCTAAAAATTTTCAATAAATATAATTTTTTAAAAAAAGTGCAAGTAGATAAATAGGTACCGCTCTGGCGGGAAGGTAAACAGTGTTTCCGTGTACTGCTCTGGTTCACCAGAAGTGGCTTTGTCATGCTGGCCACATGATCTGGAAGTTGTACGCCGGCTCCCTCGGCCAATAATGTGGGATGAGCGCCGCAACCCCAGAGTTGGTCACGACTCGACCTAATGGTCAGGGGTCCCTATGTAGGTGTGGGAACATACAGCTATGAGCAAACAATAGAATATTGGGCAATGATTTTCGGAACACAGTACCTTCTTCTCTTCTTGCATTCTTCATAAGGAATTGTTAGGAAATACTTTTTATTCCATATATCACTGAGAGGCCTGCAATAATAAAGAACCAAGTAAGATGTGCTTATTCAGTATGCATTATTTTTACTTTAACATGCTAAGCTTGCTTACTTGTAGTTATACAGAAGGAAGCCCTCAACAATTAAGATATGGTTGTCTTTTTCTCCCTTTTGCTTATCATGCAGTGGCCTTGTCAATGCAGAGTCTTGTAGGTTTGTCATCCAAGAGCGTATGTCTGCCACCATTTTTTCCATATGCAGGGCATCAAGTACTAGAAGAAACAATGTTATCTTAAAATTAAAGGCAACAATTACAGTCTGCAAAATAAAATGCTAGCGGTATATCATGAAGAGAATGGAAAAACATTCCATTATGATGTAGCTGTTTTCATGATCTTTGGGAGTCAGTATTGGCAGCGGTCGTATAAACCAAAATTTGAGCATTCTACTGTTATTAATCAAGAATGGTAATAGTCGGAGAGAGAAACCAGGGCTGTGCCAATGAGAAGTGCTTGGAGTATGGAGGAACAGCAAAGAGGTCAAAGGATTGTGCTCTAGTTCCTAAATCTGTGAGGCTTTCTCAAAACAGGCATGGTTGTTTTGAAAGGAAGATTCAAAGAGTGGGAAATGGAGTGATTGAACAAAGAACAGAGGAGGAAAAGAGGGCAGATAAATTGTTTGCATTCAATACCAAGAGAACACAATGTTTTTGGTTTGTTATAGGTGGGCTGTACTTGTAAGAATTTGTATAATGAATTATAGATTTGGAGTGGAATATTGGTGCCTCTTTTCAGCAAGAAAGATCAGCTGCTAGGAACGTTGTTCACACACAAACACACAGGATGTCTGGTTACAATTAATTCTGCAATAGCTGCGTGGAGGAAGTTAGCCAACAATCTTCAGTTTGAACTTTTTTATGCACTAGATGTCACAGTTTGGTTTAAACTTAACTTGAAATACAAAGGAGGGAAAGTTTCCTGCAATGCCTGAATAAGAAAATGCATTATATTATTATCACATCTGACTGAAGACCAAAGTTCACTACTTATCTTGCCCAGATAGCAATGATCATATGGAAATAGTTGTGCAGTTTAAACTGTTACTGAGCCAGATGCCTGCTCAGTTTTAGCTGAGTTCACTATTACTGGTTTGTGGAGATGCTTTGCATGTATTTTGACTAGTTCTGCAAAACTGCTTCTTGAAGAAATCCCCAAACTTAATAAAAGATGCTGCGAAGCACTTCCTATCTATTAGAATTAACAAACTTAAAACCTTCCATCTATTACTGCCAGCACTGACTCCCTGCTGCTGTCCATTTATTGACATACTGCAAGCTTTAAAAAAAATCAAACCACTGGAATCAATATCTGTGCTGCATAAATGGTATTTTTGGCTGCTGCATAGCAGTTTGCTTCATATATAGCTTGGGGGGGGGGTCACAAATCCATTTTTAGAATTGTTTGATTTAACACTTCGCTGCATAGTTGTTCAACCACTGGAACTCTTTCTTGCTTATCCAGTTCCCATTTTCTCGTGTGTGTGTGTGTGTGTGTGTGTGTGTGTGTGTGTGTGTGTTGAAGGCACCAAGAATGCCACTTTTGCTATTTTAAGAAGAAATATCTAGTCAAAAATAAGAATACAAAAATATTTGTATAGACAAATGTTTGCTGGAAATGTAGTGGTTCTTCAAATATTACAATTTTGCTTACTTTGCTTTCAAAACTCAGACTTAAAAAAGTATTGGGTCTACTAACCATCATATTGCAAAAATCCACGGTCATCTACAGCCACTTCAGATTCTGGCTAGAAAAAACAACAACAATATTGTTAATATTGTTGGGGGAACTTGAAGGGGGAAATGAAATTTAGACTTCTTATCATACATAGCTGTAGTGGAGTCAGCAATTTTAGGGGTAGATGGCGACAACACAATTGAAAATGGGCCACTGCATAGGAAGGCAAATAATGTGAGAGGCAGCAGCACCCAGAACAGTTTAGAATTTTAAATGAACACAGCAATACATTTCAAGTCAGAACAAACAATAAACTTCCTGATAATACTATACCAAGTAACTCCAAATCCTGTAAGTTTTGAAAATGCCATGCATGCACATTCCTGTTATTAAAAAGTAGAGTATTATTTAAATCCAACTAAAATCAGCATGGACCAGGATGATAAATATCAAAAACTGAAGTGATAAAAGTACAAATACAAGATAGGTAAAGGGTAAAGGGACCCCTGACCATTAGGTCCAGTTGTGACTGACTCTGGGGTTGCGGCCCTCATCTCGCGTTATTGGCTGAGGGAGCTGGCGTACAGCTTCCAGGTCATGTGGCCAGCATGACAAAGCCGCTTCTGGCAAACCAGAGCAGCGCACGGAAACACTGTTTACCTTCCCACCGGAACGGTACCTATTTATCTACTTGCACTTTGACATGCTTTCGAACTGCTAGGTTGGCAGGAGCAGGGACCAAGCAACGGGAGCTCACCCTGTTGCAGAGATTCGAACCACCAACCTTCTGATCGGCAAGCCCAAGAGGCTCAGTGGTTTAGACCACAGCTCCACCTGCGTCCCCGTGTCATGATATTTAGGGACCCCTGACCATTAGGTCCAGTCGTGACCGACTCTGGGGTTGCGTGCTCATCTCGCATTATTGGCCGAGGGAGCCGGCGTACAGCTTCCAGGTCATGTGGCCAGCATGACAAAGCCGCTTCTGGCAAACCAGAGCAGCGCACGGAAACACTGTTTACCTTCCCACCGGAGCGGTACCTATTTATCTACTTGTACTTTGACATGCTTTTCGAACTGCTAGGTTGGCAGGAGCTGGCAAGTTGAAAATACAAGAAGCTGTTCAGAATACACAAGAATCATCCCATAACTCATCCCATAACATTATTTTACTTGATCATTTGGAAACACACTGTATTCTGCGTCTAACCTGGAAATGTTCTACTTTAACTCATAAAGTTCCTTTAATTGTTTACCTTAAAATAGTCATCTTGAGAAAGTATAGTACAGTTTGGAAGCTGTTTCTTAAGCCTTTTTGCCAGAGTTGTTTTCCCTCCATTTGTTATACTGAATTGTAGAAAAGAATGGCAGAACTATAGCAGGTTACAGAGTAGCACACTATACAGTACGTAAAAACATCATTTTGATAATTTGTTTACTATAGTATCTACATTGTAACTTGGCAAATGCATTTACCTAATTATTTTAATGTTTTCAGATAGCATATGCTATAATGGCCAAAAGCACATTAATCATCATCTCAGACAACTTTTTTGTTACCTTTTGCATGATAAATGCACAATGGCTACTCAGTTGTTGCAGGGAATCATAGTATCTTCCCTCAAAAATTCCTGTTTGCAAGGAGTCATTTCCCCAGAACTCAAAAGTCTTTTGAAACTAGAAAAAAGAATGTTACCTCCCTCCCACCCACCCTCCTTAGTTACTATACCTTTTGCAAACATTCAAGTACCGTATTTTCAACTACATGAGTGTCATAGGCTCATTTTAGCTACTGTACCCCCCTCATAGAAGAGACAGGAACGAGAAGTGCCAGGTAGCAATTATTCCCTCCCCCCCCCCATCAAGGTTAGCACCGGCAAAATACAGTAGTGTCCAAACTTTTTTCAAAGAGGGCCAGATTTGATGAAGTGAAAAGCCGTGAGGGTCGGCCAAAGGGCCAACCAAAGTTGTTAACCTATTTTTAGGAAAAAGTTGTTGAGCTTTTTTTAAGGATTGAAGTTGTTGAGGTTAGGATTTTACCCTGGGAAGTAAACTGCCACAGGGGCTGGATTAAACTGACCAGTGGGCCGAATTAGGCCCTCGAAATGGATATGCCTGCAGTAATACAATTACCAGTATGTTTCCCCCCACAATCCTGAAAAGTGACCAGAAAGCAGTAAAAGCACACAAAAAGCAAATTATTCCACTCTCAGCTATTGGGTAAATCTAAACACCTAAGGCAATAATGGGACCCTCCAAATGTTTGAGGCTAGCTTTTATCTGCCCCAGCCAAGCATGGTCAGTAGCCAGGGGTGGTGGGAGTTGTACTCAAGCATCATAGCTCAGTTAGCAGAGCATGAGACTCTTACTGTAATCTCAGGATTGTGGGTTCGAGTCCCACGTTGGACAAAAAGATTCCTGCACTGCAAGGAGTTGGACTAGATGACCCTTGTGATCCCTTCCAACTCTCCAATTCTATGATTCCATGATCATCATGAGGGTCCCAGGTTCCCCATCCTTGATCTAAAGCAAAACTGGATTTTAACCAACTACCCATTCACTTACCCTCCAAGTCCAATGACCAACATTTTCACAGTTCTTTCACAACCTAAAAATCAAATTGAGAAAGAATCCTTGTAGTAGGAGTGAATAACATTTTGTCCATGAGCTACTATGTTCAGCCGATGGGATTTTGGACTAAAGGTCTCAGGTAAGCTTCTAGCCAGTTGTGAGGAAGGTGGCTAAAAATTGCTTGACATCAAAACCAAATTATAATGAAATCAAAACCCATTGGGTTTGAGTCTCAGTGCAATCTTACGCATGCCTACTAAAGAGGAAGCTAAGTTCAATAGGCCTTTCTTCCAAATTAGCAGCTGGTTTCAGATTTTCTCTCATGTTTGGAGGTGAATTTACATCATTTGATGACTTGCAATGGAAAGGAAGAACTGGCTCTCCTGAGTTAACATTGGACACTATGGAAATGGGCAACTAACCTGTGACACATGAGGGTCATCACTGGATTCCGCTCTCCAAGTGACTGAGAAATGCAAATACTGTAGTACAGTGGTTCCCAACAGGTGGTCCGGGGACCCCCAGGGGTCTGCGAGCTATGCCAGAGGGGTCCGCAAGATGCTATTAGAATAAAAAATATATTAAATATATTTCGTATGATAACAGATTTTTTGTTTTGGCTGCTTCCTGCATGAGCAGAGTCTAGCGCAAAACTAGAATTAGATAGAGGCAGTAGTTCTGCTGTATGCCGTTAGGTGGCGCTTTACAGACACTACTGTTTGGCAAAGAGGCAGCGCACGCATTCTACTAACGCTCACCTCCTCAAGATGCTTTGCGCGCGTCGGCTTAATTTGTGCGCTACTGCGCAGGTACCCTGTCTTCTCCATTCCCCTCCCTCCTCCCTGGCGTGCGCTGCCTCTTTGCAAAACAGTAGTGTTTGTAAACAAAGCGTTGTTTTTCGCGGAAGCTACAGCTCGCGTAGTTAAAAATGGACCGTTGGTTAAAAAGTGGTTCATTAAAACGGCAAAGGCCTACAGATGAAGAGGAAGATAATGCATTTGATGTTCAAGCAAGTAAGTCAGTGACTCTCGAACCGATCTTGTCAGTGTCCATTGAACCTAAATCGTAGCTGTAAAAAACGTATAAATATAAAATATAAAAAGACTCTTAATTTGGCTCTCACTTTTTAATTTTAGGATTAGGAATTAATGGGGGTCCTTGTCACAATAGCGGCTCGATGAGGGGTCCTCGAGAAAATTTTGTTGGGAACCCCTGCTGTAGTAGGAAAGGGAAAGATGTCAAACCTCACTGTACACAACATGCTCACCCATGAACATCAAAACACCAAGCCATGTGGTATGAAGTACGGAAAGATGGAACTTGGCACCACATTTCCCCTAATTATGAACATTGTCAAGTAGGTGTCAACATTAACTGTATCCTTAAGGAATTTCTCAGTGTGGCATTCCAATGAAATCCAAGCATGCTGTGACAAGCCTCTTCGATGATTTTGCCACCAATTTATTTTAAGAATGCAATGCCTTATGTCAAGCTAAAATCTAGTGATGAAGAAATGGGTACAAATATTTGGAAATGGGTACAAGTAGACTGATCTCCTGTATTTTTTTAATGCCAGGGTTATTGTTTTTTGACTGTGGAATAAAATATTTCTGGCTGGGACAAAGATGGGGAAGTTAAGATGTCAAAACTCTGCCAGAGATCTCTACTGGATCCTAATCCTGTTCTTCCTCACATATCTTGATATAGTATTGCTCCCATTAACCATGAATTTCTGGGAGGTCATAGCAGCATCAAGACTCATGATAAATGAACTTCTTATTGCATCAAGATTTGTCTGCTAAACTTCAATGCTATATATTTTATTTCCACCACATGTGAACCACAAGTATCAAGCCTGCTGTCTTACAGGGTTCTAGTAATATTTGGACAGATTGAGCTATAGAAATTCCATTGCAGCTCATGCACCTGTGAACAAATATTCTTCACTACTGTGATGGATCGTAAATAGTATAAAATCTGTATTAAATGATCCTCCCCATCAGCAATCCTAGGGTTTCTAATCTCAACACTGTAGATTGCCCAAATATGTATACAGTTATAACTCGGAAATCGAACGGAATCTGTTCCGGAAGTCCATTCGACTTCCAAAACATTCGGAAACCAAGGCGCAGCTTCCGATTGGCTGTAGGAAGCTCCTGCAGCCAATCAAAAGCTACATCGGATATTCGGGTTCCAAAGAACGTTTGCAAACCAGAACACTCACTTCTTGGTTTGTGGCGTTCAGGAGCCAAAACATTCGACTCACAAAGCATTCGGGATCCAAGGTACGACTGTAATGCAAAGAGCTCAATACTGTAGGCCCAATGGCACCATGTTTAGGTGAATATATGTAAAATATGGCACACATAGACAAACAGTGCTTCAAATGCTACAACCAGAAACAATACTAAACAATATACTGTATGTGGCCATGTGATGAATTTAATTAAAGTCAACACTTCAGTGCTCACTGGTGAGAAAGTTAGGATCAGTTCAGGGCTATTACTAAAAATATGGGCAAAGATTAATGCTACTGGATTGTTGTTTGTTAATCTCTCACCCATTTGGAAACAGCTGCTGCCAAGGCATTTGCCAACTATCCAAAGATGAAGGGCTTTGAACTCTGTTGTATAGACAGTGACGCAAGTTTAAGATTCCAGGTCAGCAGTGCATGGGTCCAAAACAAAACAAATATACATCAAAGGGGAATGTTATATAGTAAAGAAGAGTTTCTGTGAGTTTTATTCTACCCAATTGTCAGTGGCACACAGTTTGGTTCTGCTCTGACCCAGAAGTATTCTCAAACTATTAACACCAATCTCTGTAAGAGTAAGATTGCAGTCAATAGTTCTGAACTGTGTTGTTATTATTGTTATTGGCATTTATATCCCATCTTTTTTCTCCAAAGGACTCAACATGGTCACATGGGTTTCCCCTCATTTAATACCCCCAACAGCCCTGTGAGGTAGGTTGAGCTAAGAAGCAGTGACTGGCCCAAAGTCACTCAATGAGCTTCATGACCAAGTGGGGATTTGAACCCTGGCCTCCAAGATCCTAGTCCAGCACTCTAACCACTACAACACACTGGCTCTTTATGACCATAACATGCTATGTTTAAAAGTGATCACAACACAATTACAGTTTTCACTTATAGGGCATCTTGGCACTCCAATCCTAGTCCCACCAAATGCAATACGGTTTGTTTCCTAGCAAGCACTTTTAGATTAGTAGCCTTGAACAACTTTTACAAAAGCAGGTGAGCCAGGGGATGTCAGGCAAAGCGACTTTACACTTAGGGTACTTACAAGAAAGTGCAGTGCAAACACTGGTTTAAGTTGGGACTAAGGGAGCCTATCAATAGCAGCCAAGATGTTCAAAACATTTCACATGCATTTTTTCTCAAAAGCTTTGATACTCCAATTGTCAAAAAAAAAAATCCTTGAAGCACTGAATTAGCATTGAGGTACTTTTTGGAAATATTAAGAAAACGCTGGCAGTTAGGCAAAATGCAGGATGCGGGTATGTGATGGCATAGATGCATGCATCCATGAAGCAGAGTGAGACGAGCTTCTGGCTATTTCTCCTCAACCCCCTTCCCACGCTCCCGCTCTTGCCACGGGCCCCCTAACCGAGCCTGCTGCTGCCTCCGGTGTAGCGGCGGATGCGATTCCACCCCCGGTTCAGTCGGCTTCTGCACGTGCAACTGAGAGGGGCGCCATCTCCTCCTTGGCCCAGCCCACGGCCCACGCAGTCCCACAAAACCCCCTGTCCGCCCCTACCTTCGCCCTCGAAGCCAGACGCGCCGAGCAGCGCCCCGAGAAAGTTGGAGCCCCCTTCATAAGCCAGGCGCTATGCCCCGCCCCCTTTCAGGAAAGGGGCGGGACGGACGCAGGCCGACGGCGCTCTATGCAAATATGACACGTACGGCGAGCCCTTTGCTGCCTGCCGATTGGTCAAGGCTCGCAGTCCGGCCACCTTGTTCCAGGGAGCCTCCCCTTCTCTGTTGAGGAAGGAAGGCGCGACGCGATTGGCTCGTTTCTGCAGTCCCCGCCCCTTCACGGCGAGCTCGCGACTTGCTCCTCCCTCCCTCCCTCCCTCTGCGCCTGCAGTGCTGGACCTCGGCCGCTAGGGGGAGCGGCGCCCTCGAGCCCCTTTTCTGCTTCGGCTGCGATTCCCACTTCCTCCTCCTGGTTGCAAAAGCAGCTTCGCCCGCCCCGAGCGCTCGGCTGGGGCTTTTCGTCCGCACCGCCCGCCCTTGCTCGCTCTCTCTCTCTCTCTCTCCGGGAAGCGCCCGTGCCACGGGCCGCGGAGACCCACGCTCAGCCAGCTCGCCAGCCGCCTGGGCGCTCGCTTTGGACCAGCAGGGCTTCCTATCCCGCTCGTGCAGCGATGTCCAAGCCGCCCCCGAAACCGGCCAAGCCAGGTAAGGGAGGCGCCCGCCGACGCCGACGCTGCCACATCCAGCGGGGTGAGAAGGGACGGACGGGAAGGGCCAGCCGCCGGCATGGGATACCCCGCGAGGCGAGAGAGACACGTGGACCGCCGCTTCCCTCGCCCCCGCCCGCCGCCCGCGCCAGCGAGGCGGCATTTCCGTAAAGCCCAGGGCCGAACTGCGCGCTTCGGAGCCGCCTTGGACGCGATCCTCGCCCGGCCGCCCGTTCCCTGGCGTTGCGCGTGCGACGGGGTCGCTGCCTCTGGAGCGATGGGCTTCCCCCCTGCGACCCGGGGTGGGGCTCTGGAAAGAGAGAGAGAGAGAGAGAGAGAGAGGCTGTCACTGTCAAAAAGAAGAAGGGGAAAGAGCGCTCGCTGCCGCCGCCGCCGGCCGGGTCGGGACGGGACAGGAAGGGCGTCGAGTTTGCGATGCTCTCCGAGCGGGGGGGGGGCGGGGGCGTCGCCCGTGTGGGATCCTCTGCTGCTGCTTGAGCTTTGGTGCATTGATGCAGCTTGGCAAGCAGTTGGCAGCCAATATGAGCACAGGAGCCCCCCCCCCCCGCGCCCCTTCAATGGCCCAGCCAGGCATGTCAGAAGCTTAAAAGTTGGAGGAGCTGCTGCCTCGCCTCCCTGAGCCTGCAGGCGAGGAGAGAGGTCCCGACAAGCCTTGGCAACTTGCCCATCGTGCCGCAATAAGGATAACTCTTGGGTAGGAGCAAAGGGAGATGCCTTATACCAAGCCAGGCCCCCGGGGAGGGGGTCAGCCAGTGGACTGGCAGGGGCCGGCCAGGGTTTCAGGCAGAGGCCTCTCACAGCCCCCCTGGAGGCGCCAAGATTGAACCCGGACTTTCTGCTTCACCACTGTATCCGTTATCATAGAATCACCAAATGGTAGAGTTGGAATGCACCATAAGGGTCATCTAGTCCAACCCCCTGAAATGCAGGAATCTTTTGCCCAATGTGGGGGTCAAACCCACAACCCTGAGATCAAGAGTCTCGCTCTCTACCAACCCAACCCACTATCTGGCATCTGGGGAAGACTGAAGGCCCGCCTGTTTCACAGAATTTGTCTTCACTACTAGAAATAAATCTGAAAAGTTATAAGGTGTGCCTTTGTGCTTTGTAAATATGTTGGTTCTTCTCACACTCTCTTTTGAACAGACAAGGACCTGTTTCATCTATTTCAAATATGGCATTGTTGTTGTTTAGTTGTTTAGTCGTTTCCGACTCTTCGTGACCCCATGGACCAGAGCACGCCAGGCACTCCTGTCTTCCACTGCCTCCCGCAGTTTGGTCAAACTCATGTTGACAGCTTCGATAACACTGTCCAACCATCTCATCCTCTGTCGTCCCCTTCTCCTTGTGCCCTCAATCTTTCCCAGCATCAGGGTCTTTTCAGGGAGTCTTCTCATGAGGTAGCCAAAGTATAGCTTTTCCCATTTATCCCATTTGTTCCAATGGCCTCAACGGAATCATGCTGGAGAGTGAATTGGTTTTGAATTGTTCCTCGCTATAGGACAGGCTGCTAGCTGAAACATTTGCCCCATGGGCTGAGATCCTGATAAAGGATGCTCAGCAGTCAGTTGCTAGGCTCTCTGCCACATGACTTTGGCCTTCCAGAGATTGTTGGGGCTCCTATCAGCCCAAGGCAGCATGGCCAGGGGTGATGGGAATTGTAGTCTAACAGGCCTGCCTTAATTACTCATCAGGTGCCTTAGCCACCAAGAGATGAATGCATGTTGTAGTTGCCCAGGAACTGCAGGATTTATTTATTTTAAAACAGCAACAACAACAATATTTACATGCTGCTTAGTAGAACAAAGGGGACGCGGGTGGCGCTGCAGTCTAAACCACAGAGCCTAGGGCTTGCTGATCAGAAGGTCGGCGGTTCGAATCCCTGTGACGGGGTGAGCTCCCGTTGCTCGGTCCCAGCTCCTGCCAACCTAGCAGTTCGAAAGCACGTCAAAGTGCAAGTAGATAAATAGGTACCGCTCTGGCGGGAAGGTAAACGGTGTTTCCGTGTGCTGCTCTGCCGCAACCCCAGAGTCGCAACCCCAGAGTCGGTCACGACTGGACCTAATGGTCAGGGGTCCCTTTACCTTTACCTAGTAGAACAAAAATTCTCTTAAGTGGTTTACAAGTCCATCTAAAAATAAAATATCCCTTAAAAAAATAAAAACAAGGTACTTAAAATTGGTAATTGTAAAACACATAGCCTAAACCAGGCATCCCCAAACTTCGGCCCTCCAGATGGAGGGACCACTGGTCCTGTTAGCCAGGGATCATGGGAGTTCTACTGTAGACCAAAACATCTGGAGGGCTGCAGTTTGGGGATGTCTGGCCCAAAGTAACTAAAACAACAGACCTGATTAGGCTGGCTGGAAACAGAATGTTTGCTGATATCAGTCAGGCACCAGAGACAATAGGGTGAAGGTGCGTGCTTAATAATTTTAGTGCTGCTACACTAAAATAACAATTTTTTGGAAGTACAGAAAGAATATTTTGTGGCTCTTGTTAAAGTTCAAGTGCCACAGATCACAGCATTCAAGTGAGCACATATGAGGTGATCCTTCAAAGATATTTGGGGCTCCTCTTGGATTAAATTGATATTTTTTGAATATGCATTTTCTCTGCAAGCTGTATTTTTTTTATTCACTACTGAGATTAAACTGAGTGCCAAGGAGGCAAATGGTACCGACCCCTAAATCTTTAATCTCAGTTTAATCTCATGTAAGATTAAAGATATTAATACAAGATATTCGTGTTCATGAAGATATTCCATTGCGTGGGCATTGAGGGCTTTGGTGGTAGAGGGGCAAATGGCACAAATTAAAGAGTAGTTTATTGCTCATTCTGTCTATTAGCTACTAATTGAAGCTATTAGTACAGTTTATTGCACATGTTTCAGGGATTGCATACCTTCTTGGAGGATGTATAATAACTCTAGGGCAGGCAGGCACCCCAAACTGCAGCCCTCCAGATGTTTTGGCCTACAATTCCCATGATCCCTGGCTAACAGGACCAGTGGTCAGGGATGATGGGAATTGTAGTCCAAAACATCTTGAGGGCTGAAGTTTGGGGGTGCCTGCTCTAGGGTTTACCAAAGGCCCTTAGCAAAGCCTTTGAACTTGGTAACTGTGGCAAATCTGTTGCAACCAGCTATTGTTTCAGTTTCCTAGTGGAAAAGATACAAAATCAGGAAGAGATGTACAGTGGTACCTCGGTTTGCGACCGCAATCCGTTCCGCCGAGACGTTCGTTCGCCGAAGGCACGCTTCTGCACATGCGCGAAGTGCCAATAGAGCGCTTCTGCGTACACACGAGATGTGCAGACCGCTTCTGCGCATCTGACGCCGCAGAACCCGGATGTAAACACTTCTGGGTCCGCAGCGTTCACTCGCTGAAGCGTTCGTAAACGGAGGTAGTCGTAAACCGAGGTTCCACTGTAGTTTCTAACGCACTGTCAACAAAAAGCTTTTAACCTCCCCTCAAGTCCAGAGCCATTATTTGAGGGACAATAATGTGCCCTGGGAAGCTGTTTTTTGGTGACAAGCACATTTGTCATATTTCTATTTTCAGCTATTACTGGTAATTTCCATTTTGGCAAGGTTTGAAATTAGCCAGGGGCCAGGAGCATTGTACACCTATCTGTCACTTGCGACCAAGTGAAAATGCCTGGTTGCCCGGATGGTGCCTGACATTTCCATCATCACCAGTAGGAAAAAGAGGAATAGGAATAAGCCCATATATATGTGGACTCTCCCTGGATAAATTACTTCTTCTTTTTTTTAAGTTCTCAAAGTTCTTAACCTAACTCAAAGTTGTCATCTGAACTAGCCAGATGTTTAACTGGTAATCACAGTCAGTCCATCATTTGATAAGACTTTAGAGCTGCCTTGCCTGGGCATGACCCTTAGAAATTCATTGGCATTCTCTTGTCTGCATGTGAGCAGAACTGAACATTACTATATTAGTCCCGGCCAGTTCCCAAGTGCCTGTAAGGTACCTAATGTAATGCAACATTGCATTAGTTCAACATCATTTCCTCAGTGGACACGAAGACTCCACCACAGAACCATTTCCTTGCAGAATAGGGGCAATTTCAGTTCCCTCATCCAATGTCGAAAGCTTTTCCTCCTGAGAAGTTGGGCCCAAACAAAATGTTGCAATAAAAGTAGCTACATATGTTTAAGAAGTGCTCTTTTGTTATGTGCAGGGTAGGGGGGATGGAGTACAGAAACAAAATGAAGAGGAAAATAACACTTTCATATAGAAAACATTGACAGAGGAACATAGCTTTCCATGATTATCTGCAAGGCCTTACAAAGAAGTTAAAGGAAATACAGGATAGGTTCAAAAACAATAGTCCGTTTGTTTGAGTTGACTGCAGCCTTCTCAAACAGCTGCAGCAATTAAAATAATCTCAGACCATTTAAAGAGCACCTTTTCCATTAAAAAAAAACAGCATTGTGGCAAAAACATTATTAAATGAATACTAGAAGTTACTTCTCTCTCTTTTTTGCAGTTGCTCTGATCCCATCACCCCTGCTAGTTTCTAACAGCCCTCGGTTTTTATAAACTTTGCATATGAGCAATAATTTCCAAGCAAACTAACTTCTGAGTTGGAAAAACGTGGTTTGTTTTTGTCTGCTGCTTGTTCTTGTCTGCTGCCTGGCCCTTTAAGGGAGCCATAAAACGTAAAAGTCTAAAGGAAAACCATCTGAGTCTGTTGTGGTTGCTGTTGACATCAGCATAAGAAAACACGGAAATAATTGGAGCTTAATTTCATGGGTTTGGTATGTGCATGAAAGAGGTGAAAATTGCAACATACTTTGCAGATTAGCACTTGTTCCTAAACCAATTTATTAGTATTTCAGCAAAGTTTACAGCCAAGTAATGTTTTAGTGTTATGTGCAAACTAGGCCACTCTCAGTTTACCCTTCTCCAATATGGTGATAACAGTACACTGATCTGCTTTACAGGATTGTGGTAAGAATTACTGTGGACACTTTAAGAAGTACACAGACCATTTGATTGTTAAAAATCCCTTAAAGCGGTATACAAAAAACTGCAATTATATAACCTGCAATTAATAATTATATTATATTGTCCTGTGCTGTGTGATACCTTGTCCTGTTTTCTGTAAAAGAGGGTGTCTATTTGATTAGCATATGGACAGTGCAACCCCATGATGTGGTTAAGTGGTTAAGTTACTTAATGAGTTACTTAAAAACATGGGTTACCGTATCTTTATTTGTACTATTATATTATTAAGCAGTGGTTTTTGTTTCTAGTTAATGATATATGCATATTTTAAAAAAAATTAAAAACCCCACACACTTGTATTCATCTGAAAATGAACTTTATTTAAAGGAACAAAATGAATGAAAATGCAAAGATGTTCATAAAATATTAATATATATTCTTTGACATTTGCACAAGATTGTCAATTAGCTTGTCATAGTGTACATTTTGCAATCCAGAACGTTTGCTCAGTAAAGTGGCTGAATCTATGCTGTCTTCTGTTTTGGTTGGAGTACATTTTTCTTCAGACTTAGATGTATTTTTCACACCTTCTTTACCTTCAAAATGGACTGAATAAGCCACAGGTTGAGGATCCAGGGCAGTGGTCCCCAAACTTACCTCGCCAAGGGCCAGTGGTGCCACCAGCGCCGATTGCGCTGCGGGTTGGAGCATGCGGGAGCGCGCACCCATACGCATGCGCACACGTGATTTTCGGCACACTTCTGGGTTGTCAGAACACCGGAAATAGCTTGTGCGTATGCGCATGGGCCTCCTCCAGCCCAGAAGTGCGCTGGAAATGACGCTTGCGCAGGCGGACAAGCTATTTCCGATGCTCTGGCGACCTGGAAGTGGGCAGCCGCGCTGCGCCGCACCGGTAAGAGTCGGCGGGGGAAGCAGGCGGCGGGGGCGCCGGAGGCTGCATAAATGAGCCTCCCCACGGGCCTTAGTTTGGGGGACCCTGGTCCAGTGTTTCACTTGTTTTTATGCCTTCCCTCCTTGATGTGTCCTTAATGAACAGGCTTTAGACTATCATTAGAGCTCTTGCAATTAAAATGTTGTCTGAGTTTAGGACATGGATGTTTGATTCATTCAAACTTAGGGAAAGGAAAAAAAAAATTCTGTTAATGTTTATTTCTTTCTGTATATTTAGGACAAGTCAAAGTTTTTAGAGCCTTGTATACGTTTGAACCCAGAACTGTAAGTATTTAAGTTTATTCTTCCCCTTCCCTCTAAAATAAGGAAATGTTATTTTTTTAAATAAGGAAATGTTATTTTTAAATATGACTTAGCAGCTAAACCCAACCTCGCCCTTATGATAATAAAACATAGGAATTGATATTTACATTTTTCCCACAGAGGTGAAAGATTTAAACATTTTAGAGGCTGGTGCTGCAGTTTGATCTTCCTCATATTTGCTCAAGAACAATGTCTCATGCACAGTGGTGGTTTTGGCCTCTAAATAAGTGGACAGGCCATGTGCACCTTAACCAAGGATTTGGCCTGAATTGTGCAGCGCTGGTGTCTGTCAACACAACAGTGTTTCTTGTGAGTGCACAATATGACCAACTCTGTATTGGGCTTTTAACCAATTGCCTGTGCATCTTAGTCACACAATGAATGAGGGAGGGAGTTATAAATCCAACTGACTTCAGCAAAAATATCTTAGTTTCTGAACAAACTGCTTGAAAAGTGAGAAGAAGGGTGGAAAGTTGGAGGGGGTGTTTTGTTCTGCTTTTGCCCCCCCCCCCCCGGGAGAGATTTAGATTGGCAATGTCATTACATCCAAGATTTTGAGCATCCTCTTCATGTTTGTCTGAATCCGTTAAGAGAAAGTGTTAACCAAGCTGCACAACACCCTTTTAAGATTCTGGAATCTCTTTTCTCTTGCTGATTCAGCATGCCTTCTGAGCAGTCACATCTTGCCAAAAGCTTACAAGGTAATCTTCCCTTACAAATCCTTTCAGTAAGGAACAGCAGAATAAGCAAACAGAGATTTCTTCTGCTATAATGCTGGATGGATGAGGCATATTATTTTTTCTAGGGCCTGCCTTTTGGCTAATAATTAACTTTGTCCTAAGGTAGGTCTGACAGCAAAAAAATGGAACCACCACAACTCCTTAGTCCAGGCATAGGAAAACTCTGGCCCTCCAGATGTTTGGGAATATAATTCTCATCATCCCTAGCTAACAGGACAAGTGGTCAGGGATGATGGGAATTGTCGTCCCAAACATCTGGAGGGCCAGAGTTTGCCTATTCCTGCCTTAGTCCAACTTTTCCACTTTAAAGCTACTCTGTAAATTAAATATATTGGGGTGATCTTGCAACTCTGCTCTCGGAAGCCTCCCATGTTGAACGTTCTGCTGTCCCATGTTCTCACCCCACTCTCTTTCCTTCTGCTCCTCCAAACCCATTTTAGGAGAAACTGAGGGCAAGAAAGGAACGCCAAATGCACCTTCCACAGTATACACCCCTCCCCTCTCAAAAATGGACATGTTTGAGGAGTGGGAGAGAACAACCAGCACGTTTCCTTGTGCGTCTTTGATTGAGAGAATGGAGTGTAAACTCTCCATCTCTTTCTAAGGCATCCTTGACCCCAGTGCTTTTTTTAGGGGGAGGGGGGATGCAGCGGTCCACATACCCCATAACATTTTGTGAATCTAAGTTTGGCCTCTTTGAATATGAGTAGGAAAGTGAGAGTCCCTCTAAACATTTTTTAGGGGAAAAAGCACTGGGTAGACTGGGGTGGCCTTTGGTCTTTCAGATTTCAGAGGCGCCCTATGAGAGGCTTAGATGAGAAGCGGGTGCTATTTATACTGCTAGCCTCTCAGATGCAGGAAATGATGGGAATGTTGCTAAGGAGCCCTCATGCCATGCCATGCTGCATTTCTGAAAGTCTTGAGCCTGCCTATGCCAAGGACAGAGGTGGAGGGGCCAAAGCACACATGAAGACCTGTGACTCTGGATTGCCTGATTTGAGGGCCCGCCCCCCATTTGTTTGGAGCAAAGATTCTTAAATCCTTGCCTTCCTCCCCCATTTGCTATTAGCTCTGCAGCACAAAGCAAATAACAGAATCATAGAATTGTATAGTTGGAAGGGACCTCGAGGGTCATCTAGTCTGGCCCCCTGCAGTGCAGGAATCCTGCCCGCAGCTATCCCTGGGTGTGCTTGAACCACCAACCTTCTGGTTAACAGCCAGATGTGCTTGCTCCAAATAGTGCAGGCTCAATACACACACACACACACACATGCTTCCCACTGCAGTGCAAACAGGAGCTTTGGGACACCCACTTCCCAGCCCCACAACTGCAGTAAAAATGTGTGAAATCTCAGGTACGGTAAAGTGAACCACTCCCAGATCTCCTACATCATGTGTAGTTGGGCCTCTTCAATACTGTAGCTGTTGGCTGGTTTATTATTCCCTGGCAAACCAGCAGGTGGCAACAGGGGGCAGCAAAAGCCCCATTCCCTTTACTTTCCCTGTTGGGGCAGAGATGCCACAGCCTTTTTTTGAGGCAGAAGCAACCTTCTTGCTGCTCTCCCTTTCTTCCCTTCCCATTTTCCAGCTTGCCAGGGCTCTCAGCTTCCACTTCCCCAGTACAAGATAAGCTCTTCACTGCCTCAGTGCATGTCTTATGGGGCCAAGGCTGTGGTGGCCTTGCCTTTTGCTTACAGGCTACACAGTAGATTTTAGCAAAGGCTGCCTAGTGCTGGGTAGAAAGCATGGAAAGGTTTAAAAGTAAAAGAAGTTGCTAGGAATGCAGTTCATTGAATTAAGAATTCTTTCCTGTTTGATCCTCTTTTCAGGCCCGCCAGGAGTACTGGTCCCCCTTTAAACTGTCCTCCCTGGCTCCCTTTTCACCTGGCTGCAAGCTGCCTGCTCTTTAAGATGTCCCACAATGCTCAGGAGCAATACAGTGGTACTTTGGTTTATGAACACAATTGAATCCGGAAGTCTGTTCATAAACTGAAGCGTTCATAAACTGAAGCGAACTTTCCCATTGAAAGTAATGGAAAGTGGATTAATCTGTTCCAGACGGTCCGCGCAGTACTTAAACTGAAGCGTTCATAAACTGAAGCGAACTTTCCCATTGAAAGTAATGGAAAGTGGATTAATCCGTTCCAGACGAGTACTCAACCTGAAGCGTACTTAACCCGAAGCATGGTTGAAATTGGTTCCAGAAGTCTGTTCATAAACTGAAGCGAACTTTCCCATTGAAAGTAATGGAAAGTGAATTAATCCCTTTTCTCACGAGGAAGCCTATTCAGCATAAGGGAATTTCCCTTAAAAAAGGGGATAACTTGGCAGCTATGTTCCAGATGGGTTCGCGGCGTTCGTAAACCGAAAATTCGTAAACCGAGGTGTTCGTAAACCGAGGTTCCACTGTACTGTAGAGGCATTGTGGGAGAATTTAAATGGCAGAGCCTGTTGGTTGGGGCTCAGAAGATGGCTGATTTGCTGTCAGCCTTGCCTCTGTTTCCCTTCCTGTGATCAAGGAACCGTGGAAGGGAAAGATTTTCTTAGCAAGAAAAGCAGAAATGTCTCTTACAGACCTCAGCCTTTTAAATATAAATTCCCCAAAGACACAAGCAGACCTTCTGTGGAGTTTTGAGTTGGTGTATATTCACATGGCCCTGTTTCCATTTGATTGATGGTTTGTACCTCTTCCTCAAACTGAATGAAGAAGAAAAATCCTAAAATGTTGTTAGGCAAGGCTGCAACTTAATGATATTCTTCTAAAATATGCTTTAAATTGGCCTGCAAACTCAAACACCCTCTTTATTTTTCCAGCCAGATGAACTGTATTTTGAAGAAGGAGATATTATCTACATTTCGGATATGGTGAGTTCATCAAAGACAAATGTTAACAAATGGACCGTGCTAAATAAATAGAGTACATCTCAAGTGGAGTCATTGCTCCCCTTTTTCAGCATTGCTTTCTTTTCCCTCCAGAGTGACACAAATTGGTGGAAGGGAACCTGTAAAGGAAGAACTGGACTAATCCCCAGCAACTATGGTATATTCCAGATTTGCTTTACCTTTTAAGATATATCTCTCCACCACAGATGTGGACTGCCGCATTTTTCACTCCATAAGACACACCTGACCATAAGACGCACTTAGTTTTTAGAGGAGAAAAACAAGAAAAAAAATATTCTGAATCAATGCTGCTGTCAGCAGTGGTGGCGGCGGGAGGAGCAGTCCGCTTTGGGGCTGATAATCCCTCCCCTGCCCCTTAGCCGCTGGCCATGGCTCCAGCGGCAGAGGTATTTCTCCGCTCAAGGGATCCCGCTGCTGCCCAGTGCCTTCGCTCCATAAGACGCACAGGTACAAGGATGTATGTGGCTTGTAACTTTTAAGAGATTGTCTCTGATCCATATACAAAGAAATATAGTATCTCACATCTAATGTGATGCCAGAACCGGGCATTAAAAGTGGTTTAATGGCAGAGAGCTGCTTTGAGAACAAGCCTTTTAACTGGAAGAATGCAGCCATGTACTCTTGTGTGCCATCTGCTGGACAGACAGAAGCAAAAAAAACCAAAAAACCCACAAATTTTAAAATGGCTTTTAATGTATTTATTTTTTATTTAAATGTATGTTGCAACCTTCAATCTTATTATGGGGGGAGCATTCAATAAAACTTTAGGACCACATGAATAATAATAATAATAATGCTGAAAAGGATAAGTCTCTAAAAATAGCATAAAGATTATATGAGACAGAATAAAACAGATCAACATAAATGTTGGGAAAATAAAAAGACTTCTGCACAGTGCTGGAGAGACATCAGATATATATATATAAAATAAAAAAGCTAAATATGTTTCTTATCCTGCTGAAGCATAGAAGAATACTCACAACTAAGTAGGATTTATAAGCTGGATGTGTCATTTACAATTGGGAATTGTAGATTTGCATAAGTCCTGAGAAATCTTAAAGACCCCAAGAATAGTCACAGTTCCCTCAGTATTTTGGGCCCAGATCCGAGGCCTTCTTTGTTGAGCTCTGCATGCACAGCAGCCTTTTAGCATCCTTCCGTTCAGTCAGTCGGGTTCACCCCAGTCTGGCGGCACTGCAGTGCTAGCCTTCCAACAGCCCACGTTGCCGCCATTTTCTTGGGGGGTGGGGTGGAGAATGATGGGGGAGGGTGGGGCTGCCTGGATGCAACAGTGGGAGTGCTTTCCTTTTAGGAGGCGGCCTGCTTCTCCATCAGACAGAACATCCTCCAAACCCAGAAGAGCTTTGGAAAGAGGCTCAGACATGGTATGTCTTTCTGCCAGAAGGGCAGTTCTGAGCCATTGTGTTCTCTCGATCAAGACAATTTCAGAGTGTATAACTTGCATGACAAGCAACATCTGCAGAGATCACCTCTTTCCATGCCCTTCTTCCATGGCCACCTTGGAAGCTGTAGATACAGGGCTTCCCCAACATTAAATTGAAAGAAGCTTTGCAAGGAGCTCTGTTTGGCACAGGCAAGTTTTCCGCGTTTTGAAACTTGGGGATCAAAACTTATAGTTCACACCATTAGGAGTTACTGGTACCTCAACTTACGAAGGCGATCCATTCCGCAGCGCTCTTCGTAAGTCAAAACCTTCGGTTGTCGAAGCGTCCGTTTTGTGCATGCGCAAAGCACGATTTTGCGCTTCTGCGCAGGCACCGACCGCACGTGCGGCGAAAAGACTTCAGGTTTGCTGACTTCGTAAGTCGAAACCTTTGGAAGTCGAGGCATTCGGATGTCGAGGTACCACTGTATATTACATCCATGGCCTTTCATAAATATTAAACATATTAGTGCATAGAAGGAGGAAGGAAATTAACCACTCTCGGTTACCTCAGGCCCATTCCGGAAGGTGCAGAAGTCAAAGGAGTCACCTGCTTAAGATAGCGTGCGTTTTTGCTTTTGTTTTAGTGGCTGAACAAGCAGAATCCATTGACAACCCACTACATGAAGCTGCAAAGAGAGGTGGGTACAGGCGAAGTTTGCAGTATATCAGATCCACCCCTGGGCTTGTGTATTCAGTTACAAGCTCATGGCTGCAGTAAAGAGAACTGGGTTGCCACAGAAGCAATTCATCAGTTCTCTTCCCAATGGGTTGAGGGATGAAATAGATTGGGTTGTTGGTGTTTCTTTAAAATATGAAAGCTATGAGAGTGGGATGTCTGTGTGGGACAATACATGCATTTTATTTCTAAGAGAGAGGGTTTAATTGTTTGTTGCATGACTTGAGTATTTTGGACAAATAGTCTTGATTTGCAGAATAAATATATTTATTTGCTGAAAGAAATAGGCATGATAGATTAATTCTTTTAGTACTGGGAAAGGAATAATGGTTTCAGATTAAATAACTGGATAGAAATAATTTGTATTTTTACAGTTACTATGATAATTACTTTTATTTCTAATGTTTTTGATCTGTTTTATATTTGTTTGATGGCTCTCTTTTTTAAGCTCTCTGGAGAATATAGATTTAAATACACATTTTCAAATAGATATTAAATAATTGATTTGAGAATGATGGTATACTAACATAGGTATATGGTGATGAATAGTTTACTAGTTTTAACAAATCAATGTGATGTAATGACATTAGTCCAGGTTATAATCAAACTGTATACACAGAATACAATAACACTTTAATAATATAGTGGCCCCTGTGGGTTTTTTTGTTTTGTTTTTGCACTTCATAAATATAATTTTAAAAATGGTAATCTCCCTAATTCAATGCATTATTTATTTATTTATTCATTTCATTTATCTCCCACCCTTCCTCTCGAAGGAAGGGGGCAAACAGCAAGTGATAAAAACACTGAAAATATCCTAAGAAGCCATTCTAATACAGATGCAAACCAGGAAAGATTTCAACTTTCAATGCATTTTTATTTAGAAGCAACTGCCACTAAGTTCAATGAGGATTCCTTCTAACCCTGTGTATGTGTACTCAGTTGTAAGTGCCATTGCGTTCAGTGAAGCTTACCTCAAGGTAAATGTATATAGAATTCCTGACGTAGTCGTAGTTAAAGTGCCTACTAGTTTAAATTGATGTATTCAGAACCTAGTTGTTGGCACCACTGCAGGCTTATCCCTCCTCCATGGCCAGCTTCACACATCATACAGTACTAAGCCAAACTGTGGCTTAGTGCGAAGGCCCAGGCTGCCCAAGGGAGACGGCAGACACTTCAGTCCTCCCTGGCTGTCTCACTGTTGCTTTGCACTCAGCTAAGCCATGGCTTGGCTTAGCATGCCATCCAACACCAGACTAACTTACGAGTAGGAAGCCAAGAACAAACCTTTTGTTCTTGCAGCCGCAAAACAACCAGGGAGAGCAAAGTGGCTGTCTGGGAGTACCCATCCTCACACGTGCAAGCTAAACCCTGATTTGGCTTACTGTGAGTTGGAAGGGACCCAAGGGTCATCTAGTCCAACCCTCTGCAATGCAGGAATCTCAGCTAAAGCACCCAGGACAGATGGGTTTAAAAACCTCCAAGGAAGGAGAGTCCACCACCTCTCATGGGAGTCTATTCCACTGCTGAGCAACTCTTTCTGTCAGAAAGTTTTAGTTGGAATCTCCTTTCTTGCAAGATTCAGGTAGAATGGTCATTCTTGGTTATAATTTTGACTTGCATCATACAATTTTTTCCTTACTGGACAGGTGACATTTGATAATGAGTTGGTTCATCTGTATAGGCTGTTAAAAGCTAAGGAGCTTGCTTGTTAAAAAGACTGTTGTCTCCCAAACAGAATATTGAATGGAAGTAGAATTTGCATAACATTTTCATTCATGCAACAATAATGTGATTTGGTAGCATCTGGGTTTG
The DNA here is from genome assembly GCF_963506605.1 of Zootoca vivipara. Classification (NCBI taxonomy): domain Eukaryota; kingdom Metazoa; phylum Chordata; class Lepidosauria; order Squamata; family Lacertidae; genus Zootoca; species Zootoca vivipara. Next base: position 3,884,454 of record NC_083286.1, read on the forward strand.
TTGTTGTTGTTGTTGATGAACTGAAATGCATTGCATTCCAGGGAGACTCATCGTTCTCAGTATGATTTAGCTTAATAATTTATTTCCTCCCTGTACCCACCTCCGCCAAGAAATTATGCTCCATGAAAAATATATTTCTTTTTCTGTTTCAGGGAACCTGAGCTGGCTGAGGGAGTGTTTGGATAACAGAGTTGGTGTCAATGGCTTAGACAAAGCTGGGAGCACAGCCTTGTACTGGGCATGCCATGGTGGACACAAAGGTACATTAGAAGTGAATGAAGAGGAACCTCTTTCTTCTTGGAGCTTCCATTCACTGGGTTAATGGACCAGCTAGTATTTCCTCTTCTACTGTAATCAGTAATGGTCTGAATTCTTGTATGATACAATTTAAATTAGGAAGAGAGAGGGAAATTAAGAAATAAGATTGGATTGGCCTCAGCTAGAGCCAGACATGAAGCGTTGCGGGTTCCGTGCGGGTCCCATCTCTTCCTGCAGAGGCCATCTCACTTTCAAGCCTTTCTCTTGAGGTCCTTTTTATGCTGTCAGGCCTTTGTAAACTGTTTTATTCTGTATTATTATTATTTATTTAGCCAGTCACTTTAATGATTACATGTATTTTTTAAAATGGTGTTTCATGTCTTAATCATTGCACACCGCCCTGATATTTTACAATGTGACAGTACAGAAGTACTAAAAAAGAAAAGAAAAGTAAGCTGCCTTGCTCCAAGTCAGACAGCTTGTCCATTGATACAGCCCAGTAGGGTCTGCTCTTCTTGGCAGCCACTCCCAAGGAATTCCTGCAGGGTGGTGCAGCAAGAAAACTGCCTGCACATTTGCAAAGCTAGGCAGTGTCCAGTATCTTTTCAAATTAGATGGGGAACCACTTGTTGAGATTCCTGCATTGCAGGGGTTTGAATGAGATGACCCTTGGGGTCCCATCCAACTCTAATTCTATGATTCTATGATATCACTCTCTGTAAGATAAAGGGACCCCTGACCATTAGGTCCAGTCGTGACCGACTCTGGGGTTGCGGCGCTCATCTCACATTATTGGCCAAGGGAGCCGGCGTATAGCTTCCAGGTCATGTGGCCAGCATGACAAAGCCGCTTCTGGTGAACCAGAGCAGCACACGGAATCGCCGTTTACCTTCCCGCCGGAGCGGTACCTATTTATCTCCTTGCACCTTGATGTGCTTTCGAACTGCTAGGTTGGCAGGAGCTGGGACCGAGCAATGGGAGCTCACCCCGTCATGGGGATTCGAACCACCAACCTTCTGATCACCAAGCCCTAGGCTCAGTGGTTTAACCCACAGCACCACCCACGTACACACTCTCTGTACTTTTCTGCATTTCCTCCTGACCTTACTGATTACATCCTGCCTCTCCACCCACTCCCACACTTTGCCAACCATGTGTGTGTATTTTTATAGATATAGATATACCCACAACTCACCTGATAAGTGGACCACAAAATCTGGTGCCATAATAAATTTAATAGCCTTTGAGGTGCCACAGAGTTTCATTGTTTTGGCTGGAAGAGACTCAACACGGCATTCCCTCTGGAAATAAATATGGATCTAAAATCATGTGCTCTTAATAATGGCGAAGCAGAAAACAAAAGAAATGAAAGGTGATCCTGAATTAAGAATGTGGGTTTTAAAAAGAGATTGTATCAGCTTTCATAGATTAGTTCTCTTAAGTTAATTCAACTTTCAAAACTCACTTTTTGAGCTGATTGAGTCTAGATCCTGACTTTCCTGCTACATTTTGAATATAACAAAGCAACTTCCAGTTTCTCATGATATCCCCACTCCCAATTTTTTCACTTTATGCAGATATAGTGGAAGTATTATTGACGCAGCCAAATGTAGAACTAAACCAACAGGTAAGTAATCACACACTGAATGGCTTTCCAGAATTGTCTTGTGATCATGGTGATTGATCACCATGGACATGATCTAAACTTCTGTTGCCACATTTTAACCTTGATGGGTTTCCCCACTTCTGCATCCACAGAATAAACTGGGGGACACAGCTTTGCATGCTGCTGCATGGAAGGGTTATGCAGATATCGTAGAAACACTGCTGGCAAAAGGTAATTGTATTTACCAACACATTCCTGTAACGTCATAAGCACGGGCCCTGGTCAGATGTGTATACCTGACAAATGCACGGGTTTTATGCCTGCACATGGTGTGCCCATACCTTCCCTTTCCATTCCACTTTCTTGCCACACAATGATTCAACACTTCTTGTGGTAATGAACCATTAATGTTACATCTAAACTGGGAAACTATGGTTGGCAGCATTGAGCTAGGATCCTGAATCACAGTGTCAAGTTGCTTTTAAAGTTGTTGTTTTCCTGGTAACCATAATTTCCTGCTACTGACAAAATACAAAGCCATGGTTAATTGAAATCTTGCAGGGTTAAATCTTGCACACTGAGAAAGGAGAATTGGTGATAGGATGAAACATGTTGAGCACAAGGCCCATACATTTCTCAGTTTATTAAGCCAAGATGTGCGCATCTGAACTGAGCCATAGGCACACATTTGCACACCCAGTTTGCAATGTATACTGTGAACGAGCTGGTTTTGTGGCTTCGTTTTATCTTCTATAATGCAGTTATTATTTTCTCACTTGGCATACTAGTTGAATTATGTATTCTATATTATAATAATTATAATATATAATACTATATTGTGAAAAGAAAAATCACAATATAGATCTTCAGAGTTCCCTAGGTTTGCAGTCATATGGCCACTTACCTGAAAGCAAACCCCACTGAACTCAATAAGATAATTTTGTGTAGACATGTACAGTGCTCCACAGTTTGCCCCTTATGTCAAAGAGATTTGGATCAAGCTCTCTGTGCTCCTATTGTTCTGTCCTAGCTCATTATCAAGTATTACAGAATACTATGTGTTTATATATGCTGTAAGCCACCCAGAGTGGCTGGGGAAACCCAGCCAGATGGGTGGGGTATTAATATTACTGTATATTATTATTATTATTATTATTAGACCGTCAAGAAATTATTCAGAGTAGAGCTGGCCCACCAATGAGGCGGGATGAAGCACCTGCCTTAGGTGGTGGAAGGGCAGAAGGAGGCGCCCTGCTTGCCCAATTGCTCCCACCACTTCCACAATGCCTCCCTCTTGCTGAGTTTGGGCAAGTGGGGGAGTGTTCTGGTGCATGGCGGACATGGGGGGCATGGCAGCAAGGAGGCAGGAGCAGCACATTCCACTTTCGCCTCAGGTGGCAAAATGGAATGGGCTGCCCCTGACTTGGAATGCCACAGCCACAGAAGAAGAGTGCAGTAGCAAATCTGCAACTTTCCTTGCTGTGTTCATTAGCCACCTGAATGCCACCTTTGTTAGTGGAGTTTTGTGTCCCATGAAGCCCTACTAGATGGTTCTTTCCATAGCCTGTTCTTCTTCCTTCTTCAGGTAGGACCAGTTGTGTTCTGGATTATGAAAGTTATGTGAGGGATTATTCCACTGATATTGAGGTGTTTGCTGTGGTGGTATTTTACAGCTAGGGCAGGATTAATCTATGTTGTTGCATGTGCATAATGACATTCACTTGCACACAGGACTTTTTATCTCTTATCTTCTTCCATGCCCCCTACTCCGCTCTGGGGGTTTGAGGGGAAATGCAGAACAGGTTGAGGAGACATACGAGGTGAGGAGAGGATGGAAACGTCTTGTTGCAAGAGTGGACCTCCTCCCCCACCCCACATTCCACGTTGAGTGCTGTGTTGAATTCTACCCCTAGTGCACATTTTATACACTCATTCCCCACCAACAAACAATCTGAACTTTTGTTAAAAAATGAAAGCCACGATCACTTGTGCTGTGATTCTTTGTAGATGGCGGCATCATTCTGTTCCTTAGAATCTCTATTAGGATAGAAATTTTGCATTGGAAGTTAGAATGGAAAACTAGTTTAATTTTAGACGAAAGTTGCTAATAAGCATGGCAAAGATACGCAGCTAACACAGGAGTGACTAAGCTGTGGTCCTCCAGACACTGCTGGTCTACAACTCCCATCATCCATGACCACTGGGGAATTGGCTGAACCTGATGGGAGCTGAAAGTACAGAAGGTCCATCAGGAGCACCACAGGGGATCCACTCCTGCCCTGATAGTTTCACCTCTGAATTTCTAATTGCGGTGTCCTCTATTTTGTTTTCACAAAGGTGCTAGAACAGATTTAAGAAACAATGAGAAGAAATTGGCTTTTGACATGGCTACTAATGCAGCATGTGCTTCTCTGCTTAAAAAGAAACAAGGACAAGGTGAGGGTTTGTTTGTTTTTCACATTTTTTGATGTATTTTCCAATATGCTGCATCAGTAAGTGACTTATGAATATCCCCATAACCGTTGCTGAAAGTGGGATTATGCGAGGCAGTTAGAAAATCCATTTTTTGCTTAAGGACAGTGACCTAGGACAAGTTGTGATGAAACCCTACAGAAGGCACTCCTTTTCGTAGAGCTTGAAGAATAATAAGTTCTCAGGTACACAGAGAGACGTGATTGTAGCTGCGGAGGAATGCCAAGCTGTTGTGGGAGGAAGCCTTTTTAATTATTGCAATTATTTTAATAATACGTCTAATAAAAAACTTCCTGCAATTGTCTTGCTAGAAATTTGGCGCACAAGGGGTGACAGCTCTGGTAACAGATTTTGAGCACACTCAAAATGACTGGCCCTGCTCTTAACAGAGCAATGCTGCTGGGGTGATTGAATCCATGTCACTTGCTATATGCCCTGTTCACTCACTCCAGTCCAAGGAGGAGGAGTGGTGGTGGTTTGTGTCGCTCCTCTACCCAGCCACACTCCTGCCCTTTTCCATGTTGTAAATTGATCTTCTCATTCACATCATCGAGGAGGGAAAGTCAACTATTTTCGCTCTTGCCCGCCCCAACATGCCCCTTTCCTCCACCACGGCCATTGAAACACCTTCTGCATATTGGAACTGCCACTGTTTCTTATTCCTCTGGCTTAGCTGTTGGGTTGCACCCTAAATTTACATTTTTTTAAATGTTTGTTGCTCTTTCTTCTAGACATAATGCGAACCTTAAGCAATGCAGAGGAATACCTTGATGATGAAGACTCCGATTGAACTGCCTTAATACTGTCTAAAAATGTACAGCTTTTTGTGCTTCCACCTTTCTCAAATTGTTCCTCTGACTACAAAAGTGTACTTTTCTCATATACATAGTAATGTAACATCATAGCTATCCCTTTCACAGGGTCAAAATATGCCCCTTCTCCCCAGTACTTAAGGTCCAAAAATTCTCTAGTTGCTTTTAATTAAATTGGCTAGGTGAGAGTATATGTTTGATGGCTTTTGCCATTATACACTGCAAATAGACTTTACCCTTTAAGAAGAAGTGTTAATATATCTCTGCAGACATTGGGTTTTTTGCAGGACAAATGGCCACCTTCAATGCTACACCGTGCTAGTTTTATTTTACTTTTACCGAAAGAAATAGATCAGGTAGAAGAGTGATTGGTTTTCCTTACAACACATATTCACTTGTGTGCATGTTTATGTGTATTTTATTTACACGCACGCACGCACACACACACACACACACACACACACATATGGGTGTTAGTTCCGGGCGTGTTTATACATTGAGAGCCCAAACTGGAGTCATGGAATGAAAATACTTTCTATCAGGAACATACCCTTAAGGGGACTGGAGTTGAAGAGATATTCCAGTTTCCCACGAACTGGTTCTGATTATACACATTTACTGTGGTCGCTTGGGATTACCCACGGCAGTTTTGTATGCAAATCTAGCCTTGTACAGTAACAGGGAGTGAGTCGTATTGGGTGAGAGAAAGCAGCAAGCACAGGAAGCATTAGCCAGCACAGGAAGCAACAAATCTCTCTGCCCAGTAGTTGCTTAGAGGGTGAATGGAAGCTTGTGTCTCCATTTCCCCTTTGAATGACTGTAGGGAGAAATCAGACTCTGGTGCCATTTGAGCCCAACTCCCAACTCCTGTAATGATCACACAGAGACAAAGGATGGGCTTCCTTTTCCTCTGAAATGACTGAGAGTGCAGGAGGGATTTCTCTCACCTGACCCCCTCACATGAGCTTCATAAAGTCCCTGCTGTGTGTAGGGTGGGGTGTGTGTGTGTGATTTAAAAGTTGCATTCCAGTGGGTGGGAGAGGATGCTCCTTTGCCCATTAATCTTTACGGCTCACTTCTAAAGACCCAAGGCAGTAGAAGGCATTAAAGCTCCATAACCCTTTTTCATAATCATGTTAATCAGCACTTAAATGGGAGGTGGAATGTGTGTGTGTGGGGGGGTTATATCCAGCCCCCCCTTTGCTTCTCCTCCCAAGCAACCATTCTGTTGCATGCACAGTCCCAGCAGCTGACCCGAGAGAAGGTGCACAAGTCTTCATTCACAAGGTTCCCCATCCAGCGCAGGATAAGTGTACAGAAGGATTGCCACCCAGTCCAATCAGGGAATTTATATAGACAAGGAACTTATTCTTTAACTCGTTGGGCTTTTGTGTTCATGTCTGTCCCATGGAGGCAAGGGGTGTTCTTCCTCTTCTCTGCCAGAGATTCTTGCTCTTTTTGTGCATTTCTGTGTCCCCCCCCCCTGCCCTAAAGTATTTCACCTCAAGAGCTGGTGTGTTTCTGAAATCATTTATTGGTGGGATGCCACAAACCAAAAGTATATTCAGAAATAATATTGAATAAATATTTTAAATGCTTTGAAACTTAGATTACATTTCCTCCTTGAGAATGCAAGCTTTTGCCTGGGTTGGAATTAATAGAAGAAGAAGAAGAAGAAGAAGAAGAAGAAGAAGAAGAAGAAGAAGAAGAAGAAGAAGAAGAAGAAGAAGAAGAAGAAGAAGAAGAAGAAGAAGAAGAAGAAGAGAGGAGGAGGAGGAGGAGGAGGAGGAGGAGGAGGAGGAGTTTGGATTTGATATCCTGCTTTATCACTACCCGAAGGAGTCTCAAAGCGGCTAACAATCTCCTTTCCCTTCCTCCCCCACAACAAACTTCTGTGAGGTGAGTGGGGCTGAGAAGTGTGACTAGCCCAAGGTCACCCAGCTGCTGCATGTGGAGGAGCAGGGAAGCGAACCCAGTTCACCAGATTACGAGTTTACCGCTCTTAACCACTGCACCACACAGACTCTATGGCACTAATGTTTGGGAGATTACAGCTGCAATCTCAACATAGTTAGACTACTGAAGATGCCCACGAAATGGGAGTGAGGAACTTGCAATCATAAATCCATTTTTAAAAAATATTCCTACATTATAAGTTTGATGCAAACTTTACTGCGGGGCTTAATTGTTGTTTCACATTAATTTATGACTACCAGAAAATTCACACTGCGCTGAAATGAATTCTTCTCCTCTTTTGCATACATAATTAAGTTCTTACATTTTTTGGCTTATTTTACAAGGCTCTTTCCGCTCCAGATGCAACCCCCTGGATTAGTACTCTGGATTTTATGAGGTTTTCATTTTATGTTCCTGCCTTATCTGCATATTGAAGATAATACTTTGAGCTGTAAGAAGTGCATACAAGCAATTTCGTTTCATTGCAGCAGTCAGTTTTTCATATTACCCAGCAGATCTCCCCTGAAGGATATTTATTATGGGTTTATTTGCACAACATAATTTATTTTACCATGAATATCTGTTATTTTTAAAAAGTTATTCTAAACAAACCAAAGGCTGATGAGATACAGTCAGTATGATACAGTCACCTTGACATTCTTCCCAAAAACCTATACTTGGAAATATAGATATTGACCAAGTTATGGTTGTGTCACTCCCAATTATAGAGTTCAGAAATAAACAGTAAATTGCAAGAATTCGGGCCAGGAGGAAGATGAATTTCAAGTAAGTCTTCAAAAGGTTTTATTTATGTAATGATAAGATGAATTCAAATAGGAATCAATTCCAGTATGATAGTGAGGCAAATAAAGATAAATTCCAGTGAAAAAATCCCAGGACAAGGCCCTGTTTCGACAATTCTTCATCAGCAATGTTTAAATGGTCAGAGTGTGCCAAGTATGTTTCAAGAACTCCCAATTATAGGGCATCACCCTCATGTTAGGTAGTGAGTGATCTATGTTGAATTTCTCTTTAACTGTATTCATTACTTATTTCTTACTCATTTTTCCAAGGCTCAGGGTAGTGTTGACAAGCATCCAACTGAAAAACAGTGGCCCAGACTAGAGACTTCACAATTTAGAATACACACACAATTTCACATATAAAACAATTTCAAGTCTATTATTATTATTATTATTATTATTATTTATACCCCACCCATCTGGCTGGGTTTCCCCAGCCACTCTGGGTGGCTTCCAGCAAAATATTAAAATACAATAATTCATCAAATATTAAAAGCTTCCCTAAACAGGGCTGCCTTCAGATGTTTTGTAAAAGTCAGATACAGTGGTGCCTCGACTTACGAATTGTAAGTCGAAAAACGCCATTGGAAACGCGATTTCCCATAGGAATGCATTGGAAACGGAGAAATTCGTTAGTCGAAGCAACCCTATCTAAAAATTCGTAAGTCGAAAAATCCCTATCTAAAACGGCCGCCGTTTCCTTTCAGATATCGAGACATTCGTAAGCGCACGCCATTACCCCCATTCGTAAGTCGAAAAATTCGGTTGTCGAGTCGTTCGTAAGTCGAGGTACCACTGTAGTTGTTTATTTCTTTGACATCTGGTTGGAGGGCATTCCACAGGGCGGGCGCTACTACCAAGAATACAGATGTTGAAAGAGGAAGGTCTGAAAAGATGACTGAAATGGTGTGAATCTGATGTTCAATGGGAGGCTATTCCAAAGCATGTTTGTCGCCACACTCAAGGCCCAATTCCTACATCATATAGATTGGACCTCCAGAAAATATGGAAGCTGCAGGAGGCCCCTCTTTTGCAGAGCAGAGTTATCTGTTGTATATCTAAGGAGTTAGATGATATTTTAGACTCCCTGGTCCCAAGTGTTGAATATTAATACCAGGACCTTGAACACACATCCTACCTGGAAGACATGGCAGGATGTAGGGTCTGGAAAAGCCAGAGTAGGCATGGATTTATTTATTTCCCCTTTCATTTAAATAAAAAAGCCTGACAGGTTAGTATAACCATGTCAATAATATGCAAGCTCGACAGTAAATAACTAATTGCAGTACCATAAATCACCTATGGTGTGTTCAGTAGGAAAACACAGACATACAGACATGGAAAATAACAGATTTTTGGCAGGAAAACAGCGCAGGGAGCTCTTGTGCTATGGTCCTAATCCAGGGCTGGTTTTTGAAGAGAAAAATATGCTGGGAATTCTAATCACAGAACTACCGCATCACATTCATCTGATCTGCAATTCTTACTGTATTCATTGAAATGTGTGGCTCAGTCCTGTGCTTGTTTCTTTGGAGGTGAGTCCCATGGGCCCACATTCAAAAGGGTTTAAGTCCAAGAACCCAGACATAGGGTTGCTGCTTCACCATGGCTGACCAGCTTGATTGCGACTTTTATGTTTGAACATTCAAATGCATATACCCCAGGCATCCCCAAACTTCGGCCCTCCAGATGTTTTGGACTACAATTCCCATCTTCCCCGACCACTGGTCCTGCTAGATAGGGATCGTGGGAGTTGTAGGACAAAACATCTGGAGGGCCGCAGTTTGGGGATGCCTGATATACCCCATGTATACATAAGTATACATAAGTAGTAGTATCAGACACCCAGGCTCCGTTGAGAATTAATATGAGGAAGGGCCCATTCTGCCATTTTGAATAACTAGCGGGATAGCAAATTACATAGTGCCCAACAAGCCACAATTTGAGGCTGCCTGCATCCTATATAATAATGTCCATGTTGTCCCTGCGTCCAGATGTCCCGTGTGTCCCTGGGTCACTGCGCATGTGCCCCAGGGATACAGGGATTGGACAGCAGAGACTGCGCGCGCGCACTCTCCCCCCACTCTGCCTCCTCCAACCGCCGCTCCCGCCGGGGTGGAGGCCGGCGAAGGCCTCCTCACAACCCTCCCTGGCCGTGAGGAGCGGCGGTTGGAGGAGGCGGGGGGGGGAGAGTGCGCGCGTCCTTCCTGTCGGCGGCTGGGGGAGAGGAAGGAAGGAGGAGAAAGCGCCGCTTTCTCCTCCTCCGTTCCTGTCCCCCTGCCGCCGACAGCAAGGACGGGTCCCAGGGTTCGGAGAAGCGCTGCGCAAGCGCTTCTCCGAACCCTGGGATGTCTGCTTCCTGTCGGCGGCTGCGGGAGAGGAACGGAGAAGGAGAAAGCAGCGCTTTCTCCTCCTCCGTTCCTGTCCCCCTGCCGCCGACAGCAATGACAGGTCCCAGGGTTCGGAGAAGCGCTGCGCAAGCGCTTCTCCGAACCCTGGGATGTCTGCTTCCTGTCGGCGGCTGCGGGAGAGGAACGGAGAAGGAGAAAGCAGCGCTTTCTCCTCCTCCGTTCCTGTCCCCCTGCCGCCGACAGTAAGGACGGGTCCCAGGGTTCGGAGAAGCGCTGCGCAAGCGCTTCTCCGAACCCTGGGATGTCTGCTTCCTGTCGGCGGCTGCGGGAGAGGAACGGAGAAGGAGAAAGCAGCGCTTTCTCCTCCTCCGTTCCTGTCCCCCTGCCGCCGACAGCAAGGACGGGTCCCAGGGTTCGGAGAAGCGCTGCGCAAGCGCTTCTCCGAACCCTGGGATGTCTGCTTCCTGTCGGCGGCTGCGGGAGAGGAACGGAGAAGGAGAAAGCAGCGCTTTCTCCTCCTCCGTTCCTGTCCCCCTGCCGCCGACAGCAAGGACGGGTCCCAGGGTTCGGAGAAGCGCTGCGCAAGCGCTTCTCCGAACCCTGGGATATCTGCTTCCTGTCGGCGGCTGCGGGAGAGGAACGGAGAAGTAAAAACCAGCGCTTTCTCCTCCTCCGTTCCTGTCCCCCTGCCGCCGACAGCAAGGACAGGTCCCAGGGTTCGGAGAAGCGCTGCGCAAGCGCTTCTCCGAACCCCAGGATTCTAGCGCCCGTTATTGAACGGGCTGAAAACCACTAGTAATCCCATAAAAGCAAAGTCAGCCTCCAGATCAGGCATCCCCAAACTCCGGGCCTCCAGATGTTTTGGACTACAGTTCCCATCATCCCTGACCACTGGTCCTGTTAGCTAGGGATCATGGGAGTTGTAGGCCAAAACATCTGGAGGGCCGCAGTTTGGGGATGCCTACTCCAGATCATCTGCACATGCCTTGTTCTACTTCTTTGGTCCCATTAGCATTAGTACCAAAGCACTTACACAATTTTTTTTACTTCACTTTCATTGTGAAGTAAATTTAAACTTGCATGTAAATGCTTGACTGTGAAGAACTTCAACCTGGAGCAAATACATGAGCAAGTCAGCAAATTACCCCCAAAAGTCATAGTAAACAGCAATAATGGTTCCTCTCTGTTTATGTTGTAGCAAAAGTAGACATGCAATGCTGGCATCACACCACTTGTTTCATTGGAATCCCAGCACTTAAGTTTAACACCAAAATTACGCAGTTTTAGTATATAGTATTTATTATAGAGTAACCAACCTGCAAGTTAGGCACTTATGGTCTGCCAGAGGAAAGCATCTTTCATCTTTACACTTTCTCAGCGAACATTTAATTGTAGGATACAATGGAGGTGTTTGACTGACTGACATAAATACACAGTAAACTGTTATAAACAGAATTATCCATTTTTAAAAGATACCAGTCATTGCTTTTAAAAAAATATATGTTCACACAGAGTCTGAGGGTTCAACGAGACATGGCATTAAAAAGAGTTGTAAATCAGTTCTGAGCAGCACCACCAGGGCCGGGGTGTGTGTTTTAATCCTTTCCTTGAGCTGTTTGGTTCTAGACATTTTGCTGACTTAGGAAGAAGTGCAAATAGCATCCCCACCCCAAGTTGCAGAACACTAAAGGCTGGCCAGGTTATTCTGGCTTCAGGGGCAGAAAATCCCACAAGCAAAAAATGCAAGAAAAAATTAACTTGTATACTCCTTGTGTATATTGCATTAGTAGTATTTTTTATTTGTTTGATTAATTAATTAATGTATTCATACACATGTGCCTCAAGGTAGTTTACTTAAAGGGGGAGATGGGCAGCTTTAAAAACCATACACAAACAGGACAGCTAAAGGTAGTTTAAAAGCAATGCAGAGTAAGCATCTAGAGCAGATACCTTCCCCCCCCCCCAGCTCTAGGTAGAGTCCCGGTGGCACGGGGTGCCAGGGCGCCAGTGCAGAAGCTATGCTGCGCCCTGCGAGGGCGGGGGCGCCGGAGCGATCTCTGCCCCTCAGCGCCAGGGCGCCCGACCTGCTCGAGACTGCCCTGATTACACGCACACACACTTTAAAGCAGGGGTTCCAGGAACTTCTTTTTAAAAAACATAAAATTCAAAAAGCATTGCAATATTGTGAAACAGTAGAGCCTCAAAACCTCTCTCAATACATAGGCAGGTTGAAATGGAAGCATGGGATCCTTCAACGCATAAAGGGCTTCAGGGAGAACCTGAGGGCGTCAGGATGCTGTTGGAGGCCAGCTCTCCTCAGGTAGAGGTGGTGGAAACTTTGCACCATCTGGAGGGCACAGGTCCCCCACCCTCGCTTTAATAGGAGGCACCAGCATTTGGACTGGCACTCGGAAGTGGTCTGTCAACTGAAGCAGTTCTTTAACAACCAGCAACATCTCAAAGTGACCAGGCACAGATAGCAACCTAACAGCTCTAGTCAGGATCAACTGTATTTTCTGGACAGACTTTGAAGGCAGCCCCATGTACACTACATTACAGAAGTCATGCCTAAATGTTACCAGGACATGACTAACTGCAGTGAGACTCCTTGTCCAGGAAAGGCTGCGGCGGGTGCACAAGTCTAAACTGATGAAAATACTGCTTGCCACAGAGGCCACGTGGACCTTCCACAGCAAGACTGGGTCCAGGAGTGCTCCCCCCAGATTGGGAACTTAATCCTTTTGGGGAGTGCAACTCCAGCCAGAGCTGCTTGAGCAGGGTCTCCCTAAACCAGGCTTCCTCAAACAGGCCCGGCTCTAGGTGTAGTCCTGGTGGTGCAGGGCGCCAGGCCGGCAGGGGGGGGCGCTGCGCTGCAAAGCCTCACGGAAGCCATGCTGCGCGCTGCGAGGGCGGGGGCGCCGGAGCGATCTCCGTGCTTCAGCGCCAGGGCGCCTGACCTGCTTGAGACGGCCCTGTCCTCAAACTTGGCCCTCCAGGTGTTTTGAGACTACGATTCCCATCATCCCTGACCACTGGTCCTGGTAGCTAGGGATCATGGGAGTTGTAGGCCAAAAACATCTGGAGGGCCGATTTTGAGGAAGCCTGCCCTAAACAGACAAACTCACAGAACTGGCCTTGTTAGCACTGAGTTCCAGTTTGTAGACCAACGTATCAGCCAGCTCAAATCAGGTTATTCACTAGCAGCTAGACACACCACCTATGCTTTTCTTGAAAATAAAGTGTGAAAAAGACAGATTTCCTAAATGGAATGCAAAACACTATACATTGACATGGAACTGGGACTAAATTGTAACGTACAGTATCTGAAGTGCTATCTGCTTTTTTAAAAAAAATAAAAATAACAGGTTAGCAGAGCTAAGAAGGCACTGCCACCTCCCAACATTCGAATTACAACCTTTAATTTACAGCTTTCACCTTGTGAAAGTGGTCACATATATGTGTGAGTGGTCACATATATGATTGCCTTTTAGTGTTCTGGTCAATATCATTATTCAGTTCTATCATTTTAGTTTCACATATTTTCTGTGGAAAAGAAAATTGGCAGCTGCTTTTTTCAGCCACTTGTTGTTGTTTAGTCGTTTACTCATGTCCGACTCTTCGTGACCCCATGGACCAGAGCACGCCAGGCACTCCTGTCTTCCACTGCCTCCTGCAGTTTGGTCAGACTCATGTTCATAGCTTTGAGAACACTGTCCAACCATCTTGTCCTCTGTTGTCCCCTTCTCCTTGTGCCCTCCATCTTTCCCAACATCAGGGTCTTTTCCAGGGAGTCTTCTCTTCTCATGAGGTGGCCAAAGTATTGGAGCCTCAGCTTCACGATCTGCCCTTCCAGTGAGCACTCAGGGCTGATTTCCTTCAGAATGGATAGGTTTGATCTTCTTGCAGTCCATGGGACTCTCAAGAGTCTCCTCCAGCACCATAATTCAAAAGCATCAATTCTTCGGCGATCAGCCTTCTTTATGGTCCAGCTCTCACTTCCATACATCACTACTGGGAAAACCATAGCTTTAACTATACGGACCTTTGTCGGCAAGGTGATGTCTCTGCTTTTTATGATGCTGTCTAGGTTTGTCATTGCTTTTCTCCCAAGAAGCAGGTGTTTTTTAATTTCGTGACTGCTGTCACCATCTGCAGTGATCATGGAACCCAAGAAAGTAAAATCTCTCACTGCCTCCATTTCTTCCCCTTCTATTTGCCAGGAGGTGATGGGACCAGTGGCCATGATCTTGGTTTTTTTGATGTTGAGCTTCAGACCATATTTTGCGCTCTCCTCTTTCACCCTCATCAAAAGGTTCTTTAATTCCTCCTCACTTTCTGCCATCAAGGTTGTGTCATCTGCATATCAGCCACTAGAGGTTGCTAAAAAAACAGCAGCATATAGCTCACCTTTTGTCAATTCCTGGAATAGAAAAGCTACCGTACTTTATGGCCATGGCACTGCCAGTACCTCAGCTGGAGGCAGGAGCTTAATGAGCTCAAAACGGAGCTGTTTCAGCCAAGGCCTCAAGGAGACAGAGAGACTTCTCTAGTTCCTGTCATCTCCTCCTTTGCCTCATCCTGTCCTGACTCATAGCTTGCACCCTCCTCAGACCCTTCTTCCCAAGTAGACCCCTAGCAAAAGAGTCAGCCCAACAGTCTCTGCTCTGGCAACTCCGGCTGTCTTGTCATGTCCACGCCATGTTCAGTCCTGAGGCCTGTGGGAGATAATGGGGGACCAAGGGATTCTGAGGGATTCTTTGGAGGAGCCAAGTGAGACAGACATCCTTTCCCATGGGGGTCTTCAGGCTGGAGACTACTGTGATTCCTCCAGGTCTTCAGCTGAAGTGGGTTTTTCTGTGGGGCCTTGAAGACTTTCCCTCCAAAATAGGTCTCTCTGGTCTATGTCGGATAAGATTCTGACATTTTACCTCAGGATGCTTCCAGAATGTTGCTATTTTGTGGGTGGGATTCAACAACATACCAGCAAATTTAGTTGGGACAACTACAGTGGTTTTAGAGCTCTTGCACAACAAACCTGCTTTTTAAAAAAGCAACAGTCTTTCTGAGGTAATGAAAGTGATAGGAAAGTACACTGGAATGTGTAGGCAATTGCTTCCTGCAACACAACGGCGTAGTGTGGGGGAGTCAAACGGGCCTTGGCCCCGAGTGCAAAATTCTGAGGAGGCCCAACCAGGCACCCCCATGCAGGCCCTGGCTTCTGCGGAGATCCCTGCCCCAGTGCAGGCATCAGGGCTGCCCAGGGACACAGTGAGTGGGTGAGGACGGACCAAGGGAGATGGGCAAGGGGTGACTCCAAAGCAGCACTTTGTGGGAGTTGGGGGGATTCACCCACCAAGGACTGCAGCAGCCAGCTGGGCTTCCCCTCCCTGGGAAGGCAGGTAGGCAGGCAGGCAAGCAGGCAGCGCAGTGTGGTCCTGCTTGGCTCCCGGGGTGTGTGTGTGCACTCCAGTGGTGTCAGTGGCTTGCCTGCCCTGGGCCCTGCCAACCCACGCTATGCCACTGCTGCAACATCATACAACCTCCCTGCAAACAAATCAGGAAAAAAGGTCAATAAAAAACCCATGCCATCTAACTACCCTGCAAACAAAGCCAGATGAATGCTCAATAATCATGTCTTCTGGAAGCAATCTCATTACCAGCTATATGGCAGCCCCAACTGCTACTGTCAAGTTAAGTACTGAACTAGTCAAGATTTTTATAAGGTTTTATACTGGATGAGTTTTTATTATTATTCCTTATTTCTGATCCCAGATAGGAAAACATAGTTTTTAATGTTGGTTGGTAGTCTGGAGAGTCTTGTTCCAAACACTAGAGGTCACTAATAGCAACATTTAAATCTCACCTTTTGATAATCTGCAGTTCTTTACCTGTGGAAGTTGTTTTATTTCAGTGTTGTCTATTTGTACTCCTGTGACATGTTAAAATAGTACAATATGGTTTCAGCTTTAAATTAAATTCTGCTCAGAAGTAAGCCCCATTGAGTTCAATGGAAGTTACTCCCAGGTAAGTGAATACAGGAGGGCAGCCTTAGTGATGCAGCAAGCAAATTATGATGGTGGTTTGCCTCATGATTATAACAAACAAACAAACAAACATTTTTATTTATTTATACCCCACCCTCCCCGGCCAGAACCGGGCTCAAGGCGGCTAACACCAATAAAATTACAATAAAACGTAATAGAAAAAGAAAAAACTGTTAATTAAAATACGGGTTAAAATACAATTTAAAATGCAGCCTCATTTTAGTAGTAGCCCATGAATCAAAACCATAAGGGGAGGGAAACGTAAGGGTCAGACTGAGTCCAAACCAAAGGCCAGGCGGAACAGCTCCATCTTGCAGGCCCTGTGGAAAGATGTCAAATCCTGCAGGGCCCTGGTCTCTTGTGACAGAGCGTTCCACCAAGTTGGGGCCAATACCGAAAAGGCCCTGGCCCTAGTTGAGACCAATCTAACCACCTTGCGGCTTGGGACCTCCAAAGTGTTGTTATTTGTGGACCTTAAGGTCCTCCGCGGGGCATACCAGGAGAGGTGGTGCCGTAGGTACCTTGCTGAACTTCCAGCAAGCTCTTGAAAAGGGAGCAGTGCAAGATCCAACAGAGTGGTGTGCAAGTTACTCAAGGTTTAGGAAATTATTAAAATTCTTACCTCTTTTGTCAGGGGCTGCAAGGTCCATTATAACCTCACATACACTTTACATCAGGGAACCTGGGGCCCCTTGTAATAAACAGACATTGCTTGTTCACTGATTACAATGGGTCTTCTCTGAGTATGACTAGCGTAGGGTGTTACTCTGCAAATTTAGTTCAATAATAATAATAATAATAATAATAATAATAATAATAATAATAATAATAATATATTATTTGTACCCCGCCCATCCGGCTGGGTCTTCCCAGCCACTCTGGGCGGCTTCCAGCAAAGATTAAAATACCTACAATAAAATGTCACAAATTAAAAACTTCCCTAAACAGGGCTGCCTTCAGATGTTTTCTAAATGTCAGGTAGTTGTTTATCTCTTTGACCTCTGATGGGAGGGTGTCGCAGTCACCTAGACTTTGCAGGACCCTCAGACGTTTCACGGTCTATTTTATCCCGCTACCACCAACCAGTAATCATAGCTGCCAACTTTTCCCTTTTCTCGCGAGGAAGCCTATTCAGCATAATGGAATTTCCCTTTAAAAAAGGGTTAACTTGGCAGCTATGCCAGTAATCAGACTGGTAACTCCAGACAAGGTTGAGGTTTGGAATAAAAGATGTTTCTTTATTAAAGGTACATACACATGTGGTTTCAATATAGTAAAGTTCATCAAATACTCTTTTAACAGTTGTTCCTATACTGGCCTATTACCTCTAATTATATTACCGGCCTATTACCTCTAAAATCCACTAATGATTCTTTCAAACACTCTATCCTTTCTGCTAATTAACCACCTATGCCTCCCTTCAGACTCTAAGCCACGATATCTCGCTCAGTCACTCCAACTCAGCTCAAACTCTCAGTTCTCTGCTCAAACAACCATCTGCCCTCCTCCTCAACTCCTCTCAGGGGTGGGCTTTTTATAGGCCTCCTGACTCCGCCCCCCTAGGTTCCAACTGACATCCCTTGTTAACTCCTTCTATACCATGCCTGATTGAGAGTGAGGGCGCCACTACCAAGAAGGCCCTCTGCCTGGTTCCCTGTAACTTTGCTTCTCGCAGTGAGGGAACCACCAGAAGGCCTTCAGTGTTGGACCTCAGTGTCCGGGCAGAACAATGGGGGTGGAGACACTCCTTCAGGTATACTGGGCCGAGGCCGTTTAGGGTTTTAAAGGTCAGCACCAACACTTTGAATTGTGCTTGGAAACGTACTGGGAGCCAATGTAGGTCTTTCAATACTGGTGTTATATGGTCTCGGTGGCCGCTCCCAGTCACCAGTTTAGCTGCCGCATTCTGGATTAGTTGTAGTTTCTGGGTCACCTTCAAAGGTGCGCATTGCAGTAGTCCAAGCGGGAGATAACTACCTTAGAGCATGCACCACTCTGGCGAGACAGTCCGCCGGCAGGTAGGGTCTCAGCCTGCGTACCAGATGGAGCTGGTAAACAGCTGCCCTAGACACAGAACTGACCTGTGCCTCCATGGACAGCTGTGAGTCTAAAATGACTCCCAGGCTGCACACCTGGTCCTTCAAAGGCACAGTTACCCCATTCAGGACCAGGGAGTCCTCCACACCAGCCCACCCCCCTGTCCCCCACGGACAGTACTTCTGTCTTGTCAGGATTCAACCTCAAATACCTTTGCACTGCTGACAATATCCAAACTCTCTGTGTAATTTTTAAACTCTGTATACTCTCCCCACTGTACACATATATAAAAGAATCTTGTCACAGAAACTGATGCAGCCATATAACAAGAATGAAAGAAGCCCCCCCCCACTTATTTACTGCTTTCCATGGTTGCATCCAGACTTGTGTCTTTTCAAGGAAATAAGCTCTCCAAGACAGGCAAATGGAAAATCAATTCACCTTACCAGCCGAGAACTATGTCAGCAGAATTTATAGCATTGCTACTACATCTTTCTTGTGCAAGATGGATAAATTGGGTTCATATGCAGTATATTTCACATCAACTGATGGGGAAAGGAGCCCAAGGGGGAAAGTGGGGCTGCTAGATTTCAGACAGATTGGCACTCACTACAGGAATCTGACTTGGAACACCACAGCCCATTCAAATAGAACGTTATAGATTTCATGAGGAAAATGCCATGCAGAAGTTTGTAAAAAGTATAATATGAAGAGCAGTGTTGGAAGCTAAAAAGTATGTCAGGTCACATTCTAAACATATATACCGCTGTAGAGTCCAGTCTAATCCCCTTCAACGCAGGAATCTCAACACTTCCATCCAATTTGCAACCATACTGGACCCTGCTAAGCTTTGCAAATGTGCTGGCAGTTTTATTGCTGCACCAATTCATCACTTAATCACCTCCTGATTCACCACATTCTGCGCTATTTCCTAGGATCAACAAAGGCAGGCCCTTCAGGTGAGTTTTTCCAAATTAACTGTGTGGGGAAACCATGCTTGTTTTGCATCTGTGTGTGGAATTGAGGGTTCCCTCTCCTAAATTGTAGAATAAAAGGTAAAAAATAATGAGGGAAGTTGAAGTTTACACCTCTACCACCTCTGGTTTTAACTCCTATTAATTACAAGACAGGATACAAAAAATAAAAAAATTCATTCAGTAGCACTTTAAGGACCAACTAAGTTTTTATTTTGGTATGAGCTTTCGTGTGCATGCACACTTCCTCAGATACAGCATGCACACGAAAGCTCATACCAAAATAAAAACTTAGTTGGTCTTTAAGGTGCTACTGAAGGAATTTTTTTATTTTTGCTTCGACTCAGACCAACATGGCTACCTACCTGTAACTAAGACAGGATACAGTATATCTATGTTGGGTCAATGTTGCTTTCCTCCATTGTCTGAGTTTCTAGCTGGTAGTTTTCTATTAGCCACTAAGGCCAGCTTGGCGGAAAGCTTGCTGATGCTAGGACTTCTTTTTACAAAGTTTCTCTTCTTTTATGCATGGCTGAGCAACAAAATATAAAAATAATGGCCAGGGCTCAAGGTCTGTCAAGAGAGAGGAGATTTCAGGCTTGAGCCATGAATGCAGAGCACATTGATATATAGATACATCATGGGAAGAAGAGCAGCATTGGCTGCCCTGCTCCATTCACAACTTCAGTTAATGAACTATAAATCCAGCACTCTAGAGGGGCGCCATCTGATAAGCCTGTAAGATGAGGGCTCATAAAATTACACAGGCAGGGTGTGGGGATTTCTGAGGGCAGGAAGGAGGGAAGCTGCCATTTCCACTTCCATCCCCCCTCACTCCCTTTTCCCTCTCAAGCCAGCACTCCCATTTCAAGGGTCCTTCTGCTCCTTTGTTCCCCTCCCTTCCCTTTCTTCAGTGCTGGTATGCATATGAACATATGAAGCTGACATACTGAATCAGACCATTGGCTCCTCCAACCTGAATCTGTCTGTTCCAAATGACAGCCATTTTCCAGGGTCTCAGGCAGAAGTCTTTCCCAGTCTGTCTTTTAAAAACTAGAGGTCCTTTCTTAACTCAGAATAGCTGGAAAGTAATGGACAGTATGTGCTTCAACATGTCCTATAGCCAGAGGCATTGGTCCTTCTCCAAGTGTATGTATTGGGGTGGGGGTGGGGGGGTCACATCCACACCATGCATGTAAAGCAATTTTAAGCACATAGCTTCCTCCAAAGAATTCTGGGAACTATAGTCTGTAAGGGTATAGGAAATTATATCTCTGTGAAGGGGAATCACCAATTCCCAGGATTCATTGGAGGAAGCCATGTGCTCTAAATGTATGTTGTGGATGTGACCAGGCCCAGGACAGAACTTCCCAGCTGGCTGGGAGGCATGGGGTATTCTTGGCAAGACAGCGTTATGTCTGGCAGGCCCCTGGCAAGGACCCCCAGCTGGCTTAGCCCTCTGAGGCCTGGGGCAAGCATACCCAGCCAGGCGCACTGGGTCCCATCCAAAATTGTAGGTGGCCAGCACATGCATGTGACATCATGTGGGTCACACGCTAGGACGAGCTCTGGCAGGCCCTCCCTCTGCTGCAACAGGAGGTGCACCCACAAAAATTTCAGTGAGGGGCCTCCCAATGCAGATGGGAGGGCCTGCCGGAGCCAGCCCCCTCACTGAATTTTTTGTGGGTGCCTGGGCCCCACAGAGATGGTGCTTGTGTACCCAGCTGCCCCTGCCCTCTTCATGGGGCTGCAGGTGGGAATACTTGAGAGAAAAGTACAAGGTGTGTAAAAACATGTGCTTAATATTGACTTTTCTGCGCCCTGTTACTTCGCACTAATATTACTTTGTGATAATATTAATATAAAAACAAGGAAGAACATATAAGATATTTTGCTGGAGAAAACATGTGGTATTTTGCTGCCTGTTAAGTACATTTCCGACAGTGTTGAGTTTCAACTGCTGCAATGGCCCTTCCTTGTGAAATGTCCCTCAGTGTCAAATATGGCACAGAAGCAGCTGTTCTCCACATGGTCCTGGAAGAGACAGGCCAATGGGGTCAAATAAACAGTTGTCGACAGTGCTGTGAACTAAGCTGAAGATGGATAGGTCGGTCTTTGATCTGTCTTCACATTTCAGAATAAGGAAGTACTGCCAGCTGTCCCAACACCACAGCTGCAGTGAAGGGTAAAGCTTATTCGAATGTGGCATTGGGGCTTGATCTTTTCCTCACTGATGTCAGTAAGAAAGTTCTTATTGATTTTTGGGGTTGGGAGGTCATCCCTTTGTCATAATAATCTTTCTGCTTTGGCGATCCCTCATAGCCGAGTAAGATTGTCTTCCATAAACACGGTTTTAACAATGGCCAATTCTGAATCCACACGTCCTTCCACAGTGGGGACATTGGTTTCCGGGCGGGAGTTGATCACAGTGTGGATTTGCCAAGTGTGCCTTCCTCTTAGCACGTTTCTCCCTTGCGTCCTGAGATCGAGTGTCTTTAAAACCTATGACACCTTTGGTAAAGGCTGTTCTCAAACTGGAGCGCTCGCAGACCAGTGTTTCCCAGTTGTCAGTGTTTATACTACATTTTTGCCTTGAGACAGTCTTTAAACCTCTTTTGTTGACCACCAGCATTACACTTTCCATTTTTAAGTTCGGAATAGAGTAGCTTTGGAAGACGATCATCAGGCATCAGCACAACATGACCAGTCCAATGAAGTTGATGTTGAAGAATCATTGCTTCCACACTGGAGATCTTTGCTTCTTCCAGTACACTGATATTAGTTCGCCTGTCTTCCCAAGTAATGTGTAAAAAATTTCGGAAACACCAAGCTATAAGAAAATGCAGGTCTGTGAGGGGTAATCTAGAGCTGAGAATCGATGGGAGAGGGACTAGGCACCCCATCTCCCCTTTTAATTCTCCCTTCTAAACTGCCTCCTCTCAGAGCTGCTTTTCTTTATAAAAAGTGTCCATAGGGATTGCTACATATGTCATTTAGCCTTAAGAAGTATGCACACTGGCTGCAAAATGAGAGCTACCGTATCTTCTTCAAGAGAGAAATTGCTATTTTTTAATGTAAAATTGTTCTTCTCTTCTTGATAAAATGTATTATTATGAGAATACGTCATCATTCCAGCTCTGTGCAAAAAGACAGTTTTAAGAGATACTTGGAGATTTCTGTGTCGTGGATCTATAATGACACAAAATCATCTCTCTCACTAAAAGACATTTCTAGAAGTGTTTGTTCTTTGGTGCAGATAAAAAGGTGCAAGCATTACCGTGCATGATTTTGTAGGCAATATGAAAAGCAATACAATTACATTTATGAGTACTGATAAGGTGCTCACCTGATAATCACTGGAGGTCAAAAGTTTAAAAATCACACAAGAAGAAGCATTGCACATTAAAAACTAAATTTAAAAAAATGTGGAGCTTCATTCAGGGTATCGCATCTCTTATTTTGCCTGGATAAGGGGATATACTGTATATAAAATAAGAGCAGTCAGACTACAATCGCAGACAAACTTTCTTAAGAGGACTTACTTCTTTTGCTGTTATCTAAGTGCTTAAGAGTTCCTTTTTGTCATTCTATGTGCATTGCACCTTTAAAACTGTATCATACAGAAATAACTTTTGGGAAATTTCTCAGAAATCTATTTGCGTAACTCCCCTCCAAAAGGGGGGGGGGATAATGAAGGCTTGTAATTTGTAGTTTGTAGTTTGTAATTATTATTTATTTATATCATTTATGAATCACTTTCTGTGATGCAACCCAAAGTGATTTACAATATTGTTATGAATTTGGGGGTGGGGTTAGGCTGTATGCCCAAATACATTCTAATTCCTGGATCCAGCCAGGTTTACAATCTAATGGAGGATCCCACTGTTGAAGAAGCCAGGCCAGCTTCTTGGCAATGACCCTAAATTCGGGTGGCGCTGTGGTCTAAACCACAGAGCCTAGGGCTTGCTGATCAGATCGGCAGTTCGAATCCCCGCGACGGGGTGAGCTCCCGTTGCTCGGTCCCAGCTCCTGCCAACCTAGCAGTTCAAAAGCACGTCAAAGTGCAAGTAGATAAATAGGTACCGCTCCAAGTGGGAAGGTAAACGGCGTTTCCAGAAGCGGCTTTGTCATGGTGGTCACAGGACCTGGAAGCTGTACGCCGGCTCCCTCAACCAGTAAAATGAGATGAGCGCTGCAACCCCAGAGTCATCCTTGACTGGACCTAATGGTCAGGGGTCCCTTTACCTTTACCTTTAGTATAAGAAAGGTAGTTGTTCTGTGCTTGAGGGCTAATGGGTGAGCCACCTCCCTCAGCTGGCTGGAAGTGAGAAGGATAAAAGCCAGAGCTAGAGAGTGTGAGAGAAGCAGGCAGTAGCTAGAGAGGGAGAGCCATGCTTGATTTCTGCTGGAGCCCAAGGCTGCGAGGAACAAGACCTTCTGGGGAGTTAAGGCTGTGAGGTTGTATACATGTCTTGCGGTAATACATCCTGGAGGTAACCACAGCATGGGTGACAAAGCAGGGAAGAGGAAACTGCAGCTATCCTATCCAGAGGTTGCTGGACTACAGCTCCTATCACCCTGGCCAATGGATGGGCTGGCTGAGGCTGATGGGAGTGGTTTCAACAATATAGGGAGGGCCACAGATTCTCTACCCCAACCATTGGTCATCCAAAGGATCAAGAAGTGCATTAGGCATACAGTACAGTAAAGTGCAGCCTTGTCTGTCTGGGTTAGAGGCTAAAGCTTATACAGACTGGCTTATGGCAACTAGAGGCAGAAGGTCTTGAAATCGGGCGCAAACAGGACTTAAGTGGTGGAGCAAGGAGGAGTACTTTTGCTATTGCATATGAAAGAAATAATGGAATACCAATCATATTTGCTTGCTGGATTTCTGTTCCTGACCACAGATGAAGCATCCTTAGTTACATTTATAAGCTCTTAAATGGTGAGAAATAATCACTCAACTTGCAGTGCAAAGGGGGTACCTGCTGTCTCTCCCCACACACAAGAGAACTAGTTGACGTTGACACTAATACTGATAGCTAAATTCTTATTTGCCTGCTGGTTTGTGCTTGCTTGCTTGCATTTGCCTACTTGAATTAAAGTGAAGTTGCTTCCTCCTTTTTACACAATGCCAATGTGCAAGAGCAGGGAGTGATTGTAGCATTTTAACTGCTGGTAACAACTGCAGGAGGGAATGGCAAGGAAAGACAGGCACTGCAACCTAAGGCCTTATTAGTTGATAGCTTTTATCCTGGTCATGAGCTGAGCACCAAAAAATATACAAGATTTATATCTGCACACACAGAAGCCTAAGGGAAGGGAACTCATGATTCTGTCCACAGATTTCAAGTGTATCGCTTCTGTGATCTGGAAAAAGAAGGATTACCAAGGGTATGTCCAAATCTGTTTTAGCTCACCTAATCCCTGGAGCCAGTGGCACAGTGTGGGGGTTCTGGGGGAGGGCATGGCCTTGGGCACATTTTTTTTAGGGGGTGTGACCAGGCGCCCCCACAACAGGCTCCCTCAGGCCGGAGCCACGGGAAGGAAAGCTGTGCCTGGGCTGGGCATTTGGGGCCTGGCTGCGGCACGCGAGGAAGCTGCAGGGGCAGTTTCCTTGTGCAATGGTCCAATGCTGCCAGCCGGCCGCAGCTCCAATTCTGGGTAAGGCCTGGCCCAGAGGCAGAGAGATGGCAGCAGTGTTGCCGCCCCTCTCCTCTGCTGGGCTCCTGTGTGGAAGGAGCCGTGTGCGCACTTGAAGCAGAGGCAAGGGCTGTGCTGGTGCGGTTGCAGCGGACTCACCCGCCCCTGCCCGCCCCCCTGGGGGTGTGCCCAGCATGCTTGCCCCGGGCAGCACTAGCATATGCTCCACCACTTCCTGGAGCTCCAGGGTTTGAGATTTGATTTTGTGTACAGGAGTAATCCAGTGCATTGTAGATATTTTTGCTCTCCAAATATAACATCTCTTTGCATTGGATCCAATAGTGATCTCTTCTAGCATTGCATTTTTATCTGAGGATGTTTAATCAGGTTTTTAAAATGGAAAACCTGTGTGGGGGAGTCCAACTAATCAGCACTGTGCACAGCCCTTCACCAAAAAATAAAAGGGGGAGGGAGGGAGAGAGGAGAGGAGAGGAGATGTTTCTCCTGAGTTTGATCCAGGGAATATAGCACAGCTACCCAGTGACTGAGGCCTAATGTTCACAAAAGTCATCATAAGAGAAGCTCTGCTGGATCAGGACAAAGGCCCATCAATCCTGGCACCCAGTTCTCCCCGATGCCTATGGGACGTCTGCAGGCAGGACCTGACTAACCTTAGTACATGTTTACAGCCAAATCAATTTCTAGTTCTTATTTCCAGAATGTCTCACTAGTATAAAAATTAGAACCCGTTAGTTTGCAGTTTCTCAAACTGCTCTGGTATTCTGGCTGGATCAAGAAAAAAATCAAGCACAGATTGTATGCACTCATCAGCCACCTGTTTTGATGGTAAAGGCAAAGGTACCCCTGACCGTTGGGTCCAGTTGCGGACGACTCTGGGGTTGCGTGCTCATCACGCTCTATAGACAGCTTCTGGGTCATGTGGCCAGCAGGACTAAACCGCTTCTGGCAAAACCAGAGCACGGAAACACCATTTACCTTCCCACCAAAGCGGTACCTATTTCTCTACAGTGGTACCTCGGGTTACGAACTTAATTGGTTCCGGAGGTCCGTTCTTAACCTGAAACAGTTCTTAACCTGAGGTACCACTTTAGCTAACGGGGCCTCCCGCTGCTGCCGCCGCCGCACAATTTCTGTTCTCATCCTGAAGTAAAGTTCTTAACCCGAGGTACTATTTCTGGGTTAGTGGTGTCTGTAACCTGAAGCATCTGTAACCTGAAGCGTCTGTAACCCAAGGTACCACTGTACTTGCACTTTGATGTGCTTTCAAACTGCTAGGTGGACAGGAGCTGGGACCGAACAACGGGAGCTCACCCCGTCACGGGGATCCAAACCGCTGACCTTCCGATCGGCAAGCCCTAGGCCAGGCATCCCCAAACTTCGGCCCTCCAGATGTTTTGGACTACAATTCCCATCATCCCTGACCACTGGTCCTGTTAGCTAGGGATCATGGGAGGGCCGCCATTTGGGGATGCCTGCCCTAGGCTCTGTGGTTTAGACCACAGCACCATCCACGTCCTCTTTCATGGTAGATAGAACTAAAAGTAAAGCTGGCTCTCAACCAGTTCTGGAGTTCCTCCATGCTATCTGCTAACCTGCATTGGGAAATTGACAGCTGCATTTCCATGAGGTTTGAAAGTGAAATATACTCGGAGTCGAGAGTGAATTTCATGCTCTTTATTCAGCTCATATTCATCAAGGAGAAGAAGAGAAGACGAATGGCTCTTTTCCCAAAACCATCTGCTTATATACATTATTTACACAATGGGCCTTGCGTGATTGGCTACTTCAGGGCTACACCTGTGGGCCAATTATATTGTGGATTGACTTTTGCCTGCAGCCTGATTGGCTGCTCCAGCAGGCCAATCAGGTTGCGGATTCACTTCCACCTGGAGTTGGATTGGGTAGCTCCCGCTGATTCTGAATCCTATTGTTCTAGGATTCAGCTCAGTACATAACAGAAAGCATGGAAAGTTTATGTTGTAAAGGTAAAGGGAGCCCTGACCATTAGGTCCAGTTGTGACTGACTCTGGGGTTGCGGCGCTCATCTCGCATTATTGGCCGAGGGAGCCAGCGTATAGCTTCCAGGTCATGTGGCCAGCATGACAAAGCCGCTTCTGGTGAACCAGAGCAGCACACGGAAACGCCGTTTACCTTCCCGCTTGGAGCGGTACCTATTTATCTACTTGCACTTTGACGACGTGCTTTCGAACTGCTAGGTTGGCAGGAGCTGGGACCGAGTAACGGGAGCTCACCCCGTTGCAGGGATTGGAACTGCCGACCTTATGATTGGCAAGCCCTAGGCTCAGTGGTTTAACCCACAGCGCCATGTTTTAATGACCCCCAAAGTGCATACACCTTATGAATGAATATGTTTGGTCTACTATTACCACACATGTGTGGATTTAGTTCTTGATATGTGCATATGTAAAGGCCCATCACACATGGTGTATGAAGAGTCTTACACAGAAAGCCTTTGTATGCAGGAAATATATATATACGTGTACAGTATTGTACAATGAAATGATCACAGGTAGGTTTTTCACAATGAGTGCTCTTGGTACAGATATGTAATTGTCTTTGGCAAGGCTGGGCCATGTGTAAGGGCTGCATGTTAATCCCCAAGGAAATTTAGCCCTCAACAGAAAAGATGGCTGCCTATCCTAATCTATGGTTTACTAAAGCATGTGAATGGAGTGAAAACTGTTTGTAATGATTTCAAATAATGTAAAAAAGCTACATGCAGTATTTTCTCCCAGCCTCCCACGTAGGTCTTTTGTGCTGGGTAAAGCAGTTATAAACACAAGTAATGTAGGCTTTTTTGCTTGTGGGAAAACAATCAGTTCTTTCTTTGATCTCAAATAACTTTGCCATTTTTCACTGAACAGCTTTGTCAAAATGTGACAATTTCTTCGCTGGCTTTGGAGCTGCCTTCATTTGCAATTTCAACTCCAATTCTGATTAACATTCACAGAAGGTTGACACTGAAAAGGTGACATTGCCCTCATGTATTGCTCAAATGTTGATTGCTGAAAGTCTGTGTTAATTGGCATCACCTCTGCATAGCTTGCATCTTTATGATGTGTTAAGATTACATTCATCTATATAAGACATCCATCTGTGGAACAATTACTTTTCAGCAGGAGGCACTGGGCAGTTTTTAATTGGCTTCTACTGATTTTTGGAGAAAAAAGATTGGAGGGAGAAAAACACAGCACCTCATGTTGTGCTGACAGAGAAGTGATTAAGAACCCAAGATGCTTATCTTGATTGTTATAAAAAAAAGTATCTCTTGATTGTTTCAAAAATTTCTCTTCTTGACATTTCCTCAAATGTTACAAAGGCAACATTTACAGAAATAATAGGAACATATCGCACGGGTCTCCATACATTTTAGGCACGTATGCATCAAACTAACAAATTATCTCTTCCTTACAAGAGGAACTAGATACAGGTAGGTAGCCGTGTTGGTCTGACGCAGCCAAAACACAATTAAAAAATCCTTCCAGTAGCACCTTAGAGACCAACTAAGTTTGTCATAGGTATGAGCTTTCGTGTGCATGCACACTTCTTCAGATACACTGAAACAGAAGTCACCAGACCCTTATGTATAATCAGAGGGTGGGGAGGGGTATTGCTCAGAAGGGTGGTGGGAATGGGTGATTGGCTGTTGAACCTGTTGGTGACTAAAAAAATTCCTTCAGTAGCACCTTAAAGACCAACTAATGTTGCTTTAAGCCAGCAAGAATGCAGTACAGGAATTATGAATATTGCTGTAATGCAACATACAAAAATCATCCTCTCCTCCATGACCTGTCAATGCACTTTGAGGCAAACAGAAATGCATTGGGTGGTCGGCACTGAGAGGTTCTGGTTGCAGCGCACACTCCACAATGCAGGAATTCCTTTGCCCCTCTCAATTTGATGTCTTAAAAGAACAAAAAGAGGTCACACTAGAGAAGCTCAGAATTTCTGCCTTTTGAAAGGTTATTTTAACAAACCAAGAGGGAGAGAAAAAACTGAAGACAATATGGCCATCTGCTGATGGAAAACTGCAGTGCCTTGGCACTTCCTGTAAATAAAAATAAAGGCTATTCCACAAATGAGAGTGGATCAATTGTAATGAAAAATCCTATTTTGATTAAAACCTATCATGTTGTATCAAAGCAGGAAACAAAAGGCAGAAAAATCCTTTAAAGTTAATAAGAGCTTGTCTGCTAATCATAGCACTTCTGAAATAAGGTCACTCCTGTTTAAACACTTGTCAAGTGCATCCTAGGTTCCTTTCCCTATGCATTCTTGACACAAAAGCTCCCCCCCCCCACGCGATTATGCATGCATTAAAGCCTCCTGAAGGCCAAGGAATGGCAAATGTCTGTCAGCAACCCTCTCTTCCAATTTGGATTGTGTGCATTATGAATGATGCCTTTTTTAAAAATTAGCTGTCCAGATTCTATACCACATTTTTATACACATTCTCTTTTCCATGCCCTTCGGAAAGCCTTCACTACCTTGATAGGCCTATTGTTGCATCCTAACACAATGGTGCTGAGTGGAACTGGGCATCGTTGTGACCAAGCAGCTTTACTGCACATGGTCCATGATAGTATGTTGTGCTTAACAAGGCAGAATGATTTGAAATGTTTCCTGTGTTCAGTACATAGCTGCCAAGTCTCCCGCTGAAAAATGCGGGATCAGCAGCGGCACAGCACCGGAAGTCGCTTCTACGCATGTCTGGACATGTGTAGAAGTGACTTCTGGTGCCGCGATACCCATGTCTGGGCACCGGAAATCGGGCGGCGCCAGGACCCAAAATGGAGCCTCCCTGGCAGGTAAGAAATCCGGGGGTGGGGGTGGTTATGGGATTTTTCCCAATCCAGGCTGTCAGCGGGAAACGGTTTAAAATACGGGGGTTTCCCGCGAAAAAACAGGAGACTTGACAGCTATGTTTCAGTAGGAGCTCATGCCTCTTGCATGGTGTGACACCATTCAGGAATGTTCCATGGCCAAAGTGAGTCCCTGAAAGTAGCCCCTCAAAATCAGAAGTCAGGGTAAATCTTAAGCAAATTATGGAAACTATATAATGAGCAGGCTTGATACACAGAAAATGCCTTCTCCATTGGGCCCTCATCCTCTATGCTTCCCAGGGCAGCAAAACTACCAAGAGAGCTCTCTATTATGGGGCACAAGGAGCTTCATGGCTTTGACAGCCTGATGGTGGAGGGAGAGGATTCAGAGTTTGTACTGGAGTGTAGTGGTTCAAATCTCTTCTCTGTCCGTAGCTGCCAAGTCTCCCGTTTTCCCCGGGAAACCCCTGTTTTTCCAGCTGTCCCCAGCCGGAAAAACTGATTTTTTTTGTTTCCCCCCGGTTTATTCTGGCGTCACTTCTGAGCATGCTCCGCCCAGTTTCAAAATGGCCGCCGCGCTACTTCCGGTATGCTACTTCCGGTCCGGTCCCTTATTTTTCAGAGAGGAACTTGGTAGGTATGTCTCTGTCATGAAGCTCAATGAGCGACCTTGTCACTGACCTCTCTTTACAAGGGTTATTAGGAGAATAAAAGGAAGAGGGTGAGGACCATGTACTCAACCTTGAGCTCCTTGGAGGCATCGTGGGATAGGAACGCAACAACAGCCACAACAGCCAGTCATTTCCACTAGCAGTCAATAGCCTGCCTGACAGTATAAAAGCAGCTGAGCAACTAGTGCTGCCATCTCAGGCAGTGTGTAGGGAGTTCTTACCCCCCATCCTATACTATAAAAGTAAGAATTTAAAGACTCCCCACTGTGCCATATAGGCACCATCTCCAAAGGAGTGCATGGGCATAACTGGATTTGAAGACTCTCACTAACTTATGAAATATTGGTGGAAGAATATGAGTAAGCCAGACTGTAAGCCAGACTCTGAGCACACAGGAGCAAATGTATTTCGAAAAAAAGACAGAGAGACATTTTTATGGACAACCCTGAAAAACCTGTGGTCGCTTTCCCTGAGAAAAGTATTTTTCACAGTACGAGGGCACGTCAAGACGGCTGCTGTTTTCAGGTGGGATTAAATAAAAACCTATCAAATTCGGGTTGCACAATTAAAGTTGACTTGGACTTATTCTACAACAAATCTGCTTCCCCTCTAAATTAGACTTTATGCAATGAGGAGAGTGTTGGGGTAATGTGCTGGAAAGTGTGGGATAATGCTTGATGTGACGGAGTCTGACCTCTCTGCAAAGAGCTCAGAACGAATGTTCCATTAATAACTGACTGTAGGAGGAATGCTCAATAATCAGGTCTCCTGGAAGCAATGTAAGTAAAAGTAAGGAAATAAATAAACGTGTGTGCCTTTATGCTGAAAACTTTGCTTGTTCCTCCCTATGGCTTGTGACTTCCAAAAATGCATTCCTATAGCATCAGGTACTCCTCTTGCCCTGGGTTTCTGTCAGTGGTGCAAATATTTCCTTTCCTTCCGGGGCTTTGCAGCTAACTTGGCTTCACTCTGAGCAGACATCACTGGCCCCTCTGAGTTCTTCAGCAAAGGCAAGGGCAGCTGTGTGGGTATCACCACAACCCATTCCCCAAGGGGCAATGTGTCCCTAGGGCAGTCAGTGATATTTCTCTGTCCTAAGGAAGCCTTTTTGTGCCTGCACTGGATGCAATTAAGAGAGGCTTCTTTTGCAAGCCAAGTGGCCACACAAGACTTTGTACTTCTGGCAGAAAACAAAAACACCACTTCCCATTTCATTCTCTGCTTGTCAGTGCAGGAGACATGGCAAAAGCAGACTGAAATGCCAGACTGATACAAAGGTATCAGAACCAAAGACACGGGAAAGGCACACACTTCATTTTCTAGTGATAGATGCCAGCTGCCGCTGCTTCACCAAACAATCCCATCACTCATTTGAACTTGTCACCTTGCATTCTACCTCTCCAATAATTGGGATCATTTTACTCTTTGTTATCATAGTCCATTCGGTACTAATGAACTGTCATTCAGGCTGAGCTGCTCCAGGTGCACCTGGACACAGCCAAACCCCCCACTCCCAAAAGGGGGGGGGGAGAGAGAAACTAGGTATAGCTTGCCCCAGGATTTTATTTTAATTATGAAAAGGAAACTGAAGCCACCAAGGTTGCTTTACTTTGTCATGACAGATTTGGAAAAGTTATTACTCTATTTGGGTTCCTCAGCTCCCCAGGGAGTTTTGGACAAGTTCTTCTTATCTAAGGCAGACAGAATATATATATATATATATATATATATATATATATATATATATATATATATGTTCACAGCTCATTCCCTTGAGCAATGGGATGATGTGGTTAGAGAATCCTACAGTGCCACTTGCAGATACACTACATTGCTTTGAAAAGCACAGCATTCTTAGGATATTAGCTCAACTGTCATTGGAAAGAAGTGTGACATCCCACTTTTCTGAAGAATGCTCAGTAACTTATGCTATTTGACTCTTTTATGTGATCTGTCTTTAAAGGGAACTACATTTGTTTCTGGTTCTAACTTAAAAAGCCCTCCACACAACCCAATAATCATGCTGTTAACACTGAGGAGTTGGCCAGGAGAGACCAACCAGGCCAGAGTGACTGCAGATGCTCCATAGCAGTGGCAAGTTTACAAAGTACATGGGGAAAATTCCTGCCGTGCCCCTGTCCCAACGACAGACGACACATGATGGCATAGCAAGGTCAGGCGCACAAGCCCTGAAAGTAGGGAGAGGTGGGCGGGTGTTCTGATGCACTGACCAAAAGAGGAAGCTCCGAGTCACATACATGGGCATATATAGGTCCCTTGATCGGTTTGGCTGGCGTCCCATTGGCCTGATTAAACCTAGCAATAGGGTGTTGTGGCTATCCAATCGTACCGACACACAACACAGGGTTCGGTTGCCAGGTCGCACCGCAACACGTGCCCTCTTTGAGGGAGGACACGATCTCTTGCAACTCAGGAAACAGGAAGCAAGGCTCTTTCCTGTTTCCTTGAGCCTCAAAGACCTTCTTGGGATGGTGTTATACCAGAGGAAAAAGAGGCACTTTTACAAGGCATGAAGAAGTGTCTGAGTTTGACAGCTGGCTGGTGGACCAGTAGTAGTAGTCTGAGGGTTGGATCTGGCCCAGGACCAGAGATTCACCACCATGTTCCACAGCATGGAAAAAGTTAAAGTCAATCATGACTCTTGTCTGGCATTTTTCTCCAATTCATGTATGTGTGTGTTTTAATAGTGTACTGGAGCCTGCGTCTTTTTTTTCTGATGTACACAGCATATAATATTTACTGCTATGTGGAAACAGCTGGGGCTGAATCAACACGAGGTGGAGGAGATTTCTCTGCAGTTCAAACTTGTCCTTTGGATATTTCTGTAACCTGGCTCTTGGGACTGCAATTTCTAGACTGCTGAGAAGGATGAGGGAGAGCAAAAAAGAAAGTAAATAGAGGAAGGCTGACAGGGAGGGAGGGAAGAGTGTAGAAAATAGACAAAACTTTCACCATTGCCCCCTAACTTCTTGTGCCTTTCTCCACACACCGTGACTGAAGAAAACATCTGTTAACAAACTTCCACTCTAAACAAATGTTTCAGTCAGCATTGTGCAGAGCTATCATACTATTTCCCCTTCTTTCCCTCTTCTTTCAGCATGTAAAATAAAACGTGTAATCTCTGGAATGTACATTTCTTTTACAATTGTGGCACATCGTAGGGAAAGCAGATGACGATCTTGGCAGCCGATGCTTTCAGCCAGTAAAACCTCCACATCTGTTTCCCTAATAAAGAAGCCAATGAGAGCATGTAAATCATTTTTTCACCTCTGTTTCTCTAGGACTTTCAACAGTCTGATCGGATCACCTGCAAGGACCTTGAAGAAGGGAGGCCAGGCTCTTTGAAATGACAGGGAAGGACACAATCACCATCTAATGTGCTATTAGGTTCTGGTTATGCATCTTAGAAAAAGTATGTTTTGAAACTCTGCTCCCCAGGGAGCCTAAATATTTCCTTTCCTTTATGCTAGAGTGTTGCACAGGTGTTCTTTGGGGAGGGGGTGTTAAGAGAAAATGTCAGTTAGATATAGTTATGGCGATTTCTTTGTAGTACTATGGTTTTGCTCCTGAATCCAGATACTCCCCCACCTAGAACTTAGGTGGACAGAAGAACTCAAGGACATTCAATGAAGCTAAATGTTGGATGATTCAGGGCAGATAAAAGAAAACACTTATTTACACAGCGTATAATTATACTATGGCACCTGCTCCCACAGGAGGCTGTGGACTGTATTATGATCTTAAGCTGTAAGGTAAAGGGTAAAGGCAAAGGCAAAGGACCCCTGAATAATAATAATAATAATAATAATAATAATAATAATAATAATAATAAATTTATTATTTATACCCCACCCATCTGGCTGGGTTTCTCTAGCACTCTGGGTGGCTCCCAACCAAATATCTATCTATCTATCTATCTATCTATCTATCTATCTATCTATCTATCTATCTATAAATGTAAAAAGGGCATGCGGGTGTGCCTCCACTTTGTGCGGACAGGCGGAGTCCCCCAAACACCCAGGCAACCCCCTGAGCAGAATAAAGACACAAGACAACGTGCTATGGGATTCAAATTGGCCACAACTTAATTAAGATTCTGATGTAGGGAGACCTTGGCTCAGGCATTGGGCATTATCCTCCCCAGTCCCCAGCTGGGATACTGGGAGGCTTCGGGGTTATCCACATGTATGGGGGTTGGGGCTGGCTCTGGAGAACATATGTTCAAGCAGAGAGAGCCTGCCCCCCCCCGTTCGCCGCCGCTGGAAGGGGGAAGCAATGACGCTTATTGGTATGGTCAACACTTCCCCCAATACCCTGATCTTGTTGCCGCAAGGGGGTGAGGTCTTCGCCTCACGCCCCTCCCTCTAGGAAAGTCGCCAAAGAATTCCGCCCAAGGCCTGAAACCGCCAAAGTTGTGACGTATTGCTATGGGAAACTTACTGTGAAAACCTTCAAGTGTGGTAGAAGTTAGGTGGAAAAATGTGTCAGAATGCAAGGAGTATGTGTTAAAATCACTTCTGCCATACAACTCTTCTTACCCTTAGTAAGCAAGTTCTGTTCACTGCTACTGAAGCAATAAGGAGGCTGAGAAAGTGACCAGTCTGTGCTTTTACCAGCCACCCTCACTCTACCACCTTTATCTTCTGTGAACTTATCTAATCCTCTTTTAAAGCCATCCAAGTTGGTGGCCCTCAAGGCCTCTTGTGGGAGTGAATGCCATAGTTTTGCACTGTGAATAAGTCATTCCTTTCGTATGTTATATTCTGAATCTTATTATATTCAGCTTCATTGGATGTTGCTGAGTTCTAGTGTTGCGTGGCGATACCCAGATCCCTCCAGGAGTAAATAAAGACACAGGACACGTTGAATAAGGTTAATGGGCATAAACGGCCACAACTTTATTGATTACGGGTGTAGAGAGGTATTGGCTTAGGCATTGGATCTAACCAACTATATCCGACTCCAGCCCGTTGTGCTGGCAGTCTGTGAAGGGTTAACCACCGTTGGGTGAGCCCTGCGATGCAGATCAGCTAGGAACTCACCCTTAGGCCCTCACCTTCCATGGCTTCGGACATGGCCACGCCCCTGGACTCCTTAAGGGAGTACCCTTCAGCATTTTGGGGGAGGTGATGGCAGCAACCTCCCCCCCCCCACTGTAATCTTTCAGAGATAATCCAATGCCTAACCACCAACCCGCAACCTCCCCTCCTGCTATGCCGGAAGGGACTTTATGAGACAAGAAAAACGCTTCTTTGCCCACCTTCCCCAGATCATGCATAGTTCTATACACCTCTGTCATGTCTCCTCTTGCTTGCCTCTGATATGATATGACGTGAAAGTCCCGTCTGTACAGCTGTGTCTGTGCTGACCCATTCACACATGCAAATCATCTCTTGAAGGCATAGTTGTCAGAATGTGAGCTAGCCCTATGCTTCTTATCAGTAAGATGCCAAATGTTTCTTAATCTGTCTGCAGATCACCTGCTATTTTGTGTTTTTTAAACGCTGGCCATGTTCATGTGAAGCATCACCTTGAAGCTGATAACTAGGTTAAAATAGCCAATATATTTGACAGCAATGACTCAGGTTTGATTAGTAAAAGTAATGCGGAGGGGGGAAATTCACATACATATCACCAATCTCAAAAGTTGGCCAGCGCTTCAAACTATCTGTGTAGTGATCTACAAGTTTATTGTTTTAGCCAAAGGGCATGACAAACCTGCAGCAACAGTAACAACAAATCACTATACTGTAGAACATAAATTCATAACACAAGATAACATCCACAATGTAAAAGAGATAAGATACCAGAGAAAACCAACAAGCTTAAATCTAGCTTGATTCCCTTTTCCAGTTAGTTAGTTAGTTAGTTAGTTAGTTAGTTAGTTAGTTGTTAGTTAGTTAGTTAGTTAGTTAGTTACAGCCAGTGCATAGCACTCTTTGTATTGTGAAACTACTATTGTCACTCAGAAGAAACCAAACCATTCCTGCTGAGGTGCACCTGCTTGCTTGTTTGAACAAAGGTTTCAGAAAGCGATCTCTTGGGTTTCAGGCTAACCGATAATGAGTGATGTCTTCCACCTGAGGTTGACCACAAATACAAAGTCTGTCTGTGTACAATTCTACCTTGTTGTGGGGGCTATCCAAGACTGGTGGGCATCACTTGGAAATGCAGCTCAATAAACACATTTCTTAAGGAAACTGATGAGTTTGGTCAGATAACTAGCACTGTTCTCAGGAGGGGAACCAAAGAGAAACTTTGGTGCTGTCTGTGCAGTGAAATATTCTAGAAAAGAAATCTCAAAACTTTGGAATGCCAATAAAAGTGAGTAATGCAAAATACTAATTCAAGTAGAAAATCCTTGTACACATGTGGTCATATTGAAGACATGTAGCCCCTGGCCACATGGAGTTGCCTTCACATGGAAGGGCAGGCCTCACATTGCTGTAACAGCATCTAAAATGCACCAAAAATGACAATCAGACTCCTTATGGACACATTACAGTAGAACAGTATTTATTTATTTCTGGGGTAAACACTATTTGTTTTACTGCAGGGAAGGTGACATCTGCTTTCCATCTTACACCACCATTACCACATGGCAAATATAGCTGCTTACCTCTAATGAATTATTTGTAGCCTTCACTGAGAAGCAGGCTAGAGATAAACACAGCAACTTTGCTTTGATACAGAACCCTCACATGTATAATTTGTGATAGCTCATGTTGCACAGAGTTTCTTCTTACACGAGGTTAAATTATATTAGAAATATTATTGGTGGGAAGATCACTTGTACAATAAAAAGAGAGCAGAAGTTTGAGGGAATGCTGTTGATTGCTAATTTCTAGTGCAGCAGATTGGAAATGCATGCAAGAGAAGGACTGGGCTGCATTTCATCTTTGCGTTTGCTTGCATGTCTTGTGTTTTAAAAATGAAACAGCTCCTGAAGCTGCACACACAGGGTGTATACATCAGCAAAATGGCATTTTAATCCTATCATAAATAAGTCAGAAAACATATGCTAGCTGATAATTGCAAAATTGGCACAAAGATTCATTCTTCTTCCATCACTAATGATGCCTCAATTTCAGGGAAAAGTCAGATTTTTAAAAAATTGAGAAAACAAAGATGCTAATATATTTTATAGTTGTTCCATTTGCTGATATTAATGCCCTTTCAGGGCAGTAGAGAGGAAGACAGCTTTTCAGGCACAAAAGATAGTGTTTAGGAAGAAGAGTAGCAAAACAACAGAGACTATTCCTGACTTGTAATGGAAGAGCCAATCTCTGGCTCAATACTTTCTTTATAATAGTCACATGTGAGCAATTTGAATCTCATCTATGCTAGACCTAGCCACACACAGCCTAGGGTAACTTTAAAATAATCTCATCATTTCTGGCGCTCTCTACTATTTTACAGGGTGATTTCAAAATCATTAATGGAAGGCTTGCTGCCCAACCTTCTTGATTCTTTGTCTGTGAAAAAAACATATTTTTGTCTGGCTGCTGGAAGGCCTGTTCCATGCCTTCATACTGGGTCCTAAATAACCTTTTGCATATGCCTCTTTGAATAAATAAATAAAAACATTCCTCAGCAAGGTAGGTGTTGCCATCCAAAGAACTCGAAGGGCCAGCCAAAGAGAATCTGCTGCCTGAGGCAAAGGATTAGATGGTCCCCACGCTACCTGAGAAGCTGCAGAGCATGGCACATGGCACTGCTCTCTTCTCTAACACAGGAAAATAATGGGAACGGAGGGGAGATGGGCAGGAGGGCTCTACAGTATCATTCTGCCTAATGGTACTGCTTGCCCACAACACTTAAAAGAGCACAAGCAGTGCAAAGGAAACTTGTTCATTCCAAGACTACAGAACCCATTACCCCTATGCCAAAATGTGTCCTCCAATTTCTCAATCCCCCTTGAAAAAGTGGCCTCATTCTCGGGGACTTCAGAACGTCTTTAAAATGTTGGTAGAGAGAGGTTCCCAAGGTAATAGTTTTGCATTTTTGTTTCCAGTAAACTTTTCTCCAGCACTCTGCAATCCCCCCAGGTGCCCATGTTTCCTGATCTGAAAAAGCCCCATGGGAGGAGTTACCTCCTGATGCCTTCCCCTGGACTTTGATTGAAATGTGGGCACCTAGGAAGGCTGCAGAGTGGAGCTTTCACATTATGTATATAAGCTACTTCTGGAACTACAGTGGAATACAGCACAAGCTCAGCACTATTTTCATATCATTTGCAAACAAGCTATTTTTTCCCCCTGGAAGCAGATAGCATGGAAATGAGCACTGCGCTAGCACCCTATTCCACTATAGTCCTGGAAGAAGCTATTACACCATGTGGAAGCTTAAGTATAATGTAGAACTTAACAGGGAATAGACATGAAAAAGGAATAAACTGCCATGTGAATGCCAATCTATTTGTCCTGCACAAGGATCACACTGTCAGTGGAATTCTATTATCCAGCCAGTTCACTTTTACAATTTCAATTTTCCTGCAAATGTTAATGCAGTCAGAACAACTACATTTGGTCTGAACTATAAAATGAGCATCAAAGTGCAGTCCAGGGGGTTCTCCATTGCTATTGGATTTAAAACACCCTTTGCGCTTTGCTTCTATGTTTGATATTAATGAGCGCTACCTCTAGGCTAAATTACTACTTCATTTGTTCCCTCAAAGACTGTGTAGTGTTACAGTAAGGCTGCTCATGCAATTATAAAGTTATTTCAAATTTTGCACCCCATATTCCCAGCTCTCTTGTTTTAAAACAACAGCACACAAAATGTTTCAACTTTACAACTCCAGGTCCCTCACTAATAACTTTCCAGGAAGCTAAGGGCTCCAATCAACTGAAGCATATTCAATACTTTAAAGAACAAACATGGCCGTCCTTTATATCTGCAACCTGGTTCTGAAATTATGATTGGGATTTTGTTTGCTTGTTCTTTGTGGGCAAGGAGCCTGCTGGAGGCGGACTCAGCTCACCCTCCACGCAGGCTCCATGTATGCCTCCCTGGTGTATCCCCCCCCCCCAGCTGCCCAGTCCATCAGGAGGCACAACACTTGCACCACCCCAGGCACCAGCAACCCACGCTATGCCACTGCCCCTCCCTACCATTGGGGTTCATCATCTATCCCTGACCAACATGAACTGACTCTCTAAGTAGACTGAGAAGCCAGTTCTTAAGTCAACACAGGTAGACTTGAGCCACAGCTTTGTCCATTTTCAATCTTCATTTCTTGCTATCTATCTATCTATCAATCATCTATCTAATCTATAAATGTAAACCGACCATGTTTGTTTGTCTCTACTTTTCACCAAAACCACTTGACTGATTGCGTTCAAATTTGGACACAACGTAACATGCGAATACGTGAGTGACCACATTCCATTTGCGTAGACAGACATTACAACAGCGCCAGGTTAAACCCCCCAAACCCCGTGTTCCATAACACACCACTCAGACAAAAGTGCATGCTGGGAAATAGAAGCCAGAAGCTGCATCTCACAGGGCAGGGCAGATCATAAAGTCAGGAACCAATATGCTATAACTGCCACAATGGCCATTCCTCCACAAAGGGCCACGCTGGGATCCTGCCCCTAGCCACCCACGTCCCACCGTCAGAGACAGGCTGCACCTCGCCGCCGCTGCCGCCACGCCGCTCTCTCTCGAAAACACCTCAGCTTAGGTTTGCAGGGAGTGAAGGTGGGGACTCGCCTGCATTGGGGGGTGGGGTCAGGATGGGTCACGGGTCGGGACGGGGTGGGGGGAGTCACAGGGATGAGCCACAGCAACGCGTGGCTGGGTACAGCTAGTTCTTAATAAACCTACTTATAATCATGTGGTTTGAGAGCAGAGTGTGTGTTTGCTAAATGCAAGGGTTGCTGTAATCTTCCAGGTGCCTAGGTAGCTTGCATATGAGAGTTTGAGTGAGGGGAGGGAGAGAGAGAGAGAGAGAGAGAGAGAGAGAGAGAGAAATAAATAAAGTCATGGGCGTACCCAGGATCAAAGCTAGGAGGGGGCACACCAGCCATGCCCCCAGCCACCCAACTGCCTAGCTGGCAATGACATGGCCAGGATCCCCCCAGGAGGCATGGTCAATGTCCACACACCCCAGAGAAAAGGGGGCCATTTACAAGGCAGCACACTGAGCCACCAGCACTTGCACTCCTGCCTTGCCTGCTCCTTTAATGGCAGCAGTGACTAAAATGAGGCAGCAGCTGCTTCCGTTGAAAAAAACCTGGACCTAAACCTGGGCTAACTTCAGCCCACACTCTTTCAAGTCACAGCGAGCACAGCACAGAAAGTGCTGCTGTGCTGTGCTCGCTGTGACTTGAAAGAGTGTGCAAATGAGGTGCCACAGAGCATTGTGCTGCATACATGCAAATGAGGTGCCACAGAGCATTGTGGGGCAGCACTTTCTGTGTTGTGCTTG
This sequence comes from Zootoca vivipara, assembly GCF_963506605.1. Taxonomy (NCBI): domain Eukaryota; kingdom Metazoa; phylum Chordata; class Lepidosauria; order Squamata; family Lacertidae; genus Zootoca; species Zootoca vivipara. The sequence continues at coordinate 3,925,402 of NC_083286.1, forward strand.
CTGTGACTTGAAAGAGTGTGGGCTGAAGTTAGCCCAGGTTTAGGTCCAGGTTTTTTTCAACAGAGGCAGCTTTGCTGCCACTGTTGCTGTTTTGTTTCAGCCAAGCAGGCTGAGGCAGAGCATAGCAGGCCGTGTCCCTGCCTGTCCTCTCCAGCTGCCCTACTTCTAGGGGGGGCAGCTGCCTACCCCTGCCCCATGGTGGGTACGCCCATGAATAAAGTTTTGATCTCTGAGACAGAGATCATTGGGAGTGTTTCTCAGGATCCAGAATCTTCATATTTCCTTGGGGAGCTCTGCACTGTTTTGATATTTATTTAGTATGAGCCAGTTTAGGCACTCTTCACACTTAGCCCTCATTCCTGAGAGGGCTTAAAAAATAATAATCTCAGAAATACATTAGTGCACCTTTCCACCCTGCTGAAGCAGCATGACTGTGACATGTTCATGCATCATGTTTGGGTAAATGAACTAAAAAGGAGACCATGAGGAGCTGCCTGTTCAGTGCTCAAGGAAAATAGCAGCTTTCTGGCTAGGAAAGATGGCTTGAAGGTCAGGCTAGGACTCAAGCCAATGCACTGAACAGCTGGCCTGATGCAGAGAGTTCACACACAGTCGGCTTCCAGAGAGTCGATTCCAGCAGTGGATGTATTGTTGCCTGAGGTCCATTGGCTCCAGTTGATCATGCTGAAGCGATCTTGGCCTCTGTGCTGTCTTGCCAGGAAAGGATCACAGTTCAATTCCTCATGGCTTTTATTGATTGATTGATTGATTGTAAATAAACCATCCACCCTTTCCTCAGAAGGGTTCTTTTTAAAACAATTTTGTATTGCAACTTTTCAACACACAATACAAAAAAGAAAGAAAAAAAGAAAGAGGAGGTTTCCGAAGTATGTGAGGTTAATTAACAAAATAAAACTAAATCCAGCTTCTTCCACCTTTCATGCCACAACAAAATCCAGGAGATTTGGTGGCTGCTTGCAATTACACAAGCACCAGCTGCCTGGCTGGTTTTTAACTCAACATAAAAGAAGTTTGTGTGCACACAAACATACCACTCCTATTCTAACTCTTCAGAATTTTTAAAGGAAGGCAACAAAGATTTCAGCCGAGAGAACAGCCAAACTTTGCATCTGGCCCACACACATTGCCCGTCTAGACTGATCAACCCAGACATCACCACTGCCATATGTTTTCAAATTAAGTTAGATCTCTTGATCAAAGGAATGGGGTTACTTAAACATTCCATGTATCTTAACTATGTACCTTCTCCATGACTGCAGAAAGATTTTATTCAGTTTTATACAGTAAACTTCAGCTGCTTCAGCCTGAAAGCGATGCCTTCTTATTTAGAACGGACGGCTGAGTCTCCAGCATCTTACCGGTAGATATGCAAGGGTGAAATTCAAGCCGATCTTGGCTGTAGAATCATCGCTCTCTTCAATAAAAACACTGGATGAAACCCAGCCAAATCTAATCACTTTAAAGCCCCGTTGATTTCAACAGCAGAAGGCTGAACACCAGCGTAACTTTGGCTGGTTTGTATACCCAGCATTTCTACGCTACAAGGAAAAAATACAAATGAAATTATAGTTGTTTGTGCATGCAATCTAAGAGCTAATAAATGAAAATATAACAAAAGAAGGAAACTAAAATTCCAAGATGAAAGTACCCCATATTACTTGGTATAGTCTCATAATATTTTAAAGGAATTTTATTCACGAGAGCAGAAGCAACTTCAAGAGATATGGGGGAAAGGCAACAGCCTGCAACAGCTGCTGCAAGGGGAACAGGCGAGCAGGGAAGGAAGTACAGCACAATACTATATAAGCTGCGTGTCATTCATTTTCACAGCAATCTTGTGAAGTAGATCATAATTGTTCCCAAGTCACTGCCTCCTAAGCCCTAGATGTTGTGACAGCTGTGATCTGTGAGCCACTGGCTCATATGCTTAAAGGGCTCACATGACTGCAAAAGTGGGAACAGCTCCATCTGCAAAAATCCTGCCCCAGCACAATGTCTGAACCACTTTGGAGACACCAGGGGTGCTGAAGGAGTGAGCCTGCTTTCCCAAAAGCTGTGGCTGAGACGCAAACCAAGCCTAGCATTCTCAGGCTCACATGCAATGCATTATCACCCCCTGCCCCATCTCCCCAAAGCCTCCTTTGAGGTGTTAATGCTTGCACTGTTAAAAGAACTACAGAAGCATGCTCATCTCACTTTCTTTCAGACATTGTTCTATCTGGAGATGGCCAGCCAGGTTGAGGTGAATCCAACCATCTGGAATCCTTGGCACAATGACAAGTCCTCCCATTCTTGACAATTCTTGCAACTCTGCTCAGGTTGAGTAATTTTGTTGTTTCCGCAAGGGGGCAATGACAACAAAGATGATCTTATCTTAACCCTGATCTTGATGCCGCAAAGGGGGTGAGGTCACCGCCTCACACCCCTCCCCTTTAGGAAGATAGCCAAAAGGAATTGCCCAAGGCTCGAAACCACCAAAGTTGTGATGTATTGCTAAGGAAAGGCAAAAGCTGCCAATGCAGGAAAATTCCTTTCCGGCCCTTCAACAGCGACCCTGACATAGCAGCGCCCGTGCACCTGCAAAAGAAAACTTCAGGTAGGGTGTGGAGGGTGGGAGAAGTTCTGGAGCCGACTGCTGCTTGCAGGTAAGATTCAAATCCTATTGTGTGAGCTGGACAGTCCCTCCCCCTTACCTGGCCTGTCCCCTGGCAACATCTCTCCAGGCGGGATTGGACGATTGGCTGGGGTAGGCGGAGACCCCAGGTAGCCTGCCTGGAGAGGTGGTGACCAGATCCAAACTACCAGGTAGCCACTCTGTGGTCCAGGGGGCTGAGCTCAACCACGCAAAAAATGCCCCCCTTTTAATGTGGGGAGCGGTCATTCTCCATTAAACGGCCCAGAATTAACAGGGCATTCTGTTCCTGTATCCAGATTCCCCATGGGTATGTGACCCTTGCTCTGTAGACAGAAAAAAAAATTCTTTAAAATCCAGAGGAAGTCGACTTGAGGGAATCCATCTTCAGTTATATAACATTTCCCGTTTTCTGCCCTATAAACTGGTTGAATTCACATCCACAACACAACTTCCCTCAACCTGTTGCCTTTGAAATCTACATTACAGAATTTTTGTGGGCCTTGAGGCTACCAGTATTATGAATTTTCTTACAACCCATGCTGGCCTTGTATGTTATTGAAACAAATGAAAAGTCAAAATTGTAAAAGGGGTAAGATGCCTTCAATTTTACATGCATCAACCCAAATGAATCATGTTTTTGAAATGTGATATTTCTGAAGGACTGTTTGCTTTATTCCACATTCAGCAAGGTCTATTTGTTTACCTAAGAAAACAATGTAATTTTTTAATAAAAATAATAATCAATAGAAGCACTGTCTGTAATGCCAAATCTGAACTTTGACAACTGCATCTATTTTAATTTTGCTTAAGACCGTCAACAAAATGCACCCCCAGACCTCCAGAGTCTTTTAAATACAGTGATCCATAAAGAGAGTAGCATTTGACCCAACTCTAATTTTTCAGTACACAGGCAAATGTCATCTCATAGCTCCGGAGAAACCCTGGACAGAGTAGTAAAAAATGAAATAGAGTATTTGAAAAATCTAAGCTTCCCAAGTGGAATTTTTGAGCTATCATAACTTAATGAGAACATCAGTGTCAGGCAAGAGGAGGAGGTATTGCAAATGCTGAACATCCTTACTTTCCCCTTAGGAAAGCGATTTAAAAGTAAGATGATGTGTCTGGATACAGCTTTTTTGGATGCTGGTCAAGTCTGGAATTACTGGGCTTTTGCGAGAAAGAACTATTTAAATCCTTGTTGAAGACAATTGCCTGCTTTATGTCATTTTGAGCTCTTACTTCAGAAACACAATGTTCTTGTTACCCTTTAACATGCTTTTCACATTGTGGTGCTTGTTTACACAGGGATGGCAATAGTGATCAAGTGAGGTAATGCATTAAGCGTCATATAGGACTGAAACTATTCATTTCACTCTGGAGAGAGGTGAGACAACATTTCTGGAGGAATGCTGGGAGTGTGTGCAGTTGTGAATCCACAATATATTACTCTCGTTGCAGCGGAAGATGGGTGAGTTGACTTGACTGTTAATCTTAGAAGACTTGGAAAGATACGCCGTCAGTCATTTTAAGGTAAATGCACCTTTCTTGTAAGTTTCTCAGTGTTTGGGAGAAGCAATTTACTTTGCTCCCGATAGTGAACTGCATTTTAAGACTGACTAATTTTGGTCTGCCTCTAAGTTTTAGTGAATTTTGAAAGTTTGCCTTCCTGACGTTAACTTCCTCAAATATGCTAAATAGGTGGGTGGGGCCAAAGGTAGAAGTGGGTGGGGCCAAAGTGGGTGGGCCAAGAGAAGTAAAGGAAAACAAACTCAGAAAGAAAATACCCTCCAGATAAATAAATTAAAACAAATAAAGAAAAAGTAAAGAAAAATTCCAGCACTCCTCTGTGCTGCTGCTCCGGCATCCTATATATATTACATGTGCACACACATTCAAGACTCGGGTTCCTAAAGACAACTGAAAGCTTTCAACCCCCATGAAAATAAAACCAATATTTGTGGGGATTCCTAAAACCGTTGCAGCTTTATGGACCTAGATTTTCACTTAAACAGCTGGAAGGGGATTTCCTTGCATTGGAAAGGCAGGTCTGCCGGGAAGTGCACCAAAGACATGAGGCATCCTGCTCCCTCTGCCTTATCTTTGAAGCTGACATTCAACTCAGAGAAGCAGAAATGTGCTTTTCTCTGGTGGCGGCTGCACATTGGAGCAAAACCAACATTAATTCTCTCCACACCTGGAGGCAGAGCTGGTGGCTGCTGCTGTGGGGGCAGGTGCAATAGGGATTTACCTTTAAGCTGCCACTGCTGGAATAGAGCCCAACTAAGGAGGGAGGAGGAAATTGTGGGGGCAGCAGGTCACCCAACAACGCTGTTCTTCCCTGCTGCTCCCAGCAAAACCCTCATGGAGCAGGGGACTGTGGCTGCCATATTAGCTTCTGCAGACCTCCCTGGAATTCCCTTCGGACAGTACTTGGGGAATAAATGTGCTGCCCCCTTACTTCCCAGCATTCACAGTTCTGCTCTCCACCAACATTTTACTTCCTTGAGCAGATTCACAATGCAGCAGAAGGAGAAGAAGAAGAAGACGACGACTGGGACCTGCTCCAGAAGAACTCCTACTACCCAAAAGAGCTGCCCTTCTTCTCCCATGCCTGATGTCATGTGACTGGTGGATGGGCATGATTGGTCTGAACTGACTGCACAGACAATATTAGGCTTAAAACACTATACTGGCACTCTTATTCCTAACATTACACACCTTCCACCATTTCTCCCTTGCAAATAAAGACGTCTTAATCCATAATGATAATTTTACTAATTATACCCCATCCATCTGACTAGGTTGCCCCAGTCACTCTGGGCACCTTCCAACATATATAAAACATAATAAAAAAACAAACATTTAAAACCTTCCCTATAGGCAGCTCGGGGGTCTGATAACTCCATACCCTCCAATGTTTTGTCCCAAGGAAAAGTGGGATATTTCAGGATTAAATCAGAGACCGGGATGGCTTCTCTACATCAGGGACATCCCTGGAAAATAGGAACACTTGGAGGGTCTGTTATTATGCCATATTCTGAATATTTTCTTTCCTTCTGACTGTGCTTTTAGGCTTTCTTCTTTTCTTTTCTTGAAATATGCCATGACCTCGAGCCCATGCCTTCTTGGGTCTTTGCTGCTGCACTTCTGCCCAACTGCTTCTCACTCTCCCCATCTCTTTTAAGATATATTTCTCTTTCCTAGCACGCACTATAACCCATTATCGTTTCTCTGCTCCAAATGAATTATAAAGCCAAGGATACTTCAGGTTTAGGATAAATGATGAGAAAGTGGTTTTCTGCTAGATGCTACAGAATCCCTCATAAAAAAGAGAGCCAGCAACTATAACAGCAGTGCTATAAAGAATGGCTGCAAACCAATGTCAGTTAAAGAAAGCAAAGAACCGCAGGCCTCTAATGCTCAGTAGCAGAACTGCTATCAACATTAAGGCAGCAGGATTTTGTTTGGTATGGTTTAAACATCCTAAAATTGGGATCTTGCAAAATTGGAAGAGTTAGATATTATTTTACCTCATCCATCCACTTTACCCATTATTCTTCATGTTCAATTCAAACCCTTTAAAGTTTGGAACACTTTAGTATCCCTAGATCATAAGTTTTCAACCTTTTCAAGACCATGGCTCCCTTGACCAACCATATTCTTTCTGTGGCTCCCCTGTGGGAGAACTGGGGTTCTGTTACGCATAAGAGGGGATTCCCCCATTTGACCCTGCCCCTTTTGGGGGCATTTTTGGCATGCATGTAAGTGGGAGTGCATGTGTTGATGGAAACCCAAGCAATGCCACTGCTCTGCAGGGCCAAGCTGACACATTCCACGTGGGAAATTAGGGTGCACATGGGGGGGGGGATGCTGGAGAGGGCAAAACAATAATTAAGTTCAGAAGCTGGAATATTTTGTTACTGCACCGAAAGAAAGTGTGAAACACACAACACAGGACACACATGCAGACTTTCTTGCAACATGCTCCCTGTTCCCATAAAGCTGGTTGACTGTCAAGGAGGAGGGGGTTGGCTAGTAGGGGGAGAGGTAGAGAAGAAGAGGGAAGAGGGATGTTCGGGGTAGAAGGAGAGAGAAAAACAGAAAACACTCCTCACTTTCTGAGTTATTTTTAAATCCCTCCTTATAAAACACACACATCAAGATCCTTACGATCCCATCGAGCGGAAGGGATCTTGGTGGCCCGACGATGAATACTCTCATCGTAGCTTATAGCTGCCGCCTTACTGGCCAATGTAAAAGCCTTACGCACCAACAATTGATAAATCCACAGGTGCAAACTTCTCTTGTGGTAAGCTGCAGAAATCACCCCAGCAAATACTTGGAAGGCACCAAGCCACTTCTCAAAGGTCCTCTCCACTTTAAGGGTGCTAGCCTTGCCCTTGCCCGAAACAACCTGCTTATCCTTGTCTGGGCATTTATTAGGGGGAAGGAGTTCAAAAATATCCATGTAGCGACCGTTGAGTATCCTGTTTTCTCATTCTGGAAGGCAAATGCGCACCTGGGATAATATCCCTAACAGCATTGGTCGAAACTTTAACGTCTTTGATCGGTTTGCCATCAATGCATTCCAAAGGTAGGCCATACTTGGCCCTGTGGGTGTTGGTTCTATGCTGCCATGCCCACCTAGGAAGGCCCGAAGCCCCCTCACCATGACCCCAATACAGGCCCAACGCCACATCTGAATCATCATCAGAGGTCTGAGAAGACGTACCAGTAGAAGAGGAGGAATAACCATCTCTGCACTTCTTGGCATTTGGAGCAACAACTCTTCTGCCACTTGTCACCCGAGGAAGGGACTCTAGGCACCAGAAGATCCTCCTTGGAAGACTGGATGCTGAGCGCCTCCCTTGAAGGAGCAGACCGGACCTGCATGGAACCAAAAACATGCGAGGAGCTTGGCTGGGAAGAAGATTCCCCCCCCACATGCTGTACAACTTGAGGCCCTGAACCCCCAGGCCCCGGGGGTGCTGACTGCGAATGAGGCAGTCCAGACTGGAAGGACCGCTGCATCATAGCCCCTATACTCCTAGGATGACCCCTAGGACTAGCTGGGACTGGGATCCTGGAAGGTTGGAATTGGGAGAACAAGGCACCAGAAGAATCAAAAGCCTCACTCACTTCACTCACATCCAAAGGACCATGGGTTCAAAAACACAGGCTGCCTTCCAAACTGCTGAGCCAAAGACTCCAGCTTAGTATTAAAACTTGGCATGGCCATAGGATCTAATCCAATATCAGCCATAATTGCACCCAAACGATCCAGCGTATGCTAGGGGACTGCTGGGGAGGTGCTGAACACAGTGACTAAGACGGGCCTCTAATCACCCTTTTGGAGGGGAGAGCAGGACTGGGATTCCTCTTAATAGGTATCCTGAAACCTTCTCAATAAAACAAGGGGAATTACAGAAATACAAACGGTATTAAAATCAAAATGACGCTCCTGCCAAAGCAAGATGGCGTTCCCACCAAATTAGTTGGGTGAAGACCTCCACCTTGAAAGAAGGTAAAATGGTGATCACATTAAAACTGGGGGGAGGGGATTCTGGCCCTGGGAAATCCCCCACCAGCCCCTTAAGCAGAAGAATAGCAAAAGCAACTCGCTTGGAGAGGGAACTCTCAGCAAAGCCTCAAACGATCGGCTGCCCAACAAATTTTCCAAGCCCCCTAGGCTGCAGCCGCAGCCGGGACCATAAGGAAAAACCGCTGGGCAAAAGCCAACAATTAACAGGCAGCAGCAAGCTCCATGGACCGGGAGCGCTCATGGGGCCGAAGCCCCTTGGGGCAAAAGCCCCTCTGGGGGGAAGGGAAAGGCAAGGAAAGGAAGGGAATTAACCAGGAGGGAATAATAACTATTGGGAGAATCAAGGGGAAGAAATGAAAAAGATCACCAGGACGATTCGTCAAAGGTAAATCGCTCTCTCTCTCTCGGTTGCACAGCTCTGGGACACGTGCATGGGCATATATAGGTCCCTCAATCCTTTTGGACTGTGCCCCATTGGCCAGATTTAACCCAACATCGAGGGACCTACCAATCGGGTGTTGTGGCTGACCAATCTTACCCACCCACCCACAACACAGGGTGTCAGTTTCCAGGTCTCACTGCAACATGTGCCCTCTTTGAGGGAGGACCTGATTTATGTAATCCTTCTGCCATACGTATTGGTATCCTTCATTCTAAGCACTTGTGTTGAGCTGTGAATTTATAATCCATAATTTCAAGATGATAAAAAGGTACTTAACGTTAGTTGTTGAATGGATGCATTCATTTACTCATAACAGGGCATTATAGCATTGCTACAAGTTAATACGGCAATATAAGAAACTAATTCTTCCTAAATGAAACCATAATAAAAACATGAATAAACCTGGTATCACAGATTCATTGGATTATAATGTGATGTGCAACAGTGCACACCGAGACATGGGAAAGTGCAAATAAAGTTTAACAGCCACCTGCTTGATATACACAAATGGCTAAATCAGAGGCTATCTGAGCAAACCATAAAATATACAAGAAGCACTTATCAAAGAACAGCTAGCTCCTTTCCTTTCCTTTTTTTGAAGTGTGCAGAGGTCAACATATTCATGAGAGTTTGAAGCCAAAGTCAGAACTGAAATACGGGAAGTAATTGCAACTTTCACTGAAAGCAAATGGAGTAAAAGGAGGTATCTGATGATAATATTATTCAGTTTTCTGACATTTTCTCCTCTGTCCATTTTGTTTGAATAAAACATACAGAACTTTTAATTTTATTCTCTTTCTCTCAATTAATTGACACACTGTTAGCACAAGTATTCTGACCCACTGGTTATATTACAAGAGGCAATGATCACAAAGACTTAGATCATTTCTGTTATGTTTGAGGCCTCTTAGGTATTACAACCATGTCCTGATGTCTATGAAAAATTAATGTCAGAACTAGGATATGTGCCTTGGTTCTTAGAAAGATGTGAGTCTTCCAGAGTCATTTTGGGAGAATCGCCAAATGCAGTTCTACACTCCTATTTCTGCATAGTTCTCTAATTTTACGTTTTCAAGGCTGGAAACTGTAAAATCAAGGCAGTTCCAAAGGCTGGAGAAGGCCTCTTTTGCAGTCGCTGGAAACTAAGGGTAGGTTTACACTGTTATATCAGTGCAGGTGTAGATGACCAAAAAGGCTAATGTGAACCAGGCTGTACATAAAGGGAGGAAGCAGCCATCAGGGCTGATGAAGCATTTCCTATAATTTTGAAGGAAAATGTAGCTCAATTATTTAATTGCAATGGTTCAACAGCCAGCAGAGGAGTGTTTATTGTAAATTGAGCCTTTGACTACAACATGTCTACTCAGAAGTAAAACCCACTGAATTCAATGGAGCTTCATCCCAGGTAACTGTGTAAAGATTGTGCAGTCTTATACTGCAATCCTAAGCATTTTTACTCAGAGGTATGTCCTACTAAGCCCAATAGGACTCACTGTTATGTGCTTTATCATTCTCACTTTCCATTATTATTATATTTATATTTTGGTGCTGAGGAGAGCGTTTCCTGGGGAAAAGTGGGAACTGCCTTTCCAATATGTGAAGGAGGGAAACACACACCCATGCATGGATGGATCTGCCTGATCCTGTGTCAGGCCGCTTGGTCGCCCCAGCTCAAAAACATGTGTTCGGTAGGGGGGGGGGAGTAATTTCAGAAGCTCAGAGCTAACTTTGCAAGTTAGGATGTTCTTTACTGCTTTTCTTGGGGGTGGGTGGAATGGTTGGCTCGGTGCAAAAAACCACACCTGCCTTCCTTACATAAGAGGAAGGGGGCTGAAAGAAAACACAAGGAAGATGTGAGGGACAGGGGATATCGCGAAGTCCCTCCCCTCCTGAGTTCAAGCCCATCCCCGAGCACAGGGGAAAGCAGAGGGAGCTCTGATTCCAGTGAGGAAGCAGGAAGTCGTGTCCGAGGCTCAGGCAAGGTAGCGGAGCCAGGGTCCCAGGTGGGACAGGAAGGGGCAAATAAGGGGGGGAGACCCATCCCCCCAACTCCGGAATTACGCAGAAAGAGGAGGGGAAAGAGGATGGGTCTTCCAAGGCTTTTGTGTTGGGGAAAGACGCGCCAAAAGCCATTCGGAGGTTCTGCAACATAATGACCCCATCGTTCCGTGTAAATAGCAATGACTTCAGCACTGTAAATACGCAGCACCAATAAAGTAATAAAATGCAGAGCTGCGTAGCGTCGTTTCTCTGAAGTAGCCTGCTCCGGCCACTGTGACAGCAACCTCCGAATCTTTTTTTTGGGCTACTTTGGAGTTGCCGGGATGAGTGTGTCAGAGGCGGAGAAATGGCGGCAGATCGCGGAGAAAGCCCAGCAAGACCTGCAGCAGCTGGCGCAGCAGGCGCAGGGGGAACTAAAGGCAGCGAAAGAAGAAACCAAGAAGGTCCAGGACGACCGGCTACAACTTGCGGAACAGGTGAGAGCGCTTCAGGAAAGAGAGCAGCAATTAAGGGCGGTGGCGGTAGACCTCCAAAACAAGCTGGATGCAGAGAAAAACAAGGCGGGAGGGGCCCCCCCAAGTCCAAGTGCTGCCAGGAAGGAGAGCCGGGACCCTAGTAAGCAAGTTCAACGGAGACCCGAGGGAATATCAGGGCTTTGAGACTGAGATTGTGTATGCTCTTGAGCTGCACCATGCTGACTTCCCTGATGATGAGCACAGGGTAGCGTTTATTGTGGAGCACCTTACCGGGGCAGCCAGGGAGTGGCTAAGACCGTTAATCGCAACAAAGAATCCTTGCATGAAAAATGTCAAACTATTTCTAGAAGCTTTGCAAACTATGTATTCGTCCGATAGTCATATGGACCAGACTAAGGAGGAACTTCATAATTTACGCCAAGGAAAAATGACAGTTCGCGAATATTGGGCGAAATTCACCATGCTGGTGCACAGACTGGGGTGGGAACTTGAGTCAGCCCCAATGCAAGCGGCGTTCTACTTGGGCTTGCATGAGGAGGTGAAGGATGAGCTCTCGAGAGGTCCAAAGCCCAGTAATATGGATCAGCTGAGCAAAGCGGCTCTGGCGGTGGGGGTGAGACAGGAATCCCGGTGGAGCGACAAGCAAGCAACGCGCGCAAAGCGGGCTTGGTTCCCACGGTCGCAGGAGAAGCCACTCCCCCAACAACCCTTTCAAGCCACGCCTGGGGCCAGCCAGGACCAGGAACCCATGCAGATTGATAGCGCGCGCGCGGGGGCTTTTCAAACCCCAGCGGCGCCAAGACGCAAGGAGGGAAGGGGCGGGAATTGCTTTCTCTGCAACTCCCCCCAGCATCTCGTCAGAGACTGCCCACATCGCAGGGAGTGGCAAGGAAAGGCGGGAACGGTAGTGCCCTCCCCCACTGACGCAGCACCACAACAGGGAAACGAGAAAGCCTGGCTGCAGGAGACAAGGGGCAGCAGCCAGGCGCAGTCAGCAGACAACAGCCCCAGCCCACCCACCCGCGCAGCGAGGAGCAGAGCCAGCCCACCCCTCCCAGAGCAGGAGTGGTTCTAGAAGTGACGCTAACGCTCCCAAATGGCTATCCCCTGACGGTCCTCGCCCTAATTGACAGTGGTGCCTCAGCCAACTTCTTCTCGAGAAACTTTGCAGAAGAGCACCAGATCCAGCTTCTGCAGCTGGATTTTCCCCTGCACGTAGCCACCATTGACGGCAGAGAGTTGCTGGGAGGGGCCATCACTCATCAACCCCCCCCATGAGAATGACGGTGGGAAGGCACTCAGAGACACTGGCATTCAACGTCACCACCATCTCAGACCCCCCCATCGTCTTGGGCATGAGCTGGCTGGCGCGCCACGACCCCTCCATCAGTTGGCACCAGAGATGCATCACGTTTGGGTCGGACTTTTGTCTAGAACACTGCATGCAGCACCAACCAGGGGAGGGGCCTCCGATAGCCACGGTGGCCACCATGCACGTCAAAGGGGGTGAGGCGATCCCCAAGCCGTACTGGGACCTGCAGGAGGTCTTCAGCGAAGCGGAGTCCGACCACCTACCCCCACACAGGCCTTTTGACTGCCAGATCAACCTGGTGCCAGGGGCAACTATACCCCCAGCCAAGCTGTACGCCATGTCAGATCAGGAACTGGAGGATCTGCGCGCTTTCATCGACAAGAACCTCAAGCGGGGGTTCATCAGAGAAAGCAAGGCAGCAGGGGGCAGCCCGGTCTTCTGGGTGGACAAGAAAGACACGCAACAGCGCCGTCTTGTGGTGGATTTTAGACGGCTGAATTCAGTAAAAGAGCCAGTGGCTTTCCCCATGCCCAGAGTGGATGATCTCCTGACAGCGGCGCGCAGGGGCAAGGTTTTCACCAAGCTAGACCTGAGGGGGGCGTACAACTTGATCAGGATCCGGGAAGGCGATGAATGGAAAACCACGATGTTCACGCCTCTGGGCTCTTTTGAATATCTGGTGATGCCCTTCGGGTTGCAAGGGGGCTCAGCATGCTTCCAGGCCTTCATGCACCACGTCCTGGGGTCCCTCCTCTTCAAGAACTGCTTGGTCTTCCTAGATGACATCCTTATCTATTCCAATGACCCAGTGCAGCATGTGAAAGATGTCAGGGAGGTGTTGCAGCGCCTGAAGGAGAACCACCTGTATGTGAAGCTGGAGAAGTGCAAGTTTCACACCAAAGAGGTGGACTTCCTGGGCTACAAGCTGTCAGACAAGGGGCTGGCGATGGACAAGGACAAGGTGCAGGCCATCCTGGACTGGCACAGCCCCAGGACGCGCAAAGATGCCCAACGCCTACTAGGCTTCGCCAACTTCTACAGGAAGTTCATCAAGAACTTCTCTCGCGTTACGGCTCCCATCACTGACTGCCTGAGAGGCAAGCAGAAGTTCAGGTGGACACCTGAGGCGCAAGCAGCGTTTGAAAGCCTCAAGAGGGTGTTCGCCTCAGACCAGAACCTGTTCCACGTGGTACAGGATGCGCCCCTACGCGTTGAGACAGATGCTTCAGATAGAGCTGTGGGCGCCATTTTGTTGCAACTGGACGCCAACAGAGAGTGGAGACCCTGTGCCTTCTTCTCCAGGAAGCTGACCCAGCCAGAGCGCAACTACACGGTGTTTGATAGGGAACTTCTTGCGATCCACGCTGCGTTCCAGCATTGGAGACACTTCCTGGTGGGCGCCAAGCACCCCATCCAGGTGTGCACAGACCACAAGAACCTGGAGTTCTGGAGAACTGCCAGGGTGCTCAACCAGCGGCAGATACGGTGGGCAGAGTTCTTCTCGAACTTCAACTTCTCCATCCACTACATCCCGGGGGAGCAGAATGTCAGGGCGGATGCCCTCTCCCACAAACCGGAGTACATGGAGGAGGAGGCGCCACCGGCACCCAGGCACATTTCCCCCCCGTCAGCATGGTCCTGCGGAGCAGCAGTGGTGAGCGAGGCAGAACTCACAGCACTAACGGCAGCGGATGAATTTGCCAACCGCATCTTCAGAGAACTGAGAGGGGGGAGGGAGCAGGCAAAAGACTTTGCAGAACGCAGGGGGCTGCTTTTCTACAAGGGTGCACTGTACCTGCCCACCACCCAGCTTAGACGTAAGGTCCTCCAGCAGCTGCACGACAACCCAACGGCGGGTCATTTTGGAAGGGACAAAACCGCTCACCTGGTCATGAGACACTTTTGGTGGCCAGGGGTGCGGGAAGATGTTCGAGACTATGTACGGGGCTGTGACACCTGCCAGCGGGCAAAGGTGGTCAGAGCAGCGCCAGCAGGATTGCTGGAGCCCTTAGCCACACCACACAGGCCGTGGGAAGTGGTGTCCATGGACTTCATCACAGATCTGCCTTCTTCCAGAGGCAAGACCGCAGTGTTGGTGGTGGTGGACCTTATGTCCAAAATGTGCCACTTTATACCGTGTGCCAGAGCGGTCTCTGCAGAAGAGACAGCCAAACTGTTTGTTGACCACGTCTTCAGACTGCATGGATTACCTTTACGAGTTATTTCGGATAGAGGCCGCCAATTTGTTTCCAGGTTCTGGCGGCGGCTCATGAACCTCCTGCAGGTGGAGGTCAGCTTGTCGACGGCTAGACACCTACAGACCAATGGACAGGCGGAGAGGGTCAACGCCATTCTGCAGCAGTACCTGAGATGCTACGTCAGCCAGAGGCAAACAGACTGGGTGGATCGCCTGCCACTGGCAGAATTTGCCTACAATAATGCAGTGCACGTCTCCACAGGGGTGTCGCCCTTTAAGGCCAATTATGGGCGGGACCTCCGATCTTTCCCAGAGAGGGAGGGGGAGGAGGAGGAGGGGGGCCCGCAGGCTGAGGATTGGGCAGAGGAACTGGAGACGGTGCACCAGCAGCTCAGAGAACACTTGGAGAGAGCCAAGGAAGCGTACAAGAAGGGGGCAGATCACCACAGGCGACAAGGGGAGGTCATCAGGGTGGGGGACAAGGTTTGGTTGTCCTTGGAGGGCCTTCCCATCAGAGGGAGGTGCAAAAAGCTGGCGCCCAGACGGTTGGGCCCCTTCACGGTCACGCAACAGGTCAACCCAGTGGCCTTCAGACTGGCACTGCCAGAGGAAATGAGGGTGCACCCAGTGTTTCATAGATCGCTGCTGTCGCCGTACAGGGAAAGCAGCAGGCTCAGAGGCAGCGAACAAACCCCCGAGGGAGGGGGGGAGAGGGGAGGCAGGGAGCAACTCAATGAGGCCACGACCATCCTTGATTCACGGAGAGGGGTGGGGGGCCTGGAGTACCTCATGGCATGGGAGGACGCTCCACCGTCTCAGAATGAATGGGTCCCAGCCACTCAGATACAGGAGGAATTCTTGGTGGAAGAATTTCACGCCCTCTTTCCCCACAGACCCAAGCCCTGGCACATGGAAAGGGAGGGGGAGGAGGGGGAAGCACGGGAGAGCAGTTCACCATGGCGCTGGGAAGCGGAGTTTGAGGAACCAGAAGACGAGGTATGGGTGTCACCGAGATCCACCCAGTCAGAGGAAGAAGCCGATTGGCAGCACATTTTTACCCCCACGAGCTCGGACGCCACGGACTTTTTGGGATTCCAGTCCTCCCAGGCGGAAGGGGCGGGCTCGCAGGACTGGGGGGAGGTGTTCACACCAACGGGTTCGGAAAGTACTGAGTTCTTAGGCTTCGAGTCGTCACCGACACCTGGAGGGGACTTGGGGAGGGGAGAAGGAGAGCTTGGGAGGGGGGTGGATGTGAGGGACAGGGGATATCGCGAAGTCCCTCCCCTCCTGAGTTCAAGCCCATCCCCGAGTACAGGGGAAAGCAGAGGGAGCTCCGATTCCAGTGAGGAAGCAGGAAGTCGTGTCCGAGGCTCAGGCAAGGTAGCGGAGCCAGGGTCCCAGGTGGGACAGGAAGGGGCAAATAAGGGGGGGAGACCCATCCCCCCAACTCCGGAATTACGCAGAAAGAGGAGGGGAAAGAGGATGGGTCTTCCAAGGCTTTTGTGTTGGGGAAAGACGCGCCAAAAGCCATTCGGAGGTTCTGCAACATAATGACCCCATCGTTCCGTGTAAATAGCAATGACTTCAGCACTGTAAATACGCAGCACCAATAAAGTAATAAAATGCAGAGCTGCGTAGCGTCGTTTCTCTGAAGTAGCCTGCTCCGGCCACTGTGACAGAATCAATAAAAATGTTATATAAAAAAAATAAAACATTGCATTCAAATAATATACCAATCTTAGCTATGCCCCCCAAAAGGTCAACAAAGCTCTCTAAAAAAAGCTCAACAACTTTGACCTGAACCCACCAAAAAGGGGTAGATCAGTGCCAGTTTTTTATTCTGTGAGTAGATTGCAATCTGTCAGGAGTTGGACATCCCTTTCCTAGGGGATTTTAACATCTATGCTGACATAACCTTACAAGGTTCCACTTGGGACTTCATGGAAAGCATGGCCTCCATGGGGCAGTCCCTGAATAAGTTTCACCCAACTCATAGCCGCGGACATGCCTTGGACCTGGTGTTTACCTCTATGGATGTGGGTGATCTGACACTAAGTAAAAGTGAAACAAAAGAAGTGCCATGGTCGGATCACTTCCTGGTGCAACTGGACTTCTCTGCGACCCTTCCCCTCTGCAGGGAGGTGGGACTGATTCAGATGGTCCGCCCCCACCACTTAATGGATCCAAATGGTTTCCAGAGAATGGTAGGGGACGTTTTATCCCATGTTGATGGCCTTTCAGCTGATTCCCTGGTGGCCCGCTGGAATGCGGAACCAGGGCTATCAACTGTCTGACTCCGAAGCACCCTCTCCGATTGCATGGAGCCCAGACAGCCCCATGGTTTTCTCCAGGGCTGAGAGCATTGAAACAATCGCTGAGACGGCTAGAGCGCTGGTGGCGAAAAACTCATTCTGAATCGGACCGGGCATGGGTTAGAGTTCAATGTTGAGTCTACCAAGTGGTGATAGAGGACCTTCTTCACCGCCTCTATTGCATCTGCAGAAAACAGCAGCAGGAGACTCTTTCAGGTGGTTCACAATCTAACGGAACCACATTCGCCATTGGAGCCTGGTAAGGACCCCAAGATCTCCTGCAATAATTTTGCAAAGTTTTTTTTGCAGATAAAGTTGCTCAGATTTGAAAAGAGGTAGACTCCACCCTGAGAGCAGGGCCAGGGCAGGAGAGTCCTGTCAAGTTGCATGGGATCAATTCCAATCTGTTACCTCCAAGGATGTGGACAGGCCACTTGGATGAGTGAAACCAACCACCTGTTTCCTTGATCCTTGCCCACCCTGGCTCACAAAAGCGAGCCAGGAAAGGCTGGGCTCTGCGGGGTGGTGAATGCTTCCATCTGTGAGGGAGCCTTCCCAGACCTGCTGAAAGAGGCGGTCATTAAACTGCTTCTTAAAAAAACTTCTTTGGACCCAGCCAATATGGCCAACTATTCCCCAATCTCAAATCTTCCCTCATTATGCCCGGGCACTGAAATCCAGCTCTGAGGGCCTTCTGGGGGCTCCCTCACTGTGCGAAGTTAGGTTACAGGGAACCAGGCAGAGCGCCTTCTCGGTAGTGGCACCAGCCCTGTGGAACACCCTCCCATCAAGGAAATAAACAACTATCTGACTTTTAGAAGATGCTCAAGGCAGCCCTGTTTAGGGAAGTTTTTAATGTTTGATGCTCTATTGTATTTTTAATATTCTGTTGGAAGCCGCCCAGAGTGGCTGGGGAGACCCAGCCAGATGTGTGGGGTATAAGTCATTTGTTGTTATTGTTATTGTTGTCACAGCGATACCTTGTTTTACGAACTTAATCAGTTCCGGAAGTCCGTTCTTAAACCGAAACCATTCTTAAACCGAGGCATGCTTTCCCTAATGAGGCCTCCCGCTGACAGTGCCCTTCCACCGATCGGATTCTGTTCTTAGACAGTGGTAAAGTTCGCAAACTGGGACACTACCTACCTCCAGTTTTGTGGAGTTCGCTAACTGAATAGTTTGTAAACAGGGCTGTTCTTAAACAGAGGTACCACATTATTATTATTATTATTATTATTATTATTATTATTATTATGCCCTTTAAAAACAAATCTGTTGACGTGTGCACAGGTGTGTGTATGCAAATGTGCATGGGGTGGGGGTGCCAAACTGAGTCAGAAAGTCTAGTTCATGGGTAGGCAAATTAAGGCCCGCGGGCCAGATAAGGCCCAATTGGCTTCTGGATCCGTCCCGTGGACGGTCCGGGAATCGCCGCATGGATCGCTAGCATGCACATTCTTTCCCT
The DNA here is from genome assembly GCF_963506605.1 of Zootoca vivipara. Classification (NCBI taxonomy): domain Eukaryota; kingdom Metazoa; phylum Chordata; class Lepidosauria; order Squamata; family Lacertidae; genus Zootoca; species Zootoca vivipara. The sequence goes on from NC_083286.1 coordinate 3,943,805, forward strand.
CTAACTCCCTCTCCCTCATACGGCGCCGGCACCTCCTCCCTCCCTCCTCCTGGCTTCTCACCACCCTCCCAAGAGGACGAAGGGGGCTGGGCTTGGTGCCAGCAGCAGCGCTCAAGCGGCTGCCATTTTAAGCAGCCCCTCTCCGGATCCCTTTCGTGTGCTGCTCATCGTCCCTCCGCCACCCCCACCCCCTGCCACTCACAAGACACAGGTAAGCAGTCACCGGAGCTCGTGGTGCTCTTGCATCACCCCCCCCCCAAATAAAGTCCAGCCCCCCACAAGATCTGAGGAGCAATGGACCAGCCCCCTGCTAAAAAAGTTTGCTGACCCCTGGTTGACCCTGCCTTTGTTCCCCTTAATGGCTCATCACTCAGTTGATCACTTTACTAGGAAGCTAGTTATAGTTTAACACTTACTGGATCCAGGAGTTAGAAGGGTCTTGGCATACAGCCACTATTCCACAGGAAAGGGAACCCGAAAAGAGAAGATTGCTCAGGACTCCCATGTGACAGGCTAAGATGAAAAATAAAACAAAAACAGAACCCAAAGATATGAGAGGCAAATATTTAACATACACAAGAAGGCTTCTGGGACATAAAGCAATGCTTTTTGCTAGGAAGACAAAACAATCTATTCTATCAATGGCATTTTCTTCCACCAAACTTTCTTCCAGAAAATCCTCAGTTGCATACTCATATATTGTCCACTTAAATCCCATCCTGGATAATCCACTGGCTGAAATGTCTCTTGTTTGAACCCTTCTTATGTTTCCCTCCTAAAACTCATTTAAATGCAAATCAATATCAAAACACTTCCTCAGAATTTGAAATACTCTCAATTCCTTTATTCTTTGTGCTCTTCCAAGGCATCCTTTTCATCTCAGTGAGTTTAGATTCTGTTGTAAACAGATATGATAGCATCATTAACATTTTAATACCATTAGATTATTTTTTTACTAGCTTACATACAGGTTTAGACTCAACTTTATGGATTGTGAAAGCTGGGCACAGAGTCTAAACACAATGTGCTTGAAAGCCATGCCCAGCAATGCATTTTGGGGGAGTCATAAGCCATCAGAGTTATTCCCCCAGCCACACACCCCCATTAAATGGAAAGCAGTTTCTTGTTTCTTAGCCAAATGAGAAATGTATATCTTACAGTCCAAAGGAACTTACTTTAATAAATTATGGGTATTCTGAGCTGTTCTACACTCAGCTTAACAAATAGTCAAGCAGGGAGTGGAGCACAATTGCAGCGCATATATAGAATTTACTATGGGCAGGAGTCATCTAATGAGTCCCATCAATGGAAGCCCTGTACAAGGATATCTGCTTGTGCAAGAAAGCTTCCCCCTCTCCTCCTCTGCATCTCCCCCCCCCCACACAATTGGCTCCAGGGGATGTTGGGAGAACAGTGTGCAAGGAGAGGGGGGTCATTTCTTCTGGCAAGTTGAAATACTTGAACTGGCAGAACAATCAAAGAATTGTGGAGTTGGAAGGGACCCCCAAGGATAATCTAGTCCAATCAGAGGAATAGGACATTGCATTTCTCTCTGGATCTACAATTAAACAACTAGCTGCCAAACAATGCCTCACATAGCCCCCTGCCTGCAAATCTGATATTTGGGCTTGCCACCAAGCATTCTCATAGTAAGCCCATCCCTTTCAGATGTTCTGTAAGTGTGCAATGAATATGTGTGGGAGAGACTGCAACAGCAAGCTCCGTCCCTAATCCACACCATTTATTTACTGCCTGCTGGTATTTTTGTTTTTAAAGGACTGAAAAAGAGCCTCTGTGTGCAGGACTGTATATGAGAAGGGCTCTCACTTCATGAAATCAGGAACCTTGGAAAAGCAGGGTTCCCATTCATGCAGAGAGGGGCCACTGTGCAAACAACTGTACACACAAGGACTCTTTGTGAAGACCTTTGCATGACTGCATGAAAACTTCATCCCCCCTTGCATTTATTATGTCTCTTATGAAGCCTTAGCCAATCACAGCTCTGTTCAGGGCCATCTCTAGGCCTGGGTCTGGTGGCGCGGGGCGCCAGGGCGCCAGGCCACCAGGGGCGCCGCTGCGCCTGCTGCACCCGCTGAGAGGCGCAGCGGAGGCCACCCCAGGAGCGCCTCTCAGCTGTTCAGTAGCTTCAGGCCGCTCTCTGGAGGTGCGCGGGCCTGGTGTCGCCTCCGCCGCACGCAGGGGCGTCGCAACGGGGCGGGCAGCGCCCCCTGGCCCAGGGCCGGCCCTACGGCCAGGCTGGGTTGTGCAGGGCTCCCCGATGGAAAACGGGGTGGGGGCGCCGGAGGGATCCATCGCACCACGGCACCAGGTATGCTTAAGACGGCCCTGGCTCTGTTGTAACTTTTCTGATACCCACAGATGTGAAGAACTTCCCCCATTCTCTCACTATAAGAAGGAAAAGGAGGGGTCTTGTTGCCCACCAACTATTAGCACCTGGCAGGCACACTGATTTGAGCCCAACATTGGGGGGGGGGCATTGCACATGCATGACATTACACGTGCAATGCCCCTGCCCCAGTCCAGCCAGGGCTGTCAGGACGCGTCCCTTTGAGGATCACCAGAGCACCTTCCCGGAAGGCACTCTGACGATTGTGGTGGGGAACATGGAGGGTGAAAATCATCCTCCATGCCTCCCACCCCTGCTAAGCGCTCAATCGGAGGCAGTGGGAGATGCGAGCCCCCTGAATATTTGAGCCACTGTTGAGAGCAACATGATACTCATTGTCTTACATCAGGACTGGAGAAACTGAGGTCCTCCAGATATAGTTAAGATTTGAGCTCTCATCACCCTGATCATGAGCCATGCTGACTGGGCCTAATGGGTGTTGGAGTCCAACAACAGTTGGTTGGCCAAAGACTCCCCACACCTGCCATTTATGAATGACATATTCACACTGATAGCTAGCTCATTGCTATTGAAAGCTTTTTGACACACCTTGAGTCTGAAAGGCACTCTAAGAAAACTAATTTGGCTCTACTATAATAATAAATTAACCATTAACCAAGGGAAATGTTTATTATATTGACCTCAGTTACATTTAATTTATTAGCATATGCTGCTGAGAACATTATCCATTTAATGCTTTCCCTTTCCCAGGACAGCTAGATACTGTAAGTGCCATAGGATCACAAAATTGCAGAGTTGGAAGAGACCCGAGTGTCATCTAGTCCAACACTCTGTAATGCAGGAATCTCAGCTAGATCATATACCTGTAATGACAGATGGCCATCCGATCTCTGGGTTTTCACTCTCCCACCACCACCTGAGGGAGACTGTTCCACTCTGGAATGGTTCTTACCATGGATCTTTTCACAAGTGTAGACATTCTTTACATATAATGCTATTACATATAAACCTATTCCTTTTGAACAGGTTGTATCACTCAGTCAAGAGTCTTATCCCACCAGGTTACAGTAACACCTATGAAGTCAAATTCACTATCGTTCAGTATTTCTTGCTTGTTTCCCATATTCTGTGCATTCATGTAGAGAAAACTGAAACCACAAGTTATTCCTCCACACACTGCTGTCTCTGTCCCCTTCCGTCAGGAGTAACCTGCTACCACTACACATCTCTTCCTTCTCTGGTGAGCAGCAGGAATCATGTACCCTGTATCTTCCAATGCCACTAAGGCGTGTTCTGAAGTCTGTAACTACTATGCTTGCTTCTCTGCATAGCTGCCAAGTTCTCCCTTTTTTAAAGGGAAATTCCCTTATGCTGAATAGGCTTCCTAGTGAGAAAAGGGAAAACTTGGCAGCTATGGCTCCTCTGGCTGAGAATCAGTGTCCAGGGTAAGGGCATGGCTCCACACCATGGCTCCTGACAGTCCCGTTTTTTGTGCCTCTTGTACTGAAATGACATTTAGGTACCAGGTGACATTCCACAACTGGTGAGCCAGTATTGTGAAGTCCCTTTCACTTGTTGCCACCTGCCACACAACACTTGGTGGCAGCATTCAGAGAAAGCTCCCAGAGATGGCAACCTTGGTGGTTGGGTAGGAACATGTGGAAGGAGGCAATTCTTCAGTCAGCAAGGTCCTAAGCCATGAAGCATTTTAAAGTTCAAACTAGAACTTTTAATTGGGTCTGGACAAAGACTGGGAACTTGGGGAGATGACAAAGCATGGGCAGAATGTGTTCATATGGCCTCCTAGACCCTGTTAACATTCCAATCCAGTAGTCATTAGTATATGACGACTGATCTTTCTGGACTACTTGTTAAGGCAACTCCACATAAAAGGGGTAGGTGCAATCTATGGACATTATTACTAGTATTGGAATATGCCTCTGAATAACAGTTGTGGGAATCACAAATTGCACACAGGTCCTGCTTGCAGGCTCTCCATAGGCATCTGGCTGGTCACTGTGAAATTTGGGCTAGATGGGCCTTTGGCCTGACCCAGTAGGGCTCTTCTTGCTGTGTTAGCTGGCATCTCTCTGAGACCTTTCTCCCTTAGCATATCACTCTGAAGACTCTTCCATCATGTTTCACCTCAGCACCCCATTAATCTTCTATCTTGCCCGTGGCCCTATGCAGTGCACACAGCATGGCAAAATTGGCTGTGTCCATTTTATGACAGGAAAAGAGACTGTCATAAAATGGACACAGCCATTTTTGCCATGCTGTGCATATACAAAATGCATCATCAGCCAATAAAATTAACTGAAAGTCATCCACAATTTATATGCAGCTTGTCCAAAGAAGCTCACAAAAACAGGGAACTGTGATTAGACAGGTACCATAAAATAGTCCTAAGTGTTTTATTTCTTTATTCCCATGTATTAATAATATCCCACCTTTCTTCATGGAACCCTAGGCCACAAGTGGTCTCCCATGCAGGCACTCCCATGCAGACCAGTTTCACCAAGGTGGTACCTCCATGTGCTTTCAGACCATACAATTTCCCCTAAACATATAAAAATATTCTAGGCACAATTAATGAGCCACCTTCAGCCACTAGCTGAAGACAGCAGGGCCGTGCTCTCCCAGTCCAGGCGGAAGTGAGACAGAAAGCAGGAACTATTTCATCATATAATAGGTTGTATCTAAAGCTGGGGCATAATCTCTCCCTCTCCTTTCTCCGCACAACTTCCAACTCTGCTCTGGAGGGCCCCAAGCCTTTCAGACAGTCTATATATTTCTATTTTCTGCAACACCCTCATTTGCACACATTGCGGGAATCAGAATGACTTCTAATTGCCCTTCTAAAAGGAGTCAGTGGGGAGGCCAAACCAATTAAATATTTTAATTTAACTGCTTTGCTGTGTTATTTTTACATGCTGGAGTGGGTAATGTTTTAAGAAGTGCCTTGTACGTAAACACCACAAATGAACAATTTATTGTTTGAGAAACAAATCAAGTCACACCCTCTTTTACTGACTAAGGAGGTCTGCAAGTCACAATAAATGCATCCACAGAGAATATCCTTTCACAGCAGGGAACACCAATTAAAACCCACAGTTCTAACCTGTAACTGAGTGAATTGATTAATCACACTAATTAATTGATCACGGCTTCAGCCTTCCTTCTGCAGTAGAATGAGCTAAAGAGAAATACAGCCTTATTACTTCTGAGCAGATGGTCACTCATCTTGTGTTCTAAGTAATTCTAATGTGCAAATGAAGTTGTTCCACCAGAAGACTCCTTAACAGCCCATGTCAAACAACTAGAGGTCCACAAAGGTAGATGGACACAATGTTATAGAATCCAGCCTGACATAAATTTTCTGGGAGACAAAAAAAGATGTTGCACAGAACCTCTGCTATGACCCAGCACTAAAGGATCAGCAGGGAGCTGCTCCACAGTCAACCAGCAAGTAAAAAAAACCAACCCCAAAACAATGGTTGAAAGATTTAGAGGTCACTATGGTTCAGCAGCAGGGCAGTACGCTATACACTGCCTGCTGAGAAGTATGTTTGCCACATGAGGGAGAAGTGGAGTGTCAGGAAACTCTTTATTTGTCATATTGGGGTACCCTGAGCATCCTGAAAGCATCTGAGGATGCTCAAAAGCAGCAACTATAGTTTGAAGCTGCTGTCCCGCCCTGATCCCTTTATTCGGAAGATGCAAGTAAGCCTGGGTGCAAGACTTAATGCCAGACAAATGCATTTAGGACTAGTGTGCCAGAGTGTATCAAGGAAAAAACATAACTCCAGCTGTTTTCAACTATTTCTATTTATTTATAATTATAATTATATTTATATTTGGTATTTATAAATTATGACACAGATTATGTATCTTTAGTTATGCAAGCTGTTGCAGATGTTCTTTTGCTGTCTACAATAAAAGTAACAAACAGAGCGCCATATCATAACACCTGTTCAGTAGAGATCAGCAACCATGGCTATTACCTGCTCTGATATGGTAAATAAGAAATTTATATCAATGAAAAAAATCTGAGAGCTTACAAAGGAAACCTCAAGGCGAAGAGACCAAAAGCTCAATAAATATTCACTCATCCCGGTCATGCTGTTAAATGAAATATTGTATTTAAAGTGTCTTAGTATGCCCTGAATCCCAGCATAACAAAACACAGTCAGTGCATCTTTAATCAAATGGTTCCACTTTTATCTGGTGAAGAAAAAGAAAAATAGAACTTCTGAGATCAAAGAGTGGAAGCATTTGGGCTCAGGCAGACACTGTCTTACTGTTCCCTTCCTGGTACAGAAGGGAGAATGCAGGCTTGCTATAAAACATTAAAGACCACCCTTCTTGCCATTAAGACACCTGTTATTTTCAAAATTATGTTTCTTCAAACTTGCTTATTTTTCTAAACCTATCATGTACAGAATAATTGCATAAGGGTTTGTGAGTACGGTATTATGTTACAGGATCTCAAAAGCTGGTACTGATTTGTGGTGGGTGGCTCTGTGTAAAAGAAGGCTGAAAGGAAAGCAGAGAAATACAGAACAGGAACATAATTTTTGTGTGAGTGAAGTAGGGACCTTTGGGTAACTAGTCCCACTTCACTTCTAAACAGCTATGTGGCACAGGAATAGGAATTCACTTACAGAAGTGGTAGAAGTCAGAATAGTTGCTTAAACCTAACAGTTACAATTATAACTCATTTCACATGTATAAAGGTAAAGGGATCTCTGACCATTAGGTCCAGTCGCGGATGACTCTGGGGTTGCGGCAGTCATCTCGTTTTATTGGCCGAGGGAGCTTCCAGGTCATGTGGCCAGCATGACTAAGCTGCTTCTGGCGAACCAGAGCAGTGCATGGAAATGCTGTTTACCTTCCCACCTATTTACCTACTTGCGCTTTGACGTGCTTTCGAACTGCTAGGTTGGCAGGAGCTGGGACCGAGCAACGGGAGCTTACCCCGTCGGGGGGATTCGAACTGCGACCTTCTGATTGGCAAGCCCTAGGCTCTGTGGTTTAACCCATAGCGCCACCCGCGTCACATGTATAGTTTCCCCCTTTTATACCCTGTATTCATCCTTGCGCTGCGATCATACTCAAAGTATGAGAAACACAATGCATTTATTAGTCAGATGACTGGCTTATAGAAGGTTCCTGGATGCCAGTTTGATCACCTTTTGAGTCACCTCATAATTGTGCAGGTCAGCTTCCTACATGACTACATCACATTAGTGTTCATTGGAAGAGTCAGTGGAATGGGTTGCAGGGCCTTCATATCATAGTTTCCCTGTTTCAGAAGGCCTCCTGTGGCAATAAGCCTTAGGGTGATGGGGCAAGGCTAAATGCACCCTTCAAGACTTCATATGCATGTTTCTCCTTCATGCAGGTAACACCATTGTTGGAGTGTGTGAGTGTGTGTAAGAATGTAAGGTCCAACAAATTCCTCTATTGCCTCACTGACAATTTCATTTCCTATAAAATATATGAAGCAACAGGTGGGGGTCATCTCTCTTGGACCTGGTCCTTGTGGGATGTGAAACACAAGAGCAGTCAAGTACAATACCCCTAGAGTGGACATAAAAGGGGATGTCTGGACCAGCCAGTTGGAACTTCCTGTTTCTCCTGGGCTGGGACAGACTTCCTCTGCATGTGACTAGAGGTGGGTGTGACCTCACATGCCCAGGTAACAAAAGAGCAGGACTGGTCAGCCATCTCTCTCTCTCTGACCACATTCGTCAAAGAAGCAACATCTGCTTAGCCTAAGATGCTCTCTCGGCTTCCAGCTAAGAGAGGACAAAGGAGCTGTCTCCTTATGGGATAGTTTCCAGGTCTATATTACTTTTCTATCTTAAGTCTGCCTTCTGGGATCCATTTGTGAACAGAATGTGTGAGCAAACTCTTTTTATACTTTTATAGAAGACTGTGTCGTCGTGTCTTATCTTTTGTGAGGGAATAAGGTAAAATAACCAGGTAACTTATTTTAGAGGCTTTAGCGAGCCTGAGCAAACACATCCGCTGTGCAAGTTTAAAAAGGGGAATGTTATTCTGCTAAATTGTAGAACTTGGTAACACAAGTTGGAAAGGATATAATCAAACAATATAACCTCTCTTGCATCCCTGAACATTCCCACAGTCCTCACCAACAGGGAGGAACTGATTGATGAAGTAAAGTAGAGGGAACTTTGAGAGGAAGTGATCAAATCCTCTTGAGTTTCATTATATAGAGGGAAGGAAAAGCTGACTATAGTTGGATATGCACTTGGACTTTAAGAAGTCTGATTTCAAAAAGCTGAAGGAACTACTGGGTGAAGTCCCATGGTCAGAAATACTTCTAGGGAGGAGTCATGATGGACTAGTTGTCTTCTGTGGACACTCCGTCGACAAAGATGATTATGTAGTGATTAATGGTAGTAAAGCCATAAACCTTGGTTATTGTATTATCTGGGAAAATAGAGATAAAAGGGATTAACTTCCAATGCTCTGAAAAGATTGCTTGCCATGCCAAGGGACTGAGAAACTTTTAAGGGACTCAGATTTTTTTTGGGGGGAGTGGGTGATCAAGACCAGAAGAACCTCAATCTTGCCTGAACAGCATATAATAATCCTAAGGGTCAGCTAAACCTCCCTTTCTTCAATTACTTGTGAGACTGTGGTTATCTGTCAATTGAAATGTGCAGCTGAAAGGCTACCGGACTGCTGGCTTAAGAATAGATGGCAACTAAAAGGCTGAAAACAAAACAAAAAGCATGTTTTAACTGTACCTAATAAAGATTCTAAACAGCTAAGAGGTGTTCCAACTAGGAGAAATCTTTATTTTATTTTATTTTAAATCCTCTGCCTCATTGGTGAATGTGCTGATTGTAAAGTGAAACTACATCACTATGTCACTGTGAAAAACAAACGCAAGGATCATACTTTGATAAGCAAAGACTGTCAGATCTTGAAAGCACTTGGTATGGCAAAAATACTGTTGGACACCTCACTGACCATTGGTATCATGCAGCAACTATTGGATGAGCAACTGAAAGAGCTCAGATGTCAGGTTTAGCACTTCTCCCACAGAAGACACGACATGCTGGCAGTTCAACTAGTTGAGATTTATTATTCACAACAGACTTTCAGCAATCCAGGCTTCCCACAACTCATACTTCACTATCGGAGTCAGTTGACTCAATTGGCTTCCGGCCCCTTTCAAAGCCAGATATACGCCAAGCCCGCCCCTGCTTCCTGATGGTCTTCCTTTGTTCTAATCGCTTGCTCCGCCTCCTACTTCTTGGAGACTCAGGTGCAGCCAATTCCTCCTCCTCTGGAGTTGAATCCAAACCCCTCCTACCACCTGCATCCTGCTCCTTCATCTCTGTGCTGCTGCGAAAACTTACAGGCAGCAATCCAGAGCGAGAAGGGCTTATCTCACTTTCGTGGTATGAATGAACCAAGTTCCTGTTTTCCTCTGCCTCTTCCTTCCCTCTGCAGGCCATGTCTCTGACATCAGAGCAGATATGTATAAAATGGTGGATAAATATGTACCAGACAAAGCTGAAGCTAAAGAAGACACAGAGCCTTTGGAAAACATTGATGGGGGACTGCCAGAAGAAGGAGATAAGAATGGTTAAGTGGGAAGCAGGAAATGGAGAGGACCTGCACATAGATACCTGGAGGAATGAAACAGCCAAATAGTGGAATTATGGTGTTGGAGGAGTGGAATGAAACCATGGACAGAGAGATTAAGAAATATCCTGAGCTGGCAGAGCTAGAAAGGACTTTATGTACAGTTCAGAGTGAATTTAAAAGAAAATGCTACCAAGCCTCTAGCAACACTCTTGGGCGGAGGGGGGGGATGGAAGATGAGGAAATGAAAGTTTTTTCTTTTCGAAATTAGGATGGAAAACCACAGCCTACAGGAAATGGGATTGGAAGATACAGAACTGGGTGTAAATTAATGAATATACAGTAAGTAAATAACCATGGGTTACTGTTTTAATATATGACCGCAGTGAAGAGACTCCTGTGGAAATAAAGATAAAGGATTTATTTTTTCTCAGTATTGGAGGTAAAGTTGTGTTGCACTAGAGGAAGACTATTGGTGACATTTATCAATTATAGTAATTGGAGAACCTTTTTTAGATTATTTTGTGTGGAAGGGAAAATGAATGAACTTGAGATGTCTGGATCTAAAGACTGGAAAAACATCACCTAGCAGAAGTAGAAATCCTGCAGTGGACACTTTGAATATTTTGAATAATTTTCATATACACAACTGACAGATGGAGAATTGGAAACCCTTTTTATCTCTTTTTATTTCCTTATATTTCCCCTCTTTTCATTTCTTTATTATTTCTGTCTTACTGCTACTTTTTCTTTCCCTTCTTTGCTTTGCTTTGCTCTTGCTTCTATTTTGTGTTTTTGATGTCCTCTACTCTGGGTTAATGAAGGGATTGTATGCAGATGAAGGTGATGAAAGGCTGGTAAGGGACCGTGTGTGAGAGAAACAGGGAGGGGAGATTTCTCAGGCTGGGTCCACCTCTTTCTGTGCGAGGCGAGGGTTAAGATCTACCTGGGAGAGAGGGCTTTGCATTCTTCTTCCTCTTCCTCTTCCTTTTTCTGTTTCTGTTTAGATTAGTTTTTTTTATTGGGTTGGCTTATGAAGGATGGGAATTTCTTAAAGGTGAAATATTGAAGACACAAAAGCAGACAATTATGCATAGCTCAGTTGGTTAGAGCTGGTGCTGATAACGCCAAGGTCACAGGTTCAATCTCCATATTCCTGCATTGCAGGGGGTCAGACGGCCTGATCCTCAGGGCCTCTTCCTACTCTATAATTCTATGATTCTATGAATTCCAACAAGAAAGAATAGAGGTTCTAAAGCAGAGGCTGGGTGGCTACTTGTCCTGGATGCTTTCAGTTGAGATTCCTGCATTGCAGAGATGACCCTCAGGTTCCCTTCCAACAATTCTATGATTCTATAGTAAGGTTGTACTTCACGTAAGCCACACAAAAAACAAGTCATGTCAAAAAAATGGCACTGTGTGGAGATCTAAGAAAAAGAACCGTTCCAATGATATGTGTAACCCTCAGCATCAAGACATGCTAATGGAAGAAAGGGCAGCCTGGAGTTTACTGTGTGTGATTAAAATGAGTGTTCCTCAAGTCAAGAAAGAAAGCAAGAATTGCAAACCTAGGAAAGGGGGATTTGCCAGCTGCAGTGATAACTTATCATCATGACTTTCGTCTGAATATGAAAGTGTTTTCAAATGGCATTATGTGATGCAGAAAGACTCGCTGTTGTCTAGCCATTCCTGCACCTGGCTTTGCTCGTTTTTTTTTTTACCTAATACAAAGCACGTTTGCATATCTCCTGTCTGAGACATAATAAATGCGCTGTGCAGATTCCAAAGTCGTTGCTTCTAAAGTTGGCTTCTCACAGTACATCTGTCTGGCAAAAGAACAATAACCCAGATCAAAGCAAGCAACGGCCTTTAGGCAGCTTAGGAGCCTATTGTGTGATACTGAGCATGCTTATCCAGCAAACACGTGCTTTAAATTAAACGGGATGAGTATGTGCACCATGAACAATTCACTTTCACTCCTCTGAATCAGACTTCCCTGCAGTTTCTTCACTACAGCTGCTATGCTAGTATTCTCATCATTGGATGCTTTTGTTACCAGCATGTCATAAGTAAAATCTGTCTTTGTTGTATGAGAAAATAGCAGTGGAGGAAAATGCTGCAAAGTTAAAGGAGAGGTGGTATACAATGGGGAAATTATTGAGAGGATGAGACAAGGTGCATGGCCCTAATAGATATTTGAATGTATTTTCGAAATACTGAATTGGCTTTGTATTTTAAAATATCAGAATTATGTTCACTTATGGGAGGGATGTGGAACCTGTGGCTTTCCAGCTCCCAACAGCAAAACCCAACATGCCCAAATGTCATGAATGACAGGAGGAGCTCCACCAACAGCAGGAGGGTTGCTGGTTTCTCAGCCCGGTTTTAAAGATCAATCTACTGATAATCATATTAATTTTAGAAATATAGCAAAGCCTCCTTTCTCTTTCTGTATCAGGACCAGGTGTTCTGCAACTCAGTCAGGATCTCCTCCCTGTTGAGCCAAGTTAAGGCATGGCTTTCAGGAGAAGGGACTCAATTCTTTTATAAGAAAAAATGGTTGGTTCATCTCTATGGTTATGGAGCAGTTTTATGAGCTTGCCTGAACAGTAGTCAACATAGAGCACAGGTAGTGAATCTTTTTTAGCTTTGGTGGAGGGGAACATTTCCAACTGGATACGGAATAACTGATTGGTTCAAAATTGGGAAAGGAGTACGACAAGGTTGTATATTGTCTCCCTGCTTATTTAATTAAATGCAGAATTCATCATGAGAAAGGCTGGACTGGATGAATCCCAAGCCAGAATTAAGATCGCTGGAAGAAATATCAACAACCTCAGATATGCAGATGACACAACCTTGATGGCAGAAAGTGACATTAAAGAACTTTTTAATGAGGGTGAAAGAGGAGAGCGCAAAATATGGTCTGAAGGTTAACATAAAAAAACCCCCAAGATCATGGCCACTGGTCCCATCACCTCCTGGCAAATAGAAGGGGAAGCAATGGAGGCAGTGAGAGATTTTACTTTCTTGGGTTCCATGATCACTGCAGATGGTGACAGCAGTCACGAAATTAAAAGACGCCTGCTTCTTGGGAGAAAAGCAATGACAAACCTAGACAGCATCTTAAAAAGCAAATACATCACCTTTCCGACAAAGGTCCGTATAGTTAAAGCTATGGTTTTCCCAGTAGTGATGTATGGAAGTGAGAGCTGGACCATAAAGAAGGCTGATCGCCGAAGAATGGATGCTTTTGAATTCTGGTGCTGGAGGAGGCTCTTGAGAGTCCCATGGACTGCAAGAAGATCAAACCTATCCATTCTGAAGGAAATCAGCCTGAGTGCTCACTGGAAAGACAGATCCTGATGCGGAGGCTCCAATACTTTGGCCACCTCATGAGAAGAGAAGACTCCCTGGAAAAGACCCTGATGTTGGGAAAGATGGAGGGCACAAGGAGAAGGGGACGACAGAGGATGAGATGGTTGGACAGTGTTCTCAAAGCTACGAACATGAGTCTGACCAAACTGTGGGAGGCAGTGGAAGACAGGAGTGCCTGGTGTGCTCTGGTCCATGGGGTCACGAAGAGTCGGACACGACTAAACGACTAAACAACAACAACAAACATTTCCAACGGGCAAGTGACAATGGTAGGTGGAGTAATCTAAGTGCCTCTTTCCTTATATAGTAGCTTACATTCCAGTCATGCAAAAATCAAAGATGCTTAAACGCACACACCACTCTCTCCATCCAGACAAGCAAGAGACATTATTTCAGTTCCATGACACACTTCAGCCAGTCAACAGTGTTCAAGGAGGAGGGCCAAGGAGAGGCATGGTGTGAGGAGAGGCAGATGTTCTGAGAAATGAAGAGTCTTAGCAAGAGTCTCTAGGGCCAGACAGGAAGACTGAATCTTACTCGCTGGGCCTAAGATTCTCCACAGTGAACACAGAGGCAAACTACATGTGATCGTGGCAGATCGGTGTGTGTGAGAGTTGCCTTTGATTTTAAATAAAGTGGTGGTATGCCCACATGCACAAACTGGGGGTCAAGCATGCATGCTGGGTGGGGTATGCATGTGGGGGCAGGGCACAGACCACGGAGGGTGAAGGATCCTACCACGACACCCCAGCCCTCGACACCAACACCACCGGAGAAACCCACCCACACTGGAGCCAAGAAGAGCTGTGTTGTTCCACCTCCCACCTGCGCAGGGGAGAGCCCAGACAGCTGATGCGGAACTTGGCTGGTGCAAACCAGGCGATCCCACACTGGCTGCCCCAGTGTGGTCCAGCCCAGTGCTCCTCTCCATGAGCATTAGTTCTTCCGATGCCGGAAGAGGAGTGCCGGGTTAGGCTGGGCCAGGCCATGCTGGGTTATGTGTGGGGTGCCTGCTTTGTGCCCACTAAAAAAAAAATCATGTCTGGGGCCATGGACCGACTGGTCCATCCCCCCATGCTACACCCCTGGTGTGATTTAGAGGTCAACATTAGCACCCTGGAGGGGGGGGGGGGTCTGAACCATGTGCCCCCATCCCCAACTGCCTCTTTCTAGGTGCTTTTTTCTGGTATAGGTATAAGAACCGAGATAACACCATCCATATTAAAGATTTCATTGCAAAATGTACAGGTGGGGATCCAGCATTTCATTCCTGCTACCCAGGCTGCGATTTAAGTGGCCACTGCCCCGCCATTAGATGCTGTCATAGCATCAACTTTGTCCCAAAGCAGATTTCTGCTGCTTCTCTCCAACTCAGCCTTGCTGGCTTGTCCCTCAACAGCTATTCTTCTCTGTTTACCTGTCTGCCAAGACTTGCTTCACATTCCCAACCCCCAACCCCTTGGACATACCTCCTGGCTATTGACCCCAGCTTGAACTCTGGTGACACTGGGTCAACCCACTGAACTGTCTCCCTGTGAATCTCATTCCTTGATTCCTCCTGTAGTCAAAGCCCAACACTGCCTGTAAACCCAGGACAGACTCTGTCACCATTTAGTTTAATAACAATTAATATATCATTTTTGGAAAACAGATCTGCAATTGACACTGGGGGTAGGCAGGCAGGAGGTAGATCAGGATTCTTACTTCCAATTGTTTGTTTGTTTGTTTTAACAAATTATATACCGCTGAATTACAATTCTTTCTAAGTAGTATGCAAGAAACTCAGTGGCAAGAAACTCAGTTGGTCACTGTGAGAATAGCATGTTGGACTACATGGCCCATGGGTCTGATCCAGCAGTTGCTCTTCTTAGGTTGAATAGGATGCACACACACAAAATGAGGCTGCAGCTGAAATGAAGTCATGGCCAATAGCTACCAACCACCACTGGCATTGAGGCTAATGATGTATGTGGGTTGTTAGCCCCCTGCCCCATGACTAAATATTTTGAGCAATGCTGAGCTGACATTCCTAGTTTAGAAATTCACATCAATGCAAAGTATGTCTAGGCAAATGACAGCAGCTGTGTGTATCTGCTCCCAAAGGCCTATAAAGTACACCAGTTTTTTTATCAATGAAGAAACTGAAAAAGGATAATGATGCAGTTCAGTATCCTTGTCTCATGCAAGCCCACAAGATATCAATTATAGAGTAAGAATAGTTTTGTGACATGGTTACCTGCCCATAGGTGTCTGTCTAAGCTACACTGTTCAGTTTACAGAGAGCCCTGTGGAGCCATCCCAAAATAAGGACAATAGTATACAGTTAACCTGGATCATTTTCCAAACTGGTGATCTCATGAAAAATGATTGAATTATGTGCCTGTTACTTCTGCCAAGTAGAACACTCATGCAAAGTATATAAAAGCTATGGCCTGATACCAGATGGCAGCTGAAATTTAGTAGTTCTATGCAATGTAATGAGAGTATGTTGAAATTCTATGGACATAGTCAGAATGGCCATCTTTTCAGTGCTGTTCCTTGCGAGTGCTCTTCAAGGCAAAACAATTGGGAAGTGCACAGAAAATCAAGCCAAGAGCTCATACACAGGGTGAGAGTGTTTTTCTTCCTCTTTTAGGAGGCAATGACAGCTTGATAGTGAAAATATGCTTTATTTGTGGAATGGGGACTGTAGCAGTCTAACCTCTGTGAAAGCAAAACAGAGTGATTGTTGAATAAATAGTGTTGAATAAGCCCATTGCAGCCACCAGGGCTTTTTTTCAGGAGGTGCTAAAGGGTACGCAGTACCAGCACCCTTTTTGTTGTTAAAAAGTATGGCACTTACTATAACAACTTCATGGTGAATACCAGCACCTATTTTTCTAGAGAGAGGAAAAAAAGCATTGGCAGCCACAGCACCAGCCCCATCACTAGCCTCATCCTAACCCTCACCCACCCTCCCTGCAGAAATAAAAGAAAAAAACCATTGAAAACCATTTTTCAAGCCTAATTTGGGGGGGGGCATTTTCTGGAGCAATGTATCTGGGGAAGAAAGGGTTAACCCCCTTCCAAAAATGCTCCCCCACCCTCATCAGCAGTTACAACATGGGGAAAACAAGGAACGGAGCAAAAATTATAGGGTTTTTAATAGAGGTGTACTAGTGCAGGCACAGATTGCCCAACCACATTCTGAGCTGTTTAATGGTTTTTGCTAAGATGAGACTCCATCCACAGCCAAAACGGATGGTGATAAGTCAGGAGTAAGGCTTCCATGTGCACCTCTCCACTTCAACAAATAAGATGCCACTCCAAAGGTTACTGGAGAGACAACTTTATAAAGACAAGTGACTTAAAGAATTTCCAGGGTGAGAAAAAGACAAGTGACTAATGTAAAGGAACCAGAGGAGAGTCTGCAAAGGTTCAATGAAGTGGCAGAAGGTTTGTGCACTAGGCCAGCTGTGAAGACCTCCTGGCTCATGTTTGATGTTGTTACCCAGATGGTCTTTTTAGGGACTCTGTGGGTGGTAATTCCTTATTCTGAGTGCTCTGGCCAAAAAGACATTTGGGACTTCTACACAGTGACAATAACACATAGGGAAAAAGTAGAAAAACAGAAACAGTTGAAAATGAGCAAGATTAAGCTGTAGTGAAAGAGTTTGGAAAGAATCAGATTTCGAGCTCCTGGGGCTCTTCTATTCCTTATCCTTCCATTACTGTTTTCAGATTCCTGTAGTTTCTGTTGGAATGGACAGCCCAGTGTGATCCACGTATGACACAAGCCTGAGGCCCATTGGAACCACTAGGGTGGAAAATAGAGAGGCAGGGCGAGCCAAGAGCAAGCCAACTCATTCAGGTTTTGCCCCTGCTGAGTTCTATAATGGCAACACTGAGACTAAGAAGGATGAAGCTGAGAGCCGGAGCCAAACCCCAGACAACTATGTCACTAGTAAGAAGGCAGGCAGGTGGGAGCTGGCTGAGGACAGACCCATTTGGCCTAATGGGTCAGCTTCCACAGCACATGGGGAATAAGCGATGCTAGTTATCCAAGCCAATATCCTTTTATATCCTCATGCACAGGGGGGTGGCCAGGCTCTGCATCCAGCATGCAAGCATTCGACCAGATGTTACAACATGCAATGTGTGAAGGCACACTGCAGACGTGAGAAAGAATGCATGTACCTCAAGGCTGAGCCTGCCAACACAATGCCATGCTTTGTAATATTATTAGTATGCTCCTTAATTTTTGTCCCCCAAAGGAAAAAAAAGCTTGTATGATTTTTGCATGTAAAGATCTTTAGACCCAAAGCTCCTGATGTTTGTGAATGTTTAAATTTTAATCCCCACTCCCCAGACATCTTGCAGACCTTCATGTGGTAGTGCAAAACCCAGGGGGTTTTCCATGTTTTCTTTGGGGTATAAAAGTTTTTGTGCTTACATGCTTTTCTTGATGTTATGTCAACCTCAGTTTCTACATTGGTGCTTGGGTTTTCTGAGGATGATGATGATGATGGTGCCTTTTTCTGATAGCGTCAGCTGTCCAGTAGAAAATGAGTTTAGTGAATTGTGTTCTTTTCTTCCATGAAATGAACTGACTTTAGAGGCAGATAAGGCTGAAAAGCCTGGCACAGAAACATTGAAAATAAGCAAACCTAGAAGCAGAGGAATGTAAAACTAGATTCTAGCACTCTCCGAGATAAAGCAGAAGATAGTTCCTGAGCCAATTGCTTTCAACGGCAAATTGTTGGGAAATAATTTTTTGGGAGCACACCTAACAGCTTTTGTAACCCTGCCCTTTGATTATAGAAGGCAGTAATCACTTCAAGCTGCACATACCCAGCGAGGTTTCTCTGTTTGGGGGGCTTCTGGCTGTCTTCTTTGCCACACTGCTTTCAGGGGAAAAGAGAGAATTGTGTCACTCTGACTTAATCTGGGAGTTCCTGCTGCTGCTATTGAAAGAGGAGGGGTATTTTGGTATTGTGACTTTGGAAATGGTTGATCAAATAATACTGTTCTATTTTGTTATTTTCATTGTGCAATCCTATATTAGGATTTCAAACTCTTTCAGACTGTTTGCTGGTGGCAACAATAAATACATCTATTCATTTTAATTGAGTTTCCTTCCATGCTAGCCATGCTCGTTTGACTCTTGAGTAAAATAAGGAAGAATTATACTTTACACCAGGAAACCTGGAAACAGGAAAGCTGCAAAACAAACAATAGCATAACCAGGGGAAATGTCTTGCTTTTCTAAGCTGCCCTGGGAGGCTTTGTTTGTTTGTTTGTTTGTTTGCACCCTAATTTGGCACTTCAGAAAACTGCTCACCTCCACCCAAAGTGTTTTGTAGGATGCCTGATTTGGCTTGATGTCTGTTCAAGTCTGCTTCATTCCCCCCACCCCATTGGGAAATAAAAGAAGGCTACACCTTTTTTCCTTTTTGACAAAAGTGGATGAAATGTGAAGTAATAGTAGCCTCTACAGACTACCGTGTTTCTCATATTATAAGACATGTCTTATATTTATTTTTTCCTCAAAAAAACACACTATGGCTTATTTTCAAGGGATGTCTTATTTTTTTCCTCCTCCTCCTGCCGTGGCCGGCATTGCTGCTGCGCCTATCACTATGTCTTATTTTCGGGGTATGGCTTATATTCCTTGAATGCTTAAAAATCCTGCTATGGCTTATTTTATGGGTATGTCTTAAAATATGAGAAACAGGGTAGATAAAGCGTGAAAAATTACAGGCAAATAGGTCCAAGGGCTTTGGGGCCGGACAACTTTAAAGCTTTATCTTTTAAAAGGAAATGTCTAAAAATCTTTTTCTTTGGGGGTGGGATTGGATGAAATTGGCAGATACTGTCACCTCCTCAGAGAACATGAATCTTGCCAGAGTTCAGAAGTTGCTTTTTCTGCAATGACAGCCATTACAGTTTAAGGCGGGTAAACAATGGATCACTTAATTCTCCACAAGTGTTTTCTGAGCAGTTGGACTGAAATATCCACTCACCTGGGACTCTGGGAGAACGGCCGTTGCTGCATGAAGTGGCTGTGGAGGGTCCAGGGAGGCTGCCATCTTCCAGCTCGACTAGGCATTAGGCTGGAACCTTAGTCACATGGGTACCCCATTAGAGGGGTCCAGGAGGGATCATTCCGTCCACTGGGGCACCAATGGGCCAATGCACCTCTCCCAGTTGTGGCCTGTGTAGGGTTGTGGCATCCAATCCATGTTGGGGGGGGCGACTCCCCAGCACAAGTTCAGCTTCAGCCCCACCAGGTTCTTACCAGGTAGCTGGCAGGCTGCCTGATGCAGGAAAGATCTACAAGAGGGGCTGGAAAAGCCCAACCTGCATTTTTAAGGTACCTTGCATGGCACCTCATACCATAATTCTGACCCTTCTCTGGGCTGCTTTCAAGCTCCAGAAGCCACCCAAAGATTAGTTTTTATGCTCATCTATGATGCGCAGGATCCTGCTCATCCTTCATTTATAGACTGCTATACAGTTGATTATCATTTAAATATATCAAGTTGAAATATTGCCTAGATGGCACTGGGATGTGAACTGTGATAAAAGAAATGGATCTGCTAATTAACTCTCCCATTTGCTAGTGGTTTGATGATAAATATGTGCATTATAAATCAAATTCTAGAGCACAGTGATGCATTATAAGAATGAGATTAACATGGGACAGTAGTCCTGGTGTTAAACAGAAGGAAGGAGCAGAGAGAAAGAAAATGTTGTTATATATGAATTTAATAGGAAGTTTTACAAATATATCTATATATTTAGGTTCAATTTATATGTAAGTACTCTTTATCTTTTATTTACATTTCCCCCTTAAAAGCCTATCCTTCCTCCAGAGCAGGGGTACCTCAGGCCCAGGGACAGAATGTGGCCCTCCAGCTCTCCCTCTCTCTGGCCCTTGGCCTCTCTCTGCAGGCCATACCCCTCACTCATCTCACTTTGATGAGAGTTTCTGCCTGACTGGAATGTGTGTTTGAACTCTGTTGAAGCACCTTGCTTATCTTAATGGAAGATACAGAGTTGTTTGTGAGTGTGTATCAAAACAAGCCTACTGGTAAAATTTACCAGTAAAATTCACATTTTCTTCCCACCCGCTTTCCCTCTCTCTCTTTGCCTTCCACAGAAATGTGCCCCTCAGAAGGGTGCCCAGAAGGGAAAGTGGCTCTGAGGCTGAAAAGAGTGCCTCCAGTACTCTAGAGAAGTCAGAGCAGCGTACGTGATTCTTCTTCCCAGCCCTCATAATATCCCCATGACACACTGAGAGGCAGGTTCATATTGAGAGAGAATCATAGAACGGTAGAGTTGGAAGGGATCATCGAGAGCCACCTCCTGCAGTGCAGGAATCTTTTGCCCAATGTGGGGCTCAAACCCACGGCCCTGAGATTAAGAGTCTCATGCTCCACCGACTGAGCTATCGCTGGACTTCTAATCCAGGTTTCCTGGTCTTAGTCTGACACATCTGTCACAGAAGCACACTGGTTTTTTTCAACTGCTGCTAACTAATCTAAACATTGAACTATTTTAAAGTGTACCACTCCGCAGATAAGGTCAGAGAAACAAGGCTGCAATGCTAGATTGATGTTTGGGCTCCAAAGGTAGGTTCAGTAAAAAATAACCTCTGTATGCTCACACCAAAATAAGTATTCCCATGAATAGAAGCTGTAAAGTTTCTCTTCTGGTTATTGTTTTTCATTGTATGCTCACTTGCAGGATCACCACCTTATGGTGAGTGGGCTTGCCCGTTTCTATTATCCCTGTGAGCGAAGCCATCGGCAGTCTCATACTCCCATCAGGGTCACCCAAGGTGGTAAGGTCAAAGGGAAGGAGCTAGAAAGAATGATCCAATGGCAGAACAGGTGGAAGATAACAAGCAGTATGTTACAATGGCTGTGAAGGCGGATGAAGGCTGCAGCAGATAGGAATCTACTGGCCATTGTGATACTCATGCCATCAGAATAGCGCCTTACTGTGAAGACTGTGCGTTGGTCAGCGTGCTCTGATCTCCACCAATAAAACAAATTCACACACAGGCATCTTCAAAACTATCCTTAACATTCCCACAAACCTCAGAGATGAATTTCCTATTGTGCCTTAATCTGGAACCAAATAATAACGTTGAGATGCTGATCCATTTTCTGTAGGACAGACTTACTATTGACAGCAATGACATTACTGCAATGACGTTACCCAGGAAGCCTTGTGTGTTAGGCTTACGTCAGATTGCACTTCAATGTGGAAATGTATTTGCACTACCATTATGAATATGGATTGATACAGTCTGAAGGAAATGACTGCCTCCCTGAGATGCTACATGGGATTCCTTTCTTTTGATTAGTGAGATCCCATGTACATTTCTATGCAAGGAGGAAGTCAGAGCAATGAAGCCGATCTTGTTTTCTCTGTACAGTGGGATTCAGCATGTGTGGAAGATGTTTCATGCAGTGTGAAGAAGGGAATTGCTGGCTCAGGATGCCTTGCTCTAGGATTACAGCACAAGAAACGTTTATTTCAAAATAATCAGAAGGCACAATTCAACCTCAAATGTCCTTGGCCGTTTTATTATTAATCCTGAATTGCCTCACAACCACCAGAATAAAAGTTGTCCTTCTACCTGTGATAGGGATATTTATCTAAATAGATGTTTTCTAAGGTTTTTTTTTTCTATGCAATGATAAAGCATCACTAATGAAAGTTTAAGCCTAGAGAGAAGCTAATTTATTTGCTGTTTCACTGCAAACTAATATTGTCAGAAAGATGTAGCTCAGAAGCTCTTTAAACTATTTCCCTAGGCCAAATACAGTAAAGAGGAATAGTCAAGTAAAACATTTGATCCATATTGGATGTGATTTTAGCTAATGACAGTAAAGAAATACTTGTTTTTATTTATCAGTAGCTTAGAAGCAACTACATTTTCCCATCTAACTTCTGCTCAATATTACTCTACTGCAGTATACCTTAGCCTTCAAAAGTATTTGAAAATACGGTGGCCAGGTGGAAAAGAGGGTAGGATTCCTCACCTTTAATAAATGGAGATTTCATCAGCTTTACTCTTTACACTTTTTTTTAGTCACAAGCAATTGCTCTAAAAAGCTGCATGGCATGTGCATGCTCAGAACTACTTGCCTATTTGCTTGGGTCGTAGACCTGACTGCTGCATCTATAGTAAGCAGCACAAATAAAACTATATTTATTTGTAAGAAAGTGGCCAGGCAGCCCTTCTCTGGGGCCAGTGTTACTTAAGGGCTGTAGGTCTATGATTTTATTGTAGTTTTGCAGAACACCAGGGAAGAATAAAAATGTTAAAAGGTGGAAAGGTGGATTGCAGAAGGATATCTTTGTCAACCAAGGGTGTGTAAAATATATTTAACTTTTCCAGATGTGTAAAAAGTGCAATTTGGTTCACTAATGTTGATTTCTAAGTCCAGCAGGAAAATACTTTCACCCTCAATGAGTTATTGCTTTTTTTTTATCAAACTCTAGAGTGCTGGTAATCTCCTGGAACAGGGAATATTTGTTCTCAGAAGGCACTGCTAAAAATGTTGTGCATTGTGTAATGAAAACAAAGAGATGGTTAGCCTCACAATGCAAAGTTATTGCTTCAGAAGTATGATAAAATAGCAAACGAAGCAGCAGCCACCTCAAGAAAATGCTAGCAATCCAACCAGCATGAAGTGTGCTGAAATCAAAGAAATATTTGAGTTTGATGCTTGCTTAAGAGGAAAGCTGTATACACAGTACTTGCCAATACCTAACACCTGTGTGACTGAGCAGGGCATATGCTAGCATAAGACTAATGACATGGAGAAGATGTGCAGAATAGAAAACTGCCCACCAAAAAGAATATGCTAGAGCCAAGTGGCATTTCAAATATAGTGCCTGGAGATTGTTGGCTTTAGATCATTGTAAGTAATACCATGGGACATCTCTACAGAGGCCTGGAAACCATGGACCAAGGGTTCCCAAACTTTTCAGTACAAGGAGCAGATTTGGAAATCTCATAAACTGTTGTGGGCACCACAAAATCCAGTGCTGCTTAACACTTCCTCCAAATAATCCAGACAGGCTAAGCAACTACACCTCCCAAAAACAAAGAAGTAGGAGACACTCCAGCCATAAAAGAGGCAATAGCAACCAATCTATCTCAAGCCCTCCTTTAAAAATATGGGAAGGGGCAGGTCCAACAGTGGGGTCTGAAGGTCCTGTGGTGCCCGCACTGGGGACATCAGCCACATACAATGTGTATGCACAATTATACTCCAGTGTCTTTTTGTTCTCTTACAAGGCAAGTGGGTAGATATCCCATCAGCTTGGGTGTTTCAGATTTTTCCTTATCTTTTACAAGCACCACGATACAATACAATAAGCACAACCGTATGCTCTTCTTTGGCGACCACTCGTAGCCAAGTAAAATTGTCTTCCATGAATAGCAGTGTGTCCGTAAGTGACTGTGGAGGCCAATTCTGGATCCACACATCCCCACCTGGAAACACCTGTCCCCACAACCACATGTATACAGCTGTGGTCAGATGTTTACCTAATTTTGATTCTAATATTTTTTGAACTGCAAGAAAGGGTAGCAACACAAGGCATCCAACAGATGCAAAACTATAGAGCAGAGTAAAACAACCTTCAGAGACATGCTCCTCTCTGCCAAACCTTGGTGTTGTGCAACTGCAAAACAGAATGTGTGCAATAACAGTGTTATTTTAATGCTATCTCAAACAATTGACAAAGCAGTGAACTATCAGTGAGCACAAAGAACTGAACAAATTTTAGTTCATTCAGTGGGTTTTCTTTAGGAAAATAGAATTGGGATAGAATCCTGTGGATTACACAAGTGACTAGGTTGCCATTGGAAGCATAAGGATTTCAGGTTCACTCAAAATTCTGTTGTTAGGAAGTTGTTAGGAAGAATATGCACTATGGGAAGATTTATCAATGCCTACTATGGAGGAATGATTGCTAAAATTATTGGCGGAAATGGCCTGTTTAATTAGAAAAAAAATCATTGCTGATATTTATCAGTGATTAGAAACCCCTTATGGACTTTTTTGCGTGGAAAAGAAAGTGAACTTGTGATATCTGAATTTGAGGATTGAAGAAAATACTGGTTTATAGAAAGTACAATAGTTGGGTGTTACCTTTTTAATTTTGTTGCATTATAAAAATATTTTTTGCAGTTGAAAATAATTGTTGTATGTCTTCTTTTAAGCATTAATGAAATATATTCAAAAAGGAAGAATATATATGCCCATATACAGAATTAAAATAATATACAGATTACTAGCTCATCTACTGTTTTTTTTAAAAAAATGAAAGTCTTGGAAACTAAACAATGGAAACAGAAGTTCATAATAATTTGTATTTGGTTTCTTACTAGAATTATATCACCCCAGTGAATGCTACACATAAATCCAAGCAGGTTTTTTTTGGGGGGGGGGTTGAAGAATGACAGGGATAGCACAGAACCTGCAGGATCATCTGCCAATTTTTCTTCCACCATGTGACAGCAATGGACCTGATTTGGGCCTCTTCATTGCACCATCTGGGGAGCTGGCATAGTTGTGGGCATTTAAGTCCCACTTACATCTGTGGATTCATTCATGACTCTGTTCTCAGCTGTAGTCATCAATACAATCACATCTTTAACCCTGGCATTTCACTTATTTAAGAAACCAATTTTTTTTCCTGTTTGTTATGCTTCTTGAGTACATGCAGAGGAGGTGGCATTTTCTGGGCTAGCACTGCAGCCGTTTGACTGAGTGTTTCTGCCTGGGAGCTGGGCAAGCCAGAAGGATGTACCTTTCAAGAAAATAATCTTTCACCTTAACCCAGGTGGGTTTTATATTTTCAACACCACAATTTTGTCATTTGAATTTGGTATAATCTTTTAGGGGCATTTGGATATGAAACAACACTATGATTCACCTGCAATCATACAATTCTGTGGGTTGTATTCAATGCTAGTTTTATTCAGATTAGACCCATGGAAGTTAGTGGACCTGACTAACCTAGGTTCATTAATTTCAATTTACTCTGAGTAGGACTAGCACTAGATAGCTCTGTCTTTGCATTATTGGAAGTGTTTTACTTTCTGTAGTAAGTGTTGGTTATTTTGAATTTCTAGCTTTGATTTATTTTAGCAAAATCAGCTCCCTCAGATTTTGTTTATTCTTTTATATTATTAATTGGTCACTCCTTGGGCGCTGGAGGGAGGTCATTGCAAAGAGAAGCAGTTTATTTGCATCTGTAGTTTACAGAAGGCAGGTGGTTTCCATGACTTCAGGCTGTCAACTAAGGAATGTTTGGCCAAGTGGGGAAACAGCAGTAGAAATCCTTTTTTTAATTTTTTTTTAAAATAAACTTTATTTCTCACTTTTAAAACCAACAATATCAACAGACAAACCAATACAAACCTACAAACAAAAAAGATATAAATACAAAAAAGACAAACAAACAAACAATACAGTTCTACAAAAAACCATTAATACACTCAAATTAAAATTTCTTCCAAACCAATTATATATCGCTTTCCTTATAAATTCTCCTATTACTTGCATTACCATTTTTGTTGTTCTTCTACTAGATCTAACTTTCCCCATCCTTATAGTTCCCCTGATATATATTTCCCCATGCTACTCTAATCCCAACAGATCGCTAACTCAGTTTTTATATTATTTTTCCTAAAATAAACTTCTACACATTCCCATTCCATTTGAGAACAGCAGTAGAAATCCATTGGCATTTCAGGAAGGCAGCTCAGCATTTCTGGGATCCATAGAAGTGACCTAAATGTAGGGAAAAGATAGCAGCAGCAGCAGCAAGCAGAGGTCAGGCAAGGCGATTATATGTGGAAGAGATTGGCTAGTGTGCTTACTCAGCCCTACATCTACTGAGGCCATTTGAACATGGAAAAACAAATAAAGCTGCTACAGTTGCACAGCTGAGTTTGGCAACTTCTGTCCATTGTTTGCCTTTTGTTACAGATGAGCCTTATAAAAGGCAATTCCTGACTGGTCTGGATGATCAATGATGAGGTTTCAGAAGCGTGGGGGGGGGGGAGAGAGAGAGAGAGAGAGGGTCACTAACACTATTATTTTACAGAATGTCAGTTTACACAGTCCTTAGCACAAGACAACCTAAAAAGATGATTTGCAAGTGAATCTCTACTGCTTTGAAAACAGCTTGCCAAACATCATGAGGATCATTTTGGCCTCCTAAATGCTGTGACAGAATTCACACCCTTATCATTATCACAAGTCAGTGTGGCCCGGCCTAAGGCTACAAGAATGTCCATCAAGTATGCCTTTTTAAAGCCTATCTTTCTTCTTTCAACAGTGCCCCACCTTAAGCAATAGGTAATATCCCTCCTTTTCTGCATCTTTGCTACCCCTGTTCTGGCTTCTTGATGCAAGACATCCTTTATGGCCAGTTTCTATTCATCAAGCACAGTTCTAAATTTACCGGTAGTTACATGGGAATTAATCCCATTGAATGCACCTCTGAGTAAACATAGGGTTGTGCTGCATGTCTTACAATTACATATTTTAGCAGCTGCGTTCTGTCAGTTTTGAGTACACTTTGCCTCCCTCAAAGCAGCAATGGTGTGTACTACTCTTACTATAACACCCATCTGGGGATATGACTTGAATGATGCATGCTATACAGTGGTACCTCGGTTTAAGAACACAATTGGTTCCAGAAGTCTGTTCATAAACTGAAGCGTTCATAAACTGAAGTGAACTTTCCCATTGAAAGTAATGGAAAGTGGATTAATCCATTCCAGACGGGTCCGCGGAGTACTCAACCTGAAGCGTACTTAACTCGAAGCATGGGTGTAATTTGTTCTGGAAGTCTGTTCATAAACTGAAGCGTTCATAAACTGAAGCGAACTTTCCCATTGAAAGTAATGGGCAGTGAATTAATCCGTTCCAGGTGGGTCCGCGGCGTTCGTAAACTGAAAATTCTTAAACCGAGGTGTTCATAAACCAAGGTTCCACTGTACCTACGATGTTATGGGGAGGAAATTGATTTGCTTTATCAGTCCAACTTTCCGTTTTCTCTTGATCAACGTAACCAGATGCTTATTTATTTTTAAAGTACTGATATAATCTTATTGCTTTGCCTCTTCCAGTTAGGGATTGCAACATTTTTTAGATATACTTAGCTAACTTGGGGTGAGGGACGTGTTACCTGAAATGACTCTAAGTGCCTGTTTTTGTGTATTAAGGCCCTGTCCCATTTAGGACTAGGTCAGAGTGTGGCACATGTATATTAGTCCCTGGATGTGGGAAAGGGGTTTTCATTCAAAACTCTTTTCCTATAAGAGATACAAAGCACAAAGGGAAGATGCCAGCCTTCACTCATCTCGGCAAAGGTGTGCACTTATTTAATGAGCAGGTTCACCATCTAAGCCACACACATCGTCCTGGGTGAGATAATACTCTAGGCTATGTGCAGAGTTCAGCACATGGGACTCATAAAGAGGAGGATTATAGGATGCTCTCTAGCTAAACTAGCATATATTATTCCCTATGCAGAGTTAGCTCTAATGTCTGGTGAGGAGAATAACATCTGGTGCTGTTCTTTCAGAATGGGATGTTATTCTTGGATCAGGAGGCGCCAGCCAGTGAAGTCAACATTATTATAAGCCCTTATTCTGCATGCTCATTGAGAATTATTTGAGACTGCAGGTTCTGAATCATTAGCACTCTGAGGAGGAAGAGGAAGTCCGTGGGATATTCCAAAGGAAAAATAGGGGTGGGATGGGGAGAGGAAGAGGAACATTAACAGAATATTTCTAGCTTTACCACAAACACAGAAGGTGATTTGGGAACACTGCTCTGTTAAACGATCAAACTTGGTTTTTTAAAAAAGTAATGTCATCCCCAAATGATCTATTTTCCCTTCAAAAGGATGTGTACCAAGTCAAAGTATTTTATTTTATTAACACACTGGCCGCCCCTTGGAGATATTTATTTATTTATTTATTTATTTTAAAGAGCCGGCATTTGTCCGCAGACAGCTTCTGGGTCATGTGGCCAGCATGACAAAGCCGCTTCTGGTGAACCAGAGCAGCGCACGGAAACGCCGTTTACCTTCCTGCTTGGAGTGGTACCTATTTATCTACTTGCACTTTGAGGTGCTTTCGAACTGCTAGGTGGGCAGTGATGTAGTACTCAAGGTCAAATGTCTGCACAGCCATGAAGCTCACGGGCCGTCCACTGGAATGAACCTCACAGGTCTGTTGTGAAGATAAATTTGAAGGGGGCAACACATTTTCTGCATTGCAGGGGGTTGAACTAGAAGACCCTTGGGTCCCTTCCAACTCTATGATTCTATATGCTCCTTGGAGGAAGGACATGATAGACAGACAAACCTGTCAGCTCGAACAATTGATAGTTTGAAGGGATGTAGCACTGTGGTAGAAAAGGCCTGAAGTTCAATCCCTGGCCATCTCCAGGTAAGCCTGGAAGCTTCCCTTGCCTGAAGAGGTGCTACCAGTCAGTGTAGTCAATGCTGAGCTAAGACTGACTGACTTGGTATGTTCACCCTCTGGTCATTTCTACAAAATCATTTTGAAACCACTGGGAACTGATTAGGAACTGCAACTATCAGTTGATAAGAGGAATAATATCAAATATGTATCTGAGCAGCCTCCATTGCACCTAAGCATCTCCTTTGGATTGTTGACACACAAGCATTGGTACAGTCAGAGTGGGCCCAATGAAAGCACCATTGCTTCTAGGGCACTGGCTTGCTGCCCAGAAGAGTTGTTTTCTGAAAACAAAAAAGCCTACTTTAAATTGGGATATGAGATCATATCCACAGCATACAATTAAATCACATTTAAATTACATGGTTTCTTTCAAAGAATCCAGGGGACTGAAGCTGCTATTTAAGGATGCTGGAAACTGTAGCTATGTGAGGGTAAACCAGTGTCCCATACCCTCCAACATTTCTCCAGTGAAAACAGGGACATCCTAAGGAAGGCCTGCTAAAACACCAACACCAATGTGGTAGTGCAGCTGCAGTGGCTCACAGCAGGTCACAGTGGCTCTTCCTCCTCCTCCTCCAGCCGCAGAGGGGAAGCAGCCCCCAGCCCATGGCAACGGCAGGAGGAGGAGAAGCTGCTGGTACCACAGGCCATGGAAAATGAGCTGCCATGCAACGCCTGGATGTGATGTCACATAACATCAGCCCCCCCATCTCCTACCCGAGTTGGCGCACCTGCCCAGAAGCTGCCCTGTATTGTGTTACCCTCTGCTGAGAGAATTTTTAGCTTGAACTACTGTAACTTCTTCTCATTCCTTACAATAGAACAGAAGTGGGGAACCTTTGGCCCTCCAAAGGATGCTGAACTACAACTCCCATCAGCCATAGTAAAGCATGGCCAATGGCCAGGGATGGTGGGAGTTATAATTTGGCAAATATCTTGAGGGACAAAGGTTCCCCACAACTGCAGTAGAGCCAGCCACATGGCTCAGAGCAAAAGCAAAAGAAACACATGTGGGCACGCTCAGATTTGCAGTTGAAATGAGCTTCTCAGTAACACCATCCTAATGCGGCTTGTGCTCTAGGCCAGTGTTTCCCAACCTTGTGCCTCCAGCTGTTTTTGGACTACAATTCCCATCATTCCTGACCACTGGTCTTGCTAGCTAGGGATGATGGGAATTGTAGTCCCAAAACATCTGGAGGCACAAGGTTGGGAAACACTGCTCTAGGCATCAGGACTTGGAGAGCGGCAGGGATGTTATCTGCTGCTGGACCTCAGGAACAAAATGTCTTGCTCCAACCCTAGTTAGGAGCAAATAATTGTTTGTATGTCCCTTTCAAACCCCACTTAGAAATATGGTAGCTCAAGTTAGCATGAAAGACTGGATACCCACACATCATGCCCATTTAAGGCTTTTGGTCACCCTGGTGACCCTGGTGATGCTTATAGCCAGCCAAGCAATCCAGTTCATTCTCCACTTAAAAGTCAAGCCCATTAATTGCCTTGTGAATACTCTTACTAAATAGGCACAATGTTTGGATTTAAACTATGTCCCATTTCCCTATTTCCAAATGTAGTTTCCTGTCTGAAATTAGTACTTCATTCTTCTAAATTAAGGTCCCGTCTGCAAACAATGAAAACTGTATGAAAAAGGGAGGGGGATATTAAGGTCGATCCAAGTGACTTGTGTGTCATGCCAAGATATGGGACCAGTTGATCCTTATTGCAGCTCCCTTTATAGCCAAGCGATTGCCTGATGGCTTCCAGACATGCATAGAAGTAACTTCCAGTGCCGGCGCTGCCCGATTTCCGGTGCACAGGGAGGGTAAATCTCTCAGCGCCCTCCTACCCTGAGGTGACCACCGTGAGCGGCAAGTTAAAGGAGCACACGGGACAAGTTTCCCTCGGAGGCAGCGGCTGCTACTACTACTACCCCTCTCACGCTCCTTGCGCCTTAGCCCTACCTGTCCCCTTTGCCTTGCGGCTGTGCCCAAGCTCAGCACCTTGCCCCTGAAAGTGAACATTTTTCCCACCACTCAGCGCTCTATATAGCCCCCGCAGGAGGAAAACAGGCCCCCCTCCACCAACCCTCCCACCCCCAAACCCACCATCATCCACGCTTCCCAGCACAGCCCGGCCTCCTCATCGCCCACTTTGCATTCCCATCATGTTTCCCATCATGTTTCCCTTTATTAAACGGAGAGCCCAGCAGCAGCACCGACCCAGAGCTGCTTTGAAAATCCGGGTAAATTACGGGATATTTTGCCATTCAGGATAACAGCGGGAAACGGCTTTAAAAGTGGGGGGTTCCCGTGAAAAACGGGAGACTTGGCAGCTATGGATGGCTTCATCCTATCTCAGAGCATTGGGAACTAAGGAAATGTTATTACTCTCAACTCATTCTGCACTGAATGGAAACCTGGTCACATGGTAAAGCAATTGGATGCCTACTTCATTGTGGAGCCAGCTGCCATTAGAAGGGTCTCAGCACCTGGTGTCATGTCAACTGACCCTTAAAACGGGGTCAACCATGGAGCTTCTTCACCATACAAATGAAAGGATTTTCCTTTCCTTTCCCTGCTACTCAGAAAGCACCAGCTCTGGGAGACACAGCATCATTTTTCAAGGCTGGAAGTTGTTAATTTTGTGGTCTATTCAGGGTTTGAATGTGCACTTGAGCAACCCAGTGGGACAGGGAGCAAAGCAAAGCCAGACTCCAGATTGTAAGAGAAATGAATTGATTGGTTTATTAATGTGCAATGCTTCATTCAAAGCCTATTTCTATCTTCATATGGAAGATAGTAAAGCAAATCATAGCAAAATAAAGAAATGCAATATAGGAAAATGGTACTTAGAAAATATTATGGATTAAAAATGAAATAAGATTATCCTTGTAATTCCATTGACAAAGCAATCAAAATTTATTTCCTGTCCTAGTTGAATATTTGGTCTAATAACTTCCTCTAGCCCATCTAGATGTAAAGCAGAAAAATATGATTCTCAGCACCTTTTATATTGATCAGCAACTGGATCAGGAGTATTTAATTTTCCACTTTTTACATCAATTTCATTACTTCCATAAGATGTAGACTGTGGATGCTCATAATCTGTCTGGATGCAAGTGTAACTGGGACCCTACATTCTTGGCAATTCTTTATTTAGGTAACTTTCACACATTTCAGGTTTTAACAGTTCAATAACAACATTCTGATTCACATTTGAAGAGTCACATTCCACACTGAAGGGTCATTGTCATTTTTCTTTTTGCGCTCTTTATTAAACTGATGTTATATTTCCAGGAGGCTAAGGTCTCACATAACTGTGTTTGAGAATCAGCAGAAGGTTCCAACAGCTTGCATAGAGTGGTGCAGAGATGAACTTCCCTTCCTTATCATCCATTATGGTCCATCATGGCTGTGCTACTGTGTGCTGAAATTTGCTGAGGCCAGTACTGTAGGTGCTTTTGAAAGCCTGCTAGCCTACTGCATTTAGTTGGAACCAACTTCTATTTATTTCAGTGCCTTTTACACATAACAAGTATGCATTGCATTAAAGCTTTAGAAACAAGGCAGAAATAATCTGCGACACATCTGCCTTAAAACTAGTTCATGGAGAAAAGGTAACCAATTTCTTTACACACACAGATACAGTGGAACCTTGGTTTACGAACACCTTGGTTTGCGAATTTTCGGTTTACGAACGATTGTAACCCGGAAATAAGTAAACCGAGGTCTCCGAGTAAACCGAGGCCTATGGAGGCCTCCGCGAAGGCCTGAAGTGAAGGCCCAGCCTCCGCGAAGGCATCAGAGCCTCTGTGACTGGGTCGCAACTGCAGAGGTGCTCTGATGCCTCCGCGAAGACCCGGCATCTGTGGAGGCATCGGAGCTTCCGTGACTGGGCCACAGCTGCGGAGGCGCTCCAATGCCTCCGTGAAGGCCTGGAGAGAAGGCCCTCTAATGCTTCCGCGGAGGCACTGCACCACTGGAGGCCCTTGGATTGCTCTGCGAAGGCCCCAACAAGACAAACCCCAAGACAAACAGCAACAAACCCCAACATGCGAGAGGCCTCTACAACTGCCCCAAGCCAAGCCTTGAAATCCACAGGATGCCCAGCAGGTAACTTCCCAGCCCCAAAGTTAGGTAAGGAACACTTAGCGAAGACCAAGAGGAGTGAAGCCATTAAGAAAACAAAGATGAGCCTGGGCCAAAAAGCCCTTTACCAACCCTTGCCCCACCCCCAGCTGTAGCAAAATGGGTGGCACCTAGCCAGGTAAGCTCACCTACCCTGGGGGGGGGGGAGTGGAAGATACAATACTCTCTTATTTATTTTATAATACAGTACAGTACAGTACATTAATTATTGCCTTCATTTTATGGATCAATGGTCTTGTTAGACAGCAAAATTTGTGTTAAATTGCTGTTTTAGGGGGTGTTTTTCATCGTCTGGAACGGATTAATCCACTTTCCATTACTTTCAATGGGAAAGTTTGCTTCAGTTTAAGTACAGACTTCCGGAACCAATTGTGTTTGTAAACCGATGTACCGCTGTACGCTCACTTTCAGCACAATCTACAGAAGGGATTCTGGAGGTGTGACAAATATTCCTGTTTGGTCCATAAACCATTGTTTTGCTTTGCAAATCACAAACCAGTTTTAAGATCCCTGTAAATCTTTGCTTAAGCAAGGGGCAGGCTTTCACTTCCCCTCATGCAAATGATATACTTGTTTGCTCTTAAAAATGTGGAACTGACTTTGAATTGACCCTATGCTTTATACCTCAGTGGAGATCCACAAAGGGATATTTATAATACTTGTGGACATCCATATTACAGCAGTGGGAGTTTTCGTCATCAACAGATAAATGGCAGAAACATGGTTAGGCTAAAACATGGCAGATATATGCAATAGGCAGATGGAATCTGATTTATACAGCCGCCTCTTCAATGCACCTTCTCCTGAGCAAGCAGCACGGCATTATTTTCTATAGCACACACATTCATATAGAGAGAGGGATGGTGTTGGAGTGTGAATGCACATAATATAGTGCCACTTGAATAAAAGAAGTTTAAATCACAAATGTTATTTCCTGGCTCCTGTAAGCACATTATATTTTCTTGGAAGCTTTCAAAAATGTCTACTGCACTCAATGCCCAAAGGAAAGCAAGTAACAAGATTATTATTCATTATTATGATCACCACAGAGAATTTGCATTCTTGCGATGCACTTCATATAAACAGAAGGAGGGAAGGATACAAATTTGCTTTGAAGAGGCTGCAAATGCAAACAAGAGAAGATATAACATTAATCTGGGGAACAAGGAAGAACACATACACAGACAGTGACTGCCACAATATAAACATCCCAGTGGCTAGAAATGACTTAGTAAGTCTAGCGCACCAGCTTGTTCTCTCAATGGCCAACCAGATGCCTGTGGAATCTATAAAAAATGCTGCTTTTGGGGGGCTGACTGTCTGCTCTTCGGCAGACGCCTCCCTCCTGCCTATGACTTTGGGTCCCACGCACTAACGCACCCACTATGTCACGGTCCAGTCGGCGGGCAGTTGAAGCCCTGACTGAGGACATCAGGACCAGAGGCAAGATGGTGATGTAGAAGCACGAACAGGTGCAGGGCTGAGGGTCCAGCAGCAGGCAGTCGCAGGGTCAAGGAGCAAGGCAGAGGCGAAGGTCTGGGAGTCGAGAAGCAAGGCGCCGGCAAGGCAAAGGTCCAAGGGTTGAGGATCAAGGCGTCAGCAAGGCGAGGGTCCAAGGAGCAAGGCGTCGGCAAGGCAAGGGTCCAAGGGTCGAGGAGCAAGGCATCGGCAAGGCAAGGGTCCAAGGAGCCAGAGGCAACCAGGCAGGGATAGCGTTGCTGTGGCAAAGAGCTGAAGGGAAATGCTGAGCTTTTATCCCTCCCAGCTCCTGCCACCAGGTGCAGTGAGGTATCAAGTGGCCTCACCTGAGTGGTCACTCCTTGCTTCTCCAGCACAAGCTGAGGCCTCATCTGAGTGGCCAATCCTTGCTTCTCCAGCACAAGCTGAGGCAGGCCCCAGAGCACTACAAAGCACTACAGGCCCCAGAGCCTGACTCCTGCCCATACTCCTGACACACTTCCTTCCTTCCTTCCTTCTCTAGCCGACTTCCCGCTTGCCCAGCCATAGCCTTATGTGGCGGTGGCAGCTCTGCCTGGGAAGTTGCTCACTATTTTACAGTGTCCAGGAGCAATGCTATGTTGTCTGCTCTGGGTCGCTGTGGGAAATGCAAAATGGTGTTTGGTTTTTCATTGCTGCTACCACATAAGTCCACAATCGGGGTTGTCAGCGCTGGAGTGGCCTGCAAGGGTGTTTGGGCCTGAGAGCTGCCTGGCACTGCAGCTGGCACTGCTCTAAACAATTCATTGAATGGGCACTTTCTGTGCAGGCCTTGCTTCAGCTAGTCTTCAGCTCAACTGCCCACCAAAAGGGACAGAAGCAGCAGCTAAGGACAAGCAGCATGATGGTGTTGTTCAGCACCTTAATCTCTGAGCGCTGTGGGATTCCAGGGGATCCAGGCGGTGACCCAGGTTTTGTGTTTCCTTGGAGAATGAGGCACAGTGGAGACTCTGGTGCCTATATGGTTTATTTACAATTTAAGCCTCTACCATGGAGGGGGTCACAGCATCCACACCCCAATAGGGTCTTGTTTCTCCCATAACCACAGCCTTGGATTCGAACAGAAATCAAATATTTCTCTGACTTTTATATTATTTCTTTTTCTTTCCCACAGCTTTCCCCCCCTATTTTTTCTTTCCCTTTTGTTAAATTTGCTGATAAAAATAATTTTTTATATAAAAAATGGGGGAATTTAGATTAGCTCATACAAATTTAGTTTAGGACCTTTCCACACTGTCAGAGTATGCTTTAAAGTTTAAACCATATTTTAGCCATTTTTTGCCTCCTTATCCAATACCCTTTCCAATTACAGTAGTTTAGTTGGTTGCACAGAACGAATCAGGAAAAAGAGAGCTTTGCTGTGAGGAGTATAGGGGAAGAAGTAACCATGTTGTTTATAATGTAAGCAGGGATCCAGACCATGATTCACACCTGGATTTCAGAATGGTCTCTAGGGGTCAGCAACCTTTTTCAGCTGTGGGCTGGTCCACTGTCCCTCAGACAGTGAATGAATCCCTATGCCCCACAAATAACCCAGAGATGCATTTTAAATAAAAGCACACATTCTACTCATGTAAAACACCAGGCATTCCCCACAAATAACCCAGAGATGCATTTTAAATAAAAGGACACATTCTGCTCATGTAAAAACACGCTGATCCGTGGGCTGGACTGGGAAGGCGATGGGGCTGCATCCGGTCCACAGGCCTTAGGTTGCCTTCCCTTGCTCTAGGCTAAGCACAGACTAGTCCACCCAAGTTCTAGCTCTGTTTCTCATAGTTAATTGTGAATTTGCCTATCAAAAGTTTGGGGGTTCTAAATTGTATCCTGAATATTCCGACAGTTTCCTGACTACAACTGCCAAGTGCAGTTGTGAACTTAATGCAGAGATTCTGATTCTAATTAAGTAATAGCAGAGGTTGCCTCTGAATTTATGAGGCCATAATCTACTCCCTTGTGCTCAATAAATACCATTGCTACAGTCTGTGGTGTTAATTTCACACTAGAGTGGGAGCTCGGAGTTGTTGCCAAATATAATCATAAGTCACAGGCAATTTGGATTATTACTGTAGAGCCCAGTGCATCGAGAATTGTGGTAGCTTATAATCACTTCTTAAACTCATTAACTGAGCTTTTGAATAGTATAACTTTCCTGTCTGTGATAAAGCATAGTTATGTGTTTGCCTGGGAATGAACTGCAGAGACAGAATAATAACTATGCTCATTTGAAAAATGCACAACAAACTTTGTCAGTAGGTTTCGTTTGCTTTGGGGATCGTTAGCTGGGCATAACCTAAAATTTTTTGGAGCCATATGCTAGCTGTTCTCTCACCCCTCAACTCTTTGAAGGCAAGGTCTAAGCCTACATGCTTCCAACTGCCAAATTAATTCACAAAATTGCGTGCGCATGTCTGCATAGAGAACAACTAGTGCTGTTCATGTGGGAAGCTGGAAACTCAAGGACAATTTACTGAACTGTTCAAAAACATCACATGCCGTGCAGAATGAGGAGGACTTTTTATCCTGCAATTACAGGGTTTCCCAATGTAATGTGTAGGATAGATCAGAGGTAACTAGGACATATTTCCAAGGCCACAGTAGCTGCATTTCAATGGCTAAGTTGAGCCACAGCACACTACCATGTTTCAGTGGCATGGTACAGTCCAGGAACATGAAGTCAAGAAGAAAATGTTTTTCAGTAGATATGGGTTTTCCTCATCACCATAGGCAGCCAGGTCTGGAAATGAAGTTCTTCAACTTAGAGACCCTGAAGTTAGTCTCTGGAGCTGGGGGCTGGGAGCTGGAGCTGAAGACAGAGCATGGAATGCAAAGGGCCAGTCCTACCATTTGATAGTGATCTGCACCAGTTAGTGGGGAAGAGCAGCAAGGTGTTAGAGGACCAAACTATGTGTTCCACATGCCCTTCCCTGTGTCCTCTAAATATTCAGGTGTGGTGAAGGATGATGTTTTGTGGGCAGTGTTGATAAAAGATTCAGCTGCCAGTCCGTGAGTACAGTCTGCTTCTGTGGACTTGGGTCATCCTGTCCTTTGTCTCAGGCAGTGAAATGTCTTGGGTCAGTCCTGCTAAGGCAGAAGGGGAAGGACAGTAGCTCAGTGGTACAGCATCTGCTTCATGTGCAAAAGGCCTGAGGTTCAGTCCTTGGCGTATTCAGGTAGGGATGCTTGAAGCCCTGGAGAATCTTTGCCAGTCAGTGTTGACAATTCCAAGCTAGATGGACCAGTTGCTTGACTCTATATCAATTTTGAACCAATCAGTTGTTCCATATCCAGTTCGAACTGTAGCTTCTTGTCCCACATAGAGATTTCTCAGGAGACAGATGAGGTGATCAGGTACTGCCATTTCTTTAAGAACTCACCATAGTTTGCTGTGGTCGACACAATCAAAGGCTTTTGCATAGTCAATGAAACAGAAGTAGATGTTTTTCTGGAACTCTCTACTTTCTCCATAATCCAGCGCATGTTTGCAATTTGGTCTCTGGTTCCTCTGCCCCTTCGAAATCCAGCTTGCATTTCTGGGAGTTCTCGGTCCACATACTGCCTAAGCCTGCCTTGTAGAATTTTGAGCATAACCTTGCTAGCGTGTGATATGAGCGCAATTGTGCGGTAGTTGGAGCATTCTTTGGCACTGCCCTTCTTTGGGATTGGGATGCAGACTGATCTTCTCCAATCCTCTAGCCACTGCTGAATTTTCCAAACTTGCTGGCATATTGACTGTAGCACCTTAACAGCGTCATCTTTTAAAATTTTAAATAGTTCAGCTGGAATATCATCACTTCCACTGGCCTTGTTATTAGCGGTGCTTTCTAAGGCCCATTTGACTTCACTCTCCATGATGTCTGGCTCAAGCAACCACATTACCTGGGGTGTACGAGACCTCCATATCTTTCTGGTATAATTCCTCTGTGTATTCTCCTGTTGTCTTTGTCCATAGAGTTTTATTGGCAGGGATACTGGAGTGGCTTGCCGGTTCCTGCTCCAGGTGGATCACATTTGGTCAAAACTCTCCACTATGACCTGTCTATCTTGGGTGGCCATGCATGGCATAGCTCAAAGCTTCTCTGAGTTATTCAAGCCCCTTCGCCACAACAAGGCAGTGATCCATGTTCAACATTACTGTATAACTAAAAATACAAATAAATACATCAATAAAAAGAGAGAGTCTGTCAATCAAACATTCAGTAAAATATTAATAACTAAATAGAACAGGGCATAAGAACATAAATATATATATATTACTAGATGAAGCCAATGACCTATATAATCCTGTGTCTTCTTTCACAGTGGCCGTCTAGATGCCCAGCGGCAGAGTTCCCAGGGTCAGGGATGCTTTAGTTGTGATGGACTAGATGACCCTTAGGGTCCTTTCCACCTCTACAATTCTATGATTTCATTAGTTTCCAGGAGATAACCATCTCAATAGTTTCTCCAACCCTGCAAGGGGGCTGGCATTATGAGACCAAATTACACCAGGCAGTGATTTGTTCATGACAGAATGCCAACAAAATCCAGACCACCCCCTTCACACCTAATACAAAAGTTGAATTGAGAGTTTGTTCTCATATTGACAAACTGAGACAGCCCCATGGTCGCCATGGAGCACCTGAAGTCCTAAGCTGGTCCTGTCAGGTGACATCATCATGGATGTTGAAATCCCCCAGGACCAGTGTCTTGAGATTTTCCAACACCACATCTGAGACCAGCTCAGCCAGTTTGATCAGGAAGTCAACAGGCAATGGGAAGGGCAGCAGGCCAACAGCACCCTTATTTTGTCTCTTGGGTCCAACACCAGATACAGGCCCTCATAGCCTAACCCAAGATGTTAAGCAAGGTGAAGGTCTGTCACTAGACCTTCTATCATGGCCCCTGGTGCTGCACTGAATATTCTGTCAGGTGAAACTGAGTCAAAGCTACTCTGCCAAGCCTACTCACTCAGGTCTTGGCAATGCAAGGCAGGTTAGCTCCATCATACATGATCACTGTGAATCTTATTTGTACAACTGAATGTGATAAAGAATATAATGGAGTTCTAAGAACAAGATAATCACTTGAACAGATCATTTAATTGACAGGAGAGCAAGTGGCATGCTTGGCTGCTAATGTGAGGCAACTATTGATCACATCATCTTTTTTCAAAATGAACTCTTTGTTCTCCCAAGAATAAATATGAAAACATAATCTGTGAAGTTATCAAAATCATTTAGTTAATGAAGCTTGCATTGTCAAATGTGACCAGATCTTTTTGTCATGAAGTACACGACTTTTCCCTGCTGTACAAGATTCTCTTCTTTTATCTTCTAGAATTAATAAAATATTAAAATTCATATTAAAAATTAAAATATTTTGAAGGTAGGAGAAAATGAAGTACAGAGACTTTCTCAAATTCAATACAAGGAACCTCTCTGAAGTACCAGAGAACAGATTCCAAATGCAGAATGCAAAAGTTTGTGAGTTCTTTGTGTGTGTGTGTGTCTGTGAATTTATGTTTGTTGAAGGCTATGTAGTTATAGAGGACAAGAAATCATAGGCATCGCTGAATGGAGCAGTCAAAATTGCAGTTGTTATTTTGTGCAATTGTGTTATTTTTTACCTCATCGCTTCTTGGCCTTTTGGCTAAGATCAAGTGTAGTGTAGTACCTCATGCTATGCCAAGTATTTCAAATCATGCCTATTTCCCAAGGACAGAGGAAATAAATTTTGCTTGTGGCAAAGTGCTGCACTGGAAATGTTTGACATTCCTCATGCTCATGATCACTTCAAGGGCAGATTTGGGGACTCCAAGAGACACTTGGTTTTTTGTGTGTACACCTCCCACAGACACCCATGTGAGAAGCAGGTGGGATGGTGGCTGGGGAGTTTCTGCTTGACTTCTACATTAGATAAAAGTCCAAACAAAAGGCAGACACTTTCCTGAAATGGCTTTTTGTTATGGCTATGATAACAATAACATGGTTGCTACATGGGTGTTGACTCAAAGATAAGTTGACTTACTAAAGTTCACAGCAAGCAGCACCTGCTTCAAAAGGTTGGGGGCCCTTCTGAACAAATTGGGGTGCAAAGTCTGGGGTGGGTAGGGGCCACTGGGTAAAGGAGGGGGACAGGTAATTTCTTCCCATTAACTTTCTTAAGCTTCTCTTAAGATCCAAGTTGAGTTTGATGAGATTTCCCACTTGCTTCGGCAGCTGCCTTCCTTCCTACTTTGTTTAGAAGGGTCCCCTGAGTCACCAGAGTAAGTTTGGGCTCCTGGCCTCTAGTAGTAAGAATATAAAATATACTCCATCAGTATATTATCTATGCAGAATCTAGGATCATTTGGACTGATGAAAAATCTCAGCAAGCAGCAAGAGACGGTGTGCAAAACCAGAGTGCACTAACAGGCATTTGGGAGCATTCAGCAGCATTTCTTTATGCTCACAGCAGGATTATAGATCTACTAATACGCTGTGCAGTGTAAAAGCAAAACAAAGCACTGTTCTCCAGCCCTGTATACACGGCCACATTCTCTAATGGTCACCATCGGCTATGTTCATATTCTAGGCCCTAGTGAGATGCAGTAGACGCCAAGCAATTAGTTTGTTGATCTTCTCAATGCAATGCTAAGGCAGATGTTGGAAGCTGCAGCAGATATCCTAGTTAGCATAACATACCCTCCAACATCCCAGTGATGCAAGTCGGGATATGAACCAGCCCCTCAACACACACACCCAACCAAGACCTCGCCACCCACTCTGCAGATACATCCACCCTGCTCAGTGACTCCCACTTCCCACCTTGATGGAGGTCCAATCCCATCTCCCTCAGGACTTGGGTCTCCAATAAGAAAAACAGCATTCCAGAATTCAGGCAGATCAGGAGCCAGAATTCTGCCAGAATAGGTTTCAGATATCCGGGGAGCAGGAAACTTCACCATTCCAGAGAGCAGTGCCAGCAACCAACCATTACCAAAGTTGAGACAACTGGAATGTTTGCTGCAGAGGACATCCAACGTTCTATGAGGGCTGCTAAATAGTGCCAAGAGCTCTCCATCCAGGCTGCAACTGGTGAAACAGACCAACAGGTTGGGCAAGTGACCAGGGCCAGGGGGTATCAGCTGAGGGGGGCTACCTCCTTCCCCTCATGATGATAGAAGCTGGAACCCTCTCTTCTTTGTAACTATTAAGGGCACAAAAATCTGCCTGTGATGGATGTGGTAACCTAAATCTTTTCACATTTAACATCTTACTGATTTTCATAAAAAGTACAAACATAACAAGAAGAAAGAAAACAAAAATAAAAATGTAAACCATAGAACATCACTGCCTGTAAAGACAAAAGTACATAAGCACAGCTCCAAAGGAATAATGAGATATTGACTCATACAAATATTTCCTACAAAAACAACAACAAAGAGATGTAAAAATAAAAGTATTCCTCACCTTTATTCACCATTATTTTCTTTTGGATAAAGGTTAAATAAAGTCTTAGATGAGCCAGACATTTGAATGTACCAGTGATTCTGAGCAACTGCATACCTCAATATTGCATAAGAAATAAACTCCCACAGAGCATGCCACAGAGATATCTTTTAAAGAAGGGCAATTTGCCAAATGCTAGCATACCAGCTATCCAGTTCTTAAGACGGGAGGTCCCATATCTCTTAAGCCTCTCCTCTTCCCAGAGGGGAGGGGTTGTGAGTGGGAATCGCTTCCTGCGCTCACAGGGGGGGGGCATGGCCAGGGCCCTTGCGTCATTAGAGTCCTGGGCCCGCGCCATGCCTGCTGACTGGGGGGGGCGTGGTGTGCCAGGGCCTTTAAATGGCCATGAGCCTACAAGCTCTTCCTTGTTTTCTTCTGGCTTCCTCAGATCACCTTCCCTCCTTCCCTCTAGATTTTCTTTCAGCACCGATAAAGTTGTGCCCTTTTTAGCTCATTAACCTAAAATACTTGTGTCCATGTGTCTTATTTCATCACAAGCAGGGAGTGGGGCCTCAACTCACAAACAGTGGGCAGCTAGTTTAGATCTCTTAAGTACCCCACACACTGATGGAACTGCATTGCTAATGAGTAATGGCAGCTGCAGCTACAGAAGCAAAAATATTAATTTGCTCTGTTCTCACCTTAGAGGTTCTGTCGCTGCCATTGAAGACATACAGAGCGGATTTTCCTAAATAAATTGAAAGTGAGATTTTACAGTGACTGTAATTTACAATGACTCCTGACTTGGAACAATCATTGTCACTTAACATATTTACAGTGGCATTCAAGAATCCGTGAAAATCCAAAACCAAAGCATAATTAGGTTTTAGAATCATAGGCAAGGAAGAACTACTTTGCTTTACACTCACATGTCCCACTTAAGGTTTCTTTATACCTTTCCAATTGTCAGGTCTGAGCACTTTCCTTGCTTGTAAAAATAATCCTATCAAATCCACCATCGTTTTGTATTCTGTATTGGTGTACAAATTTTCTGCCTCATATTTTTCTCTATTCCCTTATCTATTTTATATGATTGCCTTGCCATTTTTTATAATGCTTTTATAGAATCTGATTCATTGCCTAACCTAAAGTAAACAAAAACAAGCCATAAAAATGCATCTTATTTCAGATGTGGTGAGAATAAACAATAGTAAAGAGAATGATGTTATTAAGACTTTAAATTATGATAAAAAACTGCAGATGAAATGCAAAATGTAATCAAAATATA
Organism: Zootoca vivipara; assembly: GCF_963506605.1. Classification (NCBI taxonomy): domain Eukaryota; kingdom Metazoa; phylum Chordata; class Lepidosauria; order Squamata; family Lacertidae; genus Zootoca; species Zootoca vivipara. Next base: position 3,987,039 of record NC_083286.1, read on the forward strand.
GTACTAGATGGGGAATGAATAATGTGGCAACAGTGGGCACATTAATTGTTGTTTGATATATATATTAGCAGGCAATATAATAAAAGTGACATTATACTTGCTTCTGTCTTACCAGCTTTCCATAAGGCCTATCCTCATATAACATTGTTTAGAAAAAATAAAATGAAATAAATAAAAATACAGTCTGAAGTCTTGTCAACAAATCTAAACTTCTGGGAGTGGCTTCAAATGTTGTTTTCATGCAAAAGCAAATTTGTGTGTGTGACATTGCTTCTTTCTATGGGTGTTCAGAATATTCAGGGATGAGCTGCCATATCTCCGCAGCAAGATCTATGTGCCTGTCTCTCTATGTGGACAATCCAGAGAGATGAATGCATACAAACGTCTGATGTGCTAAACCAGCAGCATCAGGCTCTTCTCAGTCTACTTAATTAGATGAGCCAAAATTGCTCCAAGCCCCACAGAAACAACTCAGAAAATGGTAGAAGCAATAGGAGTAATGCTAGAATAACTGGTTTGTGGTCTTCTTTGGCGATCACTCGTATCCGAGTAAGATCGTCTTCCATGAACATGTTTTTAACAGTGAGTCCATAAGTGACTGTGGAGGCCAATTCTGGATCTACACTTCCTTCCACATAAGTTGCCAGGCAGGAGTTGAACATGGTGAGAGTTTGTCACATATGCCTTCCTCTTAGCACATTTCTCCCTTTCATCATGAGGTCGAGCTCATTCAAAGGCCATGACACCTTTGGAGGACCACTTGGTGCTGTGGTCTAAACCACTGAGCCTCTTGGGCTTGCCGATCAGAAGGTCGGCCGTTCAAATCTGTGTGACGAGGTGAGCTCCGGTTGCTCTGTCCTAGCTCCTGACAACATAGCAGTTTGAAAGCATGCCAGTGCAAGTAGATAAATAGGTATCACTGCCAGGGCAGTCTCGAGCAGGTTGGGCGCCCTGGCGCTGAGGGGCGGAGATCGCTCCGGCGCCCCCGCCCTTGCAGGGCGCAGCATGGTTTCCGCGTGGCTTTGCCGCACAGCGCCCTGCCTACCGGCCCGGCACCCTGGCACACCACGCCACTGGGGCTCTACCTAGAGCCAGCCCTGATCACTGCGGTGGGAAGGTAAATGGTGTTTCCATGCGCTCCGGCTTCTGTCACATTGTTCCGTTGCGCCAGCAGCCACATGGCCCGAAAAGCTGTCTGTGGCCTGAAGCAAGATGAGCACCGCAACCCCATAGTTGGTTTATGGTGGTGTAGGGGTCAAGTAGCAGAAAAATTGCCACATACTATTTGGAAATGGTGTTATCACATCTTATGGAAGTAGCTTATATTGCTCTGTAGGGTAGCAGGACTTATTCTGGAGGTGCATAGTTTTCACGTCCTTCATGGGGCTAAGCAACATCCTATCTAGTTATTTATTATTATGGCCAGTGCTATCTATACCCATTAATAACATTTATTGTCATCTTTCCTCTTCACTGCACCCCTTTGAAGTTCAATTCCCATAATGAGCAAAACACTCATCAAGATGGACATTTTAGGGAGGAATTTCCCAAATCTTCTAATAGTGCCTTAAGCTGAAGCATTTCAGCTTTCGAGATGGAACAATCCCCCCTCTCCTGTCCCCACATGCTGTTCTGGGAGTTTCCTTGACCCCCACAGAGGGGAGAAGAGGAGAGGGGGGAAACTCCACTGCACAAGTGGAAGTCCTTGTGTGGGCTTTTTCAAGCAGGGCTCATTAGTTGATTCCCACCCATTTATTTCCAACCCCTGGTGGCTGCTAGGGAGCAAACTGCTATTCACCAGTAGCAGAAATTTTGTATGCTGCCACTAGCTGGGTTGTCATATTTTGAAGAGCAAAAAAGAGGACACATTTGCCAACTTACTAAATTGCAGGGGTTTGGACTACTGGATGACCCTCGGAACCCTTTCCAACTCTACAAGTCAATGAAGAAACACTGGCGCTTGCAACCCCCCTCCTGTGCAACTTTCCTTCGAAGTAAGTTCCGCTATGTCCCATGGGGCTTCTGCTCCTGCTTACCTCCAGGTAGGCGGTGGCAGCAAGGGGTCAGGAGCTGCCAAACCACCTGGTGGTCGAGCAGCTCCTGCTCCTTGGGTCTGAGCGAGGTGGGCTCCGAGCTGCCGTCGCAGCCATCGAAGAAGGACAAGGCAGAGGAAGATGAGCGGCATCTTTGCAGCGTGACAGCCTGGCTGGGGCAGCAGCCTCTAGCAGCTCCCCACTGTGGAGGCTGCCCCAACAGAGAGGGCCCGCTGCGCCAGGGCCTGCATGCCACCGGATTGCCAGTGAGGAGCCCTGGCAGGTGCTGCGTGCAAAATTGGGGAGGCAAAAGGCCAAACAAAAAAAAAAAACCCAGACATTTGCCTAATGTAAAAAATCCGCTTGGGTGGCCATTTTAGCCCTGAAAAAGAGGGTGTGTCTGGGAAAAACCATACCTATGGCGACCCTGGCCTACACTAGCCCACATTGGTAGGTCAACTCTTGCCAGACATAGAGCCAATTAAGAGGGGCGGGGGAAGCATAACGGGGAACATGAAACACACATTTAATAATAAAATACTAGTTCCTGTCTACATTACGCCTTCTATTAGCTGGGAAGAAAGTGGCTTCAATTCATAGGGCACAGTGACAAACTTGAACAGACAAAAATAATGTATTTCCTTGGATTTGAGAAATACTGTACTGATTTGCTTCCAGAAAACCTAAGTGGAGGTCAGAATATGTCCGGTCCATATTGAGCATTCACTCTGATTTGTTTATGGGGTAGTTATAAGACAGCATTGATCCTGATTTACTTGCAGGACGTTTACTCATTTTTACAAATGGATTTGCTGTGTTAGGCTGACAGAGTGCTTTAATCCATTTTAATTACACAATCTTTCTGGTATATGCTTGAAATAATGTCCGCAAAATCACAACAGTCAGGAGGCACTATTTGATTGCAGACACATTATGAATTCCCAGTTACTAGCTGAATTAAGAGCACAGAAATCCTGGCTGAAAAAAAATCTCATTCTTAAAAAAAAAGGTCTAGTAATAATTGTCATGAAATGTACAGTTATTATGTGCAAAGAATCACTAACTATATGGTTAAATTGTAACTGGCACAAAACCTCACACACATACCGTTTTTTTTTTAAAGGGGAAATAATATGCAAGTTAACCCCCTACCCTCTCCCCCCTCTCTCCTCCCCCCCTCTTCCCCTTCAACCCCTAGACTAGATAAAACATGGTCTTACATTGAACAGAACTAAGAGACATTGCACATTCTTTTGTAATTCAAGAAAATCTTTAATATTTTTTTAAAAGTAAAAGTAACTGATTATGGCAAATTTGGACACTGGAAGAAATCAAAACTTGTTTATAAGAAGTGACAAAGGGAGTGGGAGCCATTCCATGGTTCAATATCCAGACTTGGCGACTGCCTGCCTGGAAACCAAACTTGCACTCATTTGACTTTGTACAGCGTCCACCAGAGAGGGAACTAATGACTTTAGCAGCTGGTGTTCAAGGCAGAGCACCTCAAGAAATGTAAATCAAGAGGTGGGATGGCTAGATCAATCGGTGAGAGAAAATAACAGTTTGACTGCAAAGGAACTTCTCCTTGAAGTTAGGATCTACATCCCACCCCCAGTTCCGGAAACCTAGTCAAGGCCTGATTGTTCCTGGTGCCACCCACTATGTTTTCCTTCATGAGTGCTCTGTGAAACTCATTTGAGTGAGCTGGGATCACATGCCGGCAGCTGTTGTTGAAGGCTGAGGGTTGGGGCGAAGTTATTGGTTTACATGTGTTTTGCCATCACACTAGATGTTGCTGTTGGGAAAGGGGGAGGGGAATCCTCCTCAACGAAGGAACTCAACTGACATGTCTAACATGCAAGCATCGGTGAAGCAGATAATAAGGAAACCAGGCAAAAGCTGGTAATAATATGGGATCAATACTCAAGAATTGTATTTCAGAAAAACAGTTCAAACTATCACCCGTCAACAAATGCTTTCCACTTTCACCTCGTTTTAATGTTGGCCGATACCTTCTCATCTAAAAAGTTTAGATGAGTTTAACGTTGCAATGGCTTGTCCATATTGGCAAACTTACTATGTAAGAATGGCAATATGTGCAGATGTATTTCTCATTTCCTCAGTGATTGTTACCTGAAGATCTCAACATCCTTTGAACTGTAGGCTGCATTATTTCCCTTTGTAAGTGTAATATTCTATTTAGAAAAGAAAAGAAACAGATGGTGCCCTCAATCATGTTACAGAGAAGAACAAGGAATTCAAAGGGGTTCTGCGCACGGAGGAGGGAATGACAGTCACAGCAGCAGCTCCCTTGACCTTCACTTGCCTGAAATGGTTGCATAGAGGGAGGGGTGTCTCATGTTTGCGTGCCGAGGCCCCCCAGAAAATTCCCCCCAATAACTCAGACAGACACATTATTTTACTTTTTGTTTTTTGGCATAATTTTGGCCACAACTTTATTCAAAATTACAAATTAATTTGAGTGTTGGCCTTAGGCTTTAGTTAATCTTCTGCCCCACGGTGGGACAGGACCAGCTCTGACTTCCTACGGTAGGAAAGTCAAGTAAACACCCCATGGTGGAGGAGATAGCTGAGACCAGGCAATCTCCCCCCACCAGAAATGTTCCCCAAGGCTCGTGCTCTGTATTGGCCCCAGCCCCGCACCATTGCGGGGGTGTAAGGACTAGAGCCCCGGAGCCCCAGGATTCCTTTAACGGAATACTTCTATAAGAGCAACACTGAGGGGCATGCACCTCCATGCGATGCCCCTCCCAAACTCATCAACCAAAGCCTAACCTGCCAACCTAACAAGTTGTGACTATTGCTAAGCAGTAGGCGAAAAACCAAATGGCAACAGCCAATCAGCCACATGGAAAAAATTCCTACTGGCCCCTGAATACAGGCGGCGCCATAGCAAGGTCACTCTAAACCAGCAAATAAAAGGAGGTGGGCGGGAGGGAGATGCAAAATCACTAGCCAGGATGAGCTGAACTCGGAAACGCTGAGTACTTAAGCACTCGCCCTGTCAATCAAGAAATGGATACATGCAACTTAGCCCAGCAACACTCAGCTCTCCAATCACCTTCTTCCTTTTATTTTAGACGCACCCCTTAACACACACACACAGGCTTTTCTGCTAGGTTCCGGCCGCAACACTCATTATTCCCTATGGGGTTAACGAGCTTTGTAAGTATGGCGCCTCCATGCTTACATCTACAGTTTTTGTTCCAATATGAACATTCTGTATACGGAGAGGGAGGAGTGTGCTTCTGCCCTGTGAAACACCCTCCCATCAGATGTCAAGGAAATAAACAACTATCTGACTTTTAGAAGACATCTGAAGGCAGCCCTGTTTAGGGAAGTTTTAAATGTTTGATGTTTTATTCTGTTATTAATCTGTTGGGAGCCACCCAGAGTGGCTGGGGAAACCCAGCTAGATGGGCAGCGTATAAAAAAAGTTGCTCTGGAAGGCTGGGGAACCCTCTGAAACAGCGTGAGCAGTGATGCTGCAGTGGGAAGACGGAATTGGCAAAAGTTGCTACCCAGTCCTTTCTCCAGCAGGGAGCATCCTTTGGATCCCAGGTCCTTCCATAAGCAAGAGGAACCCTTCTGTTTGTGGTCCTCCAGGCTTGGATCCAAACCAAGAAGTCTATCAGATAAAGTCATTGAATGAGTAGGCAATGATCTCCTATTATATTATCCTCAACACATTGCAAAAACCATTGCCTCTTTCCGTTCCAAGTCAGATCCCCCACAAAACCTAATTATAGTTGCTGAAACAGTAATCCTGCTCTGTCAATCTTTACAAGCTCTTTACAATCAACTTTCAGATCATTGTCATGCTAATCTTAATTGAAGTAAGAAATGATTAGAAATGGGAGGTAACTGAAGAGGTTTTTTGATATTAAAATATAAAAAGTGGCAAAGTGGCAAACAGAATAAAATGAGCAACACAGGGAAGCGAGAAAGGATATTTTTGTGGGGGGCAGACTATTCAGCAGGGGAGGGAAGCATGCAGATAAAGGAAAGAGCTGCAAATAAAACCCAAAAGGGATTAGCAGAAAGGAATTTTGTACAGAATGGGGGAAAGAACATTCAGAATAAAGATAAGCAAGGCTGAGATAAAAGGCAAGAGGTAAAATATTATTACCATCATGATCGTTGTAATATTTATAAGTCTTTATTAAAAATAATTATTAAAACTTCAAAAGCAAGTGTAGCGCTCTGTTGCAGACACTGAAAAAAACAGTTAATGTCCCCAGAGCAGTTGGGAAGCTGAACCTCCCCTTGCTGTAAACTAATACTACTTCACAAAAGCTATTAAAAATAGCACTTTTAAAAACAAGACACAACTCATATGTTGTAGCCTTGATAATAATAATAATAATAATAATAATAATAATAATAATAATAAATTTTTACTTATACCCCGCCCTCCCCAGTCAAAAACCAGGCTCAGGGCGGCTGACACCAACAGAATTACAATAAAACATAAAAACAATTAATTAAAATACAGATTAAAATACCGTATTAAAATTTAAAATGCAGCCTCAATTCAAGTATTCCATAAATCCAAGCCACGAGGGAGGAAAAACACAGGGGTCAAGCTGAGTCTAACCCAAAGGCCAGGCCATAGCTGCCAAGTTATCCCTTTTTTACAGGGATTTTCCCTTATGCTGAATAGGCTTCCTCGCGAGAAAAGGGAAAACTTGGCAGCTATGGGCCAGGCGGAACAGCTCTGTCTTGCAGGCCCTGCGGAAAGATGATGCTTATTTTATGTGACAGTTAAATAGCAACTTCCTTAGCATATTTGCCTTCTGTAAAGGAGCAGCACTTCTTTTTCAAGTGCTTCATGTTAAATATTTGCTGAAATTTACAGCACAACCCTATGCATGTCTACCCAGAAGTAAGGGCTTGTCCATACTTCTGTTTGTGTCATGCCTAGAAAGCACGGATGGGTCTGAGCAGTTTTCCCCTCGCCCCACTCCTCTCCACAGGAAAACCTGCTCTATAGTGATCCATCAGAACAAATGTCAATCCGGGAGAAACCCCAACAGCCATTTGCTCTGACTGAGTGCTAAATAATGGTTTTGCCCAGGGGAAAGCAGCGGGACAAGAGGGAGTGTGTCTCATTTTGTTCAGTGGGGCTTATTCCCATAAATGTTTGCGCAAGATTGCGGTTTGATGGTGCAATCCAAGGCCAGGATCCTCTGGGATGAGAAGAGTTTTGATTTGGCAGAACTCGGGCTGAGCTGGTGCTCTGTTGGCTTAAGGGCCTCATCCGGGTTCAATCAGCAGAACCTAAGCTGGCGCATTACCCACCAGAGGTCACTAAAAGGGGGCATTTCAGGGGTGGAATGGGAGCAGGGCAAGGGGAGATGCTTAATTCAAACCCCTTTCAGTTTGGTCATGTGACCTAGCCACATGGCAGAAAAAGACTGGCAAAAAAGGTAGTATAAGTCAAAATCTTCCTGCGTGGAGTTTGGAATAGCTGTAGCTTACACTGGCTTTCTAAAGGGAGGGATTGCCCCTTGTTGCGACCTTTGCCCCAGGATGCGAGCGGAAGTCACACTCCGGCGGCACAGCAGCAGCGGGAGGCGCCATTAGCAGAAGCATGTTATGAGCAGTTTCCAGTTACGAACGGACTTCCGGAATGGATTAAGTACATAACACGAGGTACCACTGCACATGTTTGTGAATAATTGGGATCAGAATAGCAAGGTGTCATGGGCGTAGAAGTAGTGTCTGATGCCTGTGGGCATTTTCACTGGTGAGATGAGGCTTTCATGTATAATCTTGATAAAAAAACAATGGTCAGTTCAGGACCAAGACTTGTCTGTGGAGGTTTTTCCTTTCCTCATTTCAGAAATGGAGAACTCAACTTTTTTATTGTAAATGTAACAGAGCTAGAGAGAGGCAAAGCTTAGGAGTGAGAGAAAACCAGACTGTTCCAAGGCAAGACAAGGAGATGAATGGGGGAGAAGGAAAAGGATGACCAAGTAGCAAAGGAGTTGAGAGAACTGAGGAAGGAGACTTCCTGGAGAAAACCAGAACCATAGCCCATTGAGCAGGGGTGGAGGAAGGGGTGTGCAGTGAATGCAGGCCGCCCCAGGTGTCTTCGCTGAGGGGGGTGACATTTGGCGTGCCACCTGCCCATGACTCCCAAGCCCACCCTGAGCCGTCGGGGGAAGGGGGGAGCTGTGCCGCTTTGCCAGTGGCATTCCCCCCTCCCCCTCCCCCTTCGTTTTGACAGCTGAGGGAGGCTTGGGAGTCACGGGTGGGCGGCGCGCTGACTGTCCACCATGGGCGGCTCACTCTGCCCTGGCTGTGGGGCACACCCACCGCTCTGTACACCCAGGCGGCTACCCTGTGCCTGGGAGGGCACCCTCCATGCCCCCCCTCAGGAGTGTGCCCGCCCTGGGCAGCGCGGGCATATGCTCTGCCACTGCCATTGAGGAAACATGTTCCTGCCTTCTGCTTAAGGAGACTGTCAAATGTCAGCCCTCGACAGAAGCAGAACTGCTCACTTAGTCCTGAGCCAACAGCCTGCTTCAACAGCAGGCTCAGGTAATGCATGTACCCCAGGGATACACTGCAACATTTTGTTGAAGGGCTTTACTTGTTAAGAGTATTTCCTTTGAAGTTAGACTTCGCATAAGATTCACTTAAGATTCTTCAGCTGTGGTTCCTTATAAGATTAAAGAGTCTAGACTTGCAGAGTTTCTCACTTCAAAGGTACCAATAGACTATTTATATAAAGGAAAGATAATGTCTTAGTCAGGTATGCTCATTTTGCCATTGACTAGTATCTCAAACAACTTTTCAAATGACATTTGGTATTAACTTTGAAATACATATTATTATTTCTTCTGTCTGGATTTTTGATTGTCTTAGTTGCTCATCATAGCCTCCATAGAAACAGGCTGGAGTTTTGAATTCATATAGAGGCAGACAGACAGACAGACAGACAGACAGACAGACGCTTTCCTGGCACAGGATCGCTCTCCAATTAACCCAGTTTTATTGGATTAGGCATTGCAATTCCTGCTGGTGCAGCAACATTTTAAGATAGAAATGCTTTTGTACTCACTTTTAAGACAAGGGAATTCTCAGGCATTACTTTGGTTAGAAGGTTAAAGAGACCAATGGCCAGCATGAAAGGTTTATCAGTACAGACAAGCACATATTTGACTCTCCCGAGAATGTTGTGGCATTTACTTTTGGAAAGATTCTCTCTGTGTTTGTAAGTTTCTTCCTCGGGATAGAAAGAATGTGTAGGTCATTGTTCCAGGACAAGTATATTCACCAAGAAACTGTCAGGTAGATAGCGTGTTGCGTTGCAATGCATGCAATTGCTCCAAATAAAACAATGCGCTGAACAACCATAAAGCTATGACGCATCTCTCTGTCATAAACCCACTACTGGAAACTGACAGACCAAAATGCTAGAGCTTCACACAAGAATTTTATCAGACATACTGAAAGTTCTTTGGAAATGAAAATAGACAGCGTGAGGTATTAATTATCGCATGAGTACAGCCTAAAAAATATCAAAACTAACAACCAGCAATATTAAACTAGTTTGTAGTCTCTGGAATGTTCAGATGAACACTGTTAAGATGAGTCAGTAAGTATTCCAAATGTTGTCAATTTGCCTGTTGAAGAAGGCTCTTCTGAAAATGTTCTGTTATGGCATTATGAAATATTTTGTGCAGATGATGGGCGGGGGGGGGGGGGGAATGACACTTTGTTCTTGGGGTAGGGAGGCAGATCTGGAACCAGGTGGATATAGAATGAAAATACTTTGTAGGTCTTTTCTAATAAAGCTGTCTACTGAGATTTTACTTTTTGGCTGTGACCAAACAAGCCCCAAATATGTATGTTAGAGGGATGGTTCTGGTCTGAGAAAGCTAAATGAGGCCTCAGGTGTTCACTTACCGTACTGAGGGCTGCAGTTAAATGTCGATCTGCGTGGAAATGCACAAACCCACGGGTAAAGTGTCTGGCATGCATACACATTTTCAAATTTACTTTGCATCAAGTCTGCTGAAGGAAAAATACCTACTTTGAGTGCACAAGGCTGCAACTTTCAACACTGAAAACACTAATCCTTCAGAGATATGGCATATTTTTGGAGAAAGTACACTCTCCACAACAGTTGCAATCCTAAGAAATAAATCCAAATGAACACAGTAGGCCTTAAGCTGGGGCAAAGATGTGTAAAATCAGGCCACATGGGTGGCCCCCCCCACCCCCAATTTATTTAAAAACATTGAGATGGGGCAATATTGTATATTTAACAATATTTGATGCCTGATTGATGCTACTATATGCTATGAATGATGCTATTATGTGCTATAAACATACATACATACATACATACATACATACATACATACATACATACATACATATAAATAAATACTGTATATAAATAGATTTGTTTGCAGTATGATGCTCCACATGAAATCACGGGCTTGTGGATCCACTCGTTTCTCTTATGTGGGGGGAGGCCCCATTAATTTCAGCAGGGTCAGAACTTGGTAATATGGCACCTGGTGAAGGCTAAAGCTAGGTAAGAGAGGTGCTGTGCTTGTGAAGAATTTATGATTTCATTGTATCTTGTACTATTTGTAGCGTTATGAACTGAAGAAGCTCTAGCGAAACCTGATCAACATCCGGAGTTCAGGTCTTCAGATCCATCTTCACTGAAGGACAGAGAGGAGGCACCTGCTCTTGACCGCTATCTCGTAGGACCTTGCTTCACAGTCCACATTGTGACATTCTTGTATGACTCTGCACGTCCAGTTGTGAACTCATTGCAACACCTTTTGCAATGCACTAGGACACTATTATTATTGGTAGAGTTGTACCATTGCAGCACCTTTGTGTTTCTGCACTGCACTAAGATATACCATCATTATTGACAGAGTTGTGCCTTCAGTAAACTGTTTGTTCATAGTTTCTCCAGGCTTTGATATGCATGTTGCACTTTAATATGGTTTATTGAGTAAATTGTCTTTGGCATTTGCTAGCCGGTTTGGTGTTATGGTCTTGGTTTTGTTACTCTAGGTGTTACTCTAACACCTGATAGTTGTTTGAGTATCCTTCCCAAAGGAAGCACTTACTAGGCTTTGGGAAGGTGGGAAGGTGCCCCCTCAGCTCGGCACCCTGTGGGGGGGAACCAGTCACGCTACCCTAAACCTGCCTCCTCAGTGGCATGAATGATTCAGCTTGTTTCCTCAGAATGACTATGGAAACATCTGTGAATGCATAAGTTCCGAGTGTGCTTTGGAGTTCCCTAACTGGATCATACATACCCGCATCAAAGTGAAAGTCGTTCTAGTTTTGCTTTGTCAGCGTACAGGGGCTTAAATCTTCCCTTTATAATGCAAAATCTTAATTTCTGATGAGACCTAGGGAATTTAGGCTTAAATTTAGGTTATAAAAGCACTTCACACAGCTGACTTTGTGCAAAAAAAGGGGAGACTTGTAGTTTAACTATTCTTTTAAAAAACAACCCTTCTCAGTGGTGCACATGCTTTGCGATGTCAGCATAGATGCATCCACAGACCACTAGCTCTTTTCAAGAAGCCTCTTTGAAATGGGGAAGTGCGTGTATGAGGCCAAATGCAGTGCTTGAAAGATCATGCTCTCATTTCATTCACTCTTGAGGCTGGAAAAAACCAATTGGACCATACAAAATCATAAAACTGGTTTTCATCTGTTAAAAATTGAGGAGCAAAATGTTTGCACTCTCTCTGTTATCTACAGCAACTATCAACCACAACACCACACCTGGCCTTCTTTGCATTTAAGCTGTTGCTTTTAGAAAGCAACAAATATTGTATTATTGGCTCATTTTGCTGTTATTGGCAGTGCTTTTTTTCTTTAAAAAAAATGTTTACGGGTACTCTCATTTTGACTATAGTTCAAATCAGGAAAAATAAATACAGTAAATGGACAAAAGTACAAAGATTCACAAAATGTTTAGGGGTATGTGTCCCCCTGCATCCCCCCAGAAAAAAGCCCTGGTTATTGGTATTGTTTTATGCATAAAAAATAAGTCATACTCAGAGCAGATGCACTGGAATCAATGTTACCCAAGTTTGCTTACTTCCATTGGTTTAAATGGGTATGTCAAACATTGGCTACTTACCCGTGTTTCTCCAAAAATAAGACACCATCTTTTTCAGGGGATGTCTTATTTTTTATTAAGTATGGTACAGTTTAACCTACAAGGTTAAACTGCCTATCACTATGGCTTATTTTCGGGGTATGGCTTATTTCAGAGAAACACGGTACTTAAGTGTTCAGCCTGCTATACATATCTTGTCTACAACTTCTTTACCCATTGCTGTGACAAATAATATGATATTAATAGTGGGATGAGCTCGACAGCAAAATAAGAATATTCGTTATTTGAAGAATATCTTCCCCATAATACTACAGTGGTACCTTGGGTTACAGACGCTTCAGGTTACAGACTCCGCTAACACAGAAATAGTACCTTGTGTTAAGAACTTTGCTTCAGGATGAGAACAGAAATCGTGCGGTGGTGGCGCGGCAGCAGCGGGAGGCCCCATTGGCTAAAGTGGTGCTTCAGGTTAAGAGCAGTTTCAGGTTAAGAACGGACCTCCAGAATGAATTAAGTTCTTAACCCAAGGTACCACTGTATATAAAATAAAATCACTAAATAAATAATACTGTGAAAAGTTAAAGTCCATGTCACTGACTGAAAAATGGGGGGAAATGTCTGTAATCAATTTGAAGTTTATTACACACACACACACGGAGGGAGAGAAAGAGAGAGAGAACTTCAACATTGAATAAAACTCCTGTAAATCTCTGACTCATAATTAGCATTCCATCAAAAGCAGCAGTTATTTATATTATCAAGCAAGCTATTTTGTCAGGCATACTCAACATGTTTAGTCTTAGTCTAGTGTGTTGTAAAAAGGAAACCAGCCCAGCAGAACAAACAGACCAGGTTCGTTCCATGGAAAGAATGCAGAGAACACCAATGGAGCAGGATTAAAAGTGATCTGAGAGATGTAGACAGAATGGACCAGTTCTGTGATGTTGAGATATTATATGAAGTAGAACGAGAGGATTCATGTCACGAATCAGGTTGGCAAATGCAATCAAGTTCTTGCTGAATGAGTGCGATATTATGAATTGAACTGGCTTGAAATAAATCAAAAATATTTTGTAGGAGTTACTGCTGCTAACAATTGGCCTACGGTAGTCAAATCTTTGGATAACTGCTAACTGGAATATAAATCAATATGCGCTCAACAAGAGCCACAGAATGCAATTTTGCCTGTACGTATGTGCTTACTCTGTTCCTAGACACAACTTGCTTTGGCAGAGCCAAAAGTTTTACCAGTAAGCAACTCTGTCATTCAGTCTGTGCCATGTGCTAAAGCTGGTTCTTCCATTCTGTTGGCTTTAATCATTTGCATGGCAGCTGTCAGAGGGGTTCTGGTCTTGTTATTTGGTAAATAGTCATCCATCAACTAGTGTTTTAAAGAAAGAACAGTTCAGGAAAGGCATAAGAGGGCTTGTGGATTTCCTAACCCTCTACCTTTTCTCATATAATTCAAGCATTCCCACTTAGGTCTTGTTGGAATGTACATATGAACTGTTATGTCCCTTGACCCGGGACCAATCTGCGCCAAAAGGTTTTTGCATGTGAATCAGTATAGAAAGTGAGTGTCAGCATCTGAGAAAGCTCTTTTCAGGGGCTGGAGGGTTATTTTCAATAACAGTTAATATTCATACAGATGTAGAACACATTTCCATTCTGAAACGACTTGTAAGTGACCAATTTAGAGATGGTGGATTTGTCGGGTTGTCCAAGACATCTTGTACAACAGTTATATTTTAATATTGCCAGGCTTATCTTTTACTCCTGTCCATTATATTCATAATTCCAATTGCTGTATTCACTATACTTCCTTGATGTCGACAACAGAATATTACACCTTTGAGAGTGTCAGTCAGTCATTTCTTAATAACTACATTACTATGCAATCTGATAAACTACATGGATTACTGAATATGCATGGTCCATGCATGGTTTTCTGAATTGGCCCCATCTGATAAATCAGGTCCTCCCTAAACAAAGGGCATGTGTTGCGCTGGGACCTGGCAATCAGGCCTTGTGTTGTGGGTGGGATCATTGGAGCAACCACAACACCCTATTGGTGGTCCCTCGAACCAGGGAACAATTGCTAGTGGGACTCCAGTCAAAGCAGTTCAAGGGACCACTATATATCCTGATGCACGTTCCCTGAGCTTCCTCTTTCGGGCTCTTTGCATCGGAACAGCACTTTGCCCACTGCTGACCCAAAGGAAAACAGTGATCCTCCAGAGGAGAGCAGCCTCCAAGATGGTGAATCGTTTCAATTTCCCTTTAATTTTTTCCATTCATCCCTTAGCTTAATCTTGTTTATTTAGCCTTTTCGCTTCTTTTTTCCCTTTAGATCTATTTTTCCTTAATCCTTCCCCCTACCCTTCCCACTCCAGTATCCCTGCCAAGAAAACTCAGATATGCAGATGACACAACCTTGATGGCAGAAAGCGAGGAGGAATTAAAGAACCTTTTAATGAGGGTGAAAGAGGAGAGCGCAAATTATGGTCTGAAGCTCAACATCAAAAAAACCAAGATCATGGCCACTGGTCCCATCACCTCCTGGCAAATAGAAGGGGAAGAAATGGAGGCAGTGAGAGATTTTACCTTCTTGGGCTCCTTGATCACTGCAGATGGTGACAGCAGTCACAAAATTAAAAGACGCCTGCTTCTTGGGAGAAAAGCAATGACAAACCTAGACAGCATCTTAAAAAGCAGAGACATCACCTTGCCGACAAAGGTCCGTATAGTTAAAGCTATAGTTTTTCCCAGTAGTGATGTATGGAAGTGAGAGCTGGACCATAAAGAAGGCTGATCGCCGAAGAATTGATGCTTTTGAATTATGGTGCTGGAGGAGACTCTTGAGAGTCCCATGGACTGCAAGAAGATCAAACCTATCCATTCTTAAGGAAATCAGCCCTGAGTGCTCCCTGGAAGGACAGATCGTGAAGCTGAGGCTCCAATACTTTGGCCACCTCATGAGAAGAGAAGAATCCTTGGAAAAGACCCTGATGTTGGGAAAGATTGAGGGCACTAGGAGAAGGGGACGACAGAGGACAAGATGGTTGGACAGTGTTCTTGAAGCTACGAACATGAGTTTGACCAAACTGCGGGAGGCAGTGCAAGACAGGAGTGCCTGGCGTGCTATGGTCCATGGGGTCACGAAGAGTCGGACACGACTAAACGACTAAACAACAACCCTTCCCACACACCCCTCCTTTATTTGTGGGCCTTTTTGCCCTGGGGGCGTTGCCCCTTGCAGCCCCTTTTCAGCCCGGCATTTACATTAATTCGGCACCTTATCGGCTTTCGGATATGAGCGTGTGCCGGGCTGTGCTTTTCGCTGCAGCTACAGTGTAGAGGCTGGCTTTTCACTAGGCTCATAGCTGCTGCTAAACACGGCTTGGGTTAATTCGCTCCTTATTTTGCTGGCTTTGCTGAGAGTTCCCCTCTCGTTTAGCTGCTCCCCAGTTGCTAATTTTGCTCCTTCCATTGCTGTGCATTTGGGGAATTATTTATTCCTTCGAGGGTACTGGGCAGGCATTTTGGCGGGAGCGCCATCTTGCGGGCCCGCCCATCTTCTTCTTGGAGGCAGAGAAAAACCCAAAGATTAATTATAAATTACTGACCTGAAACTATACCACGAGGTCGCCTGTCTCTCCTGGATCCATAAGTGGGTGTTGTCACAAAATACCGGCCTGCTTGACTTGGAAGGATTTGATAATTGGTATGGATGGCATGCCTACCAAGGGTATGACAAAGTGAAGGTCCATAAAGGTTTCTTGAATCATATCATTAGGAAATCTTTATATCTGGGGCGGTCTAAATATAAGGACCTATTAGAGCCTAAAACACCCTGGTGGCTATCTCTGATAGAGGCATTCTCTGTCAAAAAAAAAACATGAAAGGAAACTGGGCAACTTACAGAGTGCTTCTAGAAGAGGAAGAAAACTGACTATTTTTTTTTAAAAAATGAGGAAATTCGAACTCACTTATCTGACTGGTTACAATATCATCAACTTAACGAGACATTTAAATTAGATAAAAGGAAATGTTTCTCCACAGAAATATCTAGACTCAAAAAAGAACTAATTCAAAACAATGTGGAGTCACTCTCTATACATTTTAGATATGCAGGTATTTGACACCAAAGTTGGCAAAAATGTACAGAACCAGGTCAAGCATTTGTTGGAGATGTAGAGAGGCAGAGAGTACAATGATACACATGTGGTGGAATTGTAGGAAAATAAGGGAATTTTAGTACTTAATATATAATCAGCTCAAAAATATGTTTAAAATATCTTTGGGGGGGAAACCTGAAGCCTTTCTACTGGGTATAACAGGTATGGATATTCCCCAAAATATGAGGAAGATCTTCCTATATGCAACAGGGATTCTATCCCAACCAAAGTGGACTGGCACACTAAATTATTAGAATTTACAGAATTAGTAAAGAAAAGAGGAAAAATTAGAGAGAATACAGATAATACAGAGAGTGGGATATTGACAGAAAATATCATAAAGAGCATTGTAAAAATGTTAATTCTCTGGCAGGCTTAGAAGGACCCCTGTAGAAACATAGAGAATCTTATAAAATTAATGATATGGGATAAGATTGGGGTGGTAACGAAAAGTGTACCACATAAAAGTAACCCAGGACCCTCGGTGGTGTGACTGGAAGTCATAATAGAAGTTGTGTTGTAAGAAATCTACTTACTTTTTTTAATTTGTATTATCTTTTGGTTTTTCATTTGATGACTGTTTTTTCTTTTTTTAAAAAACTAATAAAGCAATAAAAAAGGATCAACCAACAGTCAGTGATTGCTGGTTCTATATAGCCAAAATATCTCTCCTGTTCTCCAAAACATATTTTCTCAACATCTGCAAAGTATTAAAACATTTAGTTGCTATGAAGACCAACCTGGGGCATTTCACCCAAATTTAAGCCCTTACCTCACTTCATTGTGTTTAAAGGTGAAGGTAAAGGGACCCCTGACCATTAGGTCATGTCGTGACCGACTCTGGGGCTGCGACGCTCATCTCGCATTATTGGCCGAGGGAGCCGGCGTACAGCTTCCAGGTCATGTGGCCAGCATGACAAAGCCACTTCTGGCGAACCAGAGCAGCACACAGAAACGCCATTTACCTTCCCGCTGTAGCAGTACCTATTTATCTGCTTGCACTTTGACGTGCTTTCAAACTGCTAGGTTGGCAGGAGCTGGGACCAAACAACAGGAGCTCACCCTGTCATGGGGATTCAAACTGCTGACCTTCTGATCGGCAAGCCCTAGGCTCTGTGGTTTAATCGGGTCCTATTACTATTTGCAATTTGAAAACCAACCAGCTGGGCAGAGGTGCCTTGATGAGGCTGCCTGCCACTAACAAACCTGACCCTTGTCTGGTCAAAGATGTCAGGAGATATTTACAGTATCTCTTTGCCTGCCTGGGGATGTTCACTTACTGCTTCATGAGGATTGGTCATTGCTCAAGAGGCATTGGTTTGCTGCAGTAATGTGTAAAGCAATCGCAGCATGTGGCCTGTCGGCCAGCGAGTTCGCACCTCATTCCTTTCACATTGTGGCAGCTACTACTGCTGCGCACTGGGGCCTGTCCATTGACAGGATTAAGGATCTGGGCCAGGCATCCCCAAACTCGGTCCTCCAGATGTTTTGGGACTACAATTACCATCATCCTTGACCACTGGTCCTGTTAGCTAGGGATCATGGGAGTTGTAGTCCCAAAACATCTGGAGGGCTGAGTTTGGGGGTGCCTGATCTGGGCCGTTGGAAATCCGAAGCATACAGGGGTTATGTTCGGAAGCGGCACTGAGGTGCAGTTGCTAACATTCTTTTGTTCATTCCTAGGGCCGCCTCCCATGCACATCTGGATAGTGGGACACAGCATTGTCCACTGGGCCGGCAAGAGGGTGGTGGAGTCTGGATTTGGACAGAGGCTCGGGCTTCCAGGCCATGTGTGGCTGTCCTGGATATCCAGATGAGGAATGCGTTGGGAGGAGCTTCTTCCAACGGTGCAGGCGAAGGTGTCTGCGGAAGGCACGCCTGTGGCAATGGTGCTCCAGCTGGGTGAGAACAACCTGTCGGAAGCTCCCGGCTTATGCCTGCAGACCCGCATGCAGGACGACTTGGAAGAGTTGAAGGCAGCTCTTCCGGAACTCAAAATATTCTGGTCGCAACTTCTGCTGCGACGCAAATGGAGAGGGAGCCGTTGCCCAGCTGCCATTGAGAGGGCCAGGAGGTGCATTCAGAGCACAGTGGCCAAGAAGGTTTTGGCTTTGCGGGGAGCGGTTATCCGTCACCCGGGCATTACCTCACGCAATGCGTCCATTTACAGGCATGATGGGGTTTATCTGTCTGTGACTGGGGATGATTTGTGGCTGACCTCTGTGTTAGCAGGGTTAAGGTTACAAGGGTGAGTGGTTGGCAGAGAGGGCTCATGCTCATGTGGCGGATAGGCTCTGGTTCAGGTGATGGGGTGGTAGAGCGGTCTGGTCAACCCTATTCCATTAAAGGAATCCTGGGACTCTTGGTTGGTCTTCCCTGAGAGGGGTTGTACCTGGAGCCAGAGTCCAGGGGGGCATCTGGCTGGTGGACTGGTTTGACCCTGCCTTCCACTATGTTGGGTGTTTACCCAAGGCTGACCTATGCAAGTGTGCAGGGAGCTAGTCGAACCAGAGCCTATGTGTCACAGATGGGTGTTGGCAACTCCTGAGTAAGCACTCCACACCTCCTCTGGATTTTCAGAGTTTTATTGTGCATGCTATATACAGTGGTGAGATGTCTCAAATCATGTCTGCTGTGCATGGGGCAGAAGCCCGCAATGGCGTCTCACGGGCTCTGATCTCCCTTTTAAGACTGGGCATCCAAACACCCCTCCTCCTTGCTCTACGGGTCCTCCGTGGTCCCAAACCAAGCTCCTGAGGTGCCGTTCTACCTACCCCCTCCCTTCCAGCCCCTGCTGAAGCTAGCTCCGCCCCTGCTTCCCTGCTCCCAGCCTGGAGCTGAGCCTCCAGGACTCTGCAGAGCCCTGGACCCTTCTTTACCACTTCCTGTTCCTGGTTTTCCCTCCCAGACTTGCTGCTCTGGCTGCTGCTCTCCCAGCTGGTAGAAGTAAGCAGAGTGGGCTGCTCTCTGCCAGCCCTCTCTCTTACACTATGCAACCACTCACTTGATTGTAATCAATAAAGTTGTAGCCTAAATTCTGCCAAAAACCAAACCAAAAATTTGAGTCTTGTCTGAATTTATTCAGGGAAGGTTAAAGGGACTACACACAAAACTAAAGATGGAGGGAAGATCCTCTGTCTAATTCTTATCTGAGGGGCACAAAAGGCTTTGGGTCAGACCATGCTAACTCAGCTGAGAGATTCAGATTTTCTTCTGAGACGCGAATACTGTTCTAGTCAAAACAAGTAGTATGTGTGGCCCGTCTGGCCTAGTTTACAGACAGGTGCTTCTGGCAACCACTAGGCTTAATGTTTTACTATGTTTTTATATATCCTGGAAGCCACCCAGAGTGGCTGGGATGGACCAGTCAGATGGGTGGGGTACAAATAATAAAATATTATTATTATATAGTGGTTGCAGTGCACATCTGGAGTAGACAGAGGTTCAAGACACAAATCCCAAGTCAATTGTGTTAATAGGTTTGTAGTCTAGTAATTAGCTGAAGAATCTGTGATCTAGTTCTCCACTTGACACATCTCCCCGGTGGAGGACCGGAGACTAAGCCAGATAGGCAGTTAAAAACCCTTCCCTCGGACCCACTGATGAGACATCAGAAGGCTTACCAAGGCTTGTCTCCTAAAAGGGCAGGCCATGAATCTCTAGCTATTTCCAGGCCTTGCAAAGCAATCCTAGAAGGGGGAGGGCTTGAGTACAGAATGAACCATTCATGGAATGTGACTTGGACAACTTAATGGACTCTGGCCTTTCACCTCTGGCTTTAGTGGAAGAGCCAGGCATTTGTTTATTTGTATTGCAGGTACAGGGCAAACAGTTGTGAAAATCTTAATAAAACACATTTACTAAATCAAGTTGTGTGTGAGATTCTTTCTTTCTTTTGTTTAGCATCTTTTAAACAAAGACAGAGACTTCTGTGAAATTTAACTCAATTATTCCAGAAAGTGGAATTGCAAAGTACTGTAATATGAATTCCCTTGTACAAGAAATATTCCTCTCATGATGATAACATAGGGAAATAAATGGGCAGGAAAATAGACCCCTAAGGCAGGACAAACTCCTTTTGGAATATTTTTCTGCTGCTGCTCCCTGGCAAGAAAGGGCATCATATATACTTCTCGAATACTGTGGTAGTAAACATTGTTCAGTAGTAAATACTACTAAGCAGCTTTAGCTGGATGACTTTGTCTATACGCAATTTTCAAGTAACGGCAGAAAGTTTCGGTCATTCATTCATGATGCAGCATCCATAAATATCTGCTTCCTACAAGTTACACCGAAGTGCTTTCTTTTATGTCTGCTTAGCCTAATTGATAGTAGTGGGAGTGCAGTTCTTCCCTTAGCAGAGCCTTATGTATCAAAGGGCTGCCATTTCCTGGACATTACTGGAATTTGGCAATTGGAAACAGTACAGTGTCCGGGTGGAAATCTGAAGTATGGCAGCTCATGTCAGAAGTGGGTCAAAGCTCAACAACTTTGACCAAAGAGGCTCACACTTTTCACAAGCACATCCTTCCCGCATTGTTCCAGATTTCGGAAGTCTCCTGTGTGCACTGAACAAAGATCACCAGAGATCACCAAGACCTACACCCGTAGTCTTGAATGCCAGAACAGAGGTACAATTAAGAGAATAAAGAACTGTCAACAGTAAAGCATTATACAAAAATACATATGTTTTTTTGCGATGACAATGGCTTGGCCTTACAAATCTTAATTTATGTAAGGTTGTACAACACCCATTCTGAGTCTTTAATCACATCCCTAGTAACAATGTACGGTAGTCTCAAATTGTAATGCATGCATTATCAAGCAGCCAGCATTGTATTATTGGCAACTTACTGTATTTCTGCACATTGCCATCTCCAGGGGACGGCCTGTGATATAGTAATAGTAGTAATAATAATAATAATAATAATAATAATAATAATAATAATATTTATACCCCGCCCGTCCAAGTCTAGACCGGGCTCAGGGCGGCTAACAACAAAAATATCCACGCAAGTATAAAAGAAACAATTCAGTTAAAATGCAAATTAATACAATGTTAAAATTCAATTTTAAAATTAAAAATCTACAAGTAAGATAAAACCATTATAAGATAAAACCTAGGGGAGGGTAACCCCGGGGTCAGACTGCGTCAGTCCAAAGGCCAAACGGAACAGCTCTGTCTTGCAGGCCCTACGAAAAGATGACAAATCCCGCAGGGCCCTAGTCTCCTGAGACAGAGCGTTCCACCAGGTCGGGGCCAGTACTGAGAAGGCCCTGGTCCTGGTTGAGGCCAGCCTAACCACCTTGTGACTCGGGATCTCCAGTAAGTTATTATTTGTGGACCTTAATGTCCTCTGCGGGTCATACCGGGAGAGGCGGTCCCATAGGTACGAGGGTCCTAAGCTGCATAAGGCTTTAAAAGTCAAAACCAGCACCTTAAACCTGATCCTGTACTCCACCGGGAGCCAGTGTAGCTGGTAACAGGGCCGGCCCTATGGCTAGGCTGGGTGGCGCAGGGCGCCATGCAGCTGCGCCCACCCGCTGGCCAGTCCGCCACGCAGCAGCTGTGCTGCACACTGAGCCCGCCCACCCGCTGCGCAGGGAAACGGGGCGGGGGCGCCGGAGGGATCTGTCGCACCACAACGCCAGGGCGCCAGAGGTGCTTAAGACGGCTCTGGCTGGTAAAGCACTGGATGTATGTGATCCCGCGGCTGGGACCCCGTAAGGAGTCTCGCTGTGGCATTCTGCAACCGCTGGGTCAGTTTCAAAGGCAGCCCCGCGTAGAACGAGTTACAATAATCAGGCCTACAGGTGACCATCGCATGGATCACTGTGGCCAGATCAGGTTGAGAGAGGTGGGGGACCAACTGCTTAATGCGGCGAAGTTGGAAAAATGTGTGATAAGTGCATACCTCCACATCTCTTTCATTACATGTGCTCATGTGATCAGCCATATACACATTGCTAAACAGAAAGGTGTACTCAGTACCCATAACTGTACACTAAATGCTTGAAATACATTTTCAAAATGCTAGAACCTCTAACTATGAGCTGCGGGGAGATACTGAAACACTTTCAGGACATTAATATTAATTTCAAGTTTTGACTACCTATATTATTGTTGCTAATTAATATTGCAGTGAGACTCACTGTTCTGGGTACCACAGTTCAAGAAGGATACTGACAAGCTGGAACATGTCCAGAAGAGGGCAACCAAAATGGAAAAGATGCCTTATGAGGAACGGCTTAGGGAGCTGGGTATGTTTAGCCTGGAGAAGAGAAGGTTAAGGGGTGATATGATAGCCATGTTCAAATATATAAAAGGATGTCATATAGAGGAGGGAGAAAGGTTGTTTTCTGTTGCTCCAGAGAAGCGGACATGGAGCAATGGATTCAAACTACAAGAAAGAAGATTCCACCTAAACATTAGGAAGAACTTCCTGACAGTGAGAGCTGTTCGGCAGTGGAATTTGCTACCAAGGAGTGTGGTGGAGTCTCCTTCTTTGGAGGTCTTTAAGCGGAGGCTTGACAGCCATCTGTCAGGAATGCTTTGATGGTGTTTCCTGCTTGGCAGGGGGTTGGACTGGATGGCCCTTGTGGTCTCTTCCAACTCTGTGATTCTATGATTCTATTTAAGTACTTTGTGAACTGGAAAGCAAAATAAGTGACATTACTTGGTTTTCATAATGCATTATGGGTGGGATAAAGTCAAACCCTAGCAGTAGAACAAAAACTTTTAGAACAGTTGAAGACTATAGAGGAAAATATTTCTTGCTGTCAGACATACACAGATTAGGTGCATTAAAAAAGAATAATACATATCTCAATCCACAGGATATTGAATTGGGGTTTATTTTGGTGATGTAAAACATCAGCAAATGAGTTTGCTGTTGCTGAGCTCTTTATTTTCTTGAGGTGTTGGAGAACAATAAAAGTATGGTAATAAATGTGATGAATGTGTATTCTGAATTAGTTTCCTCTTGTGGTGCAGCTCACCTCGGGTCATTATTGCTGGATGCCTTTGAGTTTATTCTTTATAATATTTCAACATCTCACCACAAAGCTGATTGACAAGATAGCATTTCCAATAATGTTGTGTCCCTCTAAAGCAATGTCCAATTGGTGTGAATAACTGG